>NC_088099.1:155069182-155707516 GCF_036370855.1 Dromaius novaehollandiae | reverse complement strand
AAAATAACCTGTTTGTAGCTTGCATGTTTTTCATGTACAGACTGATATAGAACATAAGGTCTAGCAAAGGATTAAATTGGTCTTACCCTTGCTCCCAAGCCAGACAGGCTATCAGAGCTCAGGTGCTCCATGAAGAGGTGGGAAAGCATGTGCAGAGACTGAAATCCTGACAGCAAGGGTGCCGAGCAAGGGAGCGAGAGATCTCGCTGAGGTAACCTCAGTGCGAGGAGGCAGATTTTTCTTCTTTTAATAAACATAGGATCCACTCTAGGAGTTGTTGTCTATTTTAGATGTTATGAATACATGCTTGCATTTTACCTTAATATGGCTTGAGTTAAGTTAGATTAAGGTAAGTAGCTAACACTAAGGCATTCCTCAGGCAAAAGCACGATAAATCTTTGAGCTGGGGCCCTGGGACACTTCAGAATTCACCCTCCACTGTACCAAAAGAGTAACAAGAGTGACTTGCCTGCTCTGCTGCATAGGTCCAGTGGAGAGCTGGTACCACCAGCATCGAGGAGGCTGAAGTGTCTTTCAGTGACTTTTGATGGCGCTGAAGGCTCTCTGGCATGCAGTAAGGTATTAGGCTATACACTTGAGCCCCAGAGATCTCAAGGAGATTGTCACACTCTGCAGAACATCACACATGAATGGGGACATTGTGTTAGAGTATGGGTTTTAAAAAAAACATTCTAGTAAATTATATAACTTCCTTGCTTACCTCACTGAGTAAATGTCCAAGTGGTGAAACACTAAACGTCTACCTAATGACACAAGAATATTGCTTTCAGAATATTGCTTTAAAGAATATTGCATCTGTGGCCTAAGTTTTGATTTGATAAATTACTCTGAGATTTCCACTAATTAATTTTTTGCGAGCTTATTTTAGCCTGTGACATTCATATGAAAACGTTACCAATATTCATGTGGGTTTTTTTCGTTTCTGCTATAGCAATGTTCCTGTGTCTCACGTAATATTGTTTGTCTTTTCCTTGCTGGGATGACTACAGCTTTTCAAAGAGCAAAATGATAAACAAATCATTAAGGCATTGATTACCTCATGCAAAAGATAGGGGAGCACTTCAGGGAGAAAAGGCATTAGCAGGTAAGTTGTTCAATGAGTTAACATTTTTTCCTAACCTCTTTTATATAAGAGCCTGCAATATGTAAACATCACATTTAGAAATACTTGGTTCCTCTCTTACTGAGGGAAAAAAATAGTTTTTTGGCCTTTAAGCAGTCTTTTCTTTCAAGTATCTCTTGCAACACTGACATAAAATAAGTGGGGGTTTTTCCTATATTCCCATGCTTATTTGCAAAGAGAACTCAATTGTCTTTGTGTTTCGACTGGCTAACTTCCTTAGGAGTAGGGGTCTGGCAAGGGAAATTGGAGGAACTACCAGGTATTGTCCAGTCTCCCCTCCACTTTTCATGCTACATACAATAGTATTTCCCACTCTTGGCAGTGCACAGATTACATTCATTGCTGTTCATTTGTTGCTTTCCGTTTGAACAATTTGTCTACTAGAAACTGGTCAGAAGATCAGCATTCGTGTGATTCAAAGGATTAAAAGCATCTGGCCAAGCTGATTTTAGTCTCGTGATAAACCACAGGAAAAGTTAGTATTTTTTTAGCAGAAAAAATGGCATGTTTTAAACTTCTCTTTTTCAAATATACCACCCAAGTTCCTGCAGAAGTCACCATGGTGAGATAACAGGAGGATTGTTTGATAATATCAGTGTTAGAACGAGACTTCTGTTTAGCTTCTTAGGTTTCATGTCTCACTGACCTGGTAATTGTTCCAATGCTGAGCTGAAGTACAGAGAAAAAGGCATCTTGATCCTGAAATATGCAGATACAATCTGAAAGGGACTTTCTAAGCCTGTCCTTACTCAGTTTTTCCATTTTGTGTTAAACATTCGAGCACTCACTGTGTCAGAGAGTGAGATTACTGTATAGACTGGTGGCTAAAGCACTACCGTAAGATGGGAACATGTTTTTGTGCTTGCACCTGTGAAGGTAAATATTTTATGGAAGCAAACTGCTTTAACAGGAAAAATTGAGAAATCCACATCAGACCAGTAGGTCCAATAATCCAGTAGATGCTACACTCTGCTAAACCAGCATTTTATATTAGCCAGTGCCTAATTGTTTTCTACACTGTCAGTGGTGCTATTTGTTCTAGCCACACAAGTACCTCTATCCACCTCTACCTGGAATAGTTTCTAATTCCTCTCATTTCATGTATTCAGTAGTTTTGTAATACTTTTTAGTTTTGAGAGACACAAGAATATTCACATAACTGTCAAAAAGCACCTGTAAATTGGCAGAAATCTGAATATTTGAAGATTTTATATGCATTCCCATTAGTTCTTTTTTGTTTTGTTTTCTCTTTATTTTATTCTGCATTAAACTGATAGCAATTATCAACTCCTTCAGCCCGAGCTATGTCTATATGGTATGTTTAACTCGGGTTGTACCTCATGACTTTTGTAGTATCAAGTTCAGGGCACAGGCTGGGAGGTATGAGTCAGCTGGGAAGTGTGACCTACAGCCAAAAAGGAACAGCTTCCTAAACCACATCTCAAGTGTGAAGACAACACCTACTAGCTAAGTAGTAAAAGACAGCTTCTTAAGGTGTCCTTCAGCTGTTTCTGTGTTAACGCGCTCTGATGTCTGGCTGCAAGATGAGAAAGGTTTGCTTAAACTACCGTGAGCTGACAGTTTAACTCTGCACTGTAACCAGCCTTGAATGCTCAGACGGGCACAATTTTTTCTCCTTCGGGAAGCAACATCTAAGAGCTGAGATTCAGTCTAAGACTCTGTTTCTGACTACCCTATCCATTTCTACTTCTCAGCCCGAGTGTCTGTTGACTCTCAGTTGTTCCTTCCACACTGCACACGGCGGGGCATATGCTGCCCTGGGCAATCTGCTTCTTCTGCGACCTTGGGCCCTACAGAGAGCACCACAGCCAGGCTCTAGGGTCGGTGTCGGTGCAAACGTGCAGTGCATACATATCTGTAGATACGCATTTTTGGTGGCAGGAACAGATGCAAGCAGTTTGATAGGATGCCAAACAGCTGCCATCAAGAGATACAGAATCACACTCCCCTGTGATTGATGAGGCATTTAATGAAGATGTGCTTTGTCAAACAGCCCTCTACAAAGCAGGGGGTTTGGCGCTGTCTCCATCATTAACCACATCACATCCTGTCTTTAGCTAAGGCTCTGCAGCACGGAGGCATCCTGTGGCTGAAGAGCGCCTCGCAAGCGAAGCTGTTCCACCAGCTGCGAGGCCCGTCTGGGGCATAAGGCACAGTCCCAGCACATTGCAGCTATGCCAGCACCGCTGTGAGAGGCCAGCAGCCCTCCAAACCGATGGCATCACTCGGTTCCGCGGGGATAATCACCAGCGGCAGCTACTCTGGCTTGCCCAGCTCCGTCTTTTAGTATCTGTGAGAGAAACTGTTTCCAGTAGGTATGTTTAATCAGTCTGCCACCCTGCGGTCCTTTGAGGAAATGGGATATGAAAACGCCTATTAGAAAATTGTTGAGAACTGATGCTGGACAAAAGAAAAAGACTGTTAAATGAAGCTAATGGTCATTTTGTAAGAGAAGAACCTTTAGATAACACAATCTTTGCATAGTATTACAAACACAACACGCTGGACCCCATTATTAATTTGTTTCCACAGTAAACACCATACTAGCTACCCAATTTAGTCAGAGGAAAAAATAAAACCAGTAAAATGCTAGAAAAGTAAGTGTTCTCTTTTATGACAGCAACTTGCAAGTAAGTGTTTCTCTGAGACATCTTGGGCTCTCAAAATATTTACAGATTTCTTGGAGGGCTGAAGTAATGAGATAAACTCAGCAGAACAAGCTTCTAAAATAAGTCAGATATTGCATTGTGCTGAGATATGTCAAAATGATCAGCTGTGATCAGTCCTTTTATTGCACTAAAGAGAGATATTTTTGGTGCTACAGAGTACCAGAATTCTTTATGAAGAAGTAGCTTTGCTGCAACTCTGCGTCAGACACGCTCAGTGCCAAAGGCACAGCAGAAAGGAGGCACCAACAGACACAGCTGGGATTGAGGAGAAACATAGCAGAGTTTTATCATAAGAACAAATTTAGGACTCTTGAAATACAGCTCCTGGTAAAAATATTGCCAAGGCTGAACTGTCATGGGAGTACTGCCCTGCTCTCCACATCTCAACAGAAAACACATCAGAAAAATTAGTCACCAGTTGTTCTGTTTGGGAAGAAAACTTCACAAAGGTGAGTTGGAGCAAACTTAACCAAGTACAAAACCTTAAACAGTAATTCTAGAGGTGTGAATCTGAGACAGAAAAAGGAGAGGTACTAGATCCTCATCATTTCCTGTGGGTGATGTCTTTTTCCAGTGCCACAGATAAATGGTGTTTGGAAGATACCATCACTTCTGACAAGGAAGATTGGGTGCAGTCCTGCCTCACAAGAGTGGATCTCAATGGAACTGAGGCAGACACACAAAGCTGCCCAATTTCCAGAGCTTCAGTCTCATTTTAGCAATCATGCAGTCAATTTATTGCAAAAAGGAGCATAGAAGGCTATCACCACTTTTTTCCCCACTACGATACCTCAAAATGTCTTGAATAAAAATAAAAATGTGCCCATAAAATGCCTGTCTTAATGTGGGTCCACTATTAGAAAGGAGAAGTTCAGAATAACCAATCATTGCTAATAGGGTGATAGCAGTGAAAAAAAAAAAAAAAACAGACCAGATTTACAGGAGATTCAGGTTGTTTTAAAGCTTCCTGGAACTACGCTTTGAGTTCAATTAATGCAGACATAATAGTCTGAGTTTGAAGACAGAAATACCAACAACAGCTCTGTGAGGTACAAAATGACTATCTGTTTCAGTGACAGCTAACTTAGGTGTCAGTGATAGCATACTAATTCTCAGTGTCAATATCTTTCTCCCGACTTATCAAAGTGCGTAAGAAAGGAGAAGAAATATATGAATGCATAATAAAGAACCTGAACTTCTTCTGTAGTGGGCAGAACATTACAATGTTCTGGGCTTTAACAGTAGATAATAAGACAGAAAAATGAATAACTGCTTTATTTTCTGGAAAACAGGCTTCAGCTTTCAGGGGTTTGAAAAATGCAGTTTTAGTCAAACATTTTCCTACTTAAATAGTAATTCTGAGAAATGGAGAGAAATGAGAAGAAAAAGGTACAGGAAACAGCTGTGAAGAGAATAAGAACTGGAAGAAGAGTAAGAACAGAAAAGGGATTTGAGCTGAAGAAAGGGGGAGAGAATCAGGGAGGAGAAGAGACTGTGAGGAAGAACTTAGCAACAGGAGTGGGCAGAGACAGGACACAGAAGGAATAAATTTCCTTTACAATGTCCCTCATAGCTTTTCCCCTCTATATTACACTGTCTTCATAGTCTTCACAGCAGCCAGAGAAAGGACAAGGCCTTTTCTCCCTGTCTATACTGACTTTTGTCTCTGGAGAAGAGCTCTTGACTAGTCACTCTTGAACAAGTCAATACAGAAAACAGACCTGGAAGCATCCCAGGAGACCCAGTTACTGCACGTGCCTGCCCCAGAATAGGATCGACTACACCTGAACTTTTCCTGTAACTCAGTTCAGCAGACCCCAGCACCTGCTCCCTCAGAAGTGGACCACAGAATTTTTAATTAAAGACTTCTAAGTTTCTTAATTGCCTTTGGTGTTTCTCTCAAACAAATTGTTAAATTCAGGGGAAAACTCATTTAGCTCTCTAACAAGGACTTGAAGGGCAGGATCTCTCCTCAAGCCTCATACAGCACCTCTTCTCAAGTAGCTCATGATGACAGTGGTCTCATCATCCACTTACCAAAAAATTTCCTGGAAAAAGATAATTCTGTTAGGTAAGGTCCATGCCAAAACTGATGATCCAGCTTCCACACCTAGACAGGAGAAGATGAGAGGACAAGGATCTCTCCTAATTATACAGGCAAAGAAGTAATTTCTCAGTAAAAAGTAATTGTAGATCCTCCAAAACACCTGACGAAGAAAACAATTACTTTTGTTGTCCTGGTTACAGCTTATTACATGATGGCAGATTGCTCAGTATCTCAAGACATTGATATCCCTTGTGATATACTCACTGCTAATCCCTTGTGATATACTCACTGCTAATCACTACTCACAGAGTTGTAAGAAAAAATTCCAGCTACTCATTGTCACAGTGACTACAATGGAAAAAATCTGTTCAGCCCCATGACAACCTCTAATGTGTAGCAGCAGGAGAAAAAGCAGAAAGATGGTTAGGATCTACACAGAAAAGGAGTCAAAAATACAATAGATATATGAACATTCATGCTTTAGGCATAGGTCCTGGTAATAACTGAGCGGTTAGATGGAGACCTTCAGAATGAAGCGTTTCTTACAGAGAGGTCTGCAGAGTTTCTTGCACTTTCATGTCACGCAGATGGTGTGGGGCTAAAAATGGCATGGGACTAGATGGATTCCTAGGTATATGGACAGGATGGGAAAGGGGATAGCTTGCTCATCCAAAAATTCAGCACCAGGAGAAAAGTTGAGAATGACAGACTTGAACTAACTAGTAATGCTTGGAAGGCCTGAAGTCTATTTATTCAGCGTGAATGAGGATAAGACTTGGGCCCTACAGAGAGCTCTTGAAGTCATTGAGGGTCAGGACTGCTCCATTAGCTGCTGCAGCTGACTGCCAGTGTATTTTATGGTTAATCAAAAGCATAAATGCCACATGTAGGGTATTGTTCTAGAATCAAGGGTATTAGTATCATCAGAAACACTCATGTAACCATTCGTCGTCCATGAAGTTATTCTGTAGTCATGAACCTACGCTGTATTTCTTGTTTAAATTCCCAGAATTCTTTTCAATAAAGAAGCAAGGTGGTAAGAGATTTCTCAACACTTGCTAGTGAGGATCTTCTAGGAGTATTAGCCAGTGAAGGAGGCTAATTTATGGACCAGTTGACTCCAATCAATCTAGAAAGCTTCTGCCCTGATTTTTAACAATGTAGAAATACTAAAAATAATATGAAAGATTTACCGAGAATTAAATACCATCTAATGAATAACTTCAAAAAACAAATAAGAAATTGCATTGAGTTGATTCCAAAAACCTTTTTCCAAAAAAGGAAGTTAATTTGAAAAGGTACTAATAAAGGGAAGATGTAGCTGAACAGTGCTTGGAGAAGTTGAATTTTAAGATGCAACAAAGGCAGGAACAAGAATTACCTTTCTTATCGTACACTGCATTGTCTGCTCCATCATTCAGAGACTTTCTAAGATAAACCTGTTTTCTATGTTGTTTCTGCTGTATTCTGTTGTCTTCTAAGTGGAACACAAAGCTTATTATTTATGTTTTGAGCCAATGTTCTGAATTTTCTTCATCTAGGTTATTTCAAAGTTATGCACAAATATATGAACAAAACTATTAAGTTTTATCCACACTGTTTACAAGAGGTAACTGGACACATCTTAATTACTCAACTGATAAAGAGAAAAAAAAGTTAATATGATAAGTATTGAGACTGTTCAGAGATTAGTGAGTATAAGAAGAAATTACCAACACTGAATCTGAGTTGAATTTTTAAAAGTGCTATGCTGTTGAAGGGAAGCAAAACATGCCCCCTTTCTATTTTAAAGTTTAAAGTGATGTTGTTAATAAAAATGCATTATTGTGTGATTCTGAATATGAGTGAGTGTAAGAAGAGTAGTATATTATATTGCCTTCTTTTTAAATAAGTCAAGGTAGAAGAATGAACAGTGAACAGTATTACATGTTAATTGACATGTCATATTTCACATTACAAAGAGAGTTTCATGTTTTAAAAAAGTAAAGTAATAATAAAACTAGCATATAGATTTGGGGGCATATTGTGAGTATAAACTATGAGAAGTACAAACACCGTGCAGGAAGGGGAAACTGTGTGGTAAGGAAGTTTCAGTTGGGAACTGGATGAAATTGGGGAAGAAAAATTCTAGACCACAGATGAAAAACTCTCCCCTAGAAATTAATTCTTCCAGACCACAGAATAGTTTCTCGACTGATAATTCTGGAGATTGATTGGTTCCCACTCATCCTGTCCCTTTTGTTCACCTCTTATCTTAGATCTTCCTGAGTTACTTGAGCACTGCACAAATTTAGTACAAGAAAACCTGCCTCACCTTTCCTTTTCCCGTTTACTATGGAGGCACAACATGACCAAAAGCCTCAATTTATTGAAACAACTAGAATGTAACAGAACCAGATATTTGTTCAGTAACTTTTTGATTATGCCCACATTGGTTTTTTTGGACAGAATTTTGATGAGATGCTCATTTGTGGTGGTGTTTTAATTATTCCCTTGTAAGACGTCTCCTCCTTTTCTTATACAAGCTTTTCCTATATTGGCTCTTTTCACGATCCTTATTCTAATTTTCACCCAACTGTTTTTCACTGGAATCTTCCTGCCCCACTGTACTTCTCCATCATATATTCTTCCACAAACAGAATATGGAATGCATCTTCCTGTGTTTACATATATATATATATCTTTTTATATATATAATTTATATATTTATGTATATAGTATATTTTACCCTACTATGTTTTTCATATTATTTGAAGTTTTTTTTTTAGATTCAAACAGATATAATTGATATGTAGTTTGTTGAACTTTTGGCTGTGATATACTTGGAATGTCTAGTCCTGGAAATATCTCAAAAATTAATAATATATTAACTGCCAAAAAACTTCCTGAGGTCACTACTATACAGATATTAGCTGGTTAATCAAGAAGCAAGACTATTTGATAACTTGTCAAATGACACATAATGAGGTATAGTATGTGGCTATTAATAAGGTCTCCGAACTGACCCCTGAAGTTTAATCATAAAACATTCTGCTCATATATTAAAAATATATGTTTAATTCTAGATATCTATTATATTTCCGTATGCTTTATGGCTTGTGGCAGGTTTTCTTTTCATGAATACCAAATAAAGATGTATGCCGGCTTCCTATATACTAATGATAACAGTTTCAGATAATTTTAGCAGTATGTGTGTAATGTGCTTAAATTTGGAGGGCTTGAAATAAAGTCCTTGCATTGCTGCTAATTTTGCCAACTAGCAGCTGAATGAGAATTATAAAACTTCTCAGTGCTAGAAGCACTTGGAAGTTCTGGCCTAGAAATGTAGATGGAGCAAAGGGTGTATTCATACAGAAAATGGCATGCATGCATGTCATGTAATCTAAACCTAAAATGGACTATGTCCATATAATGGATATGTTCTTGAAAAAATTGTCCTGTTCTTTCATGCCAGTATGAACAAAAGTCATAGCTCCTTCCCACCACTTGCACCGGTGTTCACACTGTGAGGACATGGTCTATAAATATGAAGGTTGTTCTTGCTGACTGGCTGAAACTGGGGAGAAGCTATGAATGTAGGCTGAGTACCAATTTGTTTACTCCACTTTACCGTGAATGACACAAGTGTAGCAAGACTGATCATCAGGCTTTGTTTGCATTTACATAGGGCTATGCTGGTGTACTAAAGAAACAGCTTAACAATGAAACAGCATCTAATGACTAAATGTCTCATAACCACTGCGTGTTTGAGTTTTTTGTTTGCCACAACAGCGTATTGAGAAATTCTCAGTACAGTTGTTCTCTGACTTTTTTGTTGGCTGTTTGTTCTGTTTTGATTCCAGCACAGTTCTAGTATGGTGTCAGTGAGATACTCCAAGCTACTGTGTAGTTTACGCAAATATTTGGATTTGATAACATCTGTGTATTTTCTCCTAATTTGAGTGTAACTCTTCTGCACCCCTCCCTGTTGGCCTATTAAAAATGATGAGATGGTGCTTACCTGAATTAACAACGAGCTGCCTGATTTTTCTACTAATTGACTGAAATTTTTCCCATTTGAGTCTTGGACTTGTTATTTCCTTCTTTGTGATGCTTCATTGGCTGGCATCGTCTGATACGACTGTTTAACTGGGACATGATAATACAAATTAATCAATGCCTAGAAGACAGAGCATGTGAGGTACTGCTTTGCTACTTTAGCTATTTATCCATTAAAAAAAGTAGAATGCCATCTACTCCGATGGAGAGCAGGAGACAGTACTATAGAAAGAGTGTAACAAATAACAGTCCTTCCTGGTATGCTCTGGTGATTTAGGGGGAACCTGAGTTGTGACTAAAACCAGAACACTGTGATTAATAGAGAACAGTACATCTAACCTTTATGAATTTGTCTAGCTCTTCTGTGAATCCCACTCATTTTGACTTTCACATCTCATGAGTACCACAACGCATTGCATAGGTCTTGTCTTTTATTACCCATAACCTACTTTCTGTTCATTTCAATGGTATTCCCCAGTTCTTACATTTGAGACAGAACAGACAATTATTTCTTTTTCCTTACTGTTCATAATTGTTTATGCCTCTACTATATCTCCTTTCTCCAGATTTGGTAAGTCAAAATGATCTAATCAATTTAGTCTCTTTTTCTATGTAAATCAGTCTGTATCTCTGATGTCCCAGAATGCCATTCTCTGTATTTCCTGTAGTGGTTTAGAGATAATATGATCAGACTATTATACAAGGAGAATTTCACATGTTATTCAAGATACGCGTGAACCACAGATGTATACAATGGCATAACCCCAAATGTCTCACAAAAGGTCTATGACAGATGCTGAAATGGAATTCAGGGTTCTTGCGCTCTAACTCCAGTCACACTACAGGTCCAGCTGCAATCGTCCCTTTCCGTGTTGAGACATAATGGGCACAACCACTGATGGACATTTCTAGACAACGAGAAGCTGCCATTTAATGGGTGAAAATGTAAAATTCAAGCTAGTTTTAAATCTTGCAGAGGGCATTGCAACTGAAACAATACATCCTTGAACTGAGTTTCGTGAGGTTTTAATCAAGCTGAGCCTCTCTTCTGGAATAATCTCCAGGAACTGTGACTGTGAATTGTGGAAATATCATTATGCTGGTAACTTGCTGTCGTATTCAATTTTGGCACTGTGCCATTTTTTTCCTGGTGCTGGCTTTACAGCTACCTATATTGTGCTTTGAAGGACACCCAAAAGTTTTTAGCTCGCGTTTCTTTCTTTGACATTTAAACACCCATTGCATGCAGCCCATTTTTCCTCACTACATTCTACTGTAGTTCCCAAGCACTTGAATTGAAATCATACCTGTGAAGTCATCCTCCCAATGTGCTGCCTGATGACTAGAGGCTGATGCTGGTGATAAACAGTGTTATAACATATGTTATGTTATCTCACCTTTATTGTTTTATAGCTTAATTGTGGAGCTTTGGAGTTATTTGAACTTACATTCTTTGATGTCATGGCTGCCCTTGATTTATTTTGCCATTCATATTCTTGTTGTTTGAGTCCTGGGAAACATTACACAGGGTCAGGTACTTCAAAAGCAGGACTGCAATAATCTTATGTAATCCATTTTATGTTTTCTTAATTTCAGCCAATGTTTGTCAATTAGATTCTGCTAAAACTAGCTTCAGTTAACATTAGTCAATTGCAAAACTACATCAAAGCTTATCTTGCTCGATACTTATCTTCATCCCCTCCCCTCCTAGCTGAGGATACAGGCTATTCAAGGCTTCAATTCTACTTCTCACTTGCACTGAGACCTGTTAAAAGAGGTGTACCTTTTGGCTGTGCTCTTACAGCAGTTACTTAAAGGCCTTACCATGCACCTTGGAGGAGTGACTTAACTTGGTGATCAATTAATTTGGGATGGCTGAATTTGTTACTCCCCCAAATCTTTCTCCCATCCAACTACCAGAGGAGTTCACCCCTGCAGGTAACATGGTGCTGTGTATCTGCTTCCGAATCATGACAGTTTCAGCCCAGCATACCAGCCCAAACTGAAATCAGTACTAGTGTTAATACGCTAGACTGGAAGCTAAGCAACTTCACAGCAAATAAAAATTCCCACATTAATTTCCAGATCCTATCAAGCTCCATTACCATAGCACGAATTTCCCTATAAATATTTGTCCACAGCAACATTGACAGTTCAGTATCTCTTCATTTTCTGTGTTGTCCACTTTCATTAAATCATACATCTTTTTTGAAGAAGTTAATTTTATGAATTCCTAGTTAAAGACTGAATGGTTGTAATTAAAATGCTGTTAAAATAACACAAATCATTTTTTTGTCAGTTAGGTGACTGTTCTTGGATGTTCTCAATGAAAACAAAAATCCATAATGCAAGTTGTTTCCTGCACAATGAAACTAATGGAGCTATGTTTCCTATAGATTTATGTCTACATTTTTGTTGACTGGCCAGCTGTTGCCTCTCAGAATGTATCAGACCTGATTTATAACTGCTTTCCCCTAAGTAGCAGCACTACTATATTGTCTAGCCACTGATTTCCACAAAACTTGTAGGAACTTTACCTGTCAGATTTGTCTGAACTTGAATGACAGCTTCAAGAGTGATTTGTGAGGAACAGTCAGAAAGAAAGATGGCAGGCAGCACAATCATACACATTTCACTTCCTTAGGAAACAAACTAAAAAAATCATGTAAAGGACACAATTACTAGGTTAAATAAAACCAGTTGGAAAAACTAAATGCTGGATTCAGTGTCAGATGTTCCAGACCGGAGTGCCAGCTCCTGAATAACGCTTGGTGATTTTCTTCCCACCAGATTTCTGTTAAGTAGCAGAACTCTTAAGATACAGACTCTATAAGTTCATGTCTTGAATTCAGTTGCTTGGTTATGTCAGAATCTCTTTTCTTTTATTCCACAGACTGGAAAGGAGAAAGGAGAAGAAACAGGCATGTAGAAAATTGTACAAATATAAGGTATAAATTAAAACCAGTATAATTAAACAGCTGTCTGAACAATTCAAACTCTGTAAGCATTCACTTGGTAGAACAGTGATTTTGTTTTATTTCCTGATTTTCTGGTGTGGGAACATACTTACATTAAAGCAAAATGCAACAGTCTGAAACTGAAACAAGCATGTACACACACCAATTTGCACAAACACTTTAGTAAAAACTAACCTAAGTTCAAGTGCTGCAAGCTTCCTCTGTAGGCAATGCCTCTATTTCCATCTTCCAAGAACTGTGAAATAAAGCGTGAAAATATGAGAGATGGCTGAGTCTGTGAATAAGCAACAACACGTTTGATAGAGGTAACCTACTCATTACCTCAGTGAAAGTTTTCTCCGAGGCCAATTGCCTCATCAGCACCTCTCAAGCAAAGCACCTTGTGAAGGCAGGAGATGTTTCACTTGGTCACGCCTGACAATAATCCTTGTCTGCCGGGCTGGGTACCAAGCTGATCGAGTCCATCCCATCCTACCCAAGGATGCCACGGTTACTGCGCCTCGGGAGAGAACGGCCCATCTGCTATTCCCTCACTCCCAGGAAACCTGCAGGCATTCTGGCTCCACCACCGTGAAGCCGGGGTAACCTCCTTCGCCTGGGTCGTCTACGCTAAGCACAAGGAGACTCTGCAAGCGGATAGGCGCAGTTTAGCAGTACGTTATTAGCTAGTGCATGCAACAGACAGTCGGGACTAACGCGATACTAGGCCAAGTGTTAATATGGCCACAATAAATAAGACCTCGGTGAGCCTTTGGGGACCAGGCAGGCCTCAGCCATGCTGGGGAGAAGCAACCACCTCCTCCTTGGTGCAAACTGATTCTCAGTGTTGCTGAGTTGCTGTTTTCTGATCTTCTGCCTTTGTTTTTCTCAGGGTTTTATATCCTTTCACATCAAAATTTTTCCTCTTGAATCTCTGAGCTGCTGACTATCACCGCTGTAATAATTGCACTTGTCTGCGGTTTTCACTCTTCTTATCTTTCACTATTTAGCGCAAATACTTTCCCACACCTTCACAGCAACTTCCTCACGCAGACTCGGTCGAGGTCGGGCCACGGCACTAAACCCAGCCAGACCTCGAACTCTGCGCGGGGGCGTCGCGCACGGCGAACCTAGGGCTGCGCTATTTTGCTAGTTGTACAGCAACTAGCAGACAGTTCCCTCTGTTTCACCACGGGAGGCTTCTTCACCTGCTTCTGGTGTAAACTCATGGTTCATCTTGCTGGAGCGGCTGGCGTCGCCAGCATAGGGTGACAAGGGCCCCCCATCCACACACGCACCTTATTCGAGGTAGGAACAACGCCCACCCGTGCGCTCAAGCTGTGGCTCCAAGGGAATATTCACCTGGAGCTGCCGCGCTAAGGGCTGGGCAGGGACGCACACCTGGGAGCTGGTTTTATTGCGTTTTTATGGCTCTATATTATATTTTATGGGTATATATGGCATTTTATAGATGGTATTTTACAGATATTTGCATTTATGAAGAAGGCAGCAGGACGGCTCTAGTTGCTTGCATGTCTCCTCCTCCTTCTCCTCTTCCTCCTCCTCCCTCCCGCCCCCCACATAGTCTTAGGGACGTGTCCGGACACGCGGAAGAACTATCGCTGCCGGCCGCCCCACGCTTCGCCGCCGGCACCGCGGCCAACCAGAGAATCAACGGCGCCGCGGGCGCCCGCGCCCAACGCCCGCCGTCACCGCCTCTGCGGGGGCGAGGCGGGCGGAGCGCGGGCTGCGGCGGAGCCATGCGGCGCCGCGAGGAGGTGGACGCCACGCTGCAGACGGCCAAGCTGAACGCGGCGGAGCTGCTGCCGGCCGTGCACTGCCTGCGCTTCGGCCCGCAGGCCGCCGCCGGCGCGTGCTGCCTCCTGCAGCTGGAGCCGGACCTCTGCGCCGAGCTGCAGGCGGGCCGCAGGTACGGCGGGGCGGGGCGGCGCGAGCGCTCCCTGGGGGCGCGGAGGGCGGGCGGGCGCCGCAGCTCGCGTCTCCCTCGGGGGCGGCCCCGCCCTCCCTGGCCGCGTGAGGCGGGAAGCGGTGCCTGGGAGGGCCGGTAGTTCTCCCTTGAACCGCTCTCACTTAAATTGGGAACTGAAAACCACGCGTATAGGAAGCTGGATAGAGGAAGCATAACCAGCATTTTCTAACGGGTGTCCCTAAGTGCTGAGGTTATTTCGGCAAAATAGCTATTGTAGGCCTACGCATTAATAAAAAAAAAAAAAAAAGAGGCAGTGGATGACCTGTATTGTTTTGATGCGAGTCAGTGGCAAAGCTAGGAATTAAGCTGAGGTCTTGTCCTCAGACTGTTCAGTCTGATCAGAGTATGGACTTTCATATTAAAGTCCCCCACATCTGGGCTGTGGGATTGGTGAGCGTTGTCTCATGTGGCTTTATGTATATGGGAAGATCAGGTTCGGGAAGAACTGCTCCAGAGGAGGCTTGGTGCCCAAACAGGAGGAGGTTTTTGCCAGGCATACGAGGACGGGCGCCTAAAATTTTGGTTTGGGAAAGGAGATGTGTCTGACAAAATCTTGCTGACTTCTCAGGGCTTGTTAAAGGAATGCTTGTACTTACTTCACTGACAAATTACACTAGCAAACAGTGTAGCGGAGGATACACAGTGTTAGTATAGGCATTTGGTAGCATGGTGATGTGACCACTTCTGACTCTATACCAAGAATAGGTTCTGGGGAATAGGTTTTTGATCATAGATACAGTTTAAAATTTTCTTGCTCTACTGAGAGCGATGCCAGTGACATGATATGATAAAAAATGTTTAAAATGATACATTAGAATGCCCTCTAAAGAAATAGTCCGTAAAGATATATGTTAGCCCGTTCGTACTCACTGGAATATCCATACGATGTCGTTGGTTAGAGGGCTGATTCATCTTGGGGACCATGTGGGGCGTAGCTGGCTTTGTTCATGCATCTGTATTTTTGGCATAGAGATTGGCAGGTTGATTAAATTGAGTCTGAACTATGCTAGCATAGCCTGGGAGAAACTGAGCGTTCCCCTGTTGCAGTCCTGCTTCAGTATTATCATGTCCTCCCTTAGAGCCTCTATTTAATCATGTGTGAGCTGAAGAGGGGGATTTTCCTTGATTCTTTGTCCTGAGAGGTTCTGGAGAATTTTTTTTTTTCTTTTGAAGTATTAATTGCAAGCAAATATGTATACTTCTCAGAGGGAATGGTGTGAAGGACACTGCACAATCAACACTACTGTCCATTTTCTTGTTTTTTCCTTGTCTCCTTGGGCCCATTTCAGTCCTCATTAAAGAACTCTAGGTGTAATGTAATTCCTAAGATTAGTGAGCTAGTCTTTGCTTAAAGCATCGCTAAATCAATGCTATAGGTTTTTTGTGTGAATCAGGAGTTGAAGAGATTAGATTGTAATCTTCATAAAAGCCTGACATGCCTATCCTTCAGGGTGAAAATCAGGACATGAAAAAGCATGGTGTTAAGATATTTTAGATGACAATTACATCTTCCCATTTTTGTATACTATGATTACTGTTACCAAATATACTGCAGTTTATGACTTCCTTACCAACATACACATTGTAAAAACTGGCAGACAAATTTAATAGGTGGTCATGCCAAAATAGAGGTAAGAGTATGTCTTTATTTTTGTGCGATTTTTTTTTTCAGCCTAGTAATCCGTGGTGAAAAGGATGAACAAGCAGTATTGTGCAGCAGAGATAAAACTTATGACATGAAAATAGCAGATACCTCAAATATGCTCTTGTTTGTTCCTGGGTGCAAAACTCCAGAACAGCTGAAGGCAGATCAAGAATCTTGTAATATTATTCATTCACAGGTATATGTTTCTGGGTTTTTGTTCGTTTGCTTTAATTACCTGGTTTCTTATTCTCTGTAATTGTTTGTATTTTATCCAAGATGCTTATGTGAAATCCTGGGTGGGATTCAGCTGCCTAAACATAGGCTTCTAATGCCATTTTAGATGCCTTGTCGTATAGGTCTCACTACCAGCTGCCTCTCCAAAAGGACATGGGTCTCCTCTGCGTTCTTTGTATATCTAGCAGTCCTGTGAGGATGTGTTTATAAAGGTGCCTTATATCCAGGGGGCATGCTGTACCTTAGGGTGTCCAAAGTGGCTCTAGGGCCCTTGTTCAGGCGGCTGAACTTCATCAATAATGCATGATAATTATTGTTTCTAAGAAGTTCAGACTTTATTTTTAGTGGATAGTAACTGCTTGTGTAAGTATTAAAAGGTTTCAAAAAATATCTAATTTCTCAGTGTTAGCAGCTATTTTAAAAATAAGTTGTTTGCAAATTGATTCTTATGAGTGCTTTCCCCAAAAGGCAGGTTATACAATGTCACGCTTGAGTATTATTTTTTAAATACAGAAATATATTCAAAGGCGACTCTTTCAACCAGCATCTGGAAAGATTTGTTGGAGTGGATGATATTAGAGTTCTGAGTTTAAAGAATTCATTATTCTCTGCTCTTGTGAATCGTAGTTAATAAAATTTAATAAAAATAGTTAGGAAAATATTATTACTTGCTCATTATTTGCTGTAATGGATATAATGGCATCATCGGGGAGCAATCCTGCTTGTCCTTAGATGAACATAATACTCAAAACCAACATCATTTCTTCCATGAAATGGCAGCAGTTAGCTAATAGAAAGTTAATTCAAATTAAAGTGGATTAATGAGATAGTGATATTCTGTATTCTCTTTTGCTATGTTTAATGATCTCACTAATTCTCTGAAGTCACACATGTCAAAATAATATAGACGTGATTTGATTAGGAATTATGTTTAGTTTTATGTCTAAGAGCTTTCTTATGCTTTCAAAAACTTTATGTTGTGTATTGACACTGGAAACTGTGGGAGATAGCAAAAGATCCTATGATTACTCAGTAGTTTGGGGACTTATCTCGTGATAGTATCTACAAATAGTACTGCTATTCTTTAGAGTTCATCAGTGCTGCTCTTTGTACCACTTTGAGGGCTAGTACATAGGGCCAAAGCATCTCTCATTTTATTCACCTTGTATAGACTAGATCTAGTTGTGAACTTCAAATTATAAATTAATATGATTTATTTTCTTTTCTATGTAGAGTACCATCTTACTCATTTCCAAATTGCTCAGAAAAAAACTTGTCAGAAAAAAAATCAGTTATGTAAATACTATTCCACATGAAGAAAAACTGTAGAATTTTCATCAGGAATTAAGTATTTATTGGAATTTTATGCCAAGCAAGCTATGGAATAATTAAATTAAAAACTATGAGCTTTCTCTGTGTTAGAATTTGAATAGGACTTGTCCTACATACATGTTATTTTCTTATAGTTGATTTAAATGGAACATTAGCTTAAATAGATTTTTCTTTTTGTAATTGACAAGCTTTAAAAAAATCGGAAGTCTGAAGTGTTTATGGCATTTTTAAAGTACCGTCTGGAGGCTTTTTCATGAAAGCGTTTTTATAAGAGGCTAGAGTTTGGGTCAGGAGTCATGAACCTGGAGCTTTTTCTGCCTCCACCATTCTGTGTCCACCTCTAGTGGTTTGGTAAATAGCAGAAACACTGCCGAAGGGGCCTCCTGTGTTATGTGCTTCTCACAGAACCTTGTAGGAACCCCAGGGTGTATGCCATGAAACACCTTGGGATTCTTCTGAAGGTAAAGCTTTATTGGATTAGTGTTATTAAGTCATTTACACCTGTGCTTTTTTGAAGCAGAGTAAGGGACAGAGATGTTCTGTTAGTTGCATGCAGGTGTGGCCTACTGCCTTATTTATGTCTCTTTTCCTTGTGCTTAATGATAGGATCATTAAGATATAAAAAAGACCATGAAGTAGCATACTAAACAAGGGGAGTGGGAAAGATGAAAATGGGCAAAATACAGGCAGGGTTTTATGGGAGTCACGTCCATAGTATTAAGAGAAAAAGAAATGTTGGCAGGGATTGTGCAGGACTATGTCCCATCACTATATCCCATCATTTGCATGCAGAGACAATGTAGAAGTGATCTCTTTCTCTTTGTTGCATGCACTGTAAACATAGTTTTATCAAAAAACTCTGGACTTTTATTCTTTGTTGCCAGTGGTAAAATTTGATACTGAAATTATTACAGTGATTGTCTCATTCTTAAAATAGTTAGCCTGTTAAAAAAAAATTCTTGTTCTCAATGACTAGTTTAAAACATTTGCTGGTAATTTTTTGGTAAGCTCCTTTGAATGCATATGGTAGATTCAGATGTTTTAAGTATCTCTTCACTTTCTCACTGTAGATTGCTGGCTTTTCCAATAACTACTGGGAATTAAGGAGATGTCGACCTAAACTGAAGAAACTGAGGAAGCTTTTAATGGAAGATCCATATGAGGGGCCAGACAGTGGAAAAGATCAGACTTCGACTGTTTCAAAGGTAAATCCGCTTGGTGACTCACTTTTTTGTAAATGGTAATGGACAAATTGAAGTGAAGATACATTCTTAACCAGAAAAATATCTTTGCTTCCGTGTTTCATGGTGCTGCTTTGAGTTGTGTGGGGTTTTCTTTGTTTTTTTGTTTTTTTTTTTTAACCTACTACTCTAAACTAGGTTGCAATTGCTAGCGTTTCCACTGATTGTAGCGGGTAAGTTCTGTAGTAAGAACAGGAAAAGGAAGGACACTGAAAGAGACTGGAGATTTCTTTTTTTATGTAGGGAGCTTTTGAGCACAGTCTCCAGAACCTTCTGTAAACTCATTGGAAGTTATATGGCTACTGAAGTATAATGTAGCTCTTCCTTCTTCTTTGGGGCTGTCATGTCATGTAGAACCCAGGTATGAGGTCACAGGAAGCCCATGTACAAGTTGCTTGCCAATCAGTGATTTATAATGATAACGAGAAGGAGAGAGTTGCAGAGAATGGAAATGATGATATGAAAACAGAGAATAAGACTGACATTACAAGAAGGGCAGAAATGTAATACTGTCCTGATTCCCTTTTATGGTTCCGTAAAATCCAGTTTGGGATCTAACTAACAATACAAAGTCCTGGACTGTGTAGCATATGATCTCAAATATGTGGGGCTTTTTTAGTTTGTTTTTTAACTTTAAGAAATGAAAATGGTAGTTTTCAAGTATTTTACACTGATGCTTGGTTGAAGATGTAATCAATAAGCCATGTGTGTGTGCTTAGATGCACACACACACATGTTATGTTTCTCCCTTGAAAAGAAATACTTGCCTCTCTCTTTCTGGATGATGTCAGACTAGTTTCTAATCAGTTCCAGTATCTTTCCCCCAGCACTGCCTTTCCACCGTTTCATTTTTCCCACCTGCTTTGATCCAGACATAGAAAGATACAGCAGCAACATAAACGCTGGCAGAGAGGAAAGGCTTAAGTTGACCAGAAATTATAATCATTGACAAAGGCTAGCAATACAAAATAAATGTCATATACAATAATATTTATTGATAATATTAAATGAATATTATAAAACCATGTCACTATGTCTCCAAGCATTAGTGGTTAAAGTTTGAGGTCTGATCTACATTTGTTTCAAAGGAGAATTTGTTTAATATATCAGCTTAGAACAACTAGATATGTCTGGTAAATGTAGATGAATCTCATCTATGTCTCTGGTGGAACTTTGAATGATTTCAAAAAAAACTGTCCATGGGAAGGCTTTCTGTTTTTTCTGATAGTTTGGGATTTCAGTCAGAGTTAGAAGCTCTTTATGTAGAGTGAAGATTTCCAGTGTGTTCCTTGCTTGTGCTTAATGTTTTCTGGATATTGGCAACCAATAAGCTGCCTTTATTCTGTTTGAAAATAAATTACTCATTATGACAAACTTCTCATGGTTTTCCGTTGTTCATACTGTATCATACACAGAGAATCAAAGAGCCACAGTGCTATAAGGAAGCCTGAAGTGTAGAGATATATTTTAGAAAACTACAGGAGAACTTTAGAAACAGGCTAATACATACCTTGTTTGGAATGCTTCAGGTTAAAATCTTGGAATTTACAGTGAAATAGCAAGGCATACTCAAAAGGTCACAAGTGTCTGAATTAATGTGTTTAATATGTGCCTTACCCTTAGCTGGAAACCCCTGTTACATACATGATGTAAGTCAATCCATTCCATTTTGTGTTTGCAAGGGGGACACAGTTGATAAAAGCATCACAGCTGACAGCAGTCATTTCTTAAGAAGGCTAACTTGATAGCTGGTAGATTGGAAGTCTGTCCTGACTCCAGGAGAAACAAATGTTAAGGACTCCTGTGCAGGGTTGTTTCTGAATGGCAGTATTTTACACTCAAACATACTTGCATACTGATTGGAAGATATATTTGCTCTAAACTGCTGGTAGTGTTTTCTTAAAGTGCTCTGTAATATGGAGATCCCATGTTGAAATACTGATGCAAGTTCAGTGCTGCTTGGTCTGATGATGTTTCAACATACTGTCTAATTGGAGTGAAATGGAAGAGCGAGGAGTCTTTTTTTTTTCTTTCTTTTTTTTTTTTTTTTAATCAAATGCTCTTTGTAACATGTGGATATGTTCCAAACTTAGTGTTGGTTTATTCCATTTTTTTTGTTCAGGTAGCCAAACAGGTGCTGGGATATATTCTTACACTATGCTCAATAAAACTTTAATATTAGAGATAATTAAAAGGACTGTGAGGTGAATAAAGGAATTGATGAAGTCCTGTTTCCTATAGATTTGTCTCATATTCCTCTCTTTACCTCACTTACTCCTCATGATACCTCCTGTTCCTACCGTGTCTCATGACTCTTCACTGCAGTATCCACAGCACCCTCCTGTCTCACCAAGTAACTGGTTCACAAGAAGCTGTGGCCAGTTCTGAGCTACATGTCTGGTACTGGTTAGCAGACATGAAAACACAATGCATAACTGTTGAGCTTATGCCAGAGGCTTTCGCTCAGTGGAGGTACTAAATTGGAGTTCTGACGTCTATCTAAAAGCTGGGGGGCAGATGGGGATTGGATAAGGGACTTTGTTTTGCTCTTCTCTCTGCCTTACCTCCTTGATTTTTTTAGCTTGTTGGAATATCTTTACTAAAGATTGGGCACATTCACTTTTCATTCTTGCTTTGCTTGTTTTACTTATGATGCTTACTTGTGCTAGTTTGACATTCTGGGAATAAATGTATAATACTGATGCATGGCACAACTTCTCTGTTGTTAGACTGTTTTTTATATTGAATAACCCTTTGGGAAACTGTTGTAAATTACAGGAGAAGTTTCGGAGAGCGTGATAAACCTTAATGAATTCAGATTCTGGAAGGGAAAAAAATTGCTTCTCTAAGTCTTGTTTTCATTATGTTTCATAACGCATTTAGCATGCTTGCTAAAGTAAGATGGAGTAAGGATAACCTGTTTCTTTTCTCTCTCTTTTTCTCTCTTTTTTTTTTTTCTTTTTTATCCTCATTGCAGTATACAACAGAAGATTTATTAAGCCTGGTTCAAGCAAGTGAAGAAGAAATACTCCACCATTTGCAGGTTATAGATGCATGCAGAATTGAAGGTATGTGTCTCTACAGAATATTATTATCTATGAGGAAAAAAACATGTCGTCTTTTCCCCCCAAGTATCTACTGTGTCTTCTTTTTCTAAGGCCCATTCCACATGGTCATCTCTCCAGATGCAAATTAGTTCTTAGCTATGTTTCAGGGTCCTAAAATCTGCTTTCGTATTTCCTGTACCCTTTGTTACTATGAAGCCGATCAAAAAAACCCAATCAACCAACCAAAAAAACCTGAGTAGGCATTGACTAATCTGGCTCTTCTGGGGGTAATTCATTTGTGGCTTCTACAAACACTGGCGACAGAGTATCTCACCCATAGCCTGAACCTTTTGGCTGATTGCCCCCTTTGTGGGTGGCTGGGTACTGCTTTCTCCGTACCCTCCCATTAGGCAGTTGAAGACAATCTCGCAGAGAGATTTTCCTGGTCACTTACAGCTGCATAATACCATTGTGCCAGTTATGGACATAGCTAGTAGAGCACTGACTACACTTCTAAGGTAATAGTGTTTTTTTAAAAAAAAAAATTAAAAAGAAACATCTGGAATAACCTGGGTATTGAGATTCACTGTCCAGAGACACCTGAGTGGCTCTGCTGGGGCCGGTTTTCCTCAATTTCTGCTTCATCAGATCTGTATTTTTATGGACTTGGCTGGACGTGAGCTAACCCTCTGCAGAGCCAGTGCATATCTGTACTGGGCTTCCAGTTCAGCTGGTTCTGGGAGCACATTGCTGGGACGCTAGATGTGGTTCTGCATAGCAGGACTTCAGTTAGCAGGTTTCATTGGTTTGGGCTTTGCACTGCAGGAAAGTGGTTAAACTGTTTCCAGATCACAGCTGGCCCAGGAATCAGTTTGGTTTGGTTTGTCCAGTTCTGTGCTTGAATTAATAGTTTTTCTGGGTCTAATTCATTTTAGGATGGGATTAGAACTAATGTCTTTGTATCTGTGGCAGTTAATCTACAACAACAACTATGAATAATTAAGAATTCATGATTTTTTTTCTCCTCTGTTTGCTAATCTGTTCTTTTTCTCACTCTTAATCCTGAAAAGGTCAGAATGCTGTCTCTCAACTTTGAAAAGGTGGGAACTAAGTGTCAGAATTCTGTTATGTATCTTCATGGGAATAGAATTAAGGTGCTAATGTTTCCATTCTGACACTGTTTTGTGGTCTTCTATTTGGCAGGATATTGGAGAATTCTAGATTTTGACTATGAGGTAAAACTCTTGAATCATGTGACTCAGCTAATAGACTCAGAGTCCTGGTCTTTCAGTAAGGTTCCTTTAAATGTCTGTCTTCAAGAACTTGGACCTTTAGAGCCCACGTAAGCTTTTTTTTTTTTCTTTAGTACTTAGAATTGTCTATATTCATTATTAACACTTACATTTATTAAAGTATATTCTTCTGTATTAAACTCTGTTAAACTCTGGATTCCAGTTATTATGGTGTTAATAATATGTTTTCTTCCGCTCTAAAATGCAAGTGCATTAGTGTGTGTTCCTGGGTGGATACAGCAGAGAACTAACTGTTACCCATCTTTGGAGGCATGAATTGCCTCCAAACCTTCTAGTATCCAGCTAGTTTTGCCGGTTGATGCAAGGCAGGGTCATGATCTGTCTCCTTATTTCTTTTAAATATATGTTGTGTCCAGATCCATAGATTGGAATTCCTTGTTTTGTAATGTTTGAGCTGGTTTAGGATAAACAAAACTTCTTGTATCCTTCCATCAGCCATACCTATCTCTTTTTACTTTACTTTTTTTTTTTAATCCAGCCATTACTAATTTTATTTAATGAAGGTGTGATATTGGAGTAGTAATGACTAGAAAGTGGAAGAGATTTTTGGGGATGCGATATTTCAAAATTGCTAGAATGGTTATAGATTTTGGTAAGTGTTAAATTAACTCCATCTCTCCTTTTTGTCCCTATTTGTTTGCTTTGTCATTTGTTCTTGGAATTTTTTTACGATACATACTCCTTCATCTTCTTCATTGTAACTGTTTTGGTAATGTGCTAATGAAACAGATTGGGCAAGATCACAAGAAACAGTTGAGAGTGTTTCACACAATTTTTAAACTGTACTGTCTTTGTTATACATAGGAAATGGTGACAAGTAGTTTTAATTTCTTTTTTTTTTTTTTCAGAGAGATGATAGAACATATTCTGTTAAGCTATGGAAGGAAATATACTGATGAAGGTAAGTTTAGAAAAGCATGTGTATTTTAATTTTGCACATAATGGTAACAAAATTGTTCATAAATAACTGAATTTTTTAGGATGATCCAAACAAATGAATTTACTACAATGCCAGTACAGGGAGGGATGTGACACTGAGCTAAAAATCAGTAAAATTGTTAGAGTTTCATAGGAAAAAGGACTATTCAACTGTAGAATACAACACTAGGGAAAACTAGGGAATTAATAGAGGTACCTGAAGTGATCTATTAGATGTCTTCAAACCATAATTTTGTGATTAAAGACAGATCTCTGATATAATTAAATGGAATCTTTCTTTAGTGGAATTAATTGTTTGGCTAAACTAGTTTGCCCTGCAAAATTTCATAGCCCTTTAGTGGAACATACAGAATACACTGTGTGTATTTTGAATTTCAGAGCATAATGGGAGATTGGAAAAAAGGCTGCTTGGAAAGGCAAGATTCAGCCTAAAAAGGAGGTGCTAAAGTTTAGGCTCCTAAATGCAGCTTTCTGCACGTGAACTAGGCAGCTAAACTTTCAGACAGGGGAAATCTAGGGCTTAATTCATTTGCTTAAAGGAAGGCATCTAGTGCCATTGGAGATAGCCCTAGTATCCTAGTCTAGGATGCCTCTATCGGCTAGTCCAGAAGGATACAGGTCTGCCATAGCTGGCATCTAATCTACATCTGAATTCTTTCCCATTGCTTCTTTCATCTCACCCTTGGCTGAAGCAGGAATTGGACTCAACCTTAAAGGACATATGAAAGTAGTTATAGTGACACAGATGATCTTTTTTTAGTATCTCCAGACAGGTTGCACCGGGAATGAGTTTGAATTGCAAAAAGTCTGGAAGACTGAAAAGGTGGAAGGCAGTGTTTATGCCTGTCTTTGTTCAGAGAATTTTAACCAAGAATGAAAAATTCTTCATATTGCCTTCATCATCCCTTATTAATAAGTATGATTGGGGAAGTGAAAGTTCTGTTAAATTGGTCCATCACAGAGAACAAACACTGTTAATACAAGCCATTCAGAAATAGGAATTAAAACTAGATAAGAAATAGTGATACACTGAGGAAAAGAAGATACCTTATCTTGGGGTGGGGGACAAGCAAATGTATTGATATGAGTGAATACCATGGCCAGAACAGTGCTGCACACATAACGTTCTGAATTATTTGTCCTTCAGAATAGAGAAGATACTATCATTTAGCCAAAGATTATACCAAACCAGGTTACTCCTCTGGGAAGAGGAGAAGCAGGTTACTTGGTCTGTAAAAGATTGTAGAGCAGAGTGGAAATATGAGGGTATTCTCCATTTTATTATCCAAAAAGCAAGAACCCAAGATGCACTTTTTGTTTTTTATCAGGGGAAGTTTACTTTGAAATGAATGAAGATAAAATATGCAGAACTATAGCACAAATGCTTCTGCAAAATGCAGTTAAATTCAATCTATCAGAGTTTCAAGAAGTCTGGCAGCAGAGTGTCCCTGAAGGGATGACTACAAGGCTTGATCAGCTCAAGGTAAGAAACATAAAGAAGTATGGACTTGTGTGATATGGAGACATGGAGGTTGATGGTGATGGTTTTGTGTCGGCTTCTGAGCTAAAGCGCTCTTTATGACATCCCCTATGATATCAGTAGTGTGGAATCATGGCGCTTTAGGTTTCTGTAAGTCTGATACATCTCACTGTTTGAAGGAAAGTTGCAATTGTAGAGTTAATATTTGTAAATAAAACAGAAGCTGTTGAATCTCTACTCTATAACATTGTAATGACAGCCAGCAGCGTTGCAAGCATTGCAAAAATCCTTTTCCTGAAAGGAGATAGAGAGATGTCATAACTTAATGAGTTCCCCCCCTACCTTCTTGTCATACAGACAGTGGCAATTTCTGCATATATAACAGCACCTTAATTTTTTTTCCCTCTGCTTTGCCTCTGGTATTGCAGTTTCAGAAGGCTTTGGAAATATAAAGGGCAATTTGTATGGATTATTGCTAGCAGGAATAGTTTAATAGTGTTTGGGTTTTTTTTTTTTTTTATTATTTAACAGTTTCTCTGATTCTGATCTAATAGGGTTTGGCTCTTGTGGATAGAAGCTCCAGACCAGAGACCATCTTTCTGCTGAAAGTAGAAGACTTACCTGAAGATAATCAGGAAAGATTCAACAGCTTATTTAGCATACGGGAAAAGTGGACAGAAGTGGATATTACCCCTTATATACAGTAAGGAATATAATATTGAAAATACAAGACTATATTTAAAAACAAATGACACAATGAAACATAAAGAACTATGATATAATTAGTCTACATATTTTGCCTTTTTTGCATTGCTGACTTTTTATCAGCTATGATTGCCTTAAATACTACACTTTTTGTCTTAGATTAATATGAATGCTATATGAATAGCATTATCACCCTCTGCCTTCCTCCCCCCCCTGCCTCCCCCCCCCCCAAAAAAAAATAAAAAAGTTCAAGTTGTATTTGAACTTTGGTAAAAAGTTTATCCCACCCAACTGAAACAGGATATCAACTCTGTCTCATTTGAATGAGGCTGAAATGTAACCATACTAGGTCAAGGGATAACCCCCCCCTCAAAGTTATAATCCGTCTCCATATTTACAACTCAAGAACTGTAGAGCAACAGTGCTTCCCACGCTGTATCCTTTGCTCTTCTGGTGGTTAACATTTATATTACAATGCTATCTGGAAGGTCCAGCCAGCTATCTGGAAAGTCCTTACATTTGAGCAGACATAGATGGTAACCTGGAATTAATTGCATAGTTGAAAGCCTGACTGTTTTGCTCAATTGCAAACCCTTTAAAGAATAAAAAGATTAAACCCCAAAACAAAACAAAAAACTCGCTTGTTTCTGAAGTAAATAATACGGTTTTTCCTGTTACTTAAATGTAGTAAGTCAAGCCAAGCTGTCAATTTTAGATAACTTACAGCATTATATGACAGTTCCACCAGTAACTTTTTTCTTACAAGACCCCAGTCCATCTTACTGCTGGGTTTACAATTTTTTTACTGAATCGATGTGAATGAGAATGTCTTTAACACCCATGTAACCTGCCTTATTTCCTCTATAGAGACTTATGTGCAGAGAAGCAGACAGTTGGTGCACTTCTGACCAAGTATGCCCGTTCCTCAACGCTGAATGGTGTTAAAGTTTATAATTCTAGAAGACCCATCTCATAACAAGTCTTGTTTTAAGAACTGAAAATACTGGATGGAATAACAGTGTTGCTTCTTCCTGTCCTTTGGGGGAAGGAGTCATTAATCAACTTTATACAGCGTTCTCAAGTTAAAGCAGCTAAGTTTCTTGAATGAATTCTGTTTTCTGCTCAGCTAAGTAGAGTGCAGGGGAACTTGCCTCTTCAAAGAAAGCACATTGTCTGCAACCTGTTTCCACCTTCCTTTCCCCGTCATCTTTTCCCTTTGTATATATAGTCAAGCCAGGAATCAAGCTACTCCTTGAATACGCTTTAACTGTCTGTCCATAAACCGAAGACTGACATTAAAAATTAAATCCTTTACCATAATACTTGAATATAGGTTTTTCAACAGCGAAATGGAATGCTTAGTCATTTGCCTATCAGTGAAAGTTCTTAAACATTGAGATTTTATAGCAATGGTGACATGTTGAATGCTGTATACCTTGACAAGCTCATAAATAATTATTCCTGTCTGAGACTACACTGGCCATAATTTTGGAAGGTGGCTATTCTTGTAGTCATGTTTTTGTGAATAACATATAATGGAAAAGTATGGATGTTTATTGGCACAAGCTCTTGACATCTCAACACTTGGCAAAATTACCTTTTAAATATTGCAAAGAACAAGTTTCGTAATAATCAGATTTGTAAAATCCAGTATGAAGATGTGGGAAAGTATTTGGACATTGTGTTACAAGATGTACCACTTTCTATAAACTGCCATTGGAGTGTAGTTAATGTGAAATTAATGGTTCATGGAAGACTGTCTTTGCTTTAAAGAGAACTTATAAAATAAAACTTTGTAAATTTTTTTGGTTGTTTTTCTAGCAAGTACATACATTTTGAAATTGTGCCTTAAAACTTCAGGTAGATCTACATTCCATGTAGATCAATGGAACAAGTGTTGCTGTAGTATTGCTACACAGTAGAGTGCCCAAAATTAAAATTTCTTAATTATTAAAAAATTGTTTGCATTTGTCAGTGAACATTATTATTAGACATTTTTTCAAATATTATTAAATTGTTTTTAGGTAGATTGCTGCATAAAACTGAGATGTAATGTGTGAAAGGTCTTGGAATGCCTGACATACCAAATGCTGTGAGCAGTGAGCAGAGGAAAGAAACTAAAAATCAGACATAACTCTTAAAATGGGTGCACACATCCTAGGAATTTTATTATAGATAAGAGGCTGAATTAAAAACTATTTCCTGAGCTCTGCTTCTTCTGGCTTACTGATGCAGGACACAAGTAGGGTGTTTCATACTTGTGGAGCATACAATAGAAGTGTGTTGTTTGACCCAGTTGAGTAGAAACTCTGGCTTATAATGTCTCTCCCTGGAAGAGTTGCCTTGTTGACTGTTTGGTTCCAACAGCTGTGCTCCTTTCCTTTAACAGCCCCAGATGCTCCATGCTCAGAGAGAGCAACAGCAGTATAAATATTAAAGTCTTAGAAATAGCTTCAGCTGCTTCATATAAGGTTCCTTGGTTGAAATACAGAAGACAAGTAATAGCCTTGTAGTCTGTGATGCAACAAACTTATTTTTACATAGTTCTTGTTTGTGAAATAACTAAGAATTTAAGTATTACTCAAATAGTGCTGTGTCATAAACCTGAATCATTGCACTCAGTATTATCTAAATTATCTTTGAATGTATAATTCTACACATTTCTTCATGATACTTGTGATTTGGTTTGTTAAACATTCAGAATGAGATGACACTTTCTAAATCTCAAGAACTGCTCTTTGGGGGAAAAGAATGAGGGGATATTTATATTAGCTTATTTGATGCAGCTGCTTCCTTTAACACAGAAAGATGAATCAAAACTTGCTTAGAACAAATCCAGGTTACGAAGAAATTTGATACTGTGTCCTCCTGCTATTAAACTCAACAGTATACTTTGAGCGTGAGGGAAGATGGCATGGGACACAGCCACAAGGTGAGAATTTGTGCTGCATCTCCAGCAACACTGCTGCTGTCTTCAGTCTTTTTTGATTTAAAAATGAAGACTGCAGTGTTTTTCCTTTCTTCTTGTCAGTCTGTGTTGGATATGTCTTTGAATATGGCCCCTAATGAGTTAAGTTCAGACATACTTTGTTCATTTCAAGTAGACTTAGCTGCTGCCTTGTCAAACTGGCAGCATCCTTGGTAGCTGCAAGGAACTTTGACTAGTGAAAATGCTGGTACCAAGAGCTTTGCAAGCATGTAAGCAATCAGGGTGGATTTTATGGGTAATAGACTTAGGTACTAGGAGCTCTGATTCATGGTCTCTGGTAGATTTAGCAGCAAGTTAGATATGTTACTGTATGCACTGCAGAAGCAATACAGCTAAATGCTGCATTCTAAGGTGGCAGATTTCACAGCCAGAATGAGTCTTGGCAGCCTGCAGTAGTGTGTTGAAAGCTGCAGCAGTGAGTTGGGGTATTCTCATTTGTGGCCTTTGGAAAACGGGATCCTCCACCAAAACCTAAGATGACAGATACTCTTGCAATTGAAATAAATCTGATTGCAAGTCAGAACCAGAAAGTATGTTGTGGATCTCAGCCTTACAGGGAAGATATGACTGATGGCAGATAAGAGATGCGCTCTGCCAAAGAAGGGCTGTAGCTGTTTGCTTTCCGGCCCTAGTGCCCGTGTGGTCAGTGGAAACCCTCGTGGCTGTGGCACAGCAGAGTAAACAAGCACGTTCGGCTCTCGCGGTCCTGTGCAGGGGGGTTGCTGAGAAGAGCCGGGCCGTTCCTGGCGGATGGTCACCCCCGGACTCCTAGCGGAGGCAGGCGCCTGCGTTGCTGGCTGAGCCCTTCCTCTCCCGCCCCGCGGCCGGGCGAGCAGCTGTGCTGGAAAACCCCCTCCCTGCCCGGCATAGGCAGCTCCTCCAGCCGCGGGGTTACGGCCCCCCGCGGGGACGAGCGGACGCTGAGGACGGAGCCCGGCTGCCACCTCCTCCCACCGCCGCCATGACACCCCGGGGCGGGGGCGATGTGCGCATGCGCGAACCCTGTGTCCCGCGCTTCGCTGCGCGCTGTCTGCGCCGGAAGCCAGTAGCGCGCATGCGCACGCCCCTCCCCCTGGCCATTTATCCTCTTGGTTTATTTTTCTTTTTTATTATTTTCATTTTTTCACTTATGACCGCTCCCGAGAGGCAGCGTTCTGGAGATCCAGCCCGGCTGCAGAAGACTTTCCCCCTTTATAAAAGAGAGCAGCCTCCAAGGTGGATGTGACCTTTCACCCGGCGGGGTGAAAGGTTGCTAACAAAATGGCGGCCGCTGCAGCGGCGGGGAGCGTTGGCGGCGCGGGGCCCGGCGGGCGCGAAGCGGAGCAAGGAGCCTCGCTCGGGCTGTAGAGACCGCGCCGCGCCCGCGGGGCCGCCCTCGCTCGCCTGGCGGCCGCGCGCTCCATGCCGGCTGGCGGCCGCCCGCAGCCCCGCACCAGGACGAGCCGCGGCAGCCCCCGGCCCAGCCGCCGCGCGGAGCAGCTGCAGCGGCCGTAAGGCCGAGCCGCGGGCGGCTCCGCCGCGGCCCTCGCGCTCCCGGCCGCCTCCCCCGCCGGCCTGTGCCCCGCCGCCTATCCCTGGAGCAGGGGCCCCGCGGCCGGGCCCCGCTGCTCGCCTGAGGCGCTGTCTCTGGACCGATTGGTCTCCGTAGCTTCTCCGGAGAAGAAGCCAGCGGCGCCTCTGAACTGGTACCATCCCCCCGGTGGAGAGAGGGGTCGTGTGGCGCACTCACAAAAGGTTGCGTGGGAAGCCTCAATGCTGTTCGTGTTATAATTATGGTGCTTGTTCGAGCTGAAGATGCCTGACGGTTGGGAGTCACAGACCCGCTGGGGCGATGCGTGATCAGATACAGCGTGACACGGGGAAAAAGCTAAGGACCCATCAAGTGAGGACGATGTTGATGCCTGTCTGACGGTCAGCAGTGTGTGCTTAGTGCTGCTGTTCAGGATGAATAGGAAGAAAGGAGACAAAGGATTTGAGAGCCCAAGACCATATAAATTATAAGTATCCTTTTTTTTTTTTTTTTTTTTTCAAAATTGTTATACTTCAGACCAGTGTGCATTTGAAACAGACCACAGGCTGATCAGTAGTTATCCACCTGATAGAAGGCTGGAACTATAGTTTGCAGTGTAGCTTGTCCTCAGAAAATACATATTGTAGATACTGTATTGTGTAATCTCATGGCCAGTGAACTCTGTCAACCATGCAGCCTCTAAAAAAAAAGAAAAAAATGCATTTTGCTTTTCAAACCATAGAGAAATTTCCAAACAATATCAGCACTACAGATCATACATCGTATTTCATTCTTAACATTGGATAGAAGTATCAAGCCCTGGTTATTTGACATCAGGGATTTTTTTACATGTAAAAATGAGTTCAGATCACCCTGAACATCTGTGTCAAGCAACTTTGCTGAGTAAATTAGCATTTTTACACATTCATTATTTTGATTGTAACCGAGCTGTAATGCAGTTAGTTGTTGATTTCAGTGGCTATCTCTGTTTTTATGTTCATACCTCCATGATTTCTCTATAAATATGTAACACAGATGTATTTTAAAATAGAATTACTACTGTTAGCATATACATTTTAATATGTAGATAATCTGTCATTGGAAACTAGATGTCATCATTTTCTTGTAGAAATTTCTGTTCAGCTTACTGAAATGAAGCAGCATTTTTTTTTAATGCACAAGTGTATTAGTGTGTGCACGTAATGTGTGACATGGTGTAAAAGTTGAGTTATTATGAGGTTGGAACTTGACTTAGGATTGACAGTATTCTGAAGCATGGTGAAGATGCCACATACTACAGAAAGATATAGCTTTCATTTTTAAAAAGTTGAAATTATTTTATCTGCCATTTGTACAGAGTTTTATTTACCAAATGTTCAAGCACACGATTCAAAAATTAAGTATACATCTGAGCTGTTTAAAGTACCTACCTTCATTAATATTACCATTATTTTAAACAATAAATTCTTATGACATACTAATTGTAAAAGCACATGCTATACTATATATCCTTTTTCATGTATAGTACCTGCTTATGTAAACTATGTGTGAGAGTCAATTTACCAGGTAAATGTTCTGCATATCTCTGATTGCAAATACTACAGCTGCATGCCATTTATAATATTGCACATTCATAAAGTGTTAGACCTTGATTCTGTACTACTAGTAATATTATATTCTTCCATATTCTTAGGTGATGCTCAAAAACTATGTAGTTATCCTCTTGTATTATGAGTAATGTTCACACTGGTGTGATACTCTGAATTTATTGGAACTTTTCTGACCTTCTGTAACTTCTGTTCATTATTTGGTTTAGACCACTTATGTAAGAGACTTAGACCATCATGAATTCTCCCTATTATAAGTATATGCTATATGCAGTATGTCTTCTGCAATATTACCGTCTATATACTATCTATACTACTATACGAATATACCATATATATATATATACACACACATACTATATATACATCTCTCTCTTTTTCTTTTAACAGAGTTAAAATGTCATTTAAAATGTTGGTATTTGTCCAAATACCATGTCACTTAATTTAAATTATTTTTTCTTCCAGCACGACTCACCAGGTAGTTTGTATCAACAACATAAATTTTCAGAGAAAGTCTGTTGTAGTAAGTACTTTTTCAATAAAATATGAAAGTAGAAATAAAAAGTCTGGATTTTCTTCATGTTTTTAGAGGAAGCAGTTACACACAAGCAGATTATGTTCTTCAGCTTCTTTACATTACTTGCTTTCTAGTCAGCTGCCTCTCATACATCTGTCATTCCTTGAAAAGTATCAAATAAAACACCTCGTAATAGTGAACACTTTAACCTTTGTGAGGAAAGCCTTTCTTAGAAGATGGTCGTTGCATTTTAAGTATTACAAACAATTTGCAATTCAGAACTAACTCAACACACTGTCAGTTGACATTAGGAATAGGGTTACAGAATTTTGTAGCTTGTATGTGAGTTTACTTGGGCTTTGAAGAGACTTCACTGCTTTCAGGCTGGAAGTCTTTGGAGCTCTTTGCAAATTTAAGTATCTGCCTAAATGGATTCTGCTTAGGCTTTAAAAGTCATTGTCTCAAGCTCAATGCCAGAACCTAAAACACAGTGATAGAAGAGGATGCTGGTGACTTGAAATCTAGTCAATAGAGGCACATTCCAGAATATGCGTGGTTTTTTTTTTTCTTTTTTAACTCGACCATCTTGAAGTTGTTTTTTTTAATTTCACAGCTGGGGAAATTCACCTGCAAAATCTATTTTAGGCATCTAAAAGGGAAACACAATTCCCTTTTTAAGTGCAACATTGATATTTGCATTAATTTTCCCTATGATTTTCCTTTGGAGATGCACTAGTAAGAACTGATACTTTACATTGTATTTCTTTACTTTGTGAATTGATAAAGATTTTTAATAAAAGGTGTTGATTTGTGTTTTTGTAGGGTTATGTGGAATTGACAATATTTCCCACGGTTGCAAACCTGAATAGAATCAAATTGAACAGTAAACAGTGCCGAATTTACAGAGTAAGAGTCAACGATCTAGAAGCAGCTTTCATCTATAATGATCCAACGCTGGAGGTTTGTCACCATGAGTCAAAGCAGTAAGTGATATGTTTAAAACTCTGCAGATTTAGTGTCTTCTTTTGCTTTAACCATGGCTTATTTTATTTTGCTGCCAAGTTTTACCTGATGATTTCCTTATGGTAATGTCATTGTCAGTGGGAAACGCTTCACTGTAGGTATGGTGATTTGTTTCAGGGAAAGCATTTTCATTATAAATTACAGTATTTATTCTGTTTTCTTTTTTTTTAATTAAAATTTCTTTGTATTGTTTTGCAAGAGTATTAGAAGTTTTTAAAAGGAGTACTTTATGAAGGAAAAAAGTAGTGAATGCCAGTTGTGCTGTCAGTGCTTTAGGCAGTTGTCCTCCTCATACGTTTTTCGCATGGTAAGAGAGTATCTTTGGTTAAGATGTTTTATCTGTGATAGACTTAATGGATGAATTAAGATTTTTACACACACGATTTTATACTCTTGCAACCAAATTTTCTTTAAATGAATTATTGTGACAATAGCATTTGTTTGTTCTTGTACAGATCATTTTAGAGTAGTATTACTACGTTTGTGCAAAAGTTGCAGAAAAGAGGATGACCCTTTGATTTTGAGTGTTTTTTGGATTTTTTTTTTTTTAATTCCAGTTTGACAAAATTAGTATAAATTTGTGTAGATTAAGACTATTATGTTCTGATAGGTTTGTCCTGCAAAGCGATTTTTATGATTTATGATGCTAGGGTAGGTAGTTTTTGATCCTTCTGATCTTTAAACAGGAATATTCCTTTAAATAGGAATATTCAAGCACCATCAAAGTTCTTGAGAAAATTTGCGCCCATTTCTGAAAAGACTGTGAAAACATTTTTTCTGATTTTATTAGATATGTCCAGATAATCTTATATAATAGAATTTGCTTATTACTTCAAAACAAATAATAGGAATAAGGCAAATCATGTGACTATGACAGCTTAACCATTGGACTACTGAAATAAAATGCTTGTTACTGTCCTTCAGGTATTTGTTGTGTCTCCTTGGAAAGTGGTTGCTCTGAGAGATTTGTTAGCTGGAAGGATAGAGAGCGCTCAGTTATCTGCTTCAGTGGTGAAATTGCCGTAATTAACTTAAAAGTTTTTAAGTTTTGCTCTTCAGATAACACTGTCTCTGTTTGTGATGTATTGTGCTTGCCAAAAAGCAAAACTTAGCATATAGGTAAGAATAGAAAATACAGCCATCCTAGAGTTCCACTCAACTAGCTTGGCCTTCGACTTTGTTTGCAGCTATTAAAGTTTTTAGTTTCCTGTTTTATTAGTGCTTATGAGAAAAAAGAAAAACAAGCTGATAAATCTTTCTAATGAAGATCGGTAAGATAATGCTGTGAAACTATATCATTTTGTGGAGAAAGTCATTTTCTTCATTTAACATCCTAGTGATATAGTGGAGCACCATCTTTTTTTTTTTTTTTTCCTTTTTCCTTGTCATCCTGTTCAATATCAATGAATAGAATTTGAAGACAATGAATGCAAAGTGAAGTACTGTTTCCTCCAGGGTGAGAGCAGCCTGTGGAATTTACTGCTGCAGGTTTTCAGATTGCTATTAGAACTTAATTAAAAGTCCTTGTATTTCATAACTGTTGTGTTATTCATAGCTGTGAAGGACAGAGGTCACCAAATATTCTTCACAAAAAACTAGCATGCATCTCTTCCTTTATCTCAGAAGTCAAAGACTTACATGTGTTCCAGAGTATCACAGGAGCTGCTTGTTTTTTCCATTTAAATATCAGGCCGTAAGTGGATACTGATTATGATGGTAATTTTGATTAAATACCGTATCTGTGCTCTTATGACAGAATTACAAACAGAAATTCTAGATATCTAAAACCTCTAAAATTAGTACTTCCAAAGGAAGTTCATCAGTGAGTTGCCTCTGCCCTTCTTTACAAAGTTTTGTATAAAAATACCCTCTTGCTTTTGATAATGTTTTTCATTGTTAGTGTTGATTTCTAAAAGAATGCATAAAGTATGTAGAAAAATTATTAATGTTTAATAGACTCTTTCTTTCTTTTACTGTCAAAGATGGTACATTTTAAAATTCTCTTGCTCCCTTAATTAGCAACAAGAATGGAAGAATCTCTATCTAAAGCTACTGTAATTATTTCTTTGGGAAGACTTGTTGCAGCCTCTCTGGCTTGTGAGATTATATTCCCTGCTATAATTGTAGAATCCTCTAGGAAGTAAGGAGTCTAGAATATAAATGATGTTGGTTACTGTTTAAGGCTTGTAAATGTAGGATAAAGCTGTGTTTTCAGTAGCTGTGCTTTATAAATATCCTTTCCAGGATATGAACAATATTAGACTGAGCATTTTGTTACAAAGCTTTAAAGGATGAGGTATGCTTCCTAAATGAATGGGGTGAGGGGAACAGTCTTTGATTGTGGCTCTTGACTTGTGAGTCAGGAATATCATTCTGAAAGATAGGAAAATCATCACCAAAAAATGAAAAGAGAGTGAAGTGAAGGGGTTAAATGTACCTTGTTTATGTTGTAAACATTCTGATGTGCAAGCAAGCATAAGAAAGTTAAAGGAGGGTGAGAAAATCAAGACTAAAGGAACCTTTATCTAGGAAATTTAAGCAAAGCCAGCAGGAATCATTTCCCAATGGTAAAGTTTCTACTGCTATTTGGGTGAGAATTTTGTCAGATCAGTTCTGTGTTCTGAGTGTCACATTGAGGATGTTTTCAGGTCAGGTGATAGTTGTGCATTTTATCGTCTCATATGTGGTCTCTGTCCTTTCACATTTTTCGTGTTACAGAAGATGAAACAAACTCATATAAATATATATATTAAATATATATTAAAAATATATATATATTAATTATTCTGTACTTTCATAGAACTATACTTTCATTCTCTGTACTTTCATGTACAATTCATAGAGTTTTACCATGTGTACACAAGGTGGCAGAGAATCCCACTTAGCTCATACATTTAAGGAATGTTTTGAAATCTGGCAAAGACTGCTTGCAACCTGGAAACAGTGTTGGAGCATGTCTGTTTGGGTCTTAGAGTTGTTGTAGAGTGTTGCAGCCACCTCCCTCTTCCTCTTGTCCCCTTTCAAAATTCCTTGCAAAACGTTGCTTTCTCAAATCTGTCAATATAAGGAGAGTAGGACTTTTTTTTCTGTATTACACAGTTTGTATTCAGATTACTGAGGTAACTACATATATTCCAGCTCCTTTTCAAGTTAAAATGGACAAAGAAGGTCTCTCTGTTCTCTTAATCCTGTTAGGATTTTTCCTTAAGCTTGTAAGTTGTTGAACAGGCACAGCAAAAGTTTGGAGTTGTAACACAATGGTGTTGAAGGAGACATAGCTTCAAGGGGGGGATTCCTGTTTTGATCTGTGATGAGTGAAGTTCAAGATTATTCTGCTGTTGCCTGGAAATTTACTTTGTACGTTTGTTTTGAATCCTGTTTTTACATCTTTGTGATAACTATGGTGCACAGTTGACAAGCTTATTATTATTTCTCTGTAAAGAAAGATACATTTTTCTAAAGTTAGCTAACATGCACAAATGCTTTCCTGTGCATACTCTTTTCGGTGTAATATTAACTTGGCAGCGTAAACCTGTTCATTCACTAATTCAGCAGAGGTTTTTGTTGTTGTCTTTCTTTTTTTTAATTTGAAGTCTGTAATTTTAAAATATTAAACAAGATGTTTTGATATCCTCCAACTTGACTGCTGCTGTAGTTATGAATAGCAATAAGCTGTGGAAGAGATTGATGAGATAGGGTGTATCTTGCAATATACTTTCTTCTGAGGTGTCAGTGATCAATCCTTCAACCTGTGCATACCAGAGAAATGATATAGGAAAGTTACTGCTAGGCTGAGCTGTGTCTTGTTTTGCTGCAGTAAATAACCTGTGTTTCCATTGTTAAGGTATTTATGAAATTGTAAATGCATAATACACTTTTTTAATTAAAAAAAAATAACAAAGATGTGAACTACTTGGAAAAAAAGAGATGGCAAAACCCTTATCCTTTGGTAAGGAGGAAAATGAGATGTTTTCTGTGCAAGACTCAAACCTGTGGTTTATTAATATATTGAATTAGACTCCAAAAACAAGTGTGAATTATAATCCATTACATTTACTCTTCTACTTAGCTTCCTGCCTACATGTGCATCAAGGAACTATTTTGCCAAGTTGATGTTAAATACTGTAAGAAAAAAGGCTGTATAGACTACATGCGGGCTGCATAACAGTTAAGTAGCAGTGCTGCAGGTAGTATTGAGAGATGCTATAGCAATTTGACATGGAGATGTTTGTAAGCAAAGGGTAACTTAAAAAAAAGAAAAAAGATCTCTGCAGGATGAAACATACTTCCAGTCAGTCAGCAGCACTCATCTGGGCTGTAGTGATCAGTGTTTTGGGGTGAATTCTGATAATAAAATGTGTCTCTACCAGGGGAAGAAAAAAGAATGTGTATTGCTCTTTCATTGTTAATCTACACTTAGTATTAAAAAAAGTTGGCTTTATTTCTTGAGCTGCAACTTTTGGCTTGTGCTATGTTTTTGTTAAAAGAGCCATATCCAGTTTATTGAGAATAGTGTAACTGCGAAAAGATTACTGTCTGGTACTAAGCCTCTAATGTAGTCTTTTTATACTGAATAACCCATTTGAATTGGACTGCTTTACAATAAATGAAATACCAGAATAGACTGTTTCCCTTAAAATATTAAGCCCAGCAGAATCTATCTTTCTTGCTGTAAAATCATAACCTTTTCCTGTCTGTGAACTGTTGATGTTTAAAGCGTAACCACAAGCTCACCGTAATCCACAAACGAGCAAATTCTTACTGGTGTTTTGGAAAGGGATCCCCTACCAGTAATTGTGAATTCCCAGATCATGTGTACATTAAAATGAAAAACCTTCGGACTTTACAGCCAAAACAGAAGTCTTATTGTTTTCTATTGGTGATTTCTTTGATTACTGCAGTATTTTTCAGTCATGCAGTCATTTTTTAAGACTGTTTTTAAAATGGTATTTATTTGCCTTCCTAGTATGCCATTTCAAGGCAGCTTAAACCAACATCAATTCGGGCAGTTGTGTTCCCTTTGACACTCTCCCTTGCATCCATACTAGCACTCCTCTGACCCTTCAGTAAGTCAGATTAAGAGCTAAACTACCTGAAAGCCAGGTCTGCCAAGGAAAGACTTTTTCTTCTGCCATTTACAGCTTTCAGCTGCATCGCTGTAGGTTCAGATGAACAGTAGTCTGCTGATGAAGGAATATCTGGCTGACACTAGGGGATAGTACAACAGCTCCGATTTAGGTTGGTTTGAATTGTCCTGGAATTGTACACTAAGTTACTCCAGTGTACAGTTGATAAGCTCATTCTCTGTAGCACAACATGCTTTTAAAACTTTTTGGTATCATACCTTATCTTTAGGTGCACTGAAGCTATGAAAAAGGACAAAGTGATCATGTATTAAAACCTGGAATTTTTGAGTTTCTATACCCATATGCTCCAATCTGCTATTAATGTTCCATTTTCAGAAGCTTCCAAGCAAAGTAGACGGGTTTACTGCTCCTGACATTCCCAGTCTTGGTAGTGGTGCCAGAGAATGTGCACGCTATTATTGCCAAAGATCAAGAACTGCATGAAAATGTTCTCAATATATTTCAGTGTTTTAGTTAAGTCTCAGATGAGGAAGGCTAGGAGTATAAGCATTGAGTTTGACATACCTAGACTTTTAGGATGATCCTGGCATGGTTAATTACATTTTATCCTTTCAAGTAAGGTACTGTAATTTGAGTTGAATGCTGTTTTCTCTGTGGGTGGTGAATAGTGAATGGTTAGAAGAAGGAGTAAAATTCTGAAATGAGGTCATGTCTGCTTTGGGTGGACTTTAGATTCCATGGCCCTCCGAGGAAGAAAGGAGCCCACAGCCAAAAGGCAGTGTACTCCACGGTGGTGCAGTACGCTGCAGATGGCTTTATGCTTTATTGCAGCTGTTCCTCCACAGCGGTTGGATTCACCAGTGACACAGTTAAATGATGTGGGTAGTTCTGGAAAAAATGGCGATGAATAATTCAAAACACTTTCTCTTCAGGGGCAGAATTGTGCAAGCTTTTGAAGAACTACATGTGTTAGAGGACTGGAATTGAGAAAAGTGTTGTGTCCATGTTTTACAAGATTTAAAAATCCTTTTGAAAGAGTGCAAAAGGTATAAAGATGCAAAGGCAAGGATATTTTCAAACTTGACTGGTCAATCCTCCGGTATCCGAATGCAGTCAGAAGAGCTCTTTCGATCTAAAGTTAAGAAGTTACTATCCTGCTGATAACTCCTGTAACTGCAGACACATTTGTGTTCTTGTTCCTTTCAGGAAAAAAAGCTAAGAATAAATCATAACTGAAGAAGTGGTTTTACTTTGTAATGAAATGTGTAGTCAATAACACCTAATATTTAATAACTTGAACAGCTCAAACCTGATTACAAGAATCCATGTATGCATCGTAAATAAAAGGAATGCATAGAAATGAGAGTAATGTTTTTTTAGTTTGTTTCTAGGTACTACAAATATTTTTATATTTTTGTTGTTTTGTGGATTAAAGTGAAAACTCTAGCATCTAGAATTTCATATAACATATAAAAGAGCATAAAATAAAATTAGCCCTATCTATCAAGCAAAGAGGGGGAAAAATCTCAATGCTTGGTCGAACATTTATCATGAAACTCAGTATAGAAGTCATATAACTTTAAAATTGCTTTTTGTAGTTCAGCATATACTTTAAGAATTAAATGGGTATTTCTGACAGGAGGAATCTCAACTATTTTTCCAATGCCTACGCTGCTGCAGTCAGTGCTGTGGACCCAGATGCTGGAAATGGAGAGCTCTGCATTAAGGTTCCCTCGGAGTTGTGGAAACATGTTGATGGTAAAGTAAAGAGACCATACTGAAAGCTTAATTTAAGGTGACACACAGTTAGCTGGGAGTTTGCGTAGGAAGATAGTAATCTTAAATAGATATAAATAGCATTACATTATTTTATAAATACAATTGAAATGGTGGTTACTGTTTTCTTTTTCCTCACCCATATCTCTTCAGCTAAAGTCTGAAAAATTACCTTCACGCTTCTTGGTAATATGGAGAAGTGGCTGTAGAAACGGTCTCTCAGCATTCTTTAAAAACAAGCTGTTTGGTGGTCAGGATTCCAAAAGTGTACATGAGGATGCAAGTGTAATGGGATATGTTGGGTGTTAAGTTATAACTGCTTGAAGCTACTTGCAATATACATGAGCCAATAGTGGAAAGAATTGACAAAGATATGTCTATTTACCTGTTGTTTAAAAAGATATATTATTTGAAGGAGGGTCACTTTATGAACTGGAATACAAAGTCCTGGAACAAATAACTGTTTTAATAAGTTGCTTTCCATAGTTGATTATTTTCTTATCTGATTTTGTTAGTTTCTTATATTAGTTGTTTTACGTGATTTTATCAGTTTCTCCTTTTGATTTGTGAGATCTGTGGTAAAAGGGAGGGGAAAAAAAACTGTATTGTGAGACTGACTCATGCAATGTTGTCAGATACATCTTGATGGGAAAGAATTTTTTTGTTACTTTTTTTTAATTTTTAAGTTCCTGTTATGTTACTTCCGTCAGTAGAAGGAATAATATTCAAACAGGTACAATTTTTCTTTTCAAAGTTTGAATGCCAAAATATGGTGAGACTTTGCCTAAATTTTACATTATGTTTGAATTTCTTTTCTTGCCAGTCTATTCAGAAGTGAGATTTCTGTGAAACTAAACCCAAAGCAAAGACATTTCAGTTACAGGAAAAGCTTTAGCTATAATAAGAGGTTTTAAGAAACTGCAAATGGCAATAAAATGTCTTAAGAATGTTCATGTTACATGCGTGTTTTTATTTGATAAAAACTGCAATTGGAGTTGCATTTCATCTTCCAACTCCCCAATCATAAAGAATCTTTATGCAGTTGTTGTACTCTAACAATGATCTCCCTTTGTATAAAATTATTTCAGCATGCTATAAAAAAGATTTTTATAAATTCATATCCTTTAATTTAAGCTTAAGAGGTCTCAGTTCTGTAAGTTCAGGTTCAGCTGTGCTTTGTAAGTGAATGTGGAGGTCTGTGAGAATGAAGGGAATGTATAGTCTTGGTAGACCAAGAGTTCAAAATTGAATGATTCTTCTGAAATAACTTTTGCATAAGTTATATATTTACTCTAGTTTCTATCTTACCACTGCAGAGTTAAAAGTCCTAAAGGTGCATATAAATTTTTCTCTGGACCAGCCAAAAGGAGGACTTCATTTTGTGGTACCCAATATGGAAGGCAGCATGGCAGAAAGAGGGGCTCATGTCTTTTCATGTGGTTATCAAAATTCTACAAGGTAAGAAAAATGTCTTTGCAAGTTATACAGTGTAAACATTTTCTATTTAATCTCCAAGTATAGGAAATACAAGTAATTTCTCTGAATTTTCATATAGTTTCTTGTAAGGCTGAGAATTCCTTAACCTAATTTGTGCTTTAAAGGGACTAACCAGTAGCATGAAGTAGCATCTAATGCAGCAATTAGGATTTCTAGTCTTTTTGGCTTAGCAGGAGATAGTGGCAAAGAAACTTTGAGTGCTGGAAGGCTATGTGAGATTGGTGTATAGTAGGCGCCAGAATGTCAACATACAAAATATTTAAGAATACAGTTTGGAATTTGAGAGAAATATCATCTGTAAAAAGAGAAATAATAATCATTAACCATTTCTCCCCCAATCTTAACTTCCCTAGGTTTTGGTTTCCTTGTGTTGATTCATATTCTGAGTTGTGTACCTGGAAACTTGAGTATACTGTAGATGCTGCAATGGTGGCCGTTTCAAACGGAGATTTGGTGGAAACTGTATATACCCACGATATGAGAAAGAAGACTTTCCATTACATGCTGACTATTCCAACTGCAGCTTCTAATATCTCACTGGCCATAGGACCTTTTGAGATCCTTGTTGATCCATATATGCATGAGGTAATAATCTTCACAGAGATCTCCTTTCTTTTTTGTAAAGAATTTGTAACTATTTTTATGTTGCTACCTATAGTGAGGTCCAATATATATTGATCAAAAATAGATATGTCTAGGTATGGCCTGTATTAGTACAGTTATGATAAAACTTCTCCAGTAATGCCTGTATTTAAAGTTCTTTATCTGGAAAGTAAAGCCTTTGAATGAGCAATAATTCTAAATTCTTTAGATGAGCAATAGTTCTATTTATGCCTGAATTTGTGGGGCTAATTTATTTGTAGTTGATAGTGTGTTTCTCAAAATAGCTTTAAAGCCATCCCATTAGTTGTGGTAGCTAAAAAGCATTGCCGCACAGTTCAGTAGTATTCCGAACTAAGCTGGACATAGCATTATCATTCTTAACAGATTGTTGTCTTAGCCTGTTGTGGTGAAGTCTACCAACTTACATTTTTATGTGTATTTTCAAGCTGTGTAAGGATGGACTAGGTAGGCAGTTTAAATTACTTGCTCATCATGAAGGTTGGCCTGTGTACTCCCCTTTGGAAAGAGTGACAGGAAAATGCTGGGAAATGCTGATGCTATGCTTTATCTGATCCAAGGACAAACAGCAGGTTTTAGTTCTCGGTGATGGTGTTATGTTACCTTTTGCTGGTGGGTTGTACTCACTAGTGAAAGGTAATAGCAGTTAAAAAAAAATCCATTGATAAGATCTAAAAAACCCAAACTGATAAATTGCTACAGAGTTTTACAGGCTTGAGGGTGTAAAGCGATCATTCTAAACATGGTGCCTGTGTCACTGCTGAAGTAAGTGGCGTTATGCCTGGGTCGTTCTGACCTATTGTTGGTTGCCTCCTTGCTTTGTAAGAAAAACAGTAGTATCAGAGGTGGCTCGTAGTCTCAGCTATATCAAATCCTTTTCTGAACAGTAGCACGGTTGGACTGATTTGCACTTATCTAATTCATTATTGCCTAAAAGAAAAATAATACTCTAAAAGACACTGATTTGCAAAATCAAAGTAAAATGTCACGTGCTTCGAAATGGTAGACATCAGTAGGTAGACGTCGTCATTGTGCATTGTCTGCTAAAAAATTATTTTCCTGTTGCTGCTCTCACAGTTAAGATTGGCGTCTTGGTGTGCTTTTCTTCCATGGTAATCGTTATCACAGCTTAAGAATGCTGTTTTCTGTTAAATTTCTGTGGCAGCACTATTTGTTTTTTTTATGTTGTTATGTAATAAACTTGATATTTATGGGTTTAAATATTTTCATCAGTCTCATACCAAGTTTTTGCTTTGTTTTTAGGTGACTCACTTTTGCTTACCCCAGCTTCTCCCATTGCTCAAACATACCACATCATACCTTCATGAGGTATTTGAATTTTATGAGGAGATTCTTACCTGTCGCTATCCGTACTCCTGTTTCAAGACTGTTTTCATAGATGAAGCATATGTTGAAGTAGCTGCTTATGCATCCATGAGTATTTTTAGGTTAGTATTTGAGAAAATTATACCTTCTAAAAATTTGGGTTTAGAAGCACTGGATCCAAGAAGATTGAGATATTCCTGAAGCTTGTATTACTTTTATAGCCTGAGTTTTAGACTTCCTGCTTTGAAAAAAGTGGCTTTTGTTGACAGTATAGGCTTTTTTTAAAAAAAAAAATCCAATTTTATCTGTTACAAAAATGTTGGATTTGTATCTTTAATAAAAAATTGCCAGAGGTTTTCTTCCTGAATTAGAGATGCCATGCATGAAATATTTAAGATCAGCTTAAGTACAGAAGTTTGATTATGTTTTGTTTTTCTTAAGCTGGGAGAGAGGGTACCATGAGTCCCAAACAGTTTCACCAGTTAAAACTACTACTTTGGCTCTATACAAAGAATTATGTATCTGTGATAATGGCAGGAGATCTGCCTGTATTATTATTATTAAAAAAGATGTTAATATTTCTTTGGAAAACCAGTGGAGGATTTATTTTATTTCTTTTACTTTTTAAAACAATGTATTTCAATTTTTTGTAGATTATGCTCACATTATGTTGTTTTCTTTTCATGGGATCTAGCACAAATCTCCTGCACAGCGCGATGATTATAGATGAAACTCCACTGACAAGGAGGTGTTTAGCACAGGCCTTGGCCCAACAATTTTTTGGATGTTTTATATCCAGAATGTCTTGGTAAGTATGTTACTGTTGTACTGTCTAGAAAATGCTAAAAGTTTAGGAAACTGAAATTTTAATTTGCGTGTGGTGTTTTACGTGGGGAATAAGTGAAACAATAACTCTAGAAGAAATAAAGAAAAGAAAAGCAGAAGAAGAATAATAAAATCAGCACAATGGATGAAAATTGAGGAGAATGCCTTTCTGCTTGAAAGGGCAATATGAGATACAAAGGTTCCAGAGACACTTACGGTTGAACATGACTTGTCTCTGAAATCATTGCTTCTGAATGTTGTATTAAGCTTTGGCATCTGGAAATGAGAGAGGGAGGAGACTCTTTCCTATCATCAGTAAATTTCTGTCAGATAGTTTGGATAAAGTAGTGCAACCTGCATAGGTAATATTTATTGAGTGGCAGGACTAATAAATTAAGGAGAAGTTCAGGAGAAGGGGAGTGGAGGAGTTAGTGCTAAGTGGCTAAATTGGTTTGGGTAGTAAGCTCCCTATAACTCCTTCCCTGAGAATATCTTCTGCATCATTTTCTCGCAGTTTTGATCGGTGTTAATTTTAAAGCCTTTTGCCTATGCTTTATGTTTCAGCTACAAGGGGCCTATTACTTGTTTCATGGTACGGTGTATGCCCCAGAGAATCCTTGGCTTAAAAAACAAACCAACCTGTTTTTAAACTGAGATTTGTACTAGTATAATTTATCTCTGCTCGAAACTGCTCTGATAGGTATAACTAGTGCATTTCCAGGGTGAAGACTCTTTCTCCCTCGTAATGATTCCCTCTTGTGGTGCTCTTTTACTCGTATCATCATGCCCTGTTTGCCACTCTAACACTTAGAGTTCTAACTAGTGCTCACCTTGGAGTTTTTCCTCTGTATTTTTCTCTCTTAGAGCACAGCTCTCAAAACAGGCATTTAAATATCACTGTCCACCAAATTGTGAGCTAGGCAGGGAAAGAAGAAGAGAAGGCAGGGAGGAATCAGAAAAATACTTGTGCCTATGAAACAAATGGGTGCTGTGCAGAGACTAACTTTTGTGTGGTGTAGATGTTCTGTTCAATGTATTTTAGTCCTGTTTTTTATGAGATATATGAAAGTAGGATGATCACCCTGAAAGCTCTCGGCTTCTTTCTGTAAATTACTTTGAAAGTTATTTTGTACTACACCTTTTTCGTCTATTCAAATCTCCATCACATTGAAATGGGTATCAAGTAATTAAGACTATAGATTAGCAGTTATTTTAACTTTCGTGTCCATTTTCACTGTTTTATTGTTAGTTTCAGCTAAAGTAGTTTGGTTTTATATTTTAATCTGGGCTTTTGTGGTAGAAGTTCAGTTTTCGTTGGCTCTTCAGTTTCATTGGTCCCTTCTAGGAGCCAAGTTACATAAACTGGTTCACAGCTCATCAGACTTCTATTGACTTAGAGAAGTTACATAACCTGCCGAAACTTGTGGCTATTTTGAGCTGGTCGAAAATACCATCCCTTACGAAATACCTGCTGAAGTGGTGTAATTCATGCTTCTTTCTTATTATAGGTCAGATGAATGGGTGCTAAAGGGAATCTCGGGTTATATTTATGGCCTTTGGATGAAGAAAACTTTTGGTGTTAATGAATATCGCCACTGGATTAAACAGGTAATATAATAAAGTAGCATTTTTCTATATATTTCAGACATTTTGCATCAAAGAAGACAATATAAGAACAGAAGATAATACAGTTCTGCATTGCAATCTAAAGAGATGCTGAGTAGAAACAAAACTTAGCTAAAATATGTATACTACTTGCTACAAGGAAAAAATACCAAACATATTAACCAAAATATGTTTCTGCGACTGCCTTGTGAATAATAATTTTCACTGTCTCCCTATGCAGTTATTTCTCCTCTTTTTGTTTGGGTTTTTACACAAAAATGTGTTAGTGAGTCAAGAGAGACATTCTTCGTTGCCCAGATATTTCTCTGCCTGCTTACTTCAAGGTTTCTTGTACCTTCTTTTGAAATAAAAAGTATTATGGATGGTTTTGGAGATGGGAATGACAACTGGATGGAATTATTTGGCCTGAAGATTTTGATGTTCTTGCTGGAAGCTAATGGATTTTTGTATTTCCATTAGTAAATTATTTTTTCATTTCCATTAAGAATAATCTCTTTTTGAAAAGAATGTTCTGCCTGTACCATAGTTTTCCAAATGTAATGCTAGGAAGCAGGCACTGAGTAGCGGTAACAGCAGTGAGTCTTTGTCCTTTGCTAGTGGCATTCATTTATAGAAAGAGATGTATCTTCTTCCTATCCTTCTGGTTATGTTCCCTTACCCTCCCCCTTCCCACAACTAGAATCCTAGCCCCATGGCTTCACTTATATCCCTCATCCGTACAGGGACCCTATACCCTTATCTGCCTAAGGCACACTCAGTTCGTCAGTCCTGTGCTGTCCTTGCTAAAGGTGTGGGTGCTGCAAAGAACAGTAGAACAGGATGAAGAACTGTCTGGGAACCCACTCCTGTGTGCAACAGCAAGTCACTTCTGAGTGTTAGTTGCTCATGTCCTTTCCTAAGAGTTATTTAAGGGCTTTCCCAAAGGACTGAGAGGTGCTGCTGTCATAGCCTCCAGTTCTTCAGGTAACATCCTTTCTACTTTAAATATAGTATCAATACATCAAAGCATGTCATCTGATATGTCAATACGTATTAAAATATGTCAATGTTTGGAAACTTCTTGTCTAACATTGGGTTGCAGATGGGCACCAATTCATTCTGCCTATGCTCAACCTGACTTGATTTGATCCAGCAGCCATGTTGACTGTTGGATGATGATGAGTCCATGCAAACATCCTGCCTTGAAGTGCACTTGTTAACATGGGCACAGCACCACACAAGTTCAGACACAAGTTCCAGTTCAGAGTAGGCTTCTTTCTGGCTTAGACATTCACCTTGACCCATGCCTATCTGCTGCAATCTACTGTGTGGATACCCCCAGTATTGTTTTCTACTGCAAGGAAATGGTGAATACCTTTATTTTTATTGCTCAGAGACAACTTATTCTGTGAACGGTGATATTTAGATATATTGGAGTTGAATTTAACTGCTAATTTTTACTGTCTTGTTATTGTGTGCTGTGCTGAGGAACATCCCTGATTTTAAAATACTGTCTGTGTTTATAAACATATTTCATTAGGAGGTGTGGCTTGAACAATAAGGTCAAGAGCTTTCCTGTGTTTTTTAAATAATCCCTTTGCTTTTCAAAATTATGCTTACTTATGTATGTTGTACTTTTTAGGAGTTAGATCAAATAGTGGCATATGAACTGAAGACTGGTGGAGTTTTACTGCATCCAATATTCGGAGGAGGAAAAGAGAAAGACAAGTATGTTTGTTTAAGCCGCAAGTCATTACAGGGCATGTTTTTATGGGGCCATTAATATATGCCTTGGGTGTGTTGTGCGGCGCAAGGCCAAACACAGAAGAACTTCAGCTGCCCAAGGCATATATTACTAGTCTCATAAAGTACATCTTGAGTATACTGTATCACTGTTGTTTTATTTTTCTCTCACTTTAAACCTTGAAGGGAATTAAGTATGATGAATGTTTTTAATACTGTTATGAAACTACTTATTAGTAAGCGGATAAGAGAGAAGATGGAGCCAGAATTTTGACTTAAGCCATTTCTAGAGTGGTTAGTAACTTTTAGGCTTTTTCAGGTATCATCATTTTTCCTTTTCTTTGCTCTTTTTGTTTCCACTGTCAGTTAGCACCTTGCAATCTCAAACTGAAATTATGCCATATCAATTAGGGGGGAAAAAATAGTACTAGACCAGTCTTCTGTGGAGCACCCCTTGGTAAATGTGAACTGGCTGAGTAGTGCTAGCTTGAAAAATTTCCCCTTGCCCCTTTCGTGATACTCCTGTACTGCCCACTCCATAGTGCTAGCCACTGGAGATGGGAGAGTATTTCTCTAAGCCAGATTTGTAATATGATCCAGGTTTCAGTGATAACATCTGTAGGGTTCCCCCCCACCACCCTTGGTTAAATTAATCTGGGTTATGACACAGCCTCACAGGCAGTTGCCCTGTCGCATCTAGGGTCAGGACAGAACTTTGAGGTTGGGAACGTGCAGGTGAAGTGGGAAGATACGTGAACTTCTGAAGTTCTTATTGCTGCAGAAGTCCCCGCGTGATGAAAATATAACCTCAGTTACCTGCAGCTTGCTTTTGAGGGTGTGCAAATCCAGAGTTTTGTCCATTTAAAATCAAATGCCCTGGTCTTAGAATTGAATCAAGTATACAAATAACCAGTTTAAAATTTGAATAACGATCTCTTTTTGAGTGATGAAAAAAGAAGGAAGAGTCTTGTAAAATCAGGGCTCAGATGTACTGGCCAGTTTCCCAGCCGGGTGAATGCTCACCAACTACAGAGTTTTCTGGATGTTGACAATCCTAGATTCAGCTCGTGTGTTTGCGTGCCAGGCCATTACTCAGTTTTACCTGTCTGCTTATGATAGATTTAGATTTAGTTCACTGTCCTGTTCTTGCAAGTAGTGATGCAGTACCTAGATGGTCTTGTTGCAAATACTTCTGAAAACAAGTCACAGCTAGTAGCAATAATTTTAGGTATCCTGTTGTTGATGATGTCTGTTTAAACAAAATTTAGGGTGCCGAGTTAGGTCTTGGCAGGCTTTTTAACTGGCAGCAATACAATTTGGCAGCATGTTCTCCTGTACAGAGAAACTAAATTCAGATTAATAGGATTAGTGGAAACTAGAGAAAAAGGGCACATTTTAAAAAAAGCAATTCACTAGAAAAAAAGTCACTTCTTAAGTGTTAATTTTAGCGTTGTGTTCAATAGTTTTATTGTAGTTATTCTAGATTTGGACGCAGTTGACAGAATCCTGTTCTTGTGCTGCTAAATGTATGTATCGCCAGTGTGTGACGCATCACTATTAGATATTCCATTTTTCTACATCTATTTCACTACGGCACTCTTCATTATATTTTGGACTTGTTAATCATAGCATCACTTAGAAATAAATTACAACTTGCTATTTTTTGTAGGTTGCAAAATTCCCTTGTATGTAAATTATTTATGCATTTCTGACTTTGGGAAATGATGCATATTTAGGGAGGATATTTTTATAATGAGAGTGGCTAGCCCATTTTTCTCCAATGTATTTTTTGTGTTTCTTTGTTATAGTGGTTATGATATGGTTTCCTGCCAGGCATATTTGCATTACAGCACTCTCAATTCGTAATAGCGTGAAGAAAGTTAAGTTAATTATTAATCTATTTTTTAAACTAAATTAGAATTAGGATTTGGAAAGAAATATATCTGTGTACATTTCTTTAGGTTTTTAAAGTAAAAGAAGCATATTGACAGGTTTACCTTAAATGTCTGGAATGCGTTCAAGAGCATGAATATTATAGACTTTCTTGGAAGAGGTAGTTGTTTTTTCAGTTTCACAAAGTTTGTAGGACCTTATTGCTAATTTTGGATCTGATTTGATGAAACTTCAATACGAGTTTTAAAAGTCTAATGATTGAAGAAAAATATAATCAGAAGAAATGTGTCAGTACTGAATGAACTACAGACCATACCTCTTAAATGCAAACAAACTGGTCTTAGTATTGGTTTGTGGTTAAATCGTATGACTAGTACCAAAATCAATCAACACTTAGTAAAATTAAGAAGTCCAAGAATGTGGGTCCTGGCTTGGTTGTGATTTCCAAGAAAAGAATTTTACCAAAGTCAATCAAGTGTATCATTTGAAGCTGGATAAACAGTTTCATACTGAAACCAAATTATTATATAATGTCTGAGCCACAACCTCAGGTTCCTTCTTACATTTAAATTCTTTCATGGTTACTAATTCTTCCATACCCTGGAACATAGAAGTATTATCCAAAATAACAGGATAATTTGATAAGGAGAAGTTTAACAACCGCCTACCTGCTCGAAACAGCAAGTAGTAATCCCAACTACCTTCTGATTCATATACTCAATACACCTAAAAAGTGTAGCGCTTCCTTAAATTTAGAGATACTTTTCTTCTTGTATCTTTATATGTTTAAATAGACATGCATGAGTGAAATTAAGGACATTTCCCGCTAAATAAAAAGGTGGAAAAAATACTAAAAGGTTGCCGCTACTTTGGTCCATGCCATCTTCTGAAATCTTAGAGTTGCAGGCAGGGAGCCAGGTGCTGGTCCTCTGCTGGCAGAATGCTTCTTGCTGGCATACGTCTTCTTAAGTGCATGAAAAGGTTGATCAAAAGTTAAAATGGTCTGTTCAGTAGGTCATTGAAAGTTCTGGCAGATCCGTCTTTTCCTGAGACAGCTGGCACTGAAAGGTCAGGGTTAATGGTCTTGCCTTTGATTGCTAGAGTTCACAAATTATTTTCTGTCTTGCACTGTTGTCTTCTAAAGCCTTTGGTCAAATATGGTGCCAGGTCCATCTTCAAGTCATTTAATTAAGTTATCTATAAGCAAGAATCACCTGGGGAAAAATTTCAAACAGAAATTTTAAGTATTTGGCATTTTCTGTGTCAAAATAGATAACTTGTGATTCTCCACCAACCAGCATAAAACAAATACAGATTTCTCCCTCTTAAGAAGTAGACAATGTGGGTCCAGTTTCTTGAGGTTTTGTTACTTGTTCATGGAAAACTCAATTGCCTTATAAAAATAACTGAGAGAAAAAAGGTAGAACAACAAAATACAGTTGCCACAGTCTTCATTCATTAGTGAAATAAACTCAGACTTGCAAATGTAATTATCTCAAAAAAATTCTCAAATCATTGAGAAGCAGGCAAAAGGTCTTATTTCTCTCAAGTACAGTATTACAGTTACTTTTCTACAGTTAGAGAGCTTGTGTTCTGAAATGTAAAACTTGATGGAGAAAATTAATTTTAAAGCTTATGAGAATTAGGCCTTTTAGCATTTTTTTGTTTGTTTTACAGCCACTAACGCTGTCCAGAAATCAGGTCTGCTGTTAAAAATTTTCAGGGTTTTCACCATTTGTTTGTCTTCTGATATCAGATGAAATTAAACCATTTTAAATATTTTGCTTATGGATGCAAAGGGTATGTCTGCATGGACATCCTAGAGAGTTGTGAATGAGAACAGATATAGTTCAAATTATGGAAACAGTGTGGCTGCTGTAACATGATGCTCCGCACAGTCTTCCTTGGCATGATAGCTGGTTTAGAAGACATCAATCTGCCAAAGTACTGAAAGCATAAAGTTGCTAACTAAAACAAAAACCAAGCAATTTCTTTGGCTCATCACATGAAAGTCTGCCATGACCCATATAACACTTATTTTTCTTTAACTGCAACAATTATTTATTTAAATATAAAATATTCAATATGCACAATTACTTTTAAACAGATGTGGAGCAGGGAGAATGTCAATTCATGCATAACTTTGGGACTTGAGTGGTAGATTCTTTGCCCAGTTTTTTCCTGCTACCACTGTATTATCTGTCACTAATATCTCTACAGATCTTACTGTATGCAGTGTATGTATATCCATGTGACTTTTTCATAGAAGTGTGCAAGCGTTATAAGCCTGTTAGAGCTTTAAGGTGGTAGAAGCAATATGAATTGTGGTGCACTTTCAGCTTGTTTGCTAAAAGTTATTTTAGTTTTCATGCCATAAAATTCAAAATAGAGTTTTGTTTTTTATTTTCCAGCCCTGCATCGCATTTACATTTTTCTATCAAACACCCCCATACACTGTCGTGGGAATATTACACTATGTTCCAGTGTAAAGCGCATCTTGTTATGAGACTGATTGAGAACAGGATCAGCATGGAGTTCATGTTACAGGTAAATATATAAATGCTCATGTGGAATATAGACAACTTTTTGTCTTAAATTGCAATTTCTATTTATAAAATGAAATTTAAGAAAAATAAGTCACCATAGGGTTCCGTTTGTGTTTCCAGTTTCAGCAGGATAGAATGAACATAAAATGTAGGTCATTTGTGTTAGAAGAAGGTTAGCTATTATATTCTCATACATAACTAGTAATATATCTTATATATTGCATATTCTCTTTGATATTAAGGAATTTCATTGCCTTTACTTACCATGACTGTTTTTTTAATACTGATGATCTGTTCCAGCTCAGACTTATTTACTGACCCATAACTAGTGTTCCTGTGGGCTAGCATAATAAAATTTATAATGAAAGTAATTAGAATCCAGCTTCTGTTCTCTCCACTCTGTAAAAACGTCAGTGCTAGCAGGAGCATAGATCATTGTATTAGAAAAAAAGCCATTGAATAGAAGATTGTCATTTTATTCTGAATTGTTAAACTGAAACTGAAATGTTTTGTACCTAAAATGCAGCAAATTCAGTGATTTGTTTTATTACGGGTTGCTTTTGAGAGCTCGTAGTCTTCTAATGGACTGCGAGTAAGAGCATGGTAAGGTTGTACGTGAAGTGCTGGGAATAGGTTATAAAAAAGATGCATATGCAACTCCTAGAAAGTTGGTTATTTGAGAAAGTATGCTCAGGTAAAGAGAATGGATTAAAAACACACTCCTTCACCTCTGTATTACCATTTGGCAATGAAAAGCCACCAGTGCTTGCAGTGACTAAGTTCATAAATTGCATGGCTGTGAATTGTGCCTTAGATGTGCTTTAGAGCTAGATACCAAAATGTGTTTCTATATTCAAGTCTGTATTCAACTCGTTTGTTAAGAAGCTACGTGTTAAGTTGTGCCTGTAGCAGTGATGAGAAAACATTTTACCTTATTTTCATTACCCATTAGACATTTCTCATGCTAGGAGGCTGGGGTTATTGCTTTTGTTTCAGTTTCAGTGTTTTTTTTTTTCCTCAGTATCATGGATGGTTTGCATTAAGTGCAGATGCATTCCTATCTGCAAATCACAATTCTGCTATTTTAAAAGACAATTTTTTCTGAAGCCAGGTATTAAAGATTGAGTTTACTTGCCTTTTGGTTGCAGTTCAGCTGCAGTTAAACAGAAAAGCTTATTTTGTATATTGAAGTTCTTAGGGAAAGTAATGAAAGTAACTTTTTATCGTTTTAGGTTTTCAACAAGTTGTTGAGTCTGGCCAGCACTGCTTCGTCTCAGAAGTTCCAGTCTCACATGTGGAGTCAGATGTTGGTTTCCACATCTGGGTTTTTGAAATCTATCTCAAATGTCTCTGGCAAAGACATCCAACCTTTAATAAAGCAGTGGGTGTATCCTTTTTATTCTTGGTCTGGATTGTTAATATGGAGAATGAATTTGTTTTCTTTTAATTGGCACTATTGAAGGAATGTGAAGAAAGATATGAAATACCTTTGCTTTAAACAGTTAAGTACATTGTTCTTTGAATCAGAAATAGATATGAGTCACAGATTCGCACTCCTTTCATAGTCATTTAGAGTATACTAGCTTTTTGGGTGTTCTTTGCTAGAAGGGGTTGCTGTGTTTTTAAGTTTAACTTTGAAAGAAACACAAGAACTCTGGTGGAATTTAAGGCCAAATTATACTAAAGGGATCCAGAGGACACTGCCTGTAGAAATATGCTGAAGTCTGACATGGAAAATGCTATAGTCTAGTGCATTTTCAGATGTGATTTCCAGTAAATCACCATGAAATAAGTAATGTAAGATCACTGATTGATAGTTTAAAGTACACTAACATTTAATATATTGCTTGGTAGCATGTATTAGTATTAAAATTTCAGGTAAAATAAACCTGTGTGTAGATTCTTCAAATTTCAGTGATATTAATCCCAAAACAGGAATTTCTTTTTTTTAGAGTGATAGGAGGCTAAGTTTGAACTTGCTTCATTTTACAGGGCTTTGCTTACATATTACATTTACATTTAATTGTTAGTTTTAATTAACATGGCTGCAGGTGAAGTCGTACATGACTGCAGCAAAACCGTATCTTACTGTTCTAACAAAAAATGGAAGTAGATAGTTGTATTCAGGGCTTATTTATTTGAAATTACTTTTGCCATAAATAATATTCATACTTCTCAGTATCTAAACTAAAAAACACTCTAAAATTAATATTTATAAATAATGTGAGATGTTAGTATTATAATTGGCTCAAAGTATTCATAAAGTATAAATACCCATTAGGTCTTTCATATATCGCACTGTTCATTCTAATTTCCATACTTAGCAGTGCCAAGCACTTGGAAAGTATTGGCGTTTTATCTGTACATGAGCACTCTATTGAAATACCTTATGGCAAAATCAGGGACTTTTACAAAGGCAGCCACTGTGAACAGAACCAGTCTATGCAAGGTATCTTGCCAAAAGCCAGTATTTTGGGAGAAAAGTCACATGAGTATGTCTGTTTGAGTCTGGCGACTCTTCCATTAAATGTCAGACGTAAAAAAAACAGGCTTTCTTTCCTTGCTTTTGTCGTATGGTGTGAGACTTTTTGGGAGCGTGTACTAGACTAAAAGACCTCATTCTAATGTTTGAGTTTTACTATAAATAAAATGCAGTAATGGCTGTCACACAAATAATGATGAACCTATTCACAGGAATGGTTGACTTGAAGTGGTTTTTGCCTGCGATAAAATGCTGAGTGAGATCATTACTCATTTTCAGTCCTACTGTATACCTAGGAACACACACAGTGACCCAATTTGAAAAACTGAAATAGAATAATTGAGTTAAATATAGTCTGGGTAGAAAACATAAATTAATGTCTTACATAAATTAATGAATTCCCCTGAATTTCATTTAGCTGAAATGTATAGCAAAACAAATCATATTGGAATTACTCAAGACATTTTTCATAATGACTTTTTTCTTCATAGATGATTTTCACTGTACTTCACAATATTCAATAGAATATTCTGTTTTTATGTATATTGTGTGAATGTACATTAAAAACTATGTAAAGAAAAAATAATGAAAATGTTCTCTCTGGACAGCACTTCAACTTTGATGAGACTGGAAGGAACATAGTATTTTTGTTTCCTGATTTTCTTAAAACAAGAAATTCTAGGAATAAACAAGTGTAAAGCAAATATAAAAAGTGAGCGAAGACTCTGAAAGTTATGTTTGTTTTTAACTACTGTATTGTGCCTTAGAATTCCTATACTGCTTTTTAGGGATCAGAGTGGAGTGGTAAAATTTTATGGTAGCTTTGCATTTAATAGAAAACGGAACGTACTGGAATTGGAAATAAAGCAAGATTACACATCTCCTGGGACTCAGAAATATGTGGTAGGGTTAATTTTCCATATTTTACCTAAATTTATGAGTATGAGATTGCATTAATAAACATGATTTTTAATGCTAATAAAATAATCTCTTCAACATTAAGGGTCCTCTTAAAGTGACAGTGCAAGAACTTGATGGATCATTCAACCATACATTGCAGATTGAAGAAAATAGTCTTAAACATGACATACCTTGCCATTCTAAAAGTAGAAGGTAAGAATTAATATATGAACTGAATAGATATTAGTGTAGGTATATGAAAAGGTACAGTGCATTGGTGATAGATGTATGCATTTTAACATTTGTAATTGTATTTTTGTAATTCTACTGAATAGGATTTACCTATGATGTATGGGGAGAAAAAAAGAATTTACTGCTCTTCTTGCCTTTCATAGATAGTGGGAAACATTACATTTTATATGTAGTTCTTTATTATAAGTAAAGGTCTTAAATTTTTAAAAAATCTTATAAAGAACTTCTTTATGTAAGAGGAAGAGTTGAGTGAGAAATCTCTCTTCATCAGATTATTCCAAGTGCCTCTGAGTGGGATATCTCAGTTAGAGGGAAGACAAATTTGGGCAGCAAGGAATGTTTCAAGTGAGGATGTTTGAATAAAACGTGTAGTTTTCATTTTCTTTTAGAGTGCTAGGGCTGTTCACTGAGCCTATTGATCAAGAAAAATAAAATATTTCCTAAATAGATTCTCTTGATTTCTAATATTTTTTTATAACTACTTTGGCTCCTGCTTTTCAAAGCTATATGTATATGTGTAATTCTGAACAAGTTGGGAGTCTATTTTAAGCCAATGGAAAATATTGATGATAATTTTTTAAACAAAGTGGTACACTGTCAGCTCTCAATTTTCACTGTGAATATTCTTTCCTGGAGACACCATTGTTGTTATGTGTGGTAAAATACACAGAGAAAACTTTTGCAAAATTGAACTCCATTTAAGCATACCTATGTTGTTAGGGTAATTTTCTAAATATCTAATTTTTTGATATTTTTTTAAAATAGAAATAAGAAGAAAAAGATTCCACTGATGAACGGAGAAGAGGTGGACATGGACCTTTCTGCCATGGAGTAAGTTTGTTTGTTGGAGTTTAACAGTGTGAGATTGATCCATGTTCTGATTATCTCAAGCATGATATTTTGAAGGATTTGATTGAAGATTTGATAGGATTGAACATTTTAACAAATTTCAAGACTATCCTGCATTTCTTTGCCTTAATTGAGACTTTTCTTCTAGCTGGGAAAATAGGGGTGTAGTGCAAAATGTATGGGTTAACTACTGTAAATAGTTTTGGGAAAAAAAATGAGTCAGTCATTATAATGTTAAAGATTATGTGCCCTGATTCATTCATACGCATTTCTAATGATATCTTTGAGGTGACTTTACAGATAAAATACAAATAAATCCTAATAGAGATGTGTCGATTGCAATTTTTGCCTTGCCATAGAATTTGCTTGGAACAAATTCAGAGCAAATTTGTTGGATCTCAGTGACATCTATTTAGCTAACACTGAGATAGACAAGTTCCTGAAATCTGAGAGAAGTTTAACTTAATGATGTGTAAGTGTTTTGTGCTGAAATTTATATACTAAAGAGTAGTAGTTGTCGTTGTTGTTGTTATTATTGGCATTAATTTCAGTTGGAACTAGTTAGCCCATGGAAGCAAATTCTTGCTTGGAACAAATACCCATTGTACCCTCCTTGAGCTGGAACCAGTGTTGCTTTCAGAAATACTGAAGGTGTTGGTACCTTGTTTGCTGGCTGATAAGTAAAGTAAATAATCTGTTGTTGAAAGCTGATGGTGTCTCTTTGAAGAATGGTAGATCGATTGTCACATTTAAAGAACTGGAGTGTCCATTAAATTAAACCTCAGCTGTGAATATGACAAAAAATAATTTTATAGGAAATATTTTCATTGAGGAAGCTATATTTATCATCTCTATATGAAAAGTCTGTATGAACCTTCCTCGTTCCCTGCTCTCACCCAATGCAGTGTCTGTTATCAGTTTTGCATGACAAACTCTGTGGAAGAGAGTTTATTACTAGCTTTAATTTGTATTTGCTGCTCCCATAAATGATTTGTGCAGTCATGGTGCTATATGAATAGTAAGGTATAAAACACTTTTTTTGATGGGAGTAACTTTATCTTTGGGGCTGCTAAAACTTTAATGGTCCATTTCACCTTTAGGTTACTGCTTTAAGTTCTGTCTGTGGATACGTTCAGTTTACAATCGTTTGGCCTGACAATTCTGTGCAAATACATGGTTACCCTTGTCAGCTTTCCATATGCTAGCATGTATTTGTAAAGCCCTTTCAGGTCTATTGACGAAAATATAATATATAAAATATAGTATATAAAAACCTAGATTAGTTCCATGAGATTTTCTCTGTTAGATATCTTTTTTTGATAGTCTTTTTGATAGTCTTAAACTGTAGCAGGTGATAAAGTTCTACTCCGCTGTGAAAGTTATGGTGTCTGAGGAGCTAGGAGCTGCATAGTCTCAGTATACTTATCAGGAACTTTTCAGAGCTGTAGGTCTAAAAATACTACAATACTGCATTCACCTCAATATATTTGAGGGTTGGACTTATCCTGGGAGGTTGTAGAATTGCCATCCTAGAAGCAGGAGATTTCTCATTTTGGAGATGACCTCTGTAAATCCCTTCCAACCTTAACTATTTTGTGATTCTTTGACTCTGTATTTCAAAAATAATAAAAAGTCAGGATATATTTTTAATTTCTGTAGTCTTGAAATGTTGTAAGCTATTAACGGTTTTCATGTCTGTCTTAGTGCTGATTCCCCTTTGCTCTGGATAAGAATAGATCCTGATATGTCAGTACTGAGGAAGGTTGAATTTGAGCAATCTGATTTCATGTGGCAATATCAGCTTCGATATGAGAGAGATGTGGTAGCACAGGAAGAAGCCATTCTGGCATTGGAAAAGTTCCCTACTCCGGCATCGCGGCTTGCGCTAACCGATATACTAGAACAAGAGCAATGCTTCTACCGAGTGAGAATGCTGGCCTGCTTCTGCCTTGCAAAGGTGAGAATATGTAGATGGAAATAACGAAAGAAATCTGCTAGACATTGTAAGCATTTGAAAATGAATCAAAACTCACCACAGTCCTTAAAATTGGCTTGATATTTGGCCTCTTAAAAGTGTTTGCCAAGCATTTTTTAACATGACTGATTTGAAAAGAGAGCTGTATTATTTTAGTCTGTAAATGGAGACCGCAGAACACTTTCATAATTGTCAAAATTGAGATGTCAGACATGAAAACCACAAGGGATTTTTCCAGATTAAGTGGCAGAAATAAAAGACTTTTGTTTAATTTTTTCAGAGGTAAAATGTTTTATTTAATTTTGTTGGGAAATATCTTGGCCTTTGTTTTGAGGAATCTGAAGTGGTAAAGTTTATCTGTCTAATGTGAATTCAGATTGCTGCTCTGTATTGTTTAAAGTTTAATAGAGGCAGAAAGTAAATGTAATATTCATCTGAATTGAAATATTAAGAAGCCGAATAGTTGCTTGCCTTGAAGAAAGAAGATTGTTTAGACACAAAATTAGCATTAAAAATTAAAAGTAGAGATCGTTATAAAACTACCAGATGGAAACATGAAAGAATAAATGGTTAAGACATTTAGGAAAGGCATGTTTAAATATGAACGCTTTTGACAGTTTATAGAGTTCGTATTATTAGTATACAGCTTGCTTTCTGCCCTGTACTTGAGAATAATTCAGTATGTATATGGAAGTATATCCTTTGGACATATTTTGAAAATCAAAATCCAAGATACGCTTGTAACAATCAATTTTAACATTACAAAACACTGACATAATAGTATCAGTGTATCTACTAGTATTGATAGTGCCAGTTTCTGACTTAAAATATGTGTATTTCACAATGAATTCATTCAGAATATTTAAAAATGCAGGTGCTTATCACCAGTGAATATTAGAAGAGTAATTGTTACAGTGTCTTAAATTTAATTGTTTTTTCTGTCCTTACTCGGAATTCTCGGACAATTCGACTGCTGATAATCATAACCAGCTTTGCTCAGTGTAATCGCATAAAAGAACCTTGGGTTTACGGATCAGGTCAACTTCTAGCTGGATTGCAATTACTTTTGTAAAACGTTATGGTCTATTTGTTTGGTACAGAGAAATGATAGGTGATACTCCATTAAGAAACTTCAGTTATTGCACTTACTAAATGTGCTATTTAATTTGTTGTGTAATAGTACTTCAGTCTCTCAGGAATAAAGTAGCCAGATAACACATTAAGGAATTCTCAGTGATAAGGAAGTTTATAGGGTAATAAGTGACTGTCTTGTGAGGTATAATGTTCATATACGTCACATAAACTATATTATGGTTATCCAGTGTCCAAGTGGTGAAATACATAATGTACAGATGCATGCATGTATATGCAGGTGCACACTGTTTGCTGGGTTAATAAGAAGTGACGCTAAAGAGAAAAGCGAAGATAGTCATATTATGGTATGAATTCTCATGAGTTTCCAAGCTGATTTGCCATCTGTAGATGTAGGTCCATTGCAGTGGTGGTGACAGAAGGTGTTTAAAAAAAAAAAAAAAAAAAAAAAGGCACTGAGGAGGTCCATTGTTGTGAGTAACAGTTATATTTTAGGTTGAATGAGTTATCAATTTTTTATGCTATGTTGGATTGAGGGATTAGAGAACTCTTAAAAATAAGCAATGCAGAAATAGAGTAGTCAAGAAAAATCCTTTATTCTTTTTAAGTAGAAATAATGCAAGGAAGGCTTTTACTTTATGGTATGGAGAATTTGCAAATACATTTAATTCAGGTACCTGTGGCATGTTACAAACTGTAGCATATCAGTAGAATAAATAGAAAGCTTGGATTCAGTTAGTATTTTGAAAGATAAATTCACATGAGTCAGAGCACGTTATAAGAACCAAATGTTACTAAAAATATGATGGATTTACTGCTGTTTAATTTGATAATACTATTCTTTATAGATTTTACAAAACGAAATGCTTAAAATGAACAGAAGTACGTTCTAAAAAATTTAGATGCAAATTTTAATGAATATTGAATATCTTATAAATATGGTGATCTCTTATAGTATTTTGGGTGCGTGTTTTTTTTATACCACAATGCTACTGAAATTTCTTGTTTTTCAGTTTTAAGTTCATCATCAAGTTTCTATCTCAGTAAAGTGGGATGTAGAAGCCTGAAGTAGTCATTAGGATTAAGGTTCCTCTCTAGTAAGAGTGGTTTTGTACATTACAGAAAAAGGTATATTGACATATTTAGTTAGAAGACTTTGGTTGTTGCAAAGGGAACATCTAGTCTGACTATAGCATTTTCTCCCTCTAATTTTCCTTTGAGAACTGATATAAGGGGAAAATGACTTTCATGATAAAAGTTCCCACCTTACATGAGAGAAATGGTGAAGTTGATAGCTACCACCTTCAGTTAGCCTCCTCCTTTTTTGCTCTATTGTGTAGGTAATGCCCTTTGAAACAAGCTAAAGCAATTTAGTAAGAAATCATCAAATCCATTTTCTTCTGCTGTGTTGCGTGAATATAGTATTTTTCTTAGTTTGTGGATGGAGGGTCTGTAACACTGGAATCTTCTACATTGCTGCTAAACCGAAGAAGGTACCCATTTGTGTACACACACATGCACAGTCTGTCATGAGGCATACATATTCTTTTCTACATACTTTTATTATTCCATACAATAAATATTCCAAACCAGGATGTTGGGCAGGCCCTGTAACAGGTTTGTCCTTATAGAGCCTTACTTCCTTACACCAAAACAGACTGTAGCAATAAATTTGTCTCATTGCACAGTCTGTTTGTGAATCATGGTTAAAGTCAGAGAGGTAGCTGACTTGGCTTTTACTTTAGGGGTGGTCTTTTACTTCTAGGGTGGCTGAAGCTTAGTTGAAATCCAGGTTGAGGTTACTGGCAGAGTGCTTTTGGGAAGCTGGTGCTGCAAATGCCTCTTCCATCATTGATTTCTGTGAAGTCAGAATACTTGGCTTAATAAACATCAAATATTTGCCTAATATATAAAAGGGAAAATTAAGGACAGAAATTTATCGTGGAAAGATAACAAGTTGGAGATGTCCTCGAAGTGAAACCATTTTCATGAAGTTTACCTTTGTTGTATAGAAGGTATATTAGGGATGGCAATGTAAGCTTAGCTAATATAAGCTAATATGTTGATGAAAACATGTATCTATTTGAAAAGCGGGACATTCTCGGCAGTTACCCTTTTTTATTATGGGAAATGTGTATTTTTGTTCAGCCAAACTAAACCTGCAGTGGTGATGTTAATGACTTCCCTTCCACCCTAATTATATAGATTGCAAATTCCATGGTAAGTACGTGGACAGGACCACCAGCCATGAAGTCACTCTTTACCCGAATGTTTTGTTGTAAGAGTTGTCCAAACATTGTGAAGACCAACAACTTTATGAACTTTCAAAGCTACTTTCTGCAAAAGGTAAAATTTATTTTTTTATTGAAATTTTTTAACGAAATGTCAAAATACAAAAATCTTTCTACAGGTGACAATTACAGAAACACCAATAGCATAGTCACTTTACCTCTTCATAAAATTACAGAATAACTAAGTCTTTCTTACTCAGCTTCTTTTTGTTCCATCTTTGTCAAAAGTTAGTTATCCAAAGTTTTAATATTTTTTCTGAGGAGCTGAAGTTAAAGTAGCCATCTGTTCGAAAAATGGAGTACTTATTTGCAAATACTTTTGAGCTCATTCTTAAGTAGAATTTATTGCACAGTATCAAGGCTAACCATTTGCTTTTTTAGCTGAGTTTGTCAGCTGATCTTTAAGTTCATTAATGGCATTGATTTCATAACAGAAACAAAATCTCATAAATCTCATCATCAGGTGGTGGGCTTTTTCAAGGTTAAAGGCACTGCATAATCTTCTCCGTGTTGCCTCATCTGTCCTATTAGTTGTCAAAGTCATGTGTTGTAGCATGTTTGATGTTAGTGCAGGTTTTTTATTGGGACCTTTAGGTGTTAGTTTTGCAGTGAATAACTATTAAAATGAATGATAGTTATTTTTGCTCAATGTTCATGTTGTAATTATTGGGTGATTGAGTTCTTATTTCACATATCTGCTATTCCTAATTATGGAGAAAACTCAAATCTTGTTTTCTTATTCTGTCCAGAATGGCTTAATTCTTCTGTCCATCGTTCTTTTTTGTAGGTCTTTTGTGTCTTTCTGCTCTTTTTGTCATTGTTCATTCTTTCTCGCTGTTTTCAATCTTACGCTTTCCTACCAAAGACATTTAATCTGGAGTCCCAAATTTACAGATCTGGAGTAAGATTCCTAAATTTATGTTAGTGGAACCTAGGGAGCTTATTAGCTCATTCTGAGAAAGGTATCTATTGGCTCTTTAGGCTTCATTGGCTATTGGCTATATGTCCCTTGAAGGTAATGGGAGCTTAGACATGAGGTTCATCAAGAAACTAAATTAGTTGTCTATCTCAGAATGAGTTCCATCATCATTTTCTGTTTCATTATTGTCTGTTTGCTACTTTTGTGTCTTGAATCAGAGTCTTTTCTTGGATGTACTGCCTTGTCAAGTCTGCCTACACTATGAATAATTATTGAGCAATAATTATGTAGTTCTTTAATCTGGACAGTATAAAGTGTATGATATGACTTCCAAAAAGCATTTAAATAGAACTTTTCAGAGATTTGCTATTGTAAAATTCTTAATTGCTCATTTTAACAGTGTAACTATCTTTTTGCTATTGTACGAATGATGTTAGTATTTTATTCCAGACTATGCCTGTTGCCATGGCTCTTCTGAGAGATGTTCACAACCTCTGTCCTAAGGAGGTTTTAATGTTTATTTTGGATTTGATCAAGTATAATGATAACAGGAAGAATAAGGTAAAGAATGTATTTATTTTAATATCTTACTTTTGTGTTGAAAAAAAGACTAATTTGTATATTGTATGATCTACTATGTCACTAAAACATAAGCAAAGCTGATAAAAATTAGAAGCTAGAGAAAGCCCTTTGTCTGAAAAGGTGAAATCACCCAGTTCTTTTTGTTTTTATAAACACACACACACACACACACATGCGCGCGCGCATGTCCTGGGAGAGATATTCACACAGAAAGAAGATACTGATGGCTGAGTTTTATTCCAGATTTTTCAAACTGCTGAATAGCAGTAAATGTTAGTGAATATTCTGCAGCTGACATTTCTATGGTAGCATTCCTCAGATGTTTCAAAGCTCTTTGTGCTTGTTGACTTACTAAAGACCTATCTGTCTTCATTTGCATACATTTTTCTTGCCTTGCCTCTCTTTCAAGAGACCCGTGTATTTTGAGGAAATGTGCGTGAGCACTGACATTTTCTGAATAATTGTAGTATGTAAAGCTAAGCACAGAGTTTGTTTTTCAGGTTGCAGTGTTTGTTTTTTAATCCTGAGAAGAGTATCTGAAAGGAAGTATATATATATTTTTTTTCATGATACATGGGACTAGGATTATGGGTTCTGAAGGTTGGATCTTGCTCATGGAACTAGTTGGTCTTCATCTAGTTAAATAACAGCTAAAACCCAGGTTTGTCTTGTTCTATCACTAAGCCAAATTATCTGAGTTGGAAGTGTCATCTTAATTTTCTTCTGACACAGAGCAGCTCTGAAAGATGATTAAAGGACCTTTAAGATCCAAAGATGGATCTCCATACCTAAGAGGAAGCTTACAGCTGCTAGGGTCCTAAGATAATCTTCCCAGTGAAGTACCTGAAGTTAAGTGGAAGAAAGCCTCGCTTTCTTGTGTGTAGAAACACACGCTGTGGTAACACAGCTGAGAGTACTGAAGTAAGAGGGTTGATAGAAGGCCAAGAGGCAGAGAATTAGACATCTGAATGGAAGCACATTTAGAAACAATGGCTTTTGTTTTCCAGGTCTGGAAAACTTCCTGTGTCTGATTTTCTGTTTTTATAAACCTGTGTATGACTTTTAATATGCTGCTATTACAAATTGAAGATTAGTCGTAAATAGTATATCTACTTGCTCACAGTCTCTCTCAAATCCATATTTAGAGAAACACATTCAACTGTTTTGTTTTCTCATGCAGTTTGTCACTCAGTTTTTATTTTAAAAATCTTTTTCTATAACAATGCTTCAAAATTTCTCAGTTTTTTAAAAATAAAATGTATATTCTTATTTTAATGCTATTTTTGTCTAGTTTTCAGACAACTACTATCGTGCTGAACTGATTGATGCCCTAGCCAACTCTGTAACTCCAGCAGTCAGTGTGAACAATGAAGTTCGAACATTGGATAACTTAAATCCTGATGTTCGACTTATTCTTGAGGAAATTACCCGGTTCCTCAATATGGAGAAGCTTCTTCCCAGCTACAGGCATACCATTACAGTCAGGTGTGCTTTAATAATTGCTGTAGATATAAAGAAAGCAGACATATTAACACAACCTTTTTGTTTTTGTATAGCCTCTGTAGTTAGTACTTTAGTGAGATTTTAGCTTACTTGCTTGAGTCTTACATGGCAAATTCTTTCTTATTTTTGAAAATTGGTAATGCAAATTTTTCTTGACTGCTTTATTTTTCAACATTAAATTCTCTGTCTGGAGTTTTAATAGCATGATTAAATTGATCATGCTTGTGCATCTGTAAATCTGTAAATTGTGGAACGTTTATGAAAGTTTTGCAAAAGATAACATGGGAATGATATCTGCCCTGTGTTTTCTTTATAAGTTAGTATGGTTCTACTGAAACCAAACTCTAAATTTGACGCAGTGGGGGATTTTGTTCCAATGTTTCTGAATGAGTTCTCTGTTTTAATGGTATGAAAATAATTGTAACGTTAATTTGGATAACTTGGTCATAGAAAAATTGGAAGCGTACTCATTAATAATTTCATTCTGAAGAAAGTAACTTTATTCTTCACGGTTGGCGTTCCAGAAGCCTCATCTAAATTTCCTCTTTCCATGAAATCTAGCTGTTTAAAGGCTATTCGAGTGCTTCAGAAGAATGGTCATGTCCCAAGTGATCCTGCTCTCTTTAAGTCATATGCAGAATATGGGCACTTTGTAGATGTCCGGATAGCAGCGTTGGAGGCTGTTGTTGATTATACAAAAGGTACTTTTTAAAGTATTTTGTCACTTTGTAAGGCTTTAGAAAACTAATAATCATGTCATTGATATTAGGTTGAAATGTTGTCCACCAGAAGAGAGAGTGTGGTGACAACTGTATTGACAAGAAAACCTGAGATTGCTATTAATGCTTTGTCCTAGAGAATTCAAATTTTATGAAGATGTGGTGAGCATTTTTTCAGTGTATTTTGCAAATTGAATCAGATACTTGAAGTTTGGAAATAATGAGCAGACAGCATGACAAGTAGTGGTAAAGGATACTGGAGATTTCTTTTAATGCCTCATTTTCAATCTTTTTGATTCAGTGGACTTCAGCCATAATTGCTAGACAAAGTTTTTGCTTTACCTCCTTACTCATCTCTTTATTTTGCAACTTGCATGCATCTTGTGCATGTAAATTTTGGAAGCTTAGATTATTTGAATGATTATTCACTAACTCTGCTCTGCCATTCCCTATGCATAGCTTACATATGTGAGATGTTTCCATTTTTTAAATATTGTCTTTATTTTAGGTGACTGTGGCAGGTCTTTGAAAAAAAGTACTATGTAGCTTTCTTGATTGCCATTTGAAGTTAAAATTCAATCCTGGCAAATTTTCCAAAAATGATCAGAAGTTATGTCTAATGATGCCCGTTTTATAAAAATAAATGGGTTTAGTGTACTGGATTGATCTATTCATTTGCTTGGGGTTGTGTTTGTGCAGCAAATTTGTGACGATTCTTGTGTTTGAAGGGTTATCTGTATCAAAGTGTCAAGATCTGAAATTCCTCCTCTGTGGGCAGAATAGTTGGTCCTAGACTACTTCTTATTCTTACTCAAATTTCGTCTTTCATTTCCAGGATAATAGAGTGTTTCTCTTGCATTCTTCATGAGTTACTGTTTTCTCTTTTTTTAATAAGGAGTTGATTACTTTGTTACATCTGTCATTCTGTCCAAAGACTTCTCAAAGCAGGTAGACAATGACAAATTTAAAGGCAATTTGAGTCTTACAGGTGACTATATATCTGAGGGATTTCTGACCTGCCCCTACAGACTGAAAGCAGCCTCTTGGAAAGAAAAACTAGTAGCTTCAAGGAAGGCTGTGCACTGGGCATCATCCTTACCCTCAGTCTTGTAATTCAGCAGGCATTCTGGATCCAAAACTCACCCCCGTTGTATAATGTGGTGCCTACTGGTGATGTCCAGCTAGAATTCAGAACTCTGCTGACACTGTGTGTCTCTCTCTGTTGCACAGCTCACTGTTTATCCCTTCGTAGGGTGTTAGTGGAAAAATTTGTTGGAAGATGGAAAGCTTACTCATCAGCTGGGTTCCTTTAGAATAATCTCCTTACTAATTCATCCCACCCTTTGGAAAGACAAACTGATAGAAATAATGTTTTCTCATTAAATTCTTGACCTTTTATGGATGGTGTTTATGGTGAATGACTGACTTGGGTAAGAAAAATGTTTGTATTGCAAAGTAATACATTACGTCTTTAAAAGAGCTGGTCAAATGAGTTGCTGTACAAGCAAGATTGGATAAGTTGCCTGAAATACTCTGTAAATACAGGAAGGTAAAACTTAAATGGGAAAGATCAGTAGAAAGATGTCTTGAAGAAAAGGAGTCAGTGATTGAAATAAAGGTATGTTTTGACTGAGCTGTCTTTCAGATCTGAGATGATGTATTACATTACTACTGTACCTGTCTGCCCTACCCCTTGCCAAAGGCTTTTTTCTCTGGTGAAGAGGTAGCAGAAGCAAATATATGCTTGCTGCAAAGTCATCACCATTCACAATGCTGCCTTCCATCTTAATTTGTCATCAACTTCTGTTCTCAAATATAGCACTTTGTAGTACATTAGCTTCTGTTTCTGCTGTAAGACTGATAATTTTTTGGCAGAGAGGTAGATTTGAAAGCTCAGTGTACTTTCTTCAATTATCCATAAAGAAGTCAGCAACACTTGTCTTGCAGAGTCCTACATCTCTGGCTCTGGAAGAAGTAGTGATTGGCCATCTATTGCCAAGAGGTCTGATGCTCGTTGTTCCACTTACCTGGATTTCAGTTCATGCTGGATGTAAAACATCAGCTATCTAATGCCTGTTGCTTGTGCCAAAGTTGGCTTTTAAACAGTTCTTACAAAGGAAGCGGGCTGATTTTGTTATTTCCATAAAAAGGGAAGTCTGTATTTTCTGGGACCGTGTGGAACTGCCATGTTTTTGTATCAACTCTCAGCAGGAATAGCACTGACTTTTTAAAGTTACTTTAAAGGAAATCATTTCGCTGTGGAAATGAAGTTGTTTTCTTTGCTGTTAATAATAATGCTTTTTTTGAGACATGGTAACTCCATAAAATGCTTGAGGCAGCGTACAAGGGCTTGGACAGTTGATCTAAACTGGCTTGAAGTGAACAGGATTTATTAACTTTTTAAAGGTAGCTTCCGATAATTTTATGACTTAAGAGTTATACATATATCACAAAGCAATTGCATGTTTGTAACAAGTAACAACAAACTGTTCTAAATAAATATCCATGTTTATCTAATCTCCTGAATGTTAAAGTTTAGGGTCTTTAGAGATGCTCTGCAGTGAATTGAGAACTGATATACAATCTCTTGTTATTCAAAAAATGTCAAGAGAATTTTTACTTCAGAAAAAAATCAGTCACTTTTATGTCTACTAGAAGTATGAAGAGCTACAGATCTTTCTTTAGACTAGTAAGCAGTGTAAGAATAAAGGATTCATCTCTTAGATTGCTCATTCTCTAATCAAAGGCCATTTCAAAATCCTTTCCATTAGCAGTCCAAACAATTGTAGCTTTTTTATAATTATTTAATGTGCTCACAGATGTTGTGAGTTTTTGCTATATGATTGTATTTGTATTGATTTAGAACAGTTCCCAAGCTTATGTAGAAACTAAATAGTGTCTGTCTGTGCAGATTTATTAGTTCTGTGATACTTAGTGCTAATGGAAATATTTGGTTAGATGAGCTTTAGCTTTCTTTTTTTTTTTTTGTTTTTCCCTCCATGCAAAACAATTTTGCATTCATACAGTTGAGCCCAGGCAGTCAGTAAGCCCTTAAAAGTATGACCCAAGCATAGCTTTTTTTTTTTTTTTTTTTTTTTTTTTTTTTTTTTTGAAATTTTCACAGATTTTTAAGGCAAATCTGAGATTGTGGTTCTGGTTTGAACAGATACGAATTTGCTGTTGCATCATTCAGAATTGACCAAAACTGGGTAGCTGTGATTTACACAGTGCAGAACCTGAGCTAATAAACCCTGTTTAAAGGCAGTATATAGTCGTTGGGTTCAGCGCCTCTTTGGTTTGGTTCATGTGGGCTTGCAGGAAGAGCAGAGCTCAGCTGCAGGCTGCCTGCAAAAGACTTGTTCAGCCTTCTTCTAAGCAATATTATAACGTAGTTTAATTGCCTGCCCAGCAAGAGATCATCTGTGCTAATTATCCAGAGTATTAAAGGAATAAATCTAATCAGTAACTTCTTTGCATTAGATAGTCTTCAAGTGCTGATTCTTCTAATATAATTTCAAAGGGAATTGCTACTTCCTTTAAAAGCAACTTGCTGTATTGAAATAGCAAAGGAATAACAGTAAGAAGGTTTGCTTAGACTAGAAAAGTTGTATTTGAGAATTATTGACTGAAAAATGACTGAAATTAGGAAGAGAAGTTGAACTAAAGTATGTAGAACTGAAAATACACTAGAGTTGGGAAAAAAAGAAATACAGTTACTAGGGACCATGAAATAGAAAGCAACAGAAGTGTGTTTGGAACTGGCTCTACAGGAATGCTTAGTACACCCCTGATTCTGAATCAGAGCAAAGCCTGAGCGAGTTCTTCATTGTTTTGAGGAAATGAGAATACAGCTGTAGACTCTTATAATTATGCACCTGAGAAAAAAAATTACGACATAGAAAAAAAAACACTGGATAATATTATTACTGGTTACCCAAAAATGAAAGAATTTTAATGTAATGTTACTCTGACAATCAAAGGATTTTTGTAATGTAACTTAAGTTAGAAACAGGATCAACTAGTTAATTTCTGCCTGACACAGTTTTAAATTATCTAGAAGTGTGTGCTAACAAGTTTCAAAATATATTTTAATTACTAAGTATACTGTTTCAAAAATTAAGGAAGGCTACAAAGAGAAGTATGTTTACTGTTTTAAGTAAGTCCTGTAGTCCTCTTTCTATGCTATTTATAGATGAGGATCTATCACGTATTCCTGTGTATACCTATGAGAATTGTATCTTTTATATTCCTTATAAAAATATTATGCTTTAGATTGTTGAAGGAATATTTGAATGTGTTGATATTGCAGATTTGTGCTTTCTAAAATAAAGATCATTAATACAATGCAATTTCTCGTTAGTTATAATGATTCAGCTGAGAAATGGTAACCTCTTCATGTTGTGATTGAGGATTTTGTGATCATCTTGATCAAACCCGTTCCAGCTTCTGTATGCTTACAACCACTTTATTTTATTATTCCTTGCAGTTGATAGGAGCTATGAAGAGCTACAGTGGCTCCTCACTATGGTTCAAAATGACCCTGTACCCTACATAAGGTTAGTGTGTAAATAAATAGCTGGTATTTTTACTAATACTGGAATTACTATGTGAATTTTTGGCCTGGGATCCCTAAAAAACTGGAGAGAATGATACTTCTCTATTTTAGGCGTTAAAAATTTACAGATCAAATCCTTAACTACTTAATACTTCTTAAGATATAGAAAATACAGTTTTGTGATTTTATGTAAATTGAAGCTTGTTTTGACCTTTCAACAGTTCACATGTCAAAAATGAATATACTTAGTTTTTACTCTCCATTATGTTATTTTTTTGTCTTTTACGTTCTACTCCTCTGGTGAATGAAGTTAGATTTCATACTGGCAAATGACGAATACAGATCTAGTGTTGCATATGGTAAAAAGATTTTGTGATATTTAGAAAAGACAAAGATTGAGATATAATGCACATTAAGCTTTGCCAGCAAGCAATGTAACACAAATATTAGACTGTAGATGGGGTGAAAGGATAACATGTGAAAATGTGGTATAACCTCTAATATTGCCTGTCTGTTTCAACTTTGTTGTAGCCAGTGAGTGACTGAATACTTTAGCACATGCGTTAGAAATCTCTGAACACGCAAGTGCCTAATCGTTCTTTTCCCCAGTGTTTTCTGTTTCTGACCACTATTACAACACTGAGGTTCAAAGATTAATAGTGTAAATTTTACTTTCTGTCTCTGGCTGCTGTCTTAAAAGATCATAGTTGCAAGATTGTCTTCTGCTTTACTGCTGTCATTCTTGTTAATGAAAGGTAGATACAGTGCTGTCATTCTTGTTAGTGAAAGGTGGATACAGTTAGAGTCACTAGAGCACGTATGGTCTTGGAAGGAAAGGGATTTTTCATTCAAATCTCTTTCAAGAGGAGTTTGTTTGAATTTTGTGTTAAGCGCTGTGTATAAGCCTCTGAAAAAAGATCTTTCAGAATTTTATTGTCCCAAATTTATAAGATAGCAAGAAAGAAGCTGGTTATATAGAGGAAAAGGTTTAAAATAATAAATAATGGAAGAAATAATTATTCTTGTTCATAAATGTTTTCAAGACCAGGTTTAAAAGAAGTGAAAAAATATATCTGCTTTCAGCTCAATGTGTAAATATTGTAGGAAAAGATAGTAAATGCAAAATTTTTGTACGTCAGCATAGCTTCAGAGGTGACAGTGTCCCTTTCTAGAAGAGTGTGCAAGTCGGTGTCTTCATTCCTGTCATTTTATATCAGTCATAAACATTTAACCTTTTTTTTTTTTTTTTTTTTTTTTTTTTTTTTTTTTTTTTAATTCTTTGGTGTCAGTAGGAGTTTCTTTACCATTGTGGCTCCTTCTTTATAATTATCAAGTCAGTGTAAAAAAACGTTCTATTAATTTACCAAAAAATATAACAGAGCCTACAATTTTGTACCTAACAGTTAAGAAATGGTGTTTAATAATATCCTTCTTTGTTTCACTTCACATTTTATCTTTAGGTTATATTGCTGATGATAAATCTGTGTGCATGTTATGGACAGAAGGAAGAGCTAAAAGCTTAAAATATCAGTGACAGTCAAATTTTAAAATTTTGGAAGAAATCCCGTATTTGAATAAAATGGCTAATGTTTGTAAGAATATTGCAAGCCAAACAAACTTTGTTTTCTTAGTATATTCCTCTGGATTTAATTAAAAAATGGTCTATTCTTTATTTTTGTTTTAGGCATAAGATTCTGGATATGCTGACTAAGAATCCACCTTTTACGAAGAACATGGAGTCCCCTCTATGTAACGAAGCTTTGGTAGATCAACTTTGGAAACTGATGAATTCAGGTTGGTTTTATTTTCTGTATTGTAAGATACTTTGAATTCAATCTTATAAACCTGCTTCAGAACATGCAAAGAGTGCTCTTAGGTTTGATAGAAATTGAAAAATCAGTCTCTGAAGTTCACTATCATGTACCTACTGAACTTTCTTAGTGATGCAGAGTACTGCCCAGCTCCTTGTTTTTTGTTATTTTCTCTACTACTCTAGTGTGCTTTTGATACACTTTGGCATAGCGTGATTCTTTGACCGAGACATTCACCCTGAATGTTTCATTAAATCATGGTGTGTATGTTACCTTTTTCTTTATAGTTCGCTTTACATTGGGCAGTCTGTCCTCTTTTATTAAACTCTGAGAGAGTATAAGAAAGGATAATACTCCTACAGATAATTTAAATGAGATTTTTAGAAGTTTATTTTAAACCTAAGATTTGCTTTGCTTTGTGTGACTAGGAAAGATCCTAGTGAGAGAAGGGTCTGCATCTTTACCATTGACCTGTTTTTCGTTACTGAAGCGGTTTCATACAATCCTGACGAACTGCCCTTTAACATTTGGCACATTACTACAAAGATTACATATAAACATTTATATACTCTTTTAGGTCATTGAAGGCTGTCTGTTCTCTGCGTATCATTATTTTTAGTGTTTAAAACTTTATAGCTACACTTCAGGGGCTGAGGTGGGGAGCTACTAGTAGTTCAGTTTTGTAGGATTTGCCAAGTGTCAGGCTCAGGAAATAAACAATTACGATGTTCCCATCAGAGTTTGTTTCCTCCCCCCCTTTTTTTTTCTTTTTTTTAAGAGAAGAGTGTGTGCAGTGTTACTTGTAACTATTACCTCTTTTTTGCGGTAACAAATAGGATATACTTTCTTATGATTCATGAGGCTTTAACTATTTAATTTTCTGTACATCAAGATGACATAATGTTTTGATTTATTTTCTGTAAGGGATAACTGTAGCATTCTACTGTGCTTAGAAAAATGTTGATGTGAGACAAGTAAGCCGCCGGGTTTAAACCTGTATGATTCAAGACTAGTGTTGTATTTTCATTTAAAATAAGCACAACATAAAGACTGGACTCTGATATATGTAATCATTTCTCACTTCTGTGTTACTGTGTTAATATTCATAAAAGTGGTAATGCTCATGGTTTCCAAAGATGGCAGAGAGATTTGGCAGCCAACTGTATTTAAGCTTAGCTGTTCTCTTGGAAAATGGGAGAGATATTGAATGGGAGTTCAGCATGTCGTTTTCAGAAGTTTTAGCTTAAATTGAATAAATTGTTTAATATTAAATGTCAGGATAGTTTAAAAACTAGTATATGCACCTGATTCTCTTGAGAGTATTTGGATGTGTCTTGTTTACCAGATATAATTTTATTTCTACTGTGGAACAATACGTTCAATAAACTTGTAATCAGTCAAGTGATGGGCTGAGTTCATGCCAGAATCACTGTATTTGCAGCTTTGCTCCAGATGTTAGGTATCTTTCTGCTGTAGCTGGTGCCAAATGTGCTCTGTCCGTTTATGTATGAAGATATCAGTGCAGTACCCAGTTTGTAGTGAAAAATAAAATGAATAAAGCATAGCTTTATGCAATAAGAATTACATATCTCCAACTTAAATACAGATTAAAGTATTGAGTACCCAGTGAAGTACATGGCATGGTAGTGACATCAAATAGCATGCTCATGTCTTGCTAGTTTATACGCTATCAGTGAGGCTTCCAGAAGAAATAGGTCTTAGTCATACTTGAGGCTCCTGCTAAATTTCATGGAATACACATGGGCAAGTGTAACCAAATCTACTGGTGTGGGAGGTCAGCTTGGTAACAAAATGTGCTATTTAATGTCTGATAGTAAAACTTGAAGTGAGACTTTAAAGATGAAAGCATACGGATGTGATTTCCCCCCCACCCCTTTATTTGTCATTATGTTATTATGATACTCAATTTTCCAATTTAGATATTGAATCTTCTTTTGTCAAATGTGTTGTCCAGCTTGCAGCCCAAATAACTTAAAGCCTTCATTTAAAACAGGATGTGACAAGTGAGTTTAAGAGCAAGAATGAGGGAAAGGCACGTAAGGCACAGATGATATGCATATTTAGGTGGATTAAACTGTTTTATTTTTGAGGAAGAGAAGATTGTGTCTCTACATTAACAATAATCTCTCTTCATTTTTAGGAACTTCCCATGACTGGAGGTTACGATGTGGTGCTGTGGACTTGTACTTTACACTTTTTGGCCTCAGCAGACCTTCGTGTTTACCATTACCAGAGCTTGGACTTGTTCTTAATTTAAAAGAAAAGAAAGCTGTACTTAATCCAACGATTATTCCTGAATCAGTGGGAAATACTCAGGAACCTGTGAATAGTACTAACAATCATGGACAGTCAGTAGGATTTCAGAACACCGTAAGCACAAACCATCAGCATACATCCCGTTCAACTTGCTTTGCGTCCTTGCACTGGTTGCTGATTCCATATGTACTGTCTTCAAGCTTTTCATGCTTCATCTAGGCTCCCTTTACACCTTGTTGTTTTACCTTTGTTCCTTCTAACTTGAAGAGCTGGCATATACCATAACTTCTTTGACTTGGTTTAACTGTTTTCCATAGAGCATGCAAACTTTTTGCTTGTTTTTTCTAGTTTCATCATTTGCATCCTTTACAAAACTTTTCTTTTTCCCATATTGCTTATGAGACATGAAGTGATTCACAGAAATGTTTGATGCTGTGATGAAAACTTTTTTATCAGGCTAAGAATATTGCTCATAGGCAAGTTGTGCAGTCTTTTTCCAATCAAAACCTTTTTTCAATAATTTTATTATATCTTAAAATACATAGAGGTACCTCTTTTTAAACAACTTTAAGAGATAAGAAAGTTGGAACTTCAATATGTTTTCACTGAACAGTTGAATCTGCCTACTTAGAACTGCGCTCTGAAGGATTTGTAACAACTTCTGAAAAGTAACATATATTAAGTTTGATAGCTTTCTGGCTTTTGAGGCTTCTGTCCTAATGCATAATCCACAGTGTAGTTAGAAAATGGATCTTAAAAGCTATTCAAGTCATACATTTCTTGAGAATAACTGCCACTGCTGCAAGTCTAAGTCTCTTTGTTGGACAAGGTTAATTATGAAGGAAAAGCTCAGCATATATGGGAATAATAAATAATTTTTTTAACTTAATTTCAAAAACTACATCTGATGGAGCTGCTTGAGAACAAATCCTGAAAGAGAATGTGAATGTGTGATTAGCGTGTTTAAAACTACTCTGTCCACTCTTTTGAAAGGGATATCTTAGAGTTACTTTATTAAGCCCATAGCTAGTGTACTTATGAATAAAGATGATTTAAAAATTGAGAGTGGAAATTATCGTGCTACCTTGCAGGCTATTTCCAGTAGGGGGAGAAGATGATGGTGGAGTCAGTTATCCTTAGAGCAATCCTATATATTTACAGAACATGTACAAAGTCCGAATTCGTTGCACACAGGCATCAGAATTAATTAGCAGGAGACATTTTGTTTGCAGAATTTTAGGCTGCAGTTCAGTGAATATCAAAACTTGATTAAGGTAGCCTGAGTGTTGAAAAAAAAAGCGTGTTTCCTGTTTCTCTCTTCCTCTTATGCTGTCCTCTCCTTTGTGCTACCACAGTTGTTCCTGTGTAGTGAGCTAGATCAGGGGAGGATCTGGTTGAAAAATAGGGTTTTCTTTCTTTCTTTCTTTCTTTCTTTCTTTCTTTATTTATTTATTTATTTTGAGAGTGGTTATTTCCTGCTGGATCAGTTTCCTGATCGAGCTTATCATGTGGTTGCATAAATGCTTGCGGTGGCCCAGGACAGAGAAGCGTGAGGAAGGGGAAAGGGCTGCTGCTTTCAGCAGCAGTGCTGGCGTATGCTAGTCTGAAAATATAGCATTAGTATAAGCCTTAATTCACACTTCATCCCTTTTATCTTCTCCTCAGCTCATCTCCATTCTTCTACCTCTTTCCATATTTAGGCGATCGTTTTTACTGTAACTCCCCCAAAATTCAGGGAATTGATTTTCCTTGTAAAAAAACAATCCAGTAATACAAAACAAAGGCTACCTTTCACATTGGCCAAAGTTTACTCAAAAATGTTTCATAACAAGAGTGTGTTGAGTTTAATAGGGATGAAATGAGGCAGAAGGAAATATGTATTTGAGGTAAAAAGAATTAACAGATGATAGAATACACCAGATCAACTAGCTACTCTAATGCAGGCTGTATATTCTGAGAGCATAAACAAGTTAAAAATTAGTGTTAGATACACTGTTGTGATGCTGAGTGTGCTGGGGATGGTGAAAGTTACCCACTTCATAAAATTAAATTTGAATTACTCAGGGCAAGAACTTGGGGAGCTCAAATACTCCTTGTGTAATAGAGGAAGGGCAGTCTAGCTGAGCAGCATATCCTCTTGAGAGTCTGTGATAGGGCTTTTATCTAACTTTTAGGGGGCTTTTAATAATGTTTTCTTCTGTGGGTACTTTTTCTCTTATATTTTGTGTGAGACATATTGGAACACCTGTCTCCTATTTTAATGGCTCTATGTGTAACTTATTAGACTCTCCTGTTACTTTTATATTCCTCTAACCCTGTTTTTGTAGTTAATCTAAGCGATAATTTTTAAAACAGCAGTTTTTTTTAATAAATACAGTTGTGATATCAGGAAAAGAAAATCAAATTATAATTGCTGCTTATGATTTTTATTCAGCAAAGTAAACATTAGCTTTTAAAACTAATTAAAAGAAGATTTTACCTAAATCCCGTAAGTACATCAGAGGCTATCACAGTTTTTCAACAGAGATTTGGAATGAGGAGAGTCTGTGAGGCACAGATTTATAGAAAGACTATTCAGAGGCAGCAAATGTTGTTGCACACCAACAGTACCATGATTGTGAGAAGGGACAGAAAAGATGCCAATGCTAGATATGCAGAGGGAGCAGGGACAGAAGTAAAGAGAAACTATGTTTGTAGGAGAGGTTGGCACAAATCCATATAGGGTTTTAGAAAATACTTTTTCCCAGAACTACAGGGAAAACTTTGTTCAAACCACCCATTTACTCAGAAGTGTTTTCAGCTATCAGGTCTCTTTTAGGCTGAAACATGGCTTTTGCTATCTTCTAATTTTGATCTTTTAATGCTGCTCCAGGAGGATGATCATCTTGTTAAGGAAACAGCATCCAGCATTTCTGGTCATCAGCAGGGGGTGAAGAGGAAGGCTGATATGCCACTCGGGTCTCCATTGGAGCCAGGGCAAATACTAGAGAAGAATGAAGACAGTAAAGTCAAACTCAAAATCAGAGTAAGAAATGGAAATTCAACTTGCACAATCTTTAGGATATTCAGAATAACAGCAGTGGCTTCTGCTGACTTTTCTTAAAGCTGTGTTCAAGCAAAAGACTTGCTGTGTGTATGTGTACAGTAGTTGTTACGCTTACTTTGGCAAAATCATTTCCCATCAGATTCTTTATTGGCTGGCAAGAACTAAAGTTGACAGTTAATGTTCTTGTTCACACAGCTTCATGGTAAATTAGAAAGAATTAGAAGGAAATACACTGACCCTTTTTAATTTTATTGAATTTTTGTTCCTTTGCAGTGGTAGATATCAATTCCTTTCCCTCTCACCTCCAGTTTACCTCAAAAATAAAATAATTTAAGTTCTGTTTAGTGATACTCTTAAGAATTAATTATTAGCGTCTGCTTATTTTTTTCCTGATATCTTAGTTCTCAAACTCTCAAGAAGAGGAGGAAATTGATATGGACACAGTTCATGACAGTCAAGCCTTTATTTATCATCATCTGAATATGTTGGAGAGACCGTCAACACCAGGTATGAGTAAATTTATTGGCAAATGATAGCATGAATTTTTCAACTAATTCAGTTATGGGTTTTTTCTGCTGCTTATTCCTATAAATGCAATATTGTAAGTGTTAAATGTTACCTGAATAGAAGGAAGTGTATAAAGGGTGCATAAGAACATGTCTTTTGCTTCCAGGATATTTATAAGTAAGTGTACATGTTGTGGATTTTGATACATATCTAAGTAAGGCAACTATATATCATGCTTATAAAACCGCAAAGCTAAGAAATGAATAAAATAAGGTGAAGCTAAAATAGAACCCTATAAGCAATTAGGTGAAACTGATTTTGCCAGAGTTTTATTTAAAAAATAATAATTTTGAAGATGAACTTTTAAAAAATAGAAAGGCTATTTGAGTAAAAATAGTCTATGATCTTAATAATTTGTAGTTTAACATCAGTAGTTAAAAAGCATAGAAGCCTCAGAGATGCCTAGAAGGGGTTTGCAAAGTTGAAAGGGTTGCATCTGTGGTTTCATATCTAGCACTTTTTTCTTTTACTACTTTAATATTTTATTTATGAAATATTTGATAAAATTACTTGTGAAAGAATGTTTCTTAAAAATCTTAAGCAGGCTGAATTTCATTGATGAACTTTCATCCTTTTTGAATATCAGTCACTAGCAGAGAAATTCAGTAATTGGCTTTTAGTTTCTCAAAATCTTTTAACCACATTTCTTAAATTTAGTTCCAGAAAGTGCCAGTGGAACCAAGCTGAGGTAGTGTAACTATGTAACATTTTATGAGATCTTGCTCCCACATCCAAAACGGGGATTTAAGATTGCATTATTGCAGTACGTAAAAGTTAAGTATTTGGCCCTAGAAGTAGGATTCAGAGTGCTTTGCCTCTCGCTTGTTTTGCTGTTTTTATCCAGTGATTGCCTAATTTAAAACACAAGGAGACCTTAGCAGCAGGATCTGGAACATTGGCTTGTGCTCGAATGCCCGAGGTCCGGGGCAGTGCTGAGAAGCTACCTCATCTCCTTTCCCCGTGACCCGAGTGTTCCTGGCAGCGTAGGGGCCCCATGTAACAGGAGGGTTGGTGGATGATCCTGCTGTGAGGGTCCTGCAGAGCCCAGTGCCTCGGGTGCTGGCTGCAGATGTAGGAGCTGTAGGTTCATACTCCCTTAGGGCATACAACTTAGGTTTCTACTTCCTTGGCAGATGCTCTAACCGCTAAGTTTTTTTTATAAAAGGTAACTGCTGTCATTGCTCAGCTAACAAATTAAGTTCATATGGGGACATTAAACACAGGGAGGTCTGGTTTCTGGATTCCAGATGGCCTTGGGTTAATGATATGTGCCTGTACAACCAGCTCAACCAGGACGGTGTAGCTGTTAGACATGCAGACTAGCACAGCTCTGAACTTTTTGCCTAAATCTGAGGCATCTAAGCAGAATAAAAGGGAGGGAGGCATATAGGTTGCTCTCATGAGCTTAGGAGCCTAATCGTATACAAGCTTTGCTTTAAACTTTTTAGAGCTGCTTTGAATTTTGCCCTCAGTGTTACGGTCACATTTTCTGTTACGGCAAAGAATGACATATCTAGGGCATGCGAATGTGAAACTGATCCGCTGAGGATTAGTATTTATAACTCTTACATGATATTTTGCAATAAATTTCTTCACTCAATTTACACACACTATGGGATATAAAGTCATAAACAAAACTCTGCCAAGTACTTTACAAATAGGACTTACGGGACGTTCTGTAAGTGAGCTGTGTGCTCCAGCACTGTTGCATATTAAATTTGCACTAGAGTTCAGAATGGGTAAAGTCTGATTAGGAGCTGAGTAATGGCCAGTTCACTGCTGCTTTTGTAGATCTACAGCAGACAGGAAAGCTACTTTGAGTTTCACTTGTGTGCTGAATGACCTTCTCACCTCTGTCATATTGGAGTACTTTTTCTTTCCTAGGTCACAAATGAGACAAGTGTTACTTTTGCCACAGATCTCATTTTAAATAGTAAGAAGCCTTTGAAAAGCATTATTTTGAAACATGTCAGATTCAGTTCATTTTCTTTGGTTTGTGCAGTTAGAAACAGTTCTACTTAAGATGTTCTTTGTGTCTAAAATTTCACCTGTTTCTTACTCAGAGCATCTGTGTTAAAAGCAGAAACGTATGGATTTCAGACTCAGTAAATAAAGACAGTTCAACCTTCAGGAAACAGAATACTGCTGAAAAGAGATACCAAACATGGTGAAAAATCACAGTGTATATAAGTAAAATTGTTTACACATAGGAGTGTTTTGTTTTGCAAAGGAATAATATTTCCTGAGAACCATCAGCAAGTTGGAGTTATTGCAGAAATGAGAGAGGATGGGTGCACTGTCATGACTGATGGTTCTGAAATAGCTTCATACAGGTTCTAAAGTGGTCTCAGTGTCTTGTTAGTAAAGCTGGAAGATCTTGTATCTGCCTCAGCTCTGTGACTCTTACTTGGGAGGCAGTGAGCTCTTGGTCCATACATAGTTTTCGTCTCTCAGCTGTGGGTCACGTCCCCACATGTCGCATGCGGTGTTAGGTCACTAGCCAAACACAGCCTGCAAGTAGCAGCTGCAAAGAGGAAGCTCAAGTTGACTCCAGATGCTGCTGTATCTGTGCATTCTTCCCCTCACCCCCTTAGGATGATAATTCAGATTTGTTAAAGTTGATGTGACCCCCAGAAAGCTAGGAAAATTTTAGTGTTCCTTAAAAACATTTTTTTTTTCTGTACACTTCCACTCATGGATGTGAAAGGTTAGGCTTGAGACATGCTACAAGGGTAATAAATGAAGCCTTGTGCTACTACTCTTTCAGGATTACAGGTTTCAGTACTATAATTAAGTCACCTTTCATAGTTGTTCACATAGCAAATGTTTCAAAACTTACTAAAGCATCCTATCTACAATAATAAAACTGTGGACTCTGGTAGTTATGAAGGATTCTGAACATTTTGGCAGAAAATTATTATAACAAAAGGTCAGGTGTGAACTGTCTGAAGAATGCTATTACATTGATCTAAATGTTCTACTCTAAGTACCAGAAACATGGTAGCCTCTTTTGAGCCTCTGAAGCCATGCAAGGTCAGGTTTCTAATATGAAGACAGATATTTATTTCCTGCTAAATCATCAAAAGTAGTGGCTATGCTCCCTACTCTGTTTTAGATCAAAAGAATCTCAAGATCAGATCAGATGTTACGTGTTTTCTAATGTAAGCAGTGGATTTCATGTGGTATGTCAGACTGTAACGTGAGTAGTACTGCGTTGTTCAAGTGACTTCAGTGAAATTAGAAGATTAAGATACACTACTTTAATATTTCACTGATCTTAAAGTAAAGTGATGCTTCAAAATAAACCTCTGTAATACTTACATGGTATATATCATAGTTCATTAATTAGACCCTTTTTTTCTGCTTACAAAAATAAATGCCTAACTGTAGTAAATGCTTAGCTATAGCACCATGTGATCTGCCAGTGAAGTTGTACGTTGTTGTGGCTCAGCAAATCATCCCTAATAATTTATTAGAATTTTTCTCACCGTTTTTGGTACTTCAGGAGCCAGAATAGTATCCAGTTCTCTTGTCTTTATTTCTACCAAAAAGATAAATTTTAAAAAAAGGTATAGGTAAAAATAGTTTGAAAACATACTAAGAGTATACTAGTAAAAACAGAGGTGTTCAATTTATGCATTGACATGTGCTTTCCTGGCCTTGAGCAAGTGGTGCAAACCACAGCACTTCAAGTGCAGTAGTTGATGGGAATTCAGTGTGAACCATGTGGAAAGTCGAGTCCTCTACAACACAGCTAAATTGTCCGAATTAGCTATAAGAACACCATTATCTCAAAGGTCAGTCGCTAGTCAGTGGCACCTTGTGAAAGGCTGACCTACGTTTAATAATGTAGACAAACATGTAAGTAAACTTTGCTTCTCAGATATGAGGATAACACCAGCAATGGTGCATTTTAGCTTTACTTTTTAAGCTGGAGAAGGTCGTTAGAACCATTTTGTTAGACTACTCTTTAATAATACATAATATTAATATATTATGTGTTTGATAGTATCCATTATACTCATGTTGACTTTATTACCTAAAATATAACTGCTTCCAAACTGGTAACTCCTAGGTTTTGAGGTTCTGTAGCTAATTTTGCCTTGCTGAAATAGTATATGGTTAATTTTTTGCTTCATAAGGAAGAGTGTTTTCAAATTCTTTATTCTAAAGTGCATGAAAGCAGCTTTAATACAATTATAAATCCTGTAGATAAAGTCACAGCATAAATGAAAGTACATAAAACCTAAAAGTGTTTGACTGCAGAATCTCAACTACGCTATTTAGTGAAAAAGCCCATACTGTTGTAACTCCTGTATGTCTCTGGGAAAAGTGACTGTTCATTGTCAAACCCAGAAGCCGGATAAGGCTACTGTTTAAATTTTCAAGTGAACTACCTAATGCCTGTTAAAGCCACAAAGTATTCTGAACTGACTTACTGCATGAAATGTTCTCTTCTCTCTTGTAAATTTTCTAGAATATTGAAGGAAATGCAGTGAAACCAACACCATTGTTAAGCTACTGTCTTAATGTAGGGGCAAAGCAATATAGTTGTTAAATCAAATGAAAGAGATGATAATTAGAACAGTTATCAGTTACAAATGTATTTTGGTTAAATCACCTGGTTATCTTTAAAACATTTTAGCAGAGGAAAGGTGTAAGGTCTTGTCTGTCTGGTTATAAATCTCACTAAAGAATTTTATGAAGTCAAGTGAATCTGCAGGTTGTTAAAAAAAATTTATATTTAAGCAAAATTAATTCATTTAGCATAACCTCAGAAAAACTCTTTCATTTTTTGCATGAAAACTAGACTTTTCCTGCTTACTCTCAGTCCTTAAGTTTTGTATTACGGTCCTTCAAAGAACACTTTGCTAGGTGGAAAATTAGCTTTGTAAATATACAATTTGACAATTCTGTTTAAGACAAATGACAAACATGCTTGCGTCCTGGAAACTGGAGATTAGTTACACTTGGTGACTTCTGTGTGTGGACTTCATTGATGTTTCAACAGTTGCATACATGCAGCCTCAGACTGAAAATTTGAGATGTTTCTAGGGTAATACTAAAAGAGACTAGTAGAAATAAGGAGAAACAAGATACTTGAGAAAACAGCTTTCAAGATCTTTTCGGCTTTTTTAGTTGTATGATCTTTAGAGAAAATACTGGCCAGAGCTGCAGTCCAGCTATTAGGCAAAGAGAATACCTGATTTTTCTCATTAGCAAGTTTTCTTTGGGTTCTGGGAGAGACTTACTAAGTGCTAGCATACGTGTGTTGATATTCTTCCCAGCGGTGAGCAATGTCACCGTTCTTGAACACTAGCCTGTCCTCAGCTGAAAACTCTGGACCAACGGCCCTTACCCGTTACTGTGATTTGCAAAGTTAATTTCTCCATCGGTGAGGGTTGAGTAAATCAGGTGTAAATGGAGTAATTTTTAGCAAGTGTCAATTTGGAAAAGTCCTACTTGAGCTAGCAGTTTTAAATAGATTGTAAATGCAAAGAAACAGAGACTGTAAGTCTGTGGTGTCCCACCCTACCCACACAAAATCAGAAATATAGGAGACACACTAGTTGGAAGATCCTTTGAGAGCTTGTTTGCACATTAATGTCTCAGGTTTTATCTTAGCAATTGCAAAGGTTCAATACAAAATAAATTAACTAAAAGACTTTACCACCTCTCTCTGTTCAATGTTCATACATTAATGATTCTTAAAAAGAAAAAAAAACCCCAAAACTCTATCTTAGACAGTTGATGAACAAGATGTTATAATGGCAGCAATTTTTATTATGAAAAAAAATATTACTTTAAAGCTTATCAAGGTATAAAGCACTTTCATTCCGTAACTAAACTGTATGATCTGGGTTTTTGTATTTTATTATTTTGCACCATGTTTTTGGCATTTGTGTGATTCCAGATAAGGTGTGCACAAAGTTTCTGACCTTTCCCCCATGCAATAGGAATCCTGTCTGATATTAAGCACCTCCCCAACTAGCTGGAACACCAAAGAGCCAGTAGTTAGATTGGAATCTCTACATCGAGACCAGGAGGAGATCCAAGTGGGTAGACGTACGTGTGTGCGTTCTGCTCCAAGGAATGCTGCTGGCCACTTCAGAAGTGAACTCCTGGGCTCACCCTGTATTTATTGTGCTCTGCTATTATTTGAGAAACCCAGGATCCATTCTTGCTCCCTGCGCCAGGAGGAAGTGGCTTCCCTGCAGGGAAAGGGAATGCTTTGTGTCTCCGTGCAGCCGTCTCCCCCCTGTTGATCTGAGCATGATATTAATGCCCTTTGAAGTGATTCCCATTTAGCCTGGCTTTTCTAGATTGGCAGGTTCCTGGCATGAGCCTTGAGTAGCTATTAATTAAAAGGAAATTATGAAGAAGAAAGTGTTAACACTGACTCCTGTCTCGGGTAAAGTTTACAGATACAAATCTGTAAAATCTTTTTACAGAGCTTTTACAGAGCTGTTTGTTTTATAGAGAACTGAGTTCAGTAGGCTGGATACATCCATTCTGAGACATCGTCCATAATCAGTGTATTTGATTGCTGGTTTCAGAGCACTCTTTGATAGTATGAAGATACTTTCTGGATAGTTGTTATTTTTGCATTTAAAAGAAAAAACACTTTTGCTATCAACGAGTTCTGTGAAAAAAATGTGTACTTACTATTGATTCAGTAAAAGTAGGTTTTTTTGTAATAAGACTTTCTCATTTCTTACTGACATTGTACAGTATTACCAATGTTGACTGTGTCAGTAACCTCTGAGTTACGGTTGGATCACATTCCCCTCTTCCCGAACATCTTCCTACCTGTTTCAATTTCCAGGTGTTCATCACCACTCCTTCAGTCCTGTTGGCTTGAGCTAGTCATATTTGTTCCCTAACTTGCTCCAGTCAACAGCATTTAACTTAAATTCTTTAAATAGTAGATTTTTGATAACCTAGCTGAAATAAGTTAAGAAATGATTAGGTAGACTGTTGCATTAGCAGAACTGGTAGGACTGTAAACAGCAGGAAATGGGCACAAGCATCAGGTGTGTGTATATATATATATCAGTGTGGTGCTACAGCATCACAGAGGGCTGCTGGTTGTGTCCTTGGTGTTCACAGGCACTTTGCACTTAAAGCTACTGCTGCATAATCCCTGCAAACTTTTTGGACCTAATGGAACTGTGATGTTTTAAGGGTTTGTGTCATGGTTTCTTTTTTTTTGTTTGTTTGTTTATGGTGACTGTAGGCTACCTTGTGCAGTTTAATGTACCAGGTGTCTGTAGCTTGAGAACATGTGAGACTGTGTTCCCTGCCTTAGGTAATCTTTTGCATATCTTTCGTGGAGGAACATTGACTGGAATTATTCAGGGTTTTTTGCAGTGTTCTTTATTTTTGTGCTACTAGAAGCAGTTTTTGTGTCACTAGCACAGTTTATCTTTTTTAGCTACTGTAGTGTATTTTACTTGTGTCAAATAGTATGTGCTTTGGTTGTCTGAGGTACAGCTTCTGAGTGGTTCTTTTCTAATAACCTGAGCAAGATAAGCTCTTCTTCCACGATTGTATCTTCTATCTAACAGGTATTTTTGCATGCTTGTTGCTATTAAAAGAAAATTTTTCTACTTGTTTATAAGTTGTTTGCTTTAGAGGAATGAGCTCAGGTTATGGGGGTAGGTTTAGTTATGGATAGAAGTTCCTTAAGAGAAATATGACTACAACTAGTTAAATAGTGAAGCCATCTCCTGCCTTTCTGTGTGCTGTCTGTATTGTTGAGGACTGCTCTAGGTAAGCATGCAGAAGAGATGTAGTGACTCTGCATTGAAGTCAGCAAGCCAAAGTCTGAATGTGTGTGCGTATCTTATCTACCATAACGTACGTGAAAAAGTAAAGATGCAAATTCCGATAAGAAATATTTGCATTGCTAACATGCTCTTGTTGCCCGGTCATCCTGGTGAATTCAGAATTTAACTTTCAAAAAATATTTGCCTGATCATGCTGGTGAATTCAGAATTAAGCTTTTAAAAAATATTTGCCTGTTCAGAGATTTTAAGTGTAGAGTATTATACTCTGTTCTGATCTCCTTTATAGCATTAGCAGAATTTTATATGCAGTGTGTTCAGGTCTTGAACCCAGGCATGTTTTTAGAAAGACATCACTTTTGGTTCTTAGGAGTTTCCGTAGATTCTGTCATGTTCCATAGTAAGTGGTTGATTACCCTTACTATGAAGAATGTGTGTTTTATTCCTATTCTGAATTTTAAACGCTGCTTACAGATGCACTATGTTGTCTCTTTCAGCTGTATTAAAAAAAAATACTGTATAAAAACTCCTTTGTATATGTACTTAAAGTGATTGATTCCTAATCTTCTTTTGGATAAGCTAGACACATTGCAGAGAAATCTTTCTTGGTGCTTGTTTATCATACTAAAGTGGCTCTGACTTCCAGGAATAAAGCGTTACCACAGGAGAATTGTTTGTGATCTTAAAGTAAGATATAAAAAAATGAACTGGAAAAAAATGTGTTTTCAAATATACAGAAAAAGGTATTTGAAAGTATACAACAGAATTCCTTGTTCTTGAATAGGGATATTTTCATAAAAAAAGAGGGGAAAAAAATCAGGCTGCTGGGAAGAAAATCTGCCTAGGTAAAAGCTTTAAAGGAATACTTGCCTTCAGAACTCTGGTGCTTTTGTGCACTTGCGTAGTAGTTGAATCACTTCCCTGATTTAATTTCTGCCTAAATGAGCTCAACAAACATTTCAAATGTTTGCCCTGATGAATTGTGCTGTTCTTAGATCACTTCCCTTTAATCCCTGCTGTCGAAGCTGTTGCAGTTTGTGTGAAATAATGAAATATTAAATGAGCCAAAGAGAATGAGAGAGCAGCTCAGGAAATGAGAGGCCATGGATCAAATTTTCTCTCCACCAGATTCAGATATCGGACTTGCATAATATGGAAGTAGTCATACTGCATTTGTGAAATCCATGCTAGTGGATGTCATAACCACCTTTGGAATTTTCTTTTCATTTAAGAACAAAACTTTGAATAAACTTTAAAGTAGGCTAAATCAGTTGTAAGATGCACTTATCTTGAAAAATTAATTCATTCTTTTCTGCTGTTCAGTATCAAAAGGTTTGTATATACTTGTAGAGAACTTTGTTTCCTGACTGAAAGGAGTTCACATCCCAAAATTGCACTTTAATGTATGTCACGCCTATACTTTATATCCATAGTTTTCATGAATAGCTATATTGTTCATTTCTCATGGTATAGTAGGTATCTACTGTGTAGTGAACACAGTATCCTACTGTGTTTAAGATTTGGTTTCTTGAAACTATTTTAACTTTCAGTTTCTTAGCTCCATGCAGCTCCTAATTGTCTGGGATACACTTACACTTTTGCAGGAGGAAGTAGTGCCTCCCAGCTATTGTCAACAAAATTGTCAGTGATATGGAAACATGAACAGCATGTTTTGAGCCTTTTCTGAACATAACTAAAAGCTAATGGTACTAGCAGGTCATACGTTTGCAGATTAGATGCTAGTGTAGGTCCTATCTAATATCTCAGAATTTCTTCAGTTTGAAAATCATACAAATTAATAATTTATTAATCTCTTTATGTCATTTTCTTAGGTAAAGAACAATCTTCAGGAGAGATAAACATGCACCCAGTCTCGACAGCTCCACTCTCTGTGTTTAGTAAAGAATCAAACTCCTCAAAACATAGTGATCACCATCACCACCACCACCATGAGCACAAGAAAAAGAAGAAGAAACACAAGCATAAGCATAAGCATAAACATAAACATGATAGTAAAGAAAAGGAAAAGGATCCCTTTGCTTTCTCTAACAGTCCAGCCAGTGCACGATCAATCCGTTCTCCATCACTTTCAGACTGATATCAGTGGCTCTAGAATTCGACTTGCAGTATTCTCTGAATACTTAGAAGGATGTATATAACTATAGCTTCTATCTTTTTTTATGGAAATAGGAATATGTGAATTGCCTTAGCAATTCAGCAGCTCTGCCACAGTCCTGATTTGAAGTCTTCTATTTGCATATGCAGTTGTTGAAATAATCTGATTCAAAAAATGTTTTATGATTCTCAGTCATTTTGTATTTCACTGTTCTCCACACCTCCCACTCTTTTTTTCCCCCTCGTCATCTTCATTTTAAACAAAGAAAACAGCCCTATATGTAAGGGCCCCATGTCCACTGGCAACCCCCTGCACATCATGCTGACCATGTGTACTGCCAGAATCAATTATGTTTTAATCCTTTGAAGAATGTTATGAGGCAGAGTATGTTTTAAACAGAAGCCAACTGCCAGACCTTTGGTGAAGTGCAGTTTCCAGAGTGGTATTGTATAACGAAGTGTAGACCTCCTGAGAAGACCAGGATTTTCTGTAGTCTTCAGCTGAACTGTTTCTTGCTTTAACCATTGCAATGTAATGTCAGAATTTTAAGAACAATATATAGAACATTTGCCTTTTTCAGATACTAAAACTCTTAAAAATTCCAGGCTGCTTTTAAGCTGCAGGTATTTATTATGGACATGACCCTTTGAATATAGTGACACTCTGCAATTATGTTTTTGGAATTTTAGCAAAATGCTTAATGCATGTTTTGTCCTGTAATCAGGCTTTTAAAAATCCAATAAAGTTTGCAAATTATTTTGACAAAGGCAGATTTTTTTTCTTTAAGCTTGACATTAGAATATGCTTTTGGAAAATGGCTTTGCTAAAACTGAAAAATATTTTTGAAAAGCTACATATAGATTTAAAAATATATATTTCTTCCTGCTGAGAGGTGCTTTCTTGGAAGCATTCTGTTCTATCAGTACATGAATCCACTGGAAAAATACATTACTAGAGTAATCTAGGTCTGGGAATTTAAGTGATGAATACAGTCAGATTTCTTTTGCGGTGTTTTATGCAGTGTAATATTTACACCCAGCAAATGTTTTATTTAAAAACTTAAGTTTTTAAAAGTTCTGATAATAGAGGTACAATCATCTCTGCCACTTTTTATATGTTTTCTTTATTTGTACATAGAGGCAGGGGTTTTATTTCCATGTGCTAGTTGACTTCTGTTGCCCAGAGTTCATGTTTCATTCGGCTTTCTGTAAGATGGTTGTATTTGAGTTAAACATTTTATTTAAAATTTTCCATGAACTCCTGTGAGAGAGACTGATTCTACTTCTAGGGCAAAGAAAGAGTTCAACAGGGACCCAGGAAGGTTTTTTAAAGCCATATTCTGTTTCATAAATGTTAATAAATGCTTTTATATTGTATACCTGCTGTTGAATCCTGTAATTCTTGTAATGACAAGTCACCTGGAGAATCAAAAGATAAGCAATAGACTTAAGTATTTTGTAATACACATATACTTATTTTGTTATTCAAAAACCACATGTGAATGCTTTTGCTAATTGATTTACTCCAAACATGTTAAAATATGTTTGGGGCTGGGTTTAGGCTTGGTGGAACTAGGCAGCATCACACAACTTCTCCCCTGTGTGATGCAGTACCCATCTGCTGCAGTGCAACTAGCCCTCATGGTAGGTGAATCCTCCCTTGGCAGGATTTGTTTCCCCTCTGGCTTGCACAGACTGCCAGCTCTGATGACTTAGATGAACTAAAGGTGCAACAGGAAGAGGGAAATGTCGAAGCATGGGTAGAATGAAGTCCTGAGCATGTAGACTAACAATGTGTGCAGTTGAGCTTACCACTTCTCCTGAGGCAGCAAACTGTTCTGTTAGCGTCATGAATTGTGAATCATAGGGAGAGGTTCGTGAGGCTATAGTAATAGCTCGATGGAAATATTTTTAGATATTTTTCCCTTGGCTAAGGAGTGAGGTAACAGTGCCAAAGGTGTTTGTGGGAGACCTGGGCTAATAAGCAGTGAAAGCTGGCATTGTTTGGTGGAACGGAGGCAGATGCGTTTATGTTTTAAAAATGAGGTCATGGATAATTTAGGCTGGTGTAGTTTTTACTTTTGGAGACATGGATTTACAGTCTATTACACTGAGGGGAAATGTATTGTTTAGTGATATGGGCACAGAGCTGTAATGCTGTAATTCTAGGCTTCATATATTTGCCTGTGTGACCTTGAGTGAATTGTTGAACATAAGCTAAGGGAATATGGCAAAGGTACAGTTGCTACCTGTGGTGGGGGACGACAAAAGGACTTTTCCAGTACAATATCTGAGGTTCTGCCATGGGCCTGGTTCACAGTTTGCCTTAATATGTTTGGTGACACACCAAAAAGTTTGAAGTCAGTGGATAGTACTAAATGGGTAGGCAGTGCTAACACACTGGCAGGTATCATCAGAAGGCAGAATAATTAGGCACATTGCACAGGTGATCCAAAATTGGCAAGTTCACATTCATTCCTACTGAATTTTAAATGCTGAACTTGAGGGGAAAATGAAGTGCCTGATTGCAAGATGGGGGAATAACTTGTTATTGTGCCGGTAAGAAAAATAGTATCTGGCTGCATAGTGTTGAGCAACTTGATAGTGTTACAAAAAGGCAAACCTCACTGAAGGGTTAATTAACAGGAATTTTTTTTTGTCTATCAAGTGCTGACGAAGCCTCACTGTCAATACTGTGTCCAGTTTTGGGCAACATGCTTTAAGAAATAGGTGGGCAAGTTCTCCAAAAGAGAAACAATAGGTAACATAAAAAACAGAGGGAACTGGGTATTCTCAGTCTAGAGTAAAAGTCTGAGGAAGGAACTCTCCGTTCTAATACCTAAAAGATTGCTACAAAAGTGTTTATCAGTTGTTCTTGGTATTTTCTGTGGGAAGGAAAGGATTGGCTTAATTTGTAAGGGGAAGAAAGGATGTGAAACATTGCAATGGCACCTACCGATGGTGTGAAAGCTCTTTCCTCGAAGGCTCTTAAGCAGCAGATTGGCAAGTGTCTGTGGGAGGTGTTTGCGGGATGTTCGGCCCTGCCGCAGTGTGGGTCGTTGGATTAGGTGACCTTCCCATTATAGTTTGTTTTCATGGTTTCTTTGATCTTCCTTTTCTCAATCAGAGAAATTATTGCAGTGACTCCCTGGACGTTTTGGGCATTTGAGGAAGGTGGGGAAACAAAGGCCTTTGCCTCCCAAAGAGCTTAGTGGTTGCAATTTAGCTTGGGTTTGGTGGGCTTTTATTGGTTTATTTTTACTCTAAAACTTTGATTATTTCAAAGTTTTAACCTTATGTCAGTTCAGTTAAACCCTTTGGATTTGGATGGTGGATTAAGCGCTCTATCCTCTCCACAATCGAACCTGATAGATGGGCCTATGTGAACCTATGTGGTTTCTTTCAGTAAAGGTTGTGGTTTTCAGTTTAAACTTCTCGTTTCTAGTGTGCTCTTCTTGAAACAGAAGGAGAAAAATTTCATTTTAGGTGGGGCCATATCTGAATACTGGAAGAATATGTGTTACACATATAGAGTAGAAATGCATATGTTCTTGGAAACATGCAAAGAGGACAAAGTCTGGAGAGGTTATTTTGATATCTCGGATTTTAATGTGATTTTCTCTATTTTTTTCATTAGAAACAGTGTAAGGCAAATATGTAATATCAAACTACCTATTTGAACCTTTAATGTTGACTTTCCATTTGTCTTGTGGGTTTTTTTAACATCTCAGTAACTATAGAAGATGTCTATAAAGTAACTGCTGTGCGTTTCCTATGTTTGTAGACATCCTCAAGCTTCTAATTAAGATGCAGCTTCTTTCCTTTGGTGCCCAACCAAAAATGCATTTCAGTTTTGGTTGCTTAGCTCCTAGGTCATGTCAGTCTGTCCTCATGCGGAGGAGGAAGGACAGCAGAAGGCAACTGCTCTGAATTCTTGGGCGAGCTGGTACTGTCCTTGTATAGTAAACTGGTGTGCGGTCCCATGAAGTACTGGAGCATCAACTGAGCTTAATACCAATGACTACAAGCTATCCTTACACCCGCTAGCTTTTTAGGATATGAAAGTTGTGTTTTAGTTGAGTTCATATTCATAGAAATATGGTAATTTATGTAAACTTTATAAGGAAATTTAAGTCATGTCAATATTTTCAGTTCCTTAAGACAGTTTATTCACAGAAAAATAAGAACCTAATTTTTAACACAGTATGAATATTGCATAGGGCCCTTAAAATACAAAAGGGAAATGTGAATGTTTTGAGTTAGATTTACTTTTATTTATAAACAAGTATGAATATGTTTTGACACTATACTTATTTATTGTAATATATTGTATTTTGAAATGTTTATACTTGTTATATATTTATATCCTGGTTTTATTATGTAAAATGGTAATATATAATATGAGTGTTTTCATACATACTAAGCCCTGGCAGCTAACATAAAATCTATGTTATTCTATAGTCATCTAATATCCTAAATATAGTTTTGCTAAACATATTTCCAGGGTTTTCTTTTCTTACTATTACTGTCAGGGTAAGTCTACAACGTGAATAACCTTTGTTGATGTAGATGAGTCAGGATTTCATTAGAAAAACTTTGTATTTGATTGAAACATATTTCACCTAGTATGGTGCTTAGAAAGAGAGACGTGCATATTTTTGTGGTAAGCATCATAAAATGAGAGCAAAAATTTAAAGCGTGTTTAGTTAGGTTTTTTTTTTTCTTCTTCTTCTTTTTCATTTCTGAATAAGAGCGAAACTGCATGATGCTGTTTGGGTGATTTAACAGCTGGGGGAAGGAGGTGTCTCTCCCCGCTGCACCTGACCCCATAGTCCCACCTCGGACTTCTCAGGTGCTAATTGGGCTCTTCTGTGCCCCGATTCAGCTGGCTAATCTGGCAGCCAACTGACAAAATAGACATAATTTTGGCTGTATTAGTAAACTGAACTTTTTCAGCATAGGCTGCATAAGCAGCAGGGTGAATGCATGGCTAGGTGGTTAAGAGTGGAGCAGGGAGAGCAAGGGAGCAGGGGGAAGCAGCAAGCCCCTTTCTTTCCTGGCAATGGCAGACTATTAGCTTGGCTGAGCTGCTTCTTGCAACTTCACTCTCAAAAGACAAAGTGATAATACGAATTCCAGTTTTTACATCTGCTCCTCTTTGGGATCCTTAATTTCATTGTGAATAGGTTCAGGAAATGTTTTGTATCGGATTCATTTTGGAAGTTTTGGGACACGCAAGTAAGCTGAGCTGAGCTTACATGACTAACATTTTTTTTTTTCCTGTGCTGTGTTAAAAATAAAAAAAAGGAATGGTCCCAAGAATGGTCCCAAGAATAAAGGTCCAAAAAGTTCTCTTCAGAATTGCTCCGGAGGTCATTTCAGGTAAAATCAAATAGGTTTTTTTTATTATTATTTTTATCCCTGTTCTATTTTATTTTTATCCGCAGAATTGAATTTCAGAACATTTTTAAAAATAAAGTATTTCATTCTAAAAACAGGTTTTCATTTTCTAAATGTTCCTGGGTTTTTTTTTATATATATATATAAACAAACCATGTTGTAAAAAGTAAGCATTTGATAAAACTTCTACATGAAAATATGCCCCAACAAGAAGGAAAAAGTTTGAAAGCACATTAGAAATGTATGTTTTTCATGACTAGGTTGATTCTTCCCCTTTCCAAAAACTTATTTCGGAGAAAAATACTGCTTTGGAAGTTCTCTCCTCCTCACCCTTCCAGGAGAAGGAGGATGGCTTCAACTTGCTCATGGCTTAGGAGCTTGTTGAACTCGCGTGAGCAAGCTGGCGTTTGTGGCGTGCGTCAGGGTGAGTTGCGGCAAGCCGTGGTGCCTGCTCGGCACCGGACCCGCACAAACACCGGGAGCACTGGGAAGGTGGTCGCAGCTTTCTCGCTGAGGCACCCACCTACAACATATAGAAAGGCAGTCAGAGACCTGCCAGCACAAAGCACAAAGTTCTTAGGAGCTTCTAGTTGCTCGTTTTGCTGAATCTTTAAAGTCTTTTTAAGCATTCAACTTTGCCACTGTAGACAGGACTTTAGCTAGATCCTCTCCCATCCAGGGCTCTAATCGAAGCATGCGTGGGATGAAGGCTTTTATTTAGCAGTTTTGGGAATACTTCATTTGCATTCAGCTTTGCAAGCTGATATGGCAGTTGTGAAAGATCTACCCAGCTTATGGAGTCTGTGCTATTATTTTGCTAGTTTTAGTGATTTAATTCCTAATTTTTCTGTAAATTGAAAAAATTGAGGTGGAGGGGAGGGAGGTAGGGTTTGAGGTAGTTTATTACCACAACAAAGAGAGACTTGGTGAGGTTAAAGGTCCCAGATCAGTTCTATCGCTCACCTTCCTAAGGCAATGTCTACTACTACTAGATGTTTTGGACTTACCTCTGGAGTTGCTGCAGCCTCCCTGGTTTCCCTCCATTATTTCTTTAACTTCCCTTCTTTTCCAGCCCATTGGTGTGCTGAGTCGCACAAGCATTGTGCAAGGCCCAGGAAAGGCAGATCCCTCAGAGACCACCACCACAACAGAGGGTTTGAGCTCCGCTGCTATGGGATGCGACCCTGCGCTGGGGGTTTGATTCTGCTGCCTTGCTTCTCCGAGCTCTGTCCCCAGCTCAGTGGCCGGTAGAGGCCACTATCATTTATTAACTCCCTCTGAGGATCTGGCATAGATGTTCCTCATCCCTTATGGATCTCTTACAGTCACAGAGTTTGCAAGTAATATCTTTCTTGCTTTTACCTGTGTTTGGAGCATTATGGATAGAAAATGTTAATCTGTCTCAAATGCTTCTATCAAAGGGCGCACAGTTGTTTTAAACTGCTGGCATTCATATATTTGTTTCTGAGTACTTGCCTCATCTCAAAATGCTGAACACTTTTCAATTGCTTTCACACTGAGATTTTTAAGACTAGAAGTCTGTTTTTACAGCACTGAAAATGTTCCAGATGCCTAATAAAGCACTCAGCACTTACAAGCTAGGACAAGACACAGAGGAGAAGCAAGAACAAGGCTTTTTTGTACTCCTCCCCATAGAAGACAAAAAGGTAAGGAAATTATTTTGTAACAAGTAGGATAACTGATAAAGGACTTTAAGGAATTGATAGGTGGCTATTGCTGTGATGTAGGAGATATGAAAACCTACGTAAAATAGTATGGAGAGAGCAGGTGAAGCAGTACTCCTTTTCACTAAATGTTCAACAAGTCAATTGTGGGGAAAAAAGGCATTTATAAATGAGAACGAGACACTAATAATGTATATAACATGTAATAGCTTCTTAATTTTTGACCACTCTTCCTTGAATGTTATATTCTGTAGTGTTGAGAACATAGCAAGAGCTCCATTTCTTCTGTATAATCAGGCATTTTAACATGACTGAAGACCTGTCATCTAACAAGCTATTATATAATCTATAATATAACAAGCTATTAAACAATTTGGATTTTCTTTTTTTATTTATTTTTAGTTCTCTTTAGTGATTGATGCTATTAAGAATAGAGAAAGCTTGTAAATATGTGATTTATGACTTTATTACAAAAACTGAATGTACTTTAAACCTGTGTGTGCTTCGAATGAATAGAAAAATAATCAGGAATTGGCTTTTTTGCTATGCACAGAAAAGCTGCCTCTTTATGAATGACTATTTCTGATCACAGCTCTGTGAGTTGAGCAAATGTGCTGTACCTACCCCAGACACTGGGCCAATTTTAGGCAATCAGAGCAGATACTACCCGGCTATTGAGAGCCCCTTCCAGATTCCCCAGTTAGAGTGCTGGTTTTTCTCTTTTATTCATCTGTCTTGCACTTAACTATGGCAGGGGCTCCACCCAGGCATCACAGGAAGATGCAGTCTGCCCTGACTTTCAGGCTGGGACAATCCTGTTCCATCTCCTGGATTCCTGAACGAACTTCTGATGGATCTCCTGATGGACCTCTTTCTACTAGGGAAAAAGCGAGAAGCTATAAATTTTAAAGCATTTTTAAGAAACTCCTTAAAGTGAGGATGAATCACTATAAAGCATCCACAAAGCTATTGCTATTAACAGAAATTCCAGATGACCAGTTTTTGCATGTATTATTATTATTACCTAATATTTTGACACTATTACCTAATATTTTGACATTAATCAGAGGGAGATGATCATCCCAGCTTTTTGGGTCCCAGTATTGTTCAGGCCGGTTCTCCCTGCATCTGTAGGGAGGGTGCTTCTGGTTCCTCTCTGCCAAGGCAACACCCTTCTCCTGCTTCAAATTATTGCCAAAATCCCCCATTGTGTGCCAATGACTTGCTTGTCCTTTCAGGAAGGCACAATAAAGTATACAAGAAAACACATAAGGTCACCCAGTCATAACTGCCAGGACTTTTCCTCCTGTCCCTCGTTCTTCTGCGTCATGTCTTCCAGTTGATGTATTCATCAGCCTCATCTGCTGTTTAGGTGAGCTCTTCAGGAAACGTTGAGTGTCTGCTCAGACTGTACAGGCGCCTTGCCAGGGGAAGGGGGAGAGGGACACTAGAAAGCAAACGGTTTTGCTCTTAAACTGAATTCACTGGATGGACAAAGACCACCTTACACCCCGTCACTTCTCAAGCTCTCCTCTTCTCTCACGCTCTTGTGTCTCCCTTCTTCCTTCCCCCCCCACCCCCATTTTCTTTACTGATTATTTCTGCAGCCTCAGACACGAGTTGCTCAGGATGGCAAGGTTTTAAAGCCCATTGGGATGATGAGCAGAATGGGGAGATAGGATTATTTTTATGTGGAGGGTATCAGTATATGCCATCAAACAGTCTATAATACCCTGTAGATAATTAAAAATGGTGTGTGTGGGGGGGGAGGGCCCTTTCCATTTGGAGACTGTAGATTTTTTTAAATAAAATTTCTTTTGAATGATTGCAGGATTTATGTATATATACACACATATATAAAATTGCCAGAAATTTTAAATGTGCACTGGTCACGTTCTTCGGAGTTAATAACGCTCATATTAAGGTTTGGTTCTGAAATGTACCAAAACCTTGGAAAGGCGTATGGAAATGAGAGGAGCTGTTGTGAGCTAATGACCTCTGTGAATGAACGAGCATGTCAGCACTGTAAAATGAGATATGCTTAATAGCTTTTTACAATGGATGCCTATATACGATATACACATCAGTGCACTGTGAATTGGCTTGTTATGATAAGGCCATAATATAGAACTTTTCTGTTGCAATGGTTCTCTCCTCCTACTTCTTGGGAAATATTTGTTCAAATAAATATGTGGGTTAGTGAGGCAACAGATAGTTATTTGTCTCTCAAGTGTGAGTAATGTAATATGAACAAGCATTAATGACCTAACTCTTTAATTCAACAGGAGATCCTTATTTTTCTTACACGCTAGCTTATTTCTTAATATTTTGGAATCCGTTGCTCAGTGTGTGTTGTGTGTTCCCAAGGGAACTGAATGCAAACTACAGACGTTGGATAACTTTCAGGTCTATTCAACTTTATCATCTCTTGGACTTTTTCTTGGACTTCGTCAACTCAAAGAGGCTGGCAACTATATATATCTGCTCCCTGAATCATCCACTAACATCTCCCTGGATGGAATAATGAAAAGACTCAACATTTTCAGCAGACGTGAGGAGTAGAATTGCCCAGAACATCCACATGATTTAGCAGTCTTTGCCCAGTTTGCAGAAGAGACTTAAGCGTGGGGAAAGCTAAGCCCTGTTGAATTTCTGTGAGACTTACCACTGCAAAGAAATGACCTTTGGCTGAAACAGTTCACAAAATCACTGCCCCCATGGCAGAAGGAGGAGAAGGGAATGGGTGCTTCGGCCTCAGCCACTCCAGAGTGAAGTCTGGTGGTTTAGACTGACCCCCAGTGAAGTTGAGTCAAATGGGTGAAATGGAAACTTAAACTAGCTCAGGGAGTGAGGGAATGAAGAGAAGGAGCAGAAAGCTGATGGCAGAGGGTAGAAGACAGGAGAAGATATGTGAGGGAGCAGCAGCAAGGAGAAGCTGAGCAGTGAGGGGAAATGGGCAAAAACAATGAGAATTGGAACAGAATTCCTTGGGAGCACAATCCTCTTCAGTTGGGGTTGTAAACAGAGATTCAGGGGCACTCCTTGTCAGTAGGTTTTGCAGCTGTTTTTGCTAAAATACATGCTTTATTCCTCACTAAATATCAGTCAACGCGAAGGATAACAATATACAACAGCTATTAGTTGCCAGGCTCTTACCTTGCCCGAGCTGGTATGTTCCGGTGCTGCTGTTGAACTATGAGAGTGTCAACATGCATCTTGTCATTGACATGGACTAGAATTTGCTCTTTTTTCTTCTATTTTGCTCTTCTAAAACAGAGCAGAATACCACAAAGTGTTCTCTTTGAATAATATATTTAAGATTGCAGTCCAAGTGGAAATAAGGCCATCTGTGCAACCTTACGCAGACCTTTGGCATCAAAGAATGATGAGATGATCCCAAAGCAGTGTCCTGAGTAGGGCAGGAGGTCACAGGAGAAATCAGGTCATGCTCAGAGCAGTTGCAACTTGTTCTGGAAAGCTGCATTCTGTCTCTGTGTCTCCACAGACAGATTTATTACAGGATGCTGCCAGGTCATTTGTACTACAATTTTCAGAAAAGGTCATTTTTAACTTTTCTGTTAAGCACCCAGCTTGAGAGGCACAGTTCTGATTCACAGAACTGCTGAGCCTCGATGGCTCCAGCTGGAGATAACAGGGCTTTAAACACACAGTTTAGCTAGTCTTTGGTAGTGCCTATTACAAGATGTTTGAATAAACAGTACGAGAAAGAGAATTACTATTGCGTGAGCATTTCCAACTTTCAGCAATTAGCAGTTTAAGAACTGCCCGAGCTATAGGCTGCATCCGGGTTATCATATTTAATAGCCATCAACGACCTGACCCTCCATGAATTAGCCCACGTCTTTCAAAATGTGGTTTCGATTGGAAGTAGTAGTGCTATCTAACGCTATGTATTTCACAATCTGGGATTCTTGAAGTCTTAAGGCAGGCTGTTAAAATTAGTGGAAATAGTTTGCTAATGATGCTGTGTTTCATCTGAAAATAGTGATAATGCTACTCTTATCTCAAAGGAGTATTGTGGCAGTATCTTGGAAACCATTTGGACACTACTGCAAAGACATCTCTTGAAAAAGCCCAGAGACCAGGGTTTTGAGTGGCATTCCATTATGAAAGACAGTCACAAGTCCCTGTGCAGTGACAGTGCTGGGCTGCTCTGTCCAGCTGGTCTTGCCGCCCCACCATGCTTTGCAGGGCACAAACAGCAAGGCTGTGGTACCATGCCCCTTTCTCCTTAGCCGCATTGCAGAATTGATCTGAGCGAAGCTAGCTCAAAATTTCTGATCTGGAACAGCTCCCCGATTTGGTTTGCAGTGTGGCACTGATGTGGGGAAGCAGATGGAGCAAGGTAAGACAATCTGCTTGTTCTGTGGACAATATAGTTTGACACAAGGGTCTACCGCACCAGTCCCTGTACAGAGAGCACCTAAATAAACAGGACATGCTGGAGGAGGAGCAGCAGAGCCATGGATCCATGTCTTGCTAGAGGACAAACTCCAGCAGAAGTGAGATCTACCATGGCCTGGGTGACTTGGAGTACATTTTGAGTGATGCATTTCTAGATGACCATGCTAGCACACTCATATCTTCTGCAACACACAGAATCACTTGCTCTCTTGAGCAGGCCCTTGGTGGAAGACAAGCACACGATCAGCCAGGAGCTAATCCTGTAGAAGGCAGGAGACTATCCTTCAGCCGTACTGCAGGTTCCCTTCCACCGTTAGGCTGCATGGCAAACACCATGTGTCTCCTCAGTATTTGGTCGCTCACCGACAGGCAATATCGGAGCTGGAATGAAATGTAATTCACATCACTGGCTACTTACCATCCCTTGTTATATGGCCATGCTTTAAGGTCATTGGAAAACAATAGATGGACTTCTGGTGAAAATAATTGGTTTTCTCTTTGGATAGTGTTCCAAATTTAGCACATCCTCTCCGAAGCTTAGTAGAGCATTTTTTTCGGGCTGCGTCAAACCCCAGTGTTCTGTGTTTAAATTCAGTATTGCCTGCTGGAGATGATGATGTAACAATTAGAAGCCCCTGTCACACTCTGAGTGATGGTCTTGTTTTTGGAAAGCTCTCTAGCATCTTGGAGATGTCAAGTTTTGGACTGAAATATTGACTTTAATGTAGAAATATTCCCCTTAGGCCCTGCTGTTGTATCCAAAAATCCAAACCTTTGTATACAACTGCTGTTGTTAGTTGCCCATCTGAGGGATTGTCAACCCCCTTCAAGTCTGGTGTCACCAAAAAGCTCACATCTCTTTGTAGTTAATCAGATAGAAGGGTTGGGCATTAGGATATCACATTAGGCTAATGATCCAAGTTTGAAGATGTTAAAGGAACCCTGTATTAGTAGCTCTGGAGCTGAAGATTTATAAAATGACTATGTATTTTACTCTTGTACTGGAGAGACTGAATGTCCCTCTTGACAGAATGAGCTATCCCTTTTTAACAATATTCTGCTCTGCACAGTTCACGTTCCCTGGGGATGGGAGGAGGTCCTCCTATGAAATATAAACAAAAAAATCAAGATTCAGTTGTTATGTGGACAATAGCAATTGCAACCTGCACAGCGAACTTTCAAAGTCCTTTGCATACATTAACCCTCTTGTTCTACAGGTGAGGAAATTGATTTGGCTTGAAAAACCCCAGAAAGGACGGGGTAATTCTGAAACAGAGTTTCTTTGTCTAATGGATATTGCACAAGCCTGGGAGCCAGAAAAAGTCAGCTCCCCAGTCGACTCTTCAGACATTGAGAATGGGTACGCATTAGTTCAGGGAACCTCGCATTTTTGTTACGAAAGATAAACACAGCCATCAAAGTGCTCTACCTCCAGTTCAGAAGTATTTTGATGGAAGTAAACCCTGTATGAAGTTCGTATCCAAGTTGCTTCATGGCACGATATGGAGAGGAAGATTTAGTGTCAGGCATAGGAAGGAATCCCCTTTCTTAATGAATGGCGCAGCTGTGTGTTACTGCTGTGCCTGTTGTTAACCTTATTTCTAATGAGGCATGTTTACTTACTTTCACCATGACTATCCGGAAATCCCATGGCAAGGAGCGTCAGGACGTTTGCCAGATCACTGCTTCACCCAGCTAGCTGACTGTTTCACGTTATGCGGTCTGGTTCGCATTACGGGTGTGCTCTCGCGCTGCCGGTGCTCCTCCAGGGTATGGGGATTACTCGCGGTGTGTCTCCTAACAAGCAGCTTCTAGGGGGATTCCTTCCCCCCCTTTGCTCACTGAGCCTTTGACTTATTAGCCAATATAGGACTAATCTCTTCAGATGCAATTTACCTAAGGCAAATCATCCAGGAACAAAAACAAACTCCTTACTCTGTTTAATTGTTGTTGTAATGTCTTTCATGAACAAAATGAGAAGGAAATAGCCTACCTATAGAACAAGAGGAAGGTACTCAATCTGAAAGAGGCTTAGTTTTTTCTTCTTACAGGTATCTTATTTTTGCATCCCTCCAATGGGTGTACGAAACGCTGCAAGCAGAGGGCGGCGGGTGCCGAAGCAGCGCGTGCTGCAGGAGAGCCGGCTCCCGGCGCCAGCGGAGGGTTTGCAGCCCGGAGGTGCGGTGGGTGGGGGGCAGGCGCAGCGGAGCTCCCCCGTGCCAGCGCAGCCGGGGGCTCAAAGCCTCTCACGGCATCTCCTCCGCAGCGCAGGAGGAGGAGATCTGCCTGATAAAGACAGACTTGAAAGGCTGACACAGCTTTGCTGTCTGCAGTCCCCATAAAACCCTTTAATGGACAGAGGGGTCCTTTCATAGACCAGGCTTAGCAGCCTGGCTTACTCCCCAGTTTCTGATTTAACAATTTAGTTTTATTTCCAACGTTGGATGAATGGCGAAAACATAAGGGATCAGAGAGAGAAGGCCGTAGCTTTGCAGGAGCAAGACAACGCCTTCTCAGAACCCTTTGCAAGTTCTATTATTGCTCTTTATTTATTTACGCAGTTCCACATTGATTCTGTTGTTTTTACCTATTGCTGAAGAGTGAGCTGAATTAATAGGGGAGTGAAACTCTTCTGGAGAGTACATGCTTCAGTAATAGATTTTAAAAATGCGTTACTTGTTATATTTCTGCTATACACGTGTTGTGTTTGTACATAAGCTGGCCTGTTGCTCTGCTTCGGGAATTCCCGAATGTCCTACAGGTCAGCTGAGGAAGAAACAAGACGAGAGTGCGCTCTCTCCCACTCCTTTAAGATGTTGGAAGATACCCTGAAAAGCTGTATTTTTAAATATATTTTTTTGCTTGCTTTGAAATTCCTATTACTCCCCTGAAATATGTTTTACAACTGATAAGCTCAAACAGCAAAATCCTGTTAGCAGGAGAAAGCTTGTAACTTCCATAAGAAATATTGCCTGAAGGTGCTGTGAGCTCTTCACAAGAGATGAAACGAGATTCCTGCACCACAGTGCTTATATGCTAAATGTTATAAAACTAATGGAAATCACTGTTAGTGGGGCTAGAAGGGAAAGAAGAAGATGGAATAGTCCTGTCACCTGGTTATTTGGTTTAGGCTTTGCTAGGCTAGTTAATCGCTTTTCTCTCTCTGAAGTGACGAATTTATGGCTGGGATTTTAATAAGAGGCACAGCAGGTCAAACCGGAAGGATTTACACCTTTTCAGCCAAAGGGGTGGTCAGAATATCAACACTTCTACTAAGAGTAAAGGACCTAGATGAATGAAGTTGTACTAGACCTTAAAGATGAACCAAACAAACCTAATTTGAAACTAAGGCAGCTGTGATGAAGACATTCTTGGAAATTTCTGAGTCAGCTTAACAGCTTTTATTAATGGAGTCTGTCACAAATGCTTATCTCAATATCATGATCCATAAAAGCAAGCTCCAAATAGGAACAAGAAACTCAGCTGAAGGCAGCTTGGCAGGTTGCTGCTGTGTCTAAGTTTTATATGCTCTTTTGGCTACATGGATATATTTCAGAAAAAGATTACAGCAATTTAAACTGGAAATGCCCAAAGTCCTGATGAAAAGTTTGATTTTTGAATCATGGAGGAAGATTATGCTCTGGGCGCATGCCAAAAATGAGTTGAAACCGCTTTAGCTTCATTTGAACTTTCTTTGCCTGAGAAGAAATCAGCTGGGAGAAGAAGACAAGAGGAAAAAAATCTACGGTAACAAGAAATTATTCTTCTCCTGCCTTGGTTCTGGATATTGCTTGGACATCCTGCGAGGTCTTCTGTGCCTGCTGTGCCATTCCCTGGCATGCCTGTTGCTAAAGCAGCTGAGAGCAGAGGGGCTGGTAAGGCACACGGTGTCAAGAGACGAGGAGAAACGTTGTGTAGGGAAAATGCAGATACTCAGCTCTCATCTGCCACCAGGTCTCTTCCTTGGCTCCCTCTCATGACTCACCACCTTGATCAGCTCCAGACCCACAATCTGTCCTGTGAACATGGAAGGTGAGCAAAGCTGCAGCTTGGACCCCTTTTTCTTCAGGGAAATCATTTCTTTTTTTCACATGCTGCTTCTGGCTCCAAAGGGGAAAGGGGGCCTCTCTCCCTGCTCTCCTGCAGAGGTGGCTTGGGGAAATAGGTGAGTGCCCAGCTCTGTGCTCCTGTGGTAGCACAGCTCTGTGTCCCCAAGCTGGGCTTGTGTTTCCATGAAGACCTGAACATGAAAACTGCCTGGAGAAATGCCTTTCAAGCCCTTTGTTTAGCAAACAGTGGCTAAACTAGTCAACTTTATCACCAATGTAAATTCAGTGTATGTGTCCTTGTCTCTGCTGGGAAGTTCGGGAGTCTGGTTGAAAGCAAACTCATGTAGGTGTCATTGCTGGGTCTTGAAAGAACTAACGTAACTTAAGGACACACAAATAAACATCCATTTCTTGATATTCTTATACAGTTATTTGCTGCTGTTTGTGGGCAGCATGGTACAGCTAAGAAATCTTAGCTGCATCTCATGTCTCAGTTTGTGCTTACCTACTTTTCTGTGGTATTTCATCTCATCATATAGCTAATTAAATAGGCAAACACTTCTTATAAATTATAGCCTATCAGTAGGAAAATTATGTTACAGATAAGTCTCCAAATTTGCTGCTCTCAATTTTGAACAACTCACTGACATGTGGTTAAAACACAGCAGTAAATCTCTGTGTGTGACATGCAGTGAGGAAGGAAACGCACAAGGTTTTTCATGACATCAGTTACGAGGAAAAGGCTCGGAGCTCCTCGCTGCTGCCAATCTGACCCCGTAGGTGTCTGAAGTAATTAAGTGATTCCTGTTTTTGTACCGTGGCTGGAAAGTGATAAAAAGAAACAATCAAGTTGCTTTTACCTTGACTCCTGTCATTGAGAAGTACAAACACCAATAAAAGCCTTCAAGTGTTGTCGCTTGAGTTCAAGTCAAACACTGTGAACATACAGTTCCCACCCTCATTTTTTGATCTCGAGTATTAGGTAATCAAACTGTTTGTATCTTTAACTTAAAAGCAGGTGTGTAGCTAATATATACTGTGCTTTGAAATATGTGTATATGCTGCTGAAGATCCATCCAGGTGCAAAATTTGCCATTATTTTTGGCAAATCTACACTAAAATGTTTTCTAATATTTTTTGCGTTACAAAATGTAGACGTAAAAGAGAAGCTGTATGGCGATATATTGCAGGAAGGGTAGATGGAGCTATTGCTGTCTCTTCCCTAATTAGGGTATGACTTCACCATGAGTTAATCTGATCTAAATCCACAGTTCTGGCCAAGGTGGTGGCCAAGGGAGCAGGAGGGTGGAAGAAGCAGGGGGCTTGGCTGTGGGTGAGACCCTGGCCACAGGGCAGGCCGGGGACTACTCCTTGGTGGTGGGGTTGAACATTGAACGGTCCTTGGCAAATGGAGCCCTTGTGTAAGGGACAGTGGTGAAGGTCGCAAAGGTGCGAGCTGGAGGAGGCGGTAGATTTTAGGAGAGGCTTTGGAAGAAAAAGCGAGCGTGTTTGGGGAACTACAAGCGGGAAGCTGTTCCCTGCATGCAGCGCGGGGCCGTGGCTATTTGAAAGGAGGCTATATGAAAGGAGGCATTAATCTGCTGCGGCTGCAGCACCAGCTCAGGAAAGCAGTTCAGTGCTCGCTTACGTCCCTTCCCTTTCATCAAAGCACTTGGGCACTTCGCTGAATAAAGGCATATGGGACCAATAAAACAGATTTAAGGAGATGGAGTCCAGGTGGCAAAAGGGTATAATGGGAAGTGACTTATGGGAAAAAGTTGCATTCAAAACTCTTCTGTTGGTTTAGGTGACCCTGTAAATCCAGGCCCCGTTTTCAGTCAATGGGGCTACTCATGAGAGCTAAATTGCTTATGTTGCAGGACTGAGCCTACTGAAAGGAAGACTTTTCAAGGAGGTCCAAACAAATGTTGTAACTCTTGCTTACAGCGCTCTTGCCTTTTAGCGCTAACACAGTCATGAACACAGCCAACCAATTTGTCATAACTTGTATATTTGGTTGCTATGTGTTTACAGAGGGGATAGCTGGATTTATTTTATAGAACTACTTTTCCCTTGGTTTCCGTATCCTTACCTTAATCCTTCTCTACAAAAGAAGCCCAAACACCCCCCACCGCAACACATACACATATAACTGAAAACTTAAAAGCAAAACCCGCACAGTGTAGCCTTCGTGTGCATATAGGTACCTTGCAGCAAAATGAGAAGCAGCAGCACAGCTTTGAAACAACCGTGACAAAGTGAACAAGTAAAAAGCAAAAACCCTTCAGTAAAATACTGCTTTGTTAGATCTTAATAATAGAAAAAGTTCCCCCACAAATAAATCCTCCACATGATTCCCATATGAGAGAGAATCCTTCCATGTTGGAACCAAATGTTCAAAAGCTTTATGCTTTGTTATTAATGCCAATAATTTATTCTTCTTAGAAGACACCCTTCCCAGGCTGCCAGAGCACTCAGTGTGATGTACATCATAATAAAAACAATTTAGATGACAAAAACATTAGAATGAAAATGAAACTCTAAGAGCGTGAGTGAATAAAACCATGCAGGGGGGTCTGAAAAAAGGACACAGATGTTGTAAGGAATCAAAAGCAGAACATAAATTATAAGCAGGAATATAAACCAAGCTTTGTAAATAAACTGGAGTCACATTATAAGTCTTAAGTAGTTATACGTGAAATTCAAGTCAGAGATCTTGGTTCATTTGTGCGTAGCCCAAGAGCATTCCCTTCTCAGGTTGCTCCTCTTTGCAGAGGCCAAAACTGAACTCCTCGGTTTGTCCCCAGAGCTGATGCATTTCATGCAGGGGTGGCCGTCACTGTGATCAAATGTCTATTCAGACTGAAGCTCAGAAGGCACATCAAGAAGGCTTGGATTGGAAATTCAAGTATGACTTGTCCATTCACTTGAATTGGCTTTTATATGCCAGTGGAAGTTGATGAGAAATAAGAAAGTCTTTGTTTTTGTTTTTTCTTCAAAAAAACAAAAAAAACCCAACCCCCTCTACCCCCCCAAACTTTCATATTTTTAAGTTCTCTCCCATTTATTACTTTCTTTTATTACTCTCTGCCTGGAAATCTTGGGCTTTATGAAAGTCAGAAACCATGGTAATCGTGGCTAACCTGTTGATCTTGAACTACAAATGTTGCATGGAAAACACAAGCCATGTCAAGGCCATGGGACAAAAAGCAGGGCCTTGCTAGCACAGAGGCTGCTGGGTCGTCAAAATCCTTTGCCGTGCTTTGAAGGCTGCTCTACCCTTGTGACCTGTGAATCCATCTGTGCGCCCAACGCCTGTGCTGCGGTGGGACCCCTTGGAGGTCATCATCACCCCTTCACCTGTTAACCGTTTCCACACTCCTCATCTCTCCAGGGTATGTTGATCGTATTTGTGGCTATGGAGTTATGTTATCTGGTGCATTACTTTTGCCAGCAAAGGATGGTTTTCCCTATAGGACACTCTTAAGTATTTTGTCCTGTCTGTTTTTAAGTGACTTACACAGTAGCGCTTTTGCCATCCCATTTGGGAAAGACTTTGAAGGGTTGTCAGAGGAGAGAGGAGGTTCCAGAGGGAGTAGGGGACTGGGAAGAGCCTTGGTGTACCTGGAGGGTGGAGGTATTGCTTGGTGAGAAATAGGAGGAAAGGAACCTACTGAAGAGTAGGGCAAGACCAAGATGACAGAAGGACTCTATAACCAGCTCTACTGAAGTGCAAAAGCAAAAGGAAAAGCCACATTTAATTTGGTGAAAAAGATGCAGTTTGTGTGTGTGTGTGGGGGGGGGGTTGTAGCTGTCATATTGTTTCATCAATTCTTTTAATTTTGTCAATGTATTCCTGGTTCCTAGTGAAATATCTCTCTTCAAACCTTTACAGCTTTCTTTCAACGTGGGATTTTCTGTAGCAGACAAGAACAGCCTTGAAATTTGCAGTGTTTCCTTTTGGGGCATAAGCATGTCAGATCTCTTGAAGGTTTTTTATTAATTTGGTCACTTGTTAAAAATTTGTGAATTACTGTTTCATGTAAGAAACTTGTACATATCATTCAGGATGTGGAATTTGCACGTATTGCATGAGACCAGGAATTTCAAAGTGAGGTGTGGACCTGTATCTACAGTAGATTACAAAAACGGTCTTCAGGATAGGGCGTGGGGTTTGGGTTAGGGCAGGAACACTGGTGTGCGAAGAGAAAGTTAAGAAGCATAGAAAACAGTATTAAAGTAGATAAAGAAGTCACGATGTCAGTTTTAGAGTCAAGAAACCCCTAGGATCCTATCTGATGCGAGTGATATTCCACTCTCCCCTACGGCCCCTTTTTGACCTTATCCTAGATCTGGAGCACCCTGTGTGATGGTCCAAGGGATAAAGGATTCGAGCTATCTCAGCAAGTTCATACTGTCCAGGTGGAACCCTTCGGCTCACGCAGAGCCTTTTCATGCTCGTCAGGGGAGAACTAAACTTTAGTTAACGATCTTTACGGTTCTTCACATATCCATACCCCATTTCCCTGCACACGTTTCTCACAACTCCAGTTTATGGCCAATTCTCTTTCATCCCAACTCACTGCAGTAGATACCCTTGAGGAGGTAGATCCCAAGCTGGTTCAGGTTTGTAAAGCTGTGCTATTTTATAGCTGCCTATAGGCTCATATGCTATCATTAACAGAGCTCAAGAGGAGAGCATTAAATTTTTGCCAGAGGCTCTTTAGAAGTCCTTGCCAAAAGTTCTGGATCTGATGACTTTTCAAAGTGAAGATATGTTTTTGAACAAACTGAGGATAAAGAATACCATGGCATCCCTTCTGGTGGGCAAATTGTGTTGGGGAAAAAAAAAAGAAACAGTGTTTCATGGCAGGAAAATTGTTTTTGAACAGAAGCAGGAAACCTTTGGAGTCTGAGGAAAGCTGTTGTGCAGCTTTGATACTGTAAACTAAGAGTTAAGAGAAGGAAAGCATGCCAAAGCAGAGCTAGAGATACTACACCACATCATCCCTTCAGATTTCAGAAGGGGTAACTCCAGCCATGCCTAGAAGGTATTCAGCCAGAATATTTTTTTTCCATTAACTCAGCTCATGGAATAATGCTCGTACAGAATTACATATTTTTGTGCGGCTCTGGCCACAGAAGCCATTTCTTCATGCTCAAACCTGTTTGCAGGAGGTGAAACTGAGCTGGGGCATGGGAGCTGCAGAGGAGCTCCTAATGAAGCAAAACCGCATGAGGTTGTACTTTGCAGGGGATGGATGGTTGGACTAGGCAGTACATTAAGTAATCCCCTGGGATATTTTTCAACCGTAGTTCACTCTCAATCATCAAATATGGAACAGATTAATCGTAGGAGGGGCTGTATGTTTCTTGTAAGTCACAATCGCCTCCTATCAACAGTGCAACTTCTTTGAAGCGCTGTTTTTCTGTGGTTGATTTTAGTGCTGTTTTTCATACTTTCCATGGCGCATATAACTGCCAGTATAATTTTCTGATGAATTTATTTGCAACTATACTGTTTAAAAATGAATGCAGAAAACGAAGGGATTAAAAGGAGTAATGTTCAAAAGGCCTTTATTTCTAGCAGGCTGTGGCATATGTAAACACTGCTTTTAAAAATAGGATCTTAATGTTAGGTCCTGAAATCCATATATAGGTATTCAATACAGAGTCTGATTTAAATATGTAGCTACTCCCTCTGGCTTCACAAGATCAAGAGATGTTCAGATTCTCTGATTCTGATGAGAACATCTGCTTTAAAATAAGACCATATAATCTTTTCTGCTAGGTTGCTGCAGAGTTCAGTCCTACCCATTGCCATTTCCTTAAATTCTGCATCCTGAAACAGAAGGAATAATTGTTATTGTTCTAGTTAAGCTTCCCCTATACCCTGTCCTGGGCTATATATGAAAGCATGAAATTATGCCCGTCAGTAAGTCAATGCATTTCGTGTGCAATCAAGTTCCTCATTTATAATCTCTGTATATAACATATTTGGAAACCTGTAGCTTTGTTTTTCATTAGACTGAATGTTTTGAAGGTTTTGCATAACAAAAATAAATATTCAGTAGATTTTAAATTCCGCATCCAAAATTTGCAATCTGCTGTCTGTCCCATTGGTTTGCTCCTTAAAATGGGAAGTACCTTCTTGTCACATCTGAAAATTTCCTAAGTGCAAAAATTATATTCCTGTATATGTCCAGCATTGCCCTGATCCGAGGAGACTCCACCTTGCTCCTGCCTAAAGCCAAGTCCTGACAGTAGATCCAATAGCTCCGACCATCGCTCTTTGAAGATCTGTTGCCAGGAGTGGCCGTTTGATAAAACGCTGCTGGGGCCACTGTTTTTATAAAAGCGTAGTGCTAGTGGCAATGCACGACCCCCAGCAAACTGTTTAAAAGTCCAGTGAGCAACTGCCTGGATGAGTAGGAGAAGGAGGCTGAAGAACCTCTTCAGAGTGAGTAGTCAGACATTAAATTTTAAAAATGGCCTTAACATGTTACTAGTATCTAGAACAGACCTTGTTACGTGAACACACTTCCTCCAATGCTCCCAAAACAAGCTCCTTGGGTACTGAAATATCTAAAGGATGTGTTTAGGGGTCAAAATCCATGATGAAAACCCTTTGCCTGCCTTGTAGGTCCTTAAGGACAGACACTGGCTTCCCCTGGCGGTGTCTGCGAGGGGAAGGAGACGCTGCCGGGTGCCCTTCTGGCCCACGGCCGGGCCAGGCTGCAGGGTATTCCCAGCAGCTTCTCCGCTGTGGTTTCCGTCCGTGGAAGTGTATTAGTTTGTGTTAGTTAAGTCTTAAGAAGCAGCATCTAAGTCGAGCTCCAATGACATCTAGGGACAGCAGGCGTCTGTTTTGCTGAGTGTCCTCGGTTTGTTTATACAGAATGGGAAGGAGCTGGCGAAGATTCATTTTAATTGAGGATGACTCAAAGGAGTACATAGCCACGTGACCGAACATGCTGTGCTGCTAAACAGGGGAAAACGTCTACTAAAATGTTTACAGATCACAATGACTGTGTTGGGAAATATTAAATAATGCTAGGTGCTGCTAAGGAGACCAAGTGTGGAAGCTTGTGATTGTCTCCAGATATTGATACTGCATAAACACTGCAAGTATTTAGTTTGTTATGTAAAAATGTCTTTATTCAGCACAACACTTGTGGCAGTGAGTTTAAGCCCCCTGTGTTGTAGAACTGAAGTATTTTGCCTGGCTAAGAAATAATTAGAAGTGATAAACTGAAATGAAAAATTTGAAAAATTAGATTAAAATTAGATGGGGATCCAAGGAAAATATGTTGCCAATGACCTGACATGCTGCCTGTTAGCTCCTAAGGGAAGTGAGAGGCACCCTCTCTTAAAAGGGATTCAAACCGATGTGATGAAGCACAGTGCTGAGAACAGCCTGCGGTGAGGCGGGGAGCTCGTATGTTGGCTTGCTCATTTGTTCCTCCTCCTTCCACGCTTTGTTTGCTCCCTTGTTGTTTTTAAGATGCTCAGTTATTTTGCTTCTAGACGTTGCAAAATATTTAAGTTAAAAAACATTGCTTACATTTAGTATTTATATAACTGTCATTGGATTTGTGTCTAAAATGATTGGATCTGACATGCAGAAATACCTGAAATCATGTTTTAAGAATGATAAATCATACAGGATCACCTACTGAGCAGCAGCTCATCGAAGCTCTGATTTTATCCTCCTTTTCAGCATGAACTTCCTGAAGAACTGGTGGTAAGGGAAGGGGCTTGGGGGAGCAGGGCAGATGGAGGGTGAACGGACCGAGAGGATTGATTTTGTTTGGGGCATAATTTGCTGGGGTCAAGGCGTCCCCTCTGCCAGCAGGCACGAAGGTGCCCCCCTCGCTGTGGGGGAGCGCTCTGGGCTCAGAACCAGCCTGAGGCCTGGGAGGGTGTCCTCACTCGGTGAAGCTGATCTTCAGGGAGCCCCACCGTTGACTGTAAACGAGTTGCACAAAGTGCTGTGCATACACAAGGATTTCTTAAAGGTTGATAACTTGACCAAATCTGGCTGGAATTTCATAGGGATGGAGGAATGTATTCACTTAAAGACCATTCTTGCCTTATCCACCAAAATTCAATCCATTGCTCCAGGGTGTGTAAGCCCTAGATCTGTTTATGGAAAGGACAGAGGAATAGTTTTAACATGGGCGTAGCAAACTATTCCTCCTTTGTCTTGTTCTCAAAAATAAGTGACATTTTTCATTAAATTAAAAATAGATTTAAAATAACCCCAGTTTTTCCAGTGTGAAAATGGTCAGTGGAAATGTTATAAACAACAAAAATTAAGACCTTCCAATGGAAAATGTTGGCTAACCTTAATGACATGTTTTGCTATCAACCTTCCCTATAATGTAACAAAGAGTCATTGTAAAGGACCTTGCTTTTACCTGCCACAGCTGCAGTGTGTTTGCTGTAGTATTCCAATGTGAGGGTAATAAGCTCCGCTTTCACCCCTCCAGCCTAGCTGCAGAAATATCTGGATTTCATGTATGCTAAATAATGACAGCTTCTATTTTAAATGCAGTCAAACAGAAAGCTTTTAAAATACTTTAGACTTCACATTTACAGTAGAGGGATTGATTAGGATTTTTTTTTCTCCCACAAAGCCATCAGAAATCCAAGGGCTCTGATGGTTCTTATCTGCATGCTTGAGCTGAGCCTCTGTGTGCTCCAGCGAGGGTGGCCTGGGCTTGGAAGGAGGATGGCTCGGTGCACCGCACTGGAAGTCAGGGTCCTCTGGTTTTGTATTTAAATTCCTAAACCCAGATAAAAGCACTCCAGTTTGTAAATCCTGGTGGAGGATTTTGAAAGTGAAGAAAATAAGCCTATCCATAACTGAGCAGCTCTATTAAACGATTCAAAAGAATGCCGACCGCCCCGTTACGTGCACGAGACGCATCCCTCCGGAGGCATCTGCGGCAAAAAGAAACAGAAAAAAAGATTAAGGAAGCGCATCAGAGGGTTGCATTTGAAAACAGACCTTCGGCACGGGGCGGGGGGACACTTTCCACAGAGTCATTTCAGGCAGGGGCCACACGCGTGGGTATAAAATCCCCCCCGAAAGCAGCGCCTTTGTTCGGAGCCCGGTGCCAATGGGGCCATTGTCCGGCGCGGGCAGCTGCACCCTGACTTCACCCGCGCCAGCCCGAGGCCGCCGCGCCGCAGCCGCGCGCCCGCTCCCCGCCGAGACCAGCTGCCAGGGCCCCCGCCGAGCTCCGCCGGCTCCCGCCATGGAGGGAAGAGAACCGCTGGTACGGTAGGAGCATCTTCCCTTCCACCCCCTGTGTTTTCTCTAGCGCGTTGTGGCAGCCTTAAGTAGATAAAATTACGATATAAATGTCATTGCAATATAAGTATAACTGGAAGCCAAGCGAGGCTATGAAGTGGCACCAATGTATTTTTGCCAAGTGCCAGTTGCAAGTCCCCTCAGCGCGTGTTGGGGGGCGACGCTGGAAGCCCTCTGGTTCAGAATCCAAGTGGGGCTTCTATCTGATGCACAGAGATGTATACTCTTAAAAAACATAGTGAGTCTATTACAGCTTCTTCTTCTTTCTATATAGCTGCATTACGAAGACGGCCTTCTCTTTTAATCCTTTTAATATAAACTACCTTTCATATCTAGTTTACCTTATAGCGATGTTAAAATTGGCACCCAGTCCAGACACAAGTGAAGCTGATGGTGTTTTGTTTGTATTTACCCTCTACAGTGTCAGTGTTATGGGAATAAGTAATTATGAGTTTAACTTGCACGTCATTTGGCTTTTGATTTGTATTAAAATTTGCACTGTCTAGACTGTCACCAATAAAGTGTTCGGCTTAAAGGCAATCTGTCTAAATAAGGTTCCCATTACAGGCACTTCTACCTAAGCCTTTTTTCCAAGGCAAACATATGAATTTCTTTAATCAGAGTAGTGACACCTCAAGGGTCTGTTAACTTTTCATAACTCCCTGTGCCACAGGCGCAAAGCGCTGATTAGAGACCAAGAAAACATGCAGTTATTAAAACAGCTCATCCTTTGTAGTTCCCCTGTGCCTGATGGGAATTGTAACAATTTTGGTAAGTCTGATTTTGAAATATTAATCACTGGGTTCCTCTTCTGAGTCTCCTTTGCTTCTGATTTGTTTTGATTTTAATCCTGATTTGCTCCTAATTAGTGATGATCGAGGGAAGCTGCCATTCAGCCTGCATCAGGCGCTGTGCGCCCTGCAGACCCCCAGCCTGCGCTGGAGAAGTCGAGCGCTGCGAGTCGAAGCGGTTCATTGACGTGCCTGGTTCAAAACCGGCGAAATAGAGCTTTTCTGTCAGGAAGAGGGGCCTTGCTCCTTTTGCCTGGCAGACCGCAGCACCAGAGTGGTGCCAGGGCTCTTTCAGCAGCTCTCCCCAGTGCCGCAGCCCCCTTTTCCCCTCCCTGCAGTTTGCAACAACCTCGCAGGCCTTTGCTGCGGCGGTGCAGCGCGTACAAGGCCATGAAACGCAGAGGGAGGGAGGCCCGGCTGCGCCCGGGGAGCAGCGACAGAGCGCAGAAGGCCGGGGCACAGCACGCTGCAGAGGAAAAAGAGGAAAAAAAAGAGGCTGACCCTGCCTCGAACAGGGGCTGGGCACAGGCGACCTGCGGAGCTACTCAGGGGCGGCCAAAGAGGTTTTTGGGTTGAGAAGGAGTTTCTCCCGAAGCCCAAAGCCATATAAAGATTTCCTCCTAGCCGCTGGCCTGTGTAGGAAACAAGGCAGTATGCCACTTGGATAGCAACGTATATCCTGCAAAATCTTCACTCATTTCAGAGGACACAATACGATGGTTATACTGGGAGTTTAAAGTCACTGCAGCAAGGAGGGTTCCAGTTATCCGTAAAGGACGCCCGCTGAGTTTGGATGCCAGACAGCTAAAGGTGCCTTAGCACCACTGTTGCAAGCTGCAGTAACCGTGGTCCCGCTGCCGGCTTTCTCCAGGGGTGGCAGATGCAACGCGCCAGCGCGCAGTCAAGGGGAAGCGGAGGTAGCGAATGCTTCCTAGAGGTCGCTTACACGAGTGGAAAAAGACCTGTTACTATGGAGAGACCTGCAGCTCGGTGCCTTGGGCTGTGCAAAGCCGGAGCAGGGTGCAGGCAGCACCGCCTGCCTCCGCACGCCCTTCCCGTGGGCTCGCTGCGCGGGGGAACGGTGACCGTGTTTGCCAGGTGTCAGAGCCAGGGATCTCACAGCCTTTTTTGCCTCCAAACCTGCAAACCGTGTGCGCACCACGCGTCTAGAGTGACAGAGAACAGGCAAACTGTTGCTTCAGTATACCAAGAAATGTAAATAAGCAAAAATAGAGGGGCTCTATGAAAATGGGAGAAATATTTTGCTGTTGCGTACTGATTAAATTCCCTTAGAAAGTTTTGTGGTAAATGGCCCTTCGTCCTAGCAGGCCTCTTATTTCCAGATAGTGATATCGTTCCCAAGCGTGAAGAAATGCTCGGAAATCCCAGTCGCTTGTGCTGTATGTGAAAAATAGGATAAAAAAGAAAGTAAAAATATAAAAGAATAGCAGGCAGGCTCAGCCCCTGTCTTCTAGCCCTCTTTGAGCCAAACAGAACTTTTATACCATTGCAGATGCGTCTTTCTGTCACGTGGGACAGGGACAGAACGGTGTCCCCCCGGCTGCCTCCTCTGCTAGTGCAATTTGTGCCTAGCCCTTCTCTTCTCATTTCTGTGGGAGACTTTATGTCCTTCTTTCTCTTTTTATTGTAAAGTACATCAGGTTTCATCTCTAAGCTCTCTCCTTTTTTATATAATTTCCCACTCTCTTGCAGAGAGTTTGCATATGGAGCCTTAGATCTCAACCTCATGCTTATGCACGCAAGGCACAACGTTACACGCTTCTGGACTTGCACCCTCTGAACTTCTGTTCCTATGTATGCTTTGGCTATTAAAAAACTTTAAGCTGAAAGCCTTCTAGTTTCAGAAGCCATCTCTGCTGCTATCTCCTCTTTGTTAGCTGTTGTGTGTGCGTGTGTGTGTGTGTGTATGTGTGTATAGTTGAGGCCTTGGGAACTCATCCTTGAACATAACCTTATTTTTTCCTCCCGTGTCATCGGGTGTAGGAGCCTGCATATCATTTGTGGAACACTGCCAGAGTTGTTCCTGCCATTTTTCTTCTGAAATCCTCACTCCCACAGCAGTTACATCCCATCCCCAGTGCTGCAATTTCCTGTTTTATTCTCTTTGCGGTCCTTTATTTCTTGCTGCTTGTTGTTAAATAGCGCATTCAGCTGAGGTCCTTCCTCTCATCTCTGTAGTACTCGAAGAACTCGGCATGTATTAACCGTCCTGCGTAACACCGCTTTGTTCACACAGGTTTTTTAATCTAATGTCAAATCTCAAGCTTCTGGTTTTGTATTGGCATCTGTCAAAAAGCAGGTAGATGGACAGCTCTAGGGCACGTTTGCTATGCTGCCCAGCTACGCTGTGTGCAGACTACACTTAGCCAGGACTACATCGGGAGAAGATATGCCAGGATGAGTCCATCCGCTTGCTATAAGCACATGCTAATGCAGTAGATCGTTCTTTTGCCAGGCGTGAATAATTTGCAAGGGGCAGTACATATAGACCTGAAAAAAGGGTGATTTTACTGCTGTTTCCATGCTATAGCAGAAGTTTTCCGAATCGGAGTTAGCGTGTGATATACTGCCGAATGCACAGGCAGAGTATTTCTGTCGGGGCTGCCCTAGCGAATCTGTCCAGGTTGTATAGTGAGCCCTGTGCAGACCTGGGACAGGATTTGAACACTTTCCTCGACACTTTGCAGATAGCATAGCAAAGCCGGGGGGGAGGAATACAGCGTACAAATACTACCCTGTGCAATGTGTCCTCAGCGACTTGACTCCACCGGCTCAACTCTTCAGAAAATGCCAAACTGCCGCATTTAAGTGCGAGTTCTTGAGGCAGAAACTTGAGGTTTTGGTACAGCAGCAAGCACCAGCACTCCTGAAAAGCAGCAGTAAAAAGGCAAAAGAGCATAAAGAGAATTTCAAGGTAGAAACTACTATCATCAAAATGTGTAATCACTTGCTGTGTATTTATCCTTGGAGAACAGCCTTTTCAGCTGTACTAACTGTATATGCCTGGTGCAGCTGATGAATGGGACACCTGGTTTTCTGGCCAGGGTAGGAGAACTGGGAAGGGGCCTAGGGCTGATGGGGGTCACTGGTGCCCGGACAGGCTGGTGGGGAGGAACCAGTGCTGTGGCAGCAGCAAAGAAACTGGGGGATTAATCTTTCCCCCAGGTCAGGCTTGGGGGCTGAAGGAGTGAGGTGAAAATGTCCTGGTGAAACAAATCTTTCTAAATAATTAAGCTTGGCTCACGTGGAAATTCTGGTTTTCTGCAGGGTGGACCCTATGGGTAAGGAGCCAGGGTAGACAACAGGCAAACTGGAGACAACAGGAGACAACGGAGGGCTTGGAGGGGGACGGGGGAAGGGAGTGCTGCTATAAAGTCCAGTGAAATTTCCTTGGAGCTGATGGCCCTTCATTCAGGATAAGTGTTGGAAGCCGTTAAGCGCCTTTTGGGGATCTGGAACAAAAGGATTCCTTTCCGCGCTCAGGGAAACAGCATTTTTTTGTACATTCTTTGTGAACGACAGGATTGTACCAAGGAATTACTTGATCTCGCTATCTAAGTCCTCTCTTAAAGGGAACATCCCAAAGGGTCCAAACCTCAGCTAGCTGCTGATCCCAGAAGAATCCATTACTTAGGCCGTCTGTGCTTGACCAGAGAACTTCGATGCATAAGTCCTAATTTTTTAATGTCCCTTAACCTATGCTGGAATTGTGCAGCAGCATATAACCAAAACGGAGCCTTAACAGTTGACCAGAGACCACAAGGATGGTTTCCTCCCCGTCGATCCCCCACACAGGAGAAAAGGAAGGAGCAATTCCCTCTGCTGGAGTTTCCACAGCTTCACTCTCATGTTTTGTCTCTTCTTTCACCCCCAACTGCGAGATTTCTTCTTCTGCCCTGCCACTGCTCTGCCCAGCTCATCCAGCATTTCCCCACGGAGTGACTGTAACAGTACAGTGGGTGCCCTTTATTTTCTGTGCTGTCTCGGCAGTCGCTGCTGGCCTGGTTTATCGTCCCTGGTCTATTTGCTGGAGCTTTTGCCTCTGCAAAAAACATCTGTGCCTTTGCTCTGAGCCTTCTGTACTGGCTCGATAGCACAGTGCTGTGATCTGACTGCACTGTTGCCTGGGCCTTCGATGGGGCTTTTGGAGTTGTTTAATTCATAATGTGTCAGACTAATGAAAGCAGAGGTTTTCCTAGTGTTGTCAGAAGGTATCAAAATCTGGTACCCTCCAAAAACCTGCCAAACTATCTGCAAAGTCAAGCAGCTGTTTCAGCATGCTCAGGTCGCCTACAAGTAGGAGTGAGATTATAGGTAGATATTCCCTTTTGAAACAGCTGTAATGGCTTAAGCTACCTCGGAGGAAATACATACATGCTTCTGCTCTCAGTGCAAAGTGAACCTGGTTAGCCTGAGGGGTAGAGCTGCTTCTCTTCGGGTGCACAGCTGAAGTCTGAATGAGATATTGCTGCTCCCAGTCTATTTCCATCACCCATCCCTGCTCCCTTGCCCAAAGTTTGCTGTTTTTTTTTTCTTTTTTTTTTTTTTAGAAGTGAATTAATCATAGCATTCCTCCAGATGAGGCTGGAGGAACACTGATCAGCAAGATGTGGTGCAGGTGGGTGGTGGAGATGCAGCTGAGGGTGGTCAGCTCCTGCAGAAGGAGGTGTCTCTATGGAGGCTCTGCATCGGAGTTGTAGTTTACTCAAGTCTTTTTTACTTTGTGTTGGAACAGACATTGCCTTGAACGGTGTTTGGATGCTGCATTTTGGAGATGGAGTGGCAACAACCAGTGAGGGACACTAATTTAAACAGCCCCAGCTGTTATGCCAGATGCTCTGTGAATGCCTGGGAACATCTACCTCTGCCCTGAGGAGCTTCAACAAACATCATTTCAAGGCGACTCTATTGTTGTCTGCTTTGAAAAAGGGGTTTGCTGGGGTGGGGAACAGACGTATCTTTTCTGCAAGGGCTGAGCAAGTATAACTTGCTTGTGTTGTACAGCAGTCAGGAATCATTAAACTGAGCAAAAGATTATTTCTGAAAATCTCGTATAGTTAGATGGAAAAAAGCTGAATCAGAGAAACAAAACTCAGTAAGATTATTTACTTTAATACATTGAGGAGATCTATTAATATTTAAGTGGCTAGAGTTTCCCTACAGTCAACTTGTTTAATCCATAAAAAATGACTGCCTTTATTCCTTTCCAAAGTTTTATGCTACAAAGGTGAAAAATGTATCTACAACAAAAAAAAAAAAAGCTGATAATCTTTATGCAGGCTCCAGAGCCATGCTAGCGTGGAGCTGCATATTTTTGCTTAGTAGCACTTTCCTCCACACTTTATATTGCATTCCTTCAGAGCCTGAAATTTATTCAGTTACACATTATGATATGGGATTAAGAAGAGTCCAGCAAAGGATCACATTGCTTCGCTGTTGAAATGTCATTTCTACTTTTCTCACCCTCAGAAAACAGGGAGTACTGTTCCAACAGGATGTTTTTGCCTTTGTTCTTACATTTGTCATCTTTGCACTCAGCTGTAATCAGAAAAAAGCTGGCGTTCGACTACAGTAGTGGTGACACAGTTCAGCTTGGGAAAATTTGTGATGTTTGGAAAATGGCCCATCTGTCTGAAATGACCTAAAAAGTAATTAATTGTTTTTAAGCTTTTGTACTTTGCCATTAAGGACGGCTGACGCAGATGCTTATTCCGAAGCGGCACGAGCCAGGCAGGAGCCGCGGCACCGCTGCTCGGAGGCAGCTGGCGGAGGGAGGAGCGGAGCTGCCTTGTCCCTGCTCTGCCCGCGCCGGACCCCGGTGCCGCGATGCCCCGCGATGCGCCGCGATGCCCCTTCCTCGTGGCACCGCGTGGGGTTCGGTCAGCGCCGCTCGCGGACTCTTGCAGCCACGCGGTCTGCAGGGCTCCGAGCCAGACCGGGGAACTCGTCCGGCTTCCAAACCCTGTGATGGGAAGGGTTTTTTTTTTCGATCTGTTTTGACTCGCAGTGTGGCCCTAGGAGCTACAGTGGGGTGCAGAGGGAGGCGACTGCGCGCACAGGGCCGAGGCGAGGAATAGCGAGTCTGCGGGGGCTGCTGGCAGCCCTCTGCTACCGGGACTCTTCCAGCTGTTTTTACGTCTGCTCTGAAGGGCAAGGGCAGAATAGCCAGGTATTTCCAGGTCACTCCGATACCTCAGTCCTCCCAGCAGCTGGAGGTAGCTTAAGCTTCTGCAAACCATAAAGATGTGTCTCTCAGCCATAAAGCAGTGCCCTCAGAGCGAGCCTGCAGGTTGAAGCAAGCCTGTCAGATGTGTCCTCCTGCCCCTCTCTCCTGCAGCAGCCTGCCCGGTTCTGTCATGTCCTCCTCTGCCAAAGTGTCCGTGGGGCTGTCCAGTGAACCGGCCCAGGGAGTTCAGCCAACTTTCAATAACTGTTATATTTTTTGTTTTCAGAGGACCTTTCTTCTTTGTCAGCTGTCCTGATTTCTTTAAATAGAGGAGTTCCTTCTCTTTATGCTGGACTTGTTGCAGTTAGTGTTGCAATCTTGCAGCCCCTACACGACTAAAATAGCTGTGAGCTTGAATCAGCCTTATATTCATGTGAGGTCGGTTCAGGCCCCAGAGAGTCCACAGCCTTTTTTTTGGTTAACTGCAGCACTGTCCTAGCCCGTCCCTGGACTGCAGCATTGCAATCGTGTGTTCAGGGGTTCATTTATCATGCTGAAAAAGCTTTCGTAGGTACAGACGCTTGTATGTCCCTATGAGAGCAGCCCCTTCTTCAGTCCTGAAGTGCTTCCTCGTGCAACATAGAAACAAAAGGAAGATGTGCCCAAATGAGGGCATCCCCTTCTGTTGATGTGGGGCAATCCTTCGTCCTAGCCTCATCCCACTCTGCTTCTTCCCCAGAAAAAGTATTGGTGCTGCAGAGCATGGGTGTCCAACACTCCAATTACCAGCGATCTGAGAACGGGTATTCATAGTGGCATATCTCTTTAAACTGAAATAAAGTAGGATTTTGCTATTTATAAAATAGTGGGTTTTTAGACTAGAAGGAAGAAAAATAATAATTAAAATATTTCTTTCTTGATCCAAGTGCTGACATATTTTAAAAAAGAGATTTAAAACGAACAAACACTTGTTTGGCAAAGAAAAAATACAAAAGTAAACAAATCCGTATTAATTATATCCACATTTTAGTTGTAGGGAAGAGACTAGCACTTGGAAATTTTTTCCTTATAAACAAGCCTTGAGTTTGAAGAGTGTGCCAGAATGGAGTTTGGGCTGAGGGTAGATAAGATTAAATAGGAGATTAAGTAGTATGTTAAAGGACTATTGTAGATGTCCTCACACGAAGTTTTATACACCCAGGAAGGTCACAGCTAATGCTGAACTGGAAAAAAAAATTAAACATGGTAAAGGATGCATGTACAAGATAGAGAAATAAAACAGGAGCATTAGCTGAAGTCTAGGGTACCCGCTTTGTTGCGTCTTTAAGCAGTACTCCCAGCTTTGGGCTGCTGGAGGCAGCCGGCCTCGCTGGCGGTGCAAGGCCGGCCCAGCTCGCGCCTGTGGTGCTCTCAAGGGCAGCTGAAGAGCTGCTCGTGGCCTCCCGGGATGCTGGGCACGTCCCAACAGCGCAAAGCGAGGCTGGGAAGCTGCAGACAGACATGGCCTCGCACCGGCTACATTAAAAACACCTATCAGCTTTCCTGGTTTCATGTTTCACTCATGTCATATGGAAATAAGTGTTTTTCTTTTTTTTCCCCTCATGGGATAGTTTGCATTCTGCTGCATGCCCGAATTTTTATATATGCTTATCCAAAGTAAGACATACAGTTGTGAACTGCCAGTACGTTTTAGTACTTCTTCACAATAAGACTATTGACTGGCAATTTAATTGGAAAAGTGTAACGCTATCTGCTGTTTCTTTGAAGATGATGAATGTGTATGTATGTCGGATTAGCGTTAATGCTGCTGTGAGGGTCACAGGCAGCTGGCGTAACACCTCGGGGAGAGAGACCAAATGGTGTCTCAGCCGTAGAAGCGCTGGGAGAGGAGACGTGCTTTCCAGCTCACAGCGCTTTCCTCAGGTCACCGAAAACCCATCTCCTCTCTCCAGCTGACCGGCTTGCCTGGTGGAAGCCGAGAGCCCTTATGCTTGCCCGCAATGTTTTGGGCCCTCCTTGGGGACCAGCGCGTGCCGTGGAGGGGGACCTCTGTGAGTGCAGCCTGGCCCGTGGGGCCCCCGGGCTCGCGGTGTGGTGGCGAGCGCTTCTGTGCGGCTCCCTGGCCGGTCAGGTCGGCACCTGCCACCGGGGAGCCACCGCCACGGCAAAACGCAAGCGCAGAGCAACCTGCAGAAGCTGCTGTCAGCACTGCTGCGGTTTGACCAGCCTGAGGAAGGGACATCCTGATCCTAGTGGTGGCTAAGGGCTCCTTGTCCTCCATACCCTGCCTATCCCCTCAGCACATCCATGAGCACAGCTGTGTCCTCTCCGACCCATGATGGTTAGACTGTAATTTTTTATTTCCAGCTCAACCTGCCAGCCGTTTGCAAGCTACCGCCTGCTACAGCCTTTTGCCTCTCGGGTAACCAGAACGTCTCCACTACCATATTTTTGTGCTTCAGCGTTGTCCTTGCAAGCTGAGCAGATGCAGATCCCTTATCCTTCGGCAGCTCTTGGGTAGTTTTTCCTGAACACCCAGCTCCACCGCACCTCCTTTCTGGGGCTGTACATTCAGGTTTCTTGGACCTCGTGTATGACTGTGGCCTGGATCCCGGGCTGATCTCAGCTGACACTTGCTCCTCTCGTCTCTCCTCACCCTTTTTGCCTTCAGACTCACCAACATGGCAGGCATTGTCCTCCTGGTGACCTTGCCCTCACGCGCTCGCCTCTCCTTCCCTCTCTTGCTCCCATCGCTTTGCGTCAGCCCCTCGGTTTCGTGAGGAACTGGCCACCATCTGGCTGGAGGCACCACATGTCACAGCCACAACCCAGCTACCGTAATTCTGTCCAAACCGCTTCGCTGGCCGAGTGTCAAAGATGTTTGGTTTTGATCTGTAAAGCCCTATAAAAATATGGTTTACAGTCTATTATTCCTAGGAATTGGCTTTTCTTGTTATGTGGTGCCTCTTTGTTGTGTTAGTTTTGCTGAAAAGACGCCGGGTGTTTTCAGCAGAGTGCCCACATCTTTCCACTTCTGCTTCAGCTGCTGAAAGCTTATTTGGTTTCACAGTGCTTTTATCTGAGGAGACATGACATGACTCACGGCTTGAGTTTGGGGATCACGTTTCCACAGTTCACCAGAAGGTTTTGTTGTTTGAAATTGCCTTTACGTGTACCCAACTGGCCTTTTTTTCATGGCCACATCTAGGCGTGGAAGGTGCGCGGAGGGGGAAGAGGACCCAGAGACATTTCGGAGAAGAGGTCCTTCACCTTACTGGTGTTGCTGTCAAGGCTGTTGGCAACTTCCCCCCGGTGCCCCGTCACCCGACGGGGATTGCGGGCTGCGCCCAGCAGTGCAAAGCGTAGACGAGTGGATAGAAATCCTAGTTTCTCCAGAGCCCGTCCCAGCCTCTGACTCAGCCGATGTATTGGCTCTCCATCGTATACTCGATTTCTCTGCATTTTCTTTTCTCATTAAAAAACTGTCATTGAAAAATCTGATTTTTATTAGACTGTAAATACTGCCTTTGTTATATTAACTCTGTGGAGTAGCAGAGCAGAAAGTCTTGTAACTCTGGGGAAAATCTGCAATATGAACTTTTCATTCAAAGTGTCACCTAGCGGCTGCTTGGAAGTTTTGCATTCTGAGTTAAACAATCAGTAACATCATATATAAAAAACAGCCTTAAAAGCCGAAGGCCAGTCCTTATGCACAATAACTGATGAACAGGACTTTCATATTCTATTGATTTGGATAAAATTCCCTTTTTAGTGTGTTTCATTTAAGTCCTAAAACTTTCAGTGAGCCTTTGCATTCTGTTTCTGATTTTTGCTGAATGATATTAGCCAGAAATACATTATACATTATTGCTTCTTTATTCTTTTTTTAAATAATAGTATTTTGATGAGTAAAATGATAATTAATTGCTAATTAAAAAGTTAATCACCAGTGAACCCAGCAGTGAAATTTTGCCTGAACAAAATTGTTATTCCTTCGTTTATGTTAATAAGTTCCTTGTGCATCTAGGGGATGGTTTCAGGCAAAAGACTTGTTACGAAGAGAAGGTTGTCCATCTGAGTACATGGCCAGTTCAGAGCTACTGGGAAATGTGTGTTACATAACATACAAGAAAAATATTAGCAGTTTCAGAGTGGTTGTCATCTGTCATTCTCAAAGGATATTACAAAGAAGGTTAATTAATGTAACGTACTTGTCACATGGACCAGGAAAATTAAAATGAGCTCCTCTGTTAATGTGAATTTGCAGAGCTGACCAACTCCAGAGAATTACATGTATGAATGAATGAGAGGTGCATTTTCAAATCAGTAAGAGAAGTCCATGCTGCTGTATTTTTTGTTTTTGTCTGATACTTTATTTTTCTGGGTTGCCATTTTTAGCTTAGCTGGGAACTTTCCTGCAGAAGAACAGAGCACCTGCACATTAGGAAGAGTAAGAAGATATGCAAACATTCAACACACCCAAAAATGAGGCTGGACATGCTAGGTTGGGCACCCAGAATTAGTCACCAGATTTGAAACTTTAGCTGTGTTTTGCCTAGATAACTCAGTGAGCCAAGAGTCACAGGCTGGGAGAGATCTTGGGCCTTCGGAGTCCAATGTTCTGCCTTTATTATTATTATTCTGCCATTATGAACGTCATTAACTGTGATATGCAACACTTAAGAGATTTTTTTTGTGTGTGATGCCTTTTGTTTCCCTTACGCTACTGTCATGCACTGCTGTACTTACCTAGCGCATGGGATGCAGCTGTTTAAGTAAGTGCAGGATACATGAGAGGCTAAGGATTTTGTAGGAAGAGCTAGTAAAAATGCTGGTGATTGCATTTTTCTAGATCTCTGTGCAGTTTTTTTGCTAGAAGATTGCCTTCAGCATGTGACGCAACCTATAGCTCAGCTGCCTACCTCATTTTCAAAACAGCTAGTGGTGAAGTGAAAATTAGGAGATGGATCTTGACTTTATGCCCTTTCCCCAGCCAGTGCAAAGCAGAGGAATACAGTGTCCTGCAGTAGCTGAGCTCCAGCTCTTCTCAGCCTAATTACATTTCCCGGAGGCTTGTGGTGCAAAGATACAGCTGCACAATGGAGCCGCTTTTTGTTAACAAGCTGCATAAAAAAGGATCAGCTCCTAGCCGAGAGTGGCAGTCTGATAAGATGTGGGTAGCAAACAACAGTGATTTTTAGCCTCTGCCCTGTAAAACTACACAGTGGGGAGGACAGATAACTGCAGTAGGTAAAATGCACTCCTAAAGAAAGCTCAGGATTGTGTGTGTTTAATACTGCAACGTGGTTTAAAGAAAATTATAGTGGATTTCGTAATGCAAGTATACAACATGGGACAGGTCCCAGAGGAAGCTAAATTCATTTGTAGGCTTACAGACCTTGACTCTGTCCCTTTAAGTGCATTTGCTAGTGAACCCTTTAATGAAAGAAGCTTTCATCAGACAAAAAGGTGGTGAACTACGCCTTGGCAAATAATTTGCCTTGGCAAATAATATTGAAGCCACTGATTTGGACCATGATTCGACTCAGCATTATCATCTGCTTTATAAATAGAAGTGCTTATCAGAGCAACTGAGCTTGCTGTTGTTGTTGACAAAACTGGGAAGATGTGGGGCAGCGGCAGCGCGTCATTGCCCTTCCTTCCTCAAATGCTGGGGTTTCGAGCCGTTCGGCTAAGACTGCGTGCCATCATGTCGCTCTGCAGCTTGCACCGTAACAGCAGCGCAGGGCAACAGTGTCGAAAAAGTAATCCTGCACTCGGCAGTTGTCCCTGGTTTAAGAAATTCTGCTCTGCAACCCGTGAAACTTTAGGAGCAGCCTTGACGAGCGAGGCTGGTGGCGGAGATCCCAGAAGCGTGCGGCTGTCACGGGGTCCCCGTTGTGGCTGCGCGCTTGCCCCGAGCCCCCCGCGGGAACGCTCGCTGCTGTGTGACAGCCGAGCACGGCGTCAGGGTGTTTGCATTTCGCAGCCCCAGTGAGCTTCCCCCCTGCTTGTTTTATCCAGATGGAAACGCATTTGGTTTCTCTTTTAACCATGTTACTTCTCCGAGGAGACTGAAACGGCCATGCACAGCTATTGGCCGCAGCGGCATAAGAAAATCCTGCTTTGCCAGAGGAAACCACATGAAAGTGTGTGTGTGTGTGTGTGTGTGTGTGTGTGTGTGTGTGTGCGCGCGCGTGTGTGTGTGTGTGTTTGGGGGGAGGGCGCAGCGAGGGATGATGCCTGGAGCTTCTTGCACTCAGAGCTGCGATTTGCGAGTGAAACATGATGAAATCACCCCCTGGACAAATCACACGAGCCTGTCAACCTCACCAGGTGGGATTAGTTGTAGCCTAATAGCCCGAACTCCAGAGCAAACAGAGCACTGCGCTCGGTATAAAGAAAAAGAGCACACGCTGCAAAGGCTTTTCAAGAATCCTCTAGCATGGCTAGGAGCAGCTGCCTCCAGTTGCATCAGGTAGGGGAGGAAAGGAGCGGGTTTGCTTTTAGAGGAGGAGTAGCCCGTCTCTCTTGAATTAAGTTCCTGCAAAAAAGAAGCGTTTCAGCTGCAAAAAGAGATGTTTTATTCATAAACCCCTCCTGGTTTGCGTCGCTCTGAACTGGCGACTCCGTCAGTCCCGGTGCCAGTGCTGGGAACTGCAGCGCTGGGAGCTCGGGCGCGCGGAGGACCATCTCCACCATCCGAACAGAAACGCTCTTAACTCGAAACGTCCTGTCTTTTGCGCAGTCTGATCACTTTGCTGTTTTGCTTTTGCAGGTTGTATCTTTATTTGCATTTGCCTTTGGAGTAAATGTCTGCATGGGATTTACAACAAATCGGTTTAGGAGATCTGAAGAATGGGATGAGGGCCCAGTCTCAGGTACAGTAACCCACCTATATTGTACATCGCGATACCCTTACGTTATATACTGCGGTTAGAAACCACTCCTACTCCAAAACAGTAGTTTGCTTGTTCCTTTTACCTCTAGGATATAGTGAAGAATAAATAACTCGCTGAGCCTGAGTCAGTTGACCTTTGGGACTCACCTATAGGTCTCCTATTTACTTAAACTTTTGCTCTGTGTGCATGTGACTATGGAGAATCTCGCTTATTTTAGGACCGGCCCCGCCAGCCTCGCAGAAACCAGGCTCAGCAGCTGTTATAAGCATTCACAACGTTTTGCACCCTGCGTGGTTTCCTTCCAGACCCAAAAGAAACAGGTCGCTTTAAGGGCAGGGGTTTTATTTTGGTGGCTGTGGAAGTGGCTTCTGCAATCTCGATTAAGGCGGCCGCTCTCAAGCTGCGCCTGTGCGAGGAGCTTTGGGGATCTCCGTGGCTCGCGAGGTCGTGTGGGTTTGCGGATGGCTGGCGGCGGCGAGGGAAGGGGGCGAGCGGCAGGTGCCGGCTTCCCGGCGGGAGCGGCGGGAAGCAGCGGTGCTGGCCGGGAGGCGCGCGTGTCTCTGTGGGCTCCCGCTTTCCTCTCTGGACGACAGCAAGAGCGTGGCACAGAAGTGCCTGTCGTTGGCTTTCTGGGCAGCGTCAGGTTTTGTGAGCTCAGGCATAGTCCAAGTGGAAAAATATATAAAATGGAAAAGTAGTCTTTTATTATTAAGTAGGCTTGACTTGTGTCTCTGTTCCGTCCTTTGGCAGGAGAAAGGAAACCTGCGGTCATTGACTTAGAGTTGGTTAATACAACTGAAATGAGAGGGTTTCATTTAGGATAGCTATCTGTAATGACAGCTTGTGAATTTTCATTAAAAAATGGTTTGCCATGGCCTGAGTTTGTTGTGCTCCTGGTAATGAACCTGGATCCCTTCTTCCCCATCTTCCACAAGAATCGCTGTCTAATTGCAGCTGCAATTGAGGCTGTTGGCAACTGAGCAGAGGCATTTTAGGTAACTAAAAAGGTAGTGGCTATTCCTTTTGGAGTTTATATAGCAGTAAAACAAATTTGCTGGAAAAACAAATTTATTTCTGTTTCTATCTCCTAGTACATTAACTGCAGAGCAGTTAGGTAATGTGTGTAACAGTGACGTGAAAGATTTGCGTTTCATGTCTTCAACATCTGACTGTCAATGGCTTTGCTTTTGCTGGAGACTGTCAGTGGTTTGGGGCAGGGCTGCTCAGTTAACTTTTGCAGACGTCCCAAAGGTCTGATACTGGGGACCAGTCGCCGCTCATCAGTGCCAGCTCTGTTGAGGCAACCAGCACGCTGCTCAGCGCCGCGGGGCTGGAACGGGAGCTGTGTGCTGTTTCCAATAGCATGAGGTTTAGCTCAGCATCCCTGGAGGACAGTGAGAAGTAAAGGCCCTCTTGCAAGAAGACAGGACATGTGGTATTTTGGGCAGTCTAGGGAAAATTTACTTTGTTGGGATTGGACCAGAATCTGGCATTGAAGTAGTCTAGATCTAGAGTGATCTAGAGTGCAACAGTGAGAGACAGAAGAGTGAGGAGGGTTTTGTCCCTTGTTTGTTTAGGCTAGTCTAGTTACTTTTATTTCAGTTAAAAAGTTGGACGTGACAGCTAAGAATAAAATATTATAGCCACACCTGTCTGAAAGAGAAAGGAAACGTGTGCTGGAACATGTGCCTTGCTTTAACGAGACAATACACTGTGATCACAGAATCTGCTTAGGCTCTTGTAGTTGCATGGCTCTCAGTGGTACTCATCAGAAGCCCAGTGCCATGAAATAGCCAGAATAAAAGACTGCTGTATATTCTCTATCAATCAGCTCCACTCTGCCTTGGCTTATGTATTTCCAAATTTCTTGGTGCTTAGAATTAACTATTTTGCCCTGACAAAACACTCTCTCTTTAAGAACCATTGCTGTACATGTCCGATGTGTTGTTTCTCCAGGGTTATGCCATGATGATATGCAAATTTTGGTTTTAATCTAGTGTAGAACTCCTGTATGAATCAAAACCAATATGATTTTTGTTCATGATTTGTGTTGACGTACACGTCAAAGTACTACTATAATGGCTAAAAATTAAAAAAAACTCTTGTTCTTTTTTACAGTGTTCATATATATATATACATATATATATGTGCTTTTATGCACTTGAGATGTTTACTGTTTGTACCCAACAAAAGATTTCATTGAAATAAGTTTGACTTAAATGCTCTAGAGCAAGGAAATTAGAGAACCAAGGCTGCTACTTTTTCATAACTTTGCCTTTGTAAGTTATCTGCTGTATGAGTCTTCCAGACTTCTTGTTAAGCACTCTCAGGAAAAAAATGGCCTTAATATTCTCCTGAAGCATGTTCCTTGGTCAGGGCGGGATGATAGCTTAATTCTCAAAAGGAGTGACATTGAAGTTTTCTTTTCCTCCTCACTGCGCTTTTAAGAATGTCACTAATAAGGGAACCCAATCTCTCTTGTATTGGTATAGTTAGGGTGTATTTTTACTTTATACGACTTTTCATTGAAATTTATTTATTGCAATGGCATTCCGCAGAAAGAAAATGCAAGTTCACAATATGAAGATTATTATGTAGCAAAAGTGGTGTTCTAGAGTTTTCTAGACAGTTAGGTATTTGGTTGCTCCATATAGGCTGAAAATGCTAAATCCTTACCAAGCAGTCTCCTTCCTGGAAAGACTATGTAAGCGTGTCTATATAGTGTAGTCCGATGAGCGAAATATTACTGGAAGTAAATAGACTTTATCCTTTTTTTTTAATATTGGAAGCAGACCAAGTAATTTGATAGGGTGCTTTCCAAGACGAATATAACACATTCACAGTGGAAACACAACAGCCTCCATGTACTAAATCAGGAAGGCACCATTGCCCCATGTAACTTCTTTAATCTACGACACATGAGATAAAACATCATTATCCTTAGATGGTTGTTTTCAGCTTAGTTGGCTGAAAAAGTGTGCAAAAAGATGTGAAAAGCTTTAAGTATTCAATAAGGAGGGAAAGATCTTTATGTTGAGGTCCATCTGCCTGGCTGTATGGAGGCAGGTCTGATGGCAGGAGCTGTGGAGGAATCCAGGAATTTTGAAAGGGATTTTGAAATTTTGTGAGTTTGTTCCATGCAGGGGCTTCTGTTAGTTTGAAAATGCTCACCATGGATGGGGCTCCTGATGATATGCTTTCAAACTATTCTGCATGCACCAGTACCCATGCCATGGTATTGTGCGCGACCTGAAAATCATGGTCTGGCTGCAAAGGCAAGGTCAAGTGTAATAAACAATGGAACGGTCTTAATGTATTTGGAGATCAGAGGAGTTAAACTAAGTCCTCTTTGTGTTGCTATATGTAAAGTGTCTTACATTGACTCAGGAGGTGTGACTTGAAAGTGCTGAGGCATTTTGGATAATTTGCCACATCAGTAGTAAACTGCAGCTTACGGTTGTCAGAAATGTGGAAGAAAAAAAAAAAAACCTGACTAGGTAGCCAGGCAAACCCTTCTTATGTAAAATGGTAACTCTTCTTGCAGTCACAGAAGATGGAGCTGGAGGGACCTTGAACAGCTATCTAGACCTTCTCTGTATCCCAAGATACGGAAAATTACTTCTTAAGTGCTCCTGACAGGTCTTTGCCTAACCTGTTCTTCAAAATCTCCAGTGTTGGAAATTCCACAGCCTCCACGGGCAATTTGTTCTAGTGCAGTCAGATTTTAACATTTGTTCTTCTAAACACATGTTGACATGTGTTTTTTGACTTAATGAACCTCTCATTTAAAGATTATTAAAGGTAGTATTCCTTTGAAATGAAGAGGGCAATGACAATGTTAAGAGATACATAGCGTATGCTAGTATATAATACCTTTTGGATATTTGCAACTTATTGCAGCTGTGATTCTGATGACAAGATAAACTATATAGTTTCCAAAGGGATGGTAGTAGAAGAGGTTAAATAACATAGAAATATTCTTCAGCAACAGATTTTCAGGAGCATTCGGTATGAAGCAGCTGTCCTTAAGAATAAGGAGCGAGGCTTCTAGATAAGAAAATCTGAGTGTTAGCTTACTTTGAAGCAATTCTCATGTGATTACTTTCTAACATAGCTTCATGGTCTATTTATGTTAGCAAAGAAAGTAATGGTCCATGAGTTGCCTGACTAGATACACCGCTGTTAGCTCCTTGGAGTTCCAGCTGGCTGAAATACTGATAACTCATGAAGGGCATGCTTGCAGGATATGTAACTACAGAGTAAAACTTGGTTGTGAATATGCCACTGTTGCTTTCTACAAGCATTACTGACTTGACTTAAAATCACACAAAAGCAAGAGAGGTCAGCACAGGTGTCTGCTGTTACCTTTTCTAGCAGTCATATGCATATGCCCAGCCGCTGTCATGATCCATGACTGCAACCGTGGCAGGTTTTTTCCATTATCTTCTTGTAGGGTTAACCTTCTGCCAGGTTAAGTCTCTGTGCTGGCTTACACTGGTGCCCAACCAGTGCCAGGGCCACTGCACGGCAAGTAGTTAAACAGTAGGGCTGGAGCTCAGAGCTGGTGGGAGATCTGCTAAATCAGCTTTAACTGCAATGTCACCTCCCAGCTCCCCCTCCATCTTCCTTTCCATATCCTCTAACAGTGTTGGGATAATGTCATCTTATTTAGGAAGAGACTATTCCTCAGTTTATGTGCAGATTAAACTTTCAGCTATGCAAAAGAGCAGGAAAATACGTATATATGAAGAAAGACCAGAGTAAGTGTTTCCCAAAAGTACCATTGCATCAGTTCTCTTAAAACTGTATTGCTAATTGTGGTGAGGTTTGCCAAAACCAAAACCAAAACATGGTTTGAAAGACAACAAACTCCAAGAAAATTTCAAAGTCTTAATTTTAATAGGTCTCTCAAGGAACAAAAGACATTGTGAAATTTTCCTTGGAACACCTCCGTTTCTAAAGAATAACATACATTTAGTTCAGTCTATTCCATAAAACTTCATTAACCTTAGAGAGCAGCAAACATTTTTTCTGCTTTATATAAGCTGCCATGTAGTTCTGATAGGATAAATGTATAAAATACCAAAGTTTTGAGAAAAGAGCAGGCAAGCGCACATCAGCTCTGACAACAAGGGCCTTTACTGAGAGATTATTGAAGTCTAATGGTTTTCATGGTTTTAGACTGGCAGTCTTCCATTTAGTTACAGGCATCAAATACATTGATTGCTTATATACATCTGTATCATTGCTTAGATTTTATAGTTTAATCCTCTGCAGAAGCCCACCAAAAAGCCTTGCCTTATTTCTCCATTAATTTATAGAGCATCTTACAGTTTTCTTTAACGTTTGATGTTGATTTGGCGCCTTCCAGTATAGCAAACCAAGTGCTGCTGGCTGCACGTAGATTAATTGCAGCCCTCTCCTAAGCGAGCTGCCCAGCCGGCCGTGAAAATGTCACTCGGCTTCTGCAAACAAAGGGCTGCTTCTGGGGCATAGCTGCGCCGCCCGGACCCGGGCCTTGGAGGCGTCGCTGCGTTGCTGCTAACGATCTCTGTGATCATCACAGAGGTAAAGCCAGGTCTGTCTCTTTGCAGGACATTATCACAGCACGCTGCTTTCTCCTCTTTTTCCAAAATGAACAACCTTTTTGGTGTTTATTATATTTTTTTTCCTTTACTTTTGCAAACAAACCTTCTCCCCTTCCTCCTCCCCTCCCTTTGCCTAACAAGGCGGCTGAGGTTTTGCTCATCAGGGTGGCTCCCGGCTGAGCAGTCGCGTCCCGCCGCTGCCGGCCTGACGGATGTTGCCCTGTTTCTTGTTCCACGCAGTCCTGTCAGATTCCCCCTGGATCAGTACCTCCGGCTCCTGCAAGAACAGATGCTTTGAACTTCAAGAGGCAGAACCTCCTGGCTGCCGCTGTGACAACCTGTGCAAGAGCTACAACAGCTGCTGCTTCGACTTCGATGATCTGTGCTTAAAGACAGGTACGATGGGCAGGCCAGCGTGCCCTGCCGTAGCCCGCGTCCCTGCTCGCCTGCCTGGGTGGGCTTGCCCCAGCCCAGCGCGCAGCCCACCCCTCCTCGCGCGGGGCTGGAGGGACTCGGACCCATCGCTCCTCGTCAGCTCTGCCCAGGGTTTGCGGGCAGAAGAGGCAGCGTGCTCCTGGTAGCAGCTCCCACCCAAAAAGCAGATCTTCTGATGCTCGTTAAAAGCAATAATCAGTGTTCAGGCGCCCGCTTCCCCGCCAGGTCAGAAGGAAAGTGGCCATGGTAGACCTGGACGTTGGTCTGTCGATGTCAGCCATCATTTTCTCTCCCAAGCGAAAAACTTGCTATTTGGGCAATTAATGCTCATTTGTGGATTGTGTGCGGTGGTTATTCATGCCGGCACCTCTGAAGTTGGGAGCGTTTCAGCTGCACGGGTCCTCTCGAAACTAGCTGCAGGTGACACACTGAGCTTCTTACCTTTGCTCCAGACTCTTATTTCCAGATGTCAGGACACATACAACACACTGGTGAAAGTGTTCAGCCTCAACTCACTGGACCCCAGGGAATGGAAATACAGCTTTGAGTTCATTTTGCTTCTTCTTTTTTTTTTTTTTCTTCTCATGACTCATAGGCAAGCACAACTTCAAAGAGAGCCATGAGTTATGTTTTATTTCTTAACATACTGCATTTAAATTATTAGTTGTACCCATCTCTTTGAATGTTTGTACAGTGGTCAGAGTTGACACAGGTGCCCTCTACTTTTGCTGTTAAACTTTTTCTTGCTTTATCAAAGAATTACTAAACAGCCAGAAAAGAAGTCTGATGATTAAAAATATAATTGCCCTGTGGATGTGCCACATTTGAGAGTCCTGACTTCCTCAGTTCTCTATATAATCATATCATTTCAATAGCTTGGTACCGAAAAGTTATGAGCTAATCTGATATGAAAAACTGGCTTGGCTCTAGGCCAAGAGGTTCCAAATTTTGGGCTGAGGCTGTTTTGCCCTGGGTGTAAGTAGTTACAAAGTGTGAGGCTCTGAAGCCTTTCAGCACAACAGAAAATGTTTGCTACAAAAGGAGAGGTTTTTGGTTCCTCAGCCTCCTGTCCACAGTGTACCATGTCCACATACCTGTATAGATTCCTGCGTAGCTCTTGGAACTATTATGTAAATTATTGTATACTCCCATAGGCACTTACTAAGACAGCTATCACTTTTACAGTTTGTAAATATTATATGTTTATAGAAAAAAGGCCCACAGTAAGGAGAAGATTGCAGGGGGAGGTACCAAAAATTGTTCTAGCGTGTTTTTTTGCTGGGTGCATGTTGCCTAAAGTGATCTTTAAAGTTTCCTGTTGCTTGGGCCAGGGCTTATGGAAAACCATACACTTACACCCTCAGGACCGATTCTAAAGTCTAGCAATGTGGTACCCATGAGAGAATGCCTTAATTTAGACAGGCCCTTAGATCCTGACTTCATTTGCAAGATAAGAAAGCCTGGAGTATTTTACAGCTGTTGTGCCGTGATTTTCCTTGGAAAGCAGTTCTTGTTCTCATAATTTTTTGCAGTTGGTACTGAATCTCACCCACTGAGGTATTAGAAAATGCCTTCTGCCTCTGTGCACAAGGAACTGATATGAGTAAAGCACCAGTTTGCATGCCATATAGCCCGTTTTCAACTTTCTCCATTTTCCATGCATTGAACTGGGACTCTCTAATAATTAGGAGAAAAAGGATAAAGTACCCGAGAAACACCAGTGTTCTTAGTTTATGCTCCAGGCCCCTCCACTTATCTTTCAGGAGTCTTTCTTATCTTCTTTTTTTCCACCAGTCAGTTACATCTTTGCTGGCATTCAGTTTGTAAAAAGCTTGGAGTACAACACCTGGGGGTTGAAGGCACTTGTGTGTGGATGGAGGAGCCTTCCTACATCTGCAGGACACAAGGCTCCTTTTTGTTTATGGTCAACACACCTCCTTCAGAGGTCTTGAATTCAATAAAACAGGGCCATAAACTTCAGATCCAACTTTAACGACTAGAGTGTTGTCATTATGGCTTGAATGAGTACTTTTTTGTTTTGATTATAATCTCTCATTCTTGCTTACCTTGTGAATATTTTAGCTCGGGGCTGGGAATGTACCAAAGATCGCTGTGGAGAAACCAGGAATGATGACAATGCTTGTCACTGCTCTGAAGACTGCTTAAGTAGAGGAGATTGTTGTACTAATTACCAAGTCGTTTGCAAAGGTAGGTCTTTGGTCTTTCCAAATGTGATAGAAGGCAGCCCTATGGGTAAAAAGTATTCTTCTAAAGGAACCCCTCTCCTTATTTTGTTCTGATTTTTGGGAGGAGGGAAGAAGAATATATGGAGAACTGTATTTATAAGTTTTTCGACACTAGAAGAGCTGGATACTTCTAATTCGCCAACGGTAGAAGGACATTGTATTTGTCTGCAGAAGTACTGGTGGGAGGAGAAGAGGGGTGGGTGGACAAAGAAGAGTTTAAAGGAGAGCACAAAGATGTTTAGAGAGAGAGAAGAGATATCTGATGTCTTGGAAAGAGCTGAGCTTGGAAAGAACTGAGCATTACTAGATAAGTTATCTCTGTCTCAAAGCCCTCTCCCCACCCCTGCCACAAAAGCTTCTTCTCAAATGACTTGGCCCACAACCTGAATGCTTTGTTTCTTGTGGGGCAGGAGTTGTGTGAATACAGGGGCTGCAATTCCCAGATGTGTGGCATTGAGTGTGGGATAGGCTCCAGGTGTCATGGTAGGAGTGACCGTGCCACCTTCCAGACACACCATGCCCACAAAATCGCCTGCACCATGTGGTGGATGGGCTGTGAAAGCTTAATTTTCATCCTGTACCCTGATTTTTTGAAACATGTCCTGCCTTGCATAATGTGTCTTCCAGTTCTTAGTAATAAGCCTTATATACTCTCATTTTTGGATCTCAGCTAGTTCTTAGTCTTTTCATTTATTCACTTTAATGGTGGAGGGAATAAGGTTTGAAATTTTGTCTTCCACATCTCTGTTGACCAACTGCTTAAGTTCAGAAGATGATAATAGTCCAGATACATATACTGAAATTGGGCTTTTCTTCTTTACTTGAGTTCCGCTGTGGGGAATCAAAATGAAATATGCATCTTCCAGCAAGTCCCAGTAGACTGAATTCTTCCCCTCTCCAAAGAAACCTCAGGCTGAGACTGCTTAAATACTGGTATAGTTCTCAGTTGCTGCCTTTTTTGTGTGCTCCCTCTTACAAGGGTCAAGACAGAGGAATTTACATGTCTCCTGCTTTAATGTACATAATCTTTGTTTGATTGGCTAATAACAAATGATCTCAATGACCCTGGCAGTCTGACAGGAATAAGCCTTATGTGAGAACAGTATTTCCTCTTTATTCATGCTTTTGCCTATCTAAGGATAGTGTGTTTTCTTTTTTTTTTTTCTTGGAAATCTTCCCTCCACCTCCTGTCACGGTCAATTAGAATTGCTGCAGGACACATTTCCTGCAGCTCTTTTCTATGGTGCTTTCTGTTTTGCCTTTTTAATTGAACTGCAATTCCTTTAATAGTGCCAGGCTCAGGAAGTGAGCCTCGTTAGCTAATAATTTGCTTTTCAGTTGACCTGTGAAAGTGCAGGTCATCATCTGCGCTATAGTCAGCATTCAGTAGCAAAAAAAAATACTGAAATATTTGATTACATAACATAATTTAAAATAATTTAGCTCTGAAAGAATATTAATGCTTTTGTAGCTGTGTCTGAGTCTCACCTGATCCCTCCATGAGCTGATCAGCTCTCTAAACCAGCTGGAAACTATTTAGGGTTGTTTTTCTTCCCCAGAATGAGTTTTGTTTTGTGACTTTAGCCAGCTGAATGAGCTCATGGAGACATCAGAGTTGGTGGGAAGGAGGGAGGGTAGGAACTCACAGCCAGAAGCAGCACTGCCCTTTTTGACAGATCAAAAATAATAGTAATAAAATAAAAATAAAAAGCTGACTACTGTGTCTAAAGCTTTGCCACTGTCTTCTGCAATCAAAAGGATACCTTTAACTCCAGTTTTAAGACCTACTTCCAGCAGTGCTAGTCTGGATACTCTTGTTGAATAGAATATAATCAGGTCAGTTTTCAGCTTTGTACAAGAAACCTCATCATTATTCATAGGAAGTATGACAAGGTGGTCCATTAACTGGAGCTAGACTTTATTTTTTTAAAATCTTCTGTAAAACCTGTAGCTGTGTCCACAGACTTTTTTAAAACTCTAATGTGATTTTCCTGATAGGGGAAACCCACTGGGTAGATGATGACTGTGAAGAAATAAAGACTCCTGAATGTCCAGCGGGGTAAGTGTTTTGCATGCAACCTCAAAGAAAATTTAACAAGGCCAATACTCCCATGGTCTGCCCTGGGTCTTTGAATGCTGGATTTCTTTGCTGGCCTTGCAGTTCCTTTGCTGAATGGCTGTGGGTTTGTTGTTGTCCGATGTTTCACTGTCTGTAAAACTGGGCTGATAATATTGTAAATCATTTCCCTTTGAACTTCTGGATGAGTAATGGTATATGATATGTGGGCTTGAGCTCTCATCCTTTGATCACCTGCCAATCAGTTTGCCTGCCTTGCTTCTCTGTGTGGGGAAGGTAACAAAGCTCCCTTAAGTCAGGGGAAATGCTTTTCTCATTTCAATAAAGTCTAGGTTGAGCCACATGTGAACACAATTCAGGTGTCCCCCCTCTCACCCCTGCTTTTTTAGTACTATTTTCCTAAGTGAGGGTGTTTTGGCCTTGACTTACTGAGGTATGCAAGAACATGAATAACTTGAAGTATGTAAGTATTTTTGAAACCAGGTGGCTTGCTGTTCTATTATGCTTGACGTTAAGCACCCACTAAGGTGCAGCTCAGACTGTGCAGTGAGGAGGCGAGGTCAGAGGAGGCAGGAGCACCAGCCTCGCCAGTGGCTCTGACAACGGCTTCGCCACCAGTGAGCGACTAACGTTAAATGCCCAAGTGTGTCCTGGATGCATCTATGTCTGACTGAGCTCAACTTCTCGTAGAAGTAGTAAAGAAAGCATAATAAAATAATACGGAGTACTGTCATCTTTAATATGTGAGAATGGGCTCTGCCCTATAGAGCAGATGTGCAATGCCACATGGACTTTTGTTTGTAAGGAGTGAAGATCAGGTGTCATGAGACATACGGTTTTTAAAAACAAATTGTGTGCTAGGTTGGGTATTCATGCTTACTAATCTTTTTTCCCCCATCTCCTTCTATAAGTACTTGCCTTTACGAGCTGTATGCTTTTAGCTGCTCAAGGAGGATGTCATTTTTGTTGGAGCTTAGCCTCTTGACTGACCACAGCCAAACTCTGGATACTACTAAACATGAATATTAGTGGTTTATGTTGATTTGTTATGTAAGCAAAAAATTACAGGCATATAGCACTTGCACTATCTGTACTTTAAATTCTCACGGGTCTCAATGAGCATGTAGAAATAGAAACATCATTTTGAAATGCTGCCTGACAGTCCTGCTGATTTTGCTTTTAGCTTTGTTCGTCCTCCTTTGATCATCTTCTCTGTTGATGGTTTCCGTGCATCATATATGAAGAAAGGGAACAAGGTCATGCCCAATATTGAAAAACTGAGTAAGTATATCTGTTTCGTTACAATGCACAAAAGACAATCTCTTGCAGCCCAATTGTTTTCACCGTTTATTGAGGAACAGAAATCAGCGTGGTGCTGGCTGGTAGAAGGGCTGGACCAAACGCGGGGTCCTTCAGACTCAAAGGTCTGACAAAGATTAAATCTTTTTTTCCATGAAAGTGCAATAGTAGAAGTCTCCTTTGGTTTAGATGATATCTGCTGGTGGCTTGAAGCACCTTGGCTAAAACAGTACAGGGCAGTCAAGGAGTGGGAAGAGAGCTGCTTCCTTTGGGAATGCTGCTCAGGGCAGGTGAAGCTGATTTTTGATCAGTGAAGAAATTAATCCTCTGTGCATGATATATACCATGCACTTTTATAGGCCGGTTGGGAGGTGCCCCCAAATTTTCCATTTGAGTCAGAAATGTTAAAGCTGAGGGTAAGTGGGGGCTGGAGCTTCAGTGAGTCAGCCGGTGTGTGCTAATGGGCCGGGGGCATGCTCCAGCAGTGAGCAGCCCCGCGTTCGCCCCCGGGGAGCAGCACCCCCCGGGTTTTGTGGGGTGCTGGGCGTGCTGTGTGTTTGAGCTTCCCAGTACGGCATGGTAGTTTGTGTGTGTGCCCAAAGAGGTGTTTTTTCCTGTTTTATGTGCTGGCCCTTGTATTTGTGTAGCTGTCAGGGCAGCTGTGGCCAAAGCCTCTTGTGAAACTGAAGTTTTGCTATATTTGTCACTTAAAATTAGCCTGTATTTTCTCCTGCTGTTTTACTTAGTAGCAAGGTACTTCTAATGACTATGGATCTGGAAGGAGGCTGACACAAAAGGGATATCTGTCTATGGAAATCTAGCAGGTTTTGTAGTGCTGTGGCTGCATTATTACTTGGGTTTTGTGAAGTGCAAAGAGTGTGTGAGAGCACTGTCCCGCGGGAAGGTTGACCACTCCTGTAGTGCAGAATGTTCATTTGAATTAGTTAAAATTTAACCAGTTTCTGCAGTTTGCTTCTGCTGGAAGCAAATGACATCTTTTATTTTTGTTTTCTGTGTATGCTGGCTTCACTTCCTAATGTTTGCATTCGCTATTGACTTTTTCAGGATCTTGTGGAACACATTCTCCTTATATGAGACCTGTATACCCTACAAAAACCTTCCCCAACTTGTACACCCTTGCCACTGTAAGTCTCTGGGAAGATTTTTTTTTTTTTTTGATGATAAAATGTTGCACTTCACTAGAAATGTGGGCTGTGGGAGTCAAGATTTTTTTAATTAAAACTGCTTGGCTGTCCATCCTTTTCTGCTTTCAGTTAGGTTACATATTTTCCTGAACATTTTGAAGTTCTCAGATACACTTTATCTCACCATTATGCACTGTGTTACAGCTTTCCGGTGCTTTCTTATTCCTGCTTTTGCTGTTATTTGTACTGCTGTGTAATTATAGGTCACAGTTTTTCAGGGGGGGAAGAAATCCTACCACCAGAATACAACCAGCAGTTGTTCATTCACTGGAGTAACTGAAGCCAGTGGGGCTGACTGAACAGCCGACTTCACAATTTACAGCTGCCGAGTGCGTCAGGATGCCGCGCTGGCTCTGCTATAAAATGAGCTGTCACCTCCCTACCTTGGTGGCGATGCTGGCGATCAGTCTGTCCCCGCTGGGGCTGCGGGATGCTCCTGCGCAGCTGTGACGGTGCTCCTGAAGCCGGGCCAAGGGGCTCCCACCCTTCCCGACCTGCAGCTGCTTTTTTTCCCCTTCTTTTTTCTATAGGCTGCAGCCTTTGCACAAACATTAACTGGGAAGAGAAAGGAGGGAATGGAGAAATAAATAGATGGGAGTGGGCTGAGAGACAGAGAAGAGAAGAAACTTCTTAAATCACCTTTACTGCTGGGAAAATTGTGATGTGAAGCCGTGGCTCTGAGTTATTTGCCTTGGTTTCTTCTTGGGAATAACACTTATCTCACAGAGGCACTGGTGAAGATAAAACATTATAAAATGGAAATGCTAAGTGTTACTCTTGCCACCAAAGAATGAATTCCTGTTTTCAGAATGGGTATTCATGAAGAGGAACTGAAAGTTCACATCAATCTTCTTTTCATAAATTTTTGCTTACTTTAGATGGCCCCAAACTAACTCTTATCCAGTGTGAAAATACTTTTAAAGTATCCAGTGACGGGAGGTTTTTGTGCTTCTTAACACAATTCAATCATTTCCTACTGCTTTAATTACTACAGTCAGTTTTAAATGTGCTTATCTTAAAATGAAAATCTTTTCTGGCATGCAGTTACAAGGATACCCATTTTAAAATAATTTAGTGGTATTTGTGGATAGCTATGGAGAACTGGATTTGTGTGCATTAGGGTTTTACTAATTAATCTACTTCTGCACAAAGGGACTCTATCCTGAATCACATGGAATCGTTGGCAATTCGATGTATGACCCAGTGTTTGATGCCAGCTTCAATCTTCGAGGGCGAGAGAAATTCAATCACAGATGGTGGGGAGGTCAACCAGTAAGTTTCAGATTCCCTCCTCCTCCTCCCTCCCCCTCCTTCCTCCCCTCCCCCTGTGCTGTGGAACATGGCCAATAATAATAATTAAAAAAATACATCTGTGAACAATTTGTACCTAATCTCCCCACGGCTGGCCCTGTGTCTGTCATTTTAATGTAACATTTTGAGTTGGCTTTTGCTTTTCAGAATAATAAAACCATTGATTATGGAACGGTGCTTGTGTTGATAAGTATAAATTAGATGTGGCTAGGAAAAAACCCTCACTTTAGGCAGCAGTTTAACACGAATTACTATATTTTCGTCACTGTAGCATAATGTTTCCTTTTCATTATGGATTTCTCAGGTTTTCGTCCTGGTAACGTTCTTATGGCAGCTTGGGTATTAATGTTGTGTCAGAGTAGCGTGGCACAACTTCATAATTATTATTTGTTAAGTCCACAAGTGATCGCTTTTACCTGACTTGCTGCAGAGGCTGTAGAAGTCTCTGAATTAATTTCTGCTTTGAACACAGCAGAAATGGTTGAACTAGGCACTGTCTCATAGACTGATATTGAATTGGTTGTTTCTCTGTCCTTGAATCCTTACTCTGGGCAAGCAAATGGTCCCCTTCAAAGAACTGTGCATTGCTACAGCTACGAAGGTCCGTGTGCTGCTGCTGCAGTTTCTTCTGTTGGTGCATGTGATGGCTTCATTTAAACTGCCAGTGAAAGTGGGTTTAAATTCAACTAATGGATTTTACATGCCGAGGTGCATGCATGTGTCATTGAAATGATTGTTTGGAGAAATATGATCTGGAGAGCTGTTTAAAAAAGCCCCAACCAAATAACCGTACAAGAAGGATGATGGGTGTGGGGGGAATCAGGAAGGGACTGGGAATGCCATAAGTTGTCAGAGCTGTTTGCTAAGATGGTCATGTGTCAGCCCCCAAACCCTAAACAAGAGACTAAAGGGAGTTACCTGGATGGTTTTGGGGCTTATCAGGTTGGGGTGTATTATTTGTGTGTGATTTCAGTCTGTGACAAGTGCATATTGAGACAACTTAGAGCTGCAGACAGATGTGTGACCGACAGATGTATCTGGCTGTAGCTGAGCCAGGATGAGATATTTGTTCTCCTGTAAAGTTTGTCAGTGTAACAGTGAGTGTAGTCACTCCCTTGCCCAACTGTGACCTGGGTTAGCTTTTAGCATGGCTTGTTTGGACAAGACAGAGTGAGGAAACGTACCTCGCTGTCCTGGTAGACATGGGCAAAGGAGAGGCAGGATGGAGGACGCATGCAATGAAAGGGCAGCAGCAGGTAACCTCTTCATCTGTCTCAGGATCAGCCAGAGCAGCCACAGGTCCTTACAAGCCAACCTCCATTTTGCTGCAGTCAAACATGGAGCGCATAGGCAATATTGTGGCTCAGTTGCTGTGTGGCAACTTCTTAAGCAGCTGTAATTTAATTAGGCATTGCTAATTTCATTGTGCATCTTACCTTAATCAAAATTAGGTAGGAGTTAGCTCCTTTGGGGAGTAAAAAATGTCTCTAATTTTAAACCACAATATTTTTACAGTGCAACATATCTCTCTATAAATACTGTATCGTCTACTGTGTTGAGTAGGGAATATTGGAGAATTCCCACAGCCACCCATCGGAGACACCTGCGCCGCTCCAGAGCGTAGCAGTCACTATGGGCTGTAAACAGGGGTCATGGAAAATGTCGGTGGAGGAGCGCTCAGGGAAGCTCCGCGCCAGTGGGTCGCCACAGGCTGAACGAGATTCTCGGAGGATAGTGGGAAGTGTTGCATACATGAATACCCATGATAAAATAAAGCGGCTGATCTGGAGAAGTGTTAAAAAGAAAATATAATAAGCTGGAAATGTCTTTGGAGAATTGGAAACAAATGCAGAGAGGAAGGACAATAACTCAGGCCCAGATACTCTCAAACTTACAGGGAAACCTGTAGATTTGACAAATCTGATAGAGTGGACGTAGTGGCTGGATAAGAAGATGGTAGATATCTTGCAGAAATATTATGACGTAAATGATCCTCCCTCTGCATGTGGAAGAGCTGCACATTTTGACAACTTTGCTAGCAAAGTCAAGAAAATGTGAAGATGAGCTATTAAAACTCAGAGGACGGATTTTGATGAGGGGAAAAAACCTCTCTGTTTATATATGGTTTAGGCACATTCCCAATCCAAGTCCCTTTAATAATTTTCTCTAAATATCACAGTGACGTAGATTGACAAAGATAGCGGAGTAATCAAAGATGAGATTATAAAACTCAGAAGGGGGAAAGGGAAATTTTGTCTAGTATTTTACAGGAAAATTTTATTAGATGGCTTATTTTATGTCTTGGGTCTCAAACTGGAGTACTCAGGCAACTTTAGAGTGATACTCGGTTTGCAAAAAACTGGGAGTTGTAACCTAAAACTGCCTACCTTCCCCATAAGCAGTAAAAATGTCTGGGATCCCCAGCCTCATATAATGGCTGAAATTGGCTAGAAGAGAATGTCATTTAATGGTGATCATTTCTGAAATATTTGCCTGCTCATGGAAACTGGTCTATTGTATAACGCTTTGTTAGAGACTTTTTTTTTTTTTTAAATTACTTGTTCTCATAGCCAGCGTCTTGCTGGGAAACATCCACATTACCATGTGACCTCCGTGGGATTTGGCAGATGAGTAGCTGAGTGTTTCCACATCAGGAGTTATGAGAAATTAATTTTAAGAGCATTAAGAAAAGGAGAAGGGGGAGAAGGTAGTTTGGAAGTGTTTCAAGGCATTCTTATTGCGTGACCTCCTGAGACCTAGTTTTCTGGCTGAGTATATAAAATACCTTGGTTTTTAAAACAGAAGTGTTTGACAGTAAACACCTGCATAATCACTCATCATTGTTATTTTTCTACAGCATCTCACCCCTCTATTTTTCATGACACTGAGACTCTGTTTACTCCATGTAAATTTAAGCACTTAAGTGAACTGCCTAAATTAGACCCCCAGCTGCCTTAGCAGTAGTTTTCCATCTCTTTCCACTTGTGGCATCTTAAATATTTTCCAATGAGTAATTTGGTGTAGCGAGCTTAAGCTTACTGGTGATATGTTGCTTTTCTTAATGACCTTTCATGATCCTTAGGAATAATCCGTTGACCCTCCTGAGATCAGAAGGTGACAGGTATGAAGCTGCTATTCGGTAGCTAATGGAGACAGAGAGGCCCCCTCAGAGGGCAGCGCCGCTGGGGTCTGAATTTGCCTCCGAAGATGCTGCACTTTCAGAAGTATCTTACAATATCGAGGGTTGTTTAGAGCACTTTTTATGAAGCTTTACATTCATTATTAGTCATTTTAAGTGAAAATAACCCTTCAAAAGGGTTCAGCTTGAGATGTGGAGCTGAGCCTTAAAAAACAGACATCATGTTCCTAAGCAAGTGACATATGTCATGGCATGTCATGAAGCTGTTTTTATAGTCTATAGACTGTGGGCATCTTTGTTACACATCTTAACTACGTATTCCTGATGCATATCTAAATTTCACATTCCATATCAAAGCTATCATTGGCATAAAAACACCTACTTTGCTCTTCAGTTAATTTGAATTTTGTTGGTTTGGACTGTCTAAGGGTTACAGAAGGGGCTTCCTATTTTGGTTGTTCTTCCTGGCTGACCTCAATGTTGAGGTGATAGTTACAGCTGAGGAGGAGGAAGGGCTCTGCAGAAAGCTGCCATCCACTTTTTTGTCCTGAGCTCTTGTCCTGAGCCGTCATGTTTTGCCATTACTTTGTCGCCAGCAGAAGGGGGAAGGTTGTTGGAGGAAGAAGGGAGGTGTGTCTATAAATTTTGGATTTTGAGAAGTGTTTCTTTTTCCTGGCTTGAACCATGTAAAAGAAACAGGGCCATTTGATTCTGTCTAATTAATTAATTAAGAAGCTTCTTGTACCAAAATCTTCTGTTCAGGCGAGAGGGCAGCGCTGAGGTGCTCAAAGCTGTCGGGCCGTTTGCCCCTTGTTAAAGGGGTAAGGAGGGTGGAAGCGGCTGCTGTGCGTTTTACCTTGTTGGCCTGACAAACGCAAGTGGCGCAGGAGCGTTGTGCTTGGCACAGCCCGGCGCTAACCCTGCACGCCTGTACCAATGCCGTAAACCTTTGTTTACTGGAGAAACGCTGCAATTTCCCCCTCCCCACCTCTCCCTGAGCGTGACGGGGATTTCCCGTTCGTGCATCACCTCTGCCCAGCCGCGGTTGGTGCACCCCTGACCTCTGCTCCTGCCGGCAGTTTCGTCCGCTGGCCGGCGAGCGAGGAGAGTGTTTGCACAGCTCTGCCCCAGGGCCGGCCCTCCCGGCAGCCCTGACCTGAGACGTGCCGCTGCCCGTCTCTCCTAGCGCAACAAGCACCGGGCAGCCTTTGCAAAGCTCCTGGGGCTGCTTTCTTCATGGAAGATTAAAAGTAGAGAGAGAGAGTGCTTTTTGTGCATGTTGTCACCATTTGACAGTGATCTTGGTTGATTTTTCTCTGTAATACCTGTAATACCAAATGCATCTAGTTCAGGAGTCAGAACACGAGAGGGAGAACTCTGGACTTCCATGTTCCCTATGGCATGGCCACACAAAGTGTTGCTTAGCCTATTTCTATCCATTAGCAAAGGAGAAGAGCTATAGTCATGCATAGAGTATATAAAAGCTATAATAATTCAAATTAGAGGATACTTTTGGTATGCACGTAGCAAATCACGCATCTTATTTCCAGGGACACTTGCCAGTGTACTAGAGTTGAATCTGTGGTTCTGTAATGTAACAGATTTTTCTACATTGGAAAAGCTGGTATTCTCTAATCCCTGTGATGTGATGTGAATACAGGTTGGTTTATCTTTGAATTTTTTATATCTCTTATTCCCTTCTCTGCTTAAGCAAATTCATTCAGAAATATAGCCTTTATATGGTTCATGGGACAATAAAGTCTTGTTCCGTATGCAAACCAGGGATGCACATCTGACACAGTTAAAAAGCTTACTGTAAAATTCTAACATATTAACAGTTAAATCCAATTTATTTACATATGGCAAATAAATTACATAAGCTCACAAATGGTACTGACCTCGCAATGCCAAGCACAGCAAACTTTATGGTAAGTGACCTGAACAGATGTGACCAGCCATGGAGGCTAGTATAACACATTACATTTACATGCACAGTACTGGAACATCTATGATTAATTAACTTTAAGACTGTGACTTTAACCAGCAGAGAGGAAATGGAACAATAACTCTTACTTCTTAATTTCTGTTGTTCCGGATAGATGAGGCTGAGAGGGCATCAGCTACATCTTCCTCTTCTCTCCTACCCTGATTGACAATATGTTAGCCCAGGAGAGACATGACTTGTGTCGTGTCTTGCAAGACAATGAATTTAATTTAAAGACTCAGAGACGTTCACTCGTGGCTTAGCTGCTGTGCTTCTTCTGCTGGAGTTATTATCCTATAGCTGAGGACAGTAAGGAAACTTATGTGCTCACATCACCTACTCCAGCTGCCAATCTTTTGTCTAATTTTGCCAAAGCAGTAACAAAGAAGAACATCTGAGACTGCTGCCACTGGATTCATCAGTGATAACTGTCACAGCTCTAAAACACACTGGGAAATCGGTTTAAAGTGTGTTTCGTGTGGATAGAAATGCTGGACCTGGAGGACTGCTGTTGCTTCTCTGCATGCATTAAGATGTCTCTACAAATGTTTAGTTATGCGTAGTGTCTTTAGGTATGATGTTCAGTTGTGCTGAATTTTCTCATTTTGTTTTTAAATAAACCATGCTCCTCCCCTCCTTTATTTATTTATTTATTTATTGGCTCCAATAGCATTTTACTGTAGCCCTGAGTTAAACCAGGAGCCAGTGCAGACTCGCTACTCAGACACAGGGGTCAAATATGGACCATGTGATTTGTTGGTCTTCGACTTGAACAAATCACTGTCTTGGTTGTTGAGCTTATTTCAAGTCCAGCAGATGCGTCCTCATCCCAGCATTTAATACCAATATAAATTGCTGTTTTCCTGAGGTGGAACGCTTGGAAGCAGGGAGGCTGCTGGTTTTCCCCATTTGGCTGCATTTGGAAGGGAGAGTCTGGCCCTCTCCTCACTACTGCCTACTAGAGCTGGCCCAAGGGAGGTGCTAGGAGTGTACAGTTAGGGATGGTCTCTACTTTTCTTGTCCTGGGGACATTGTCAGACCCTGCAGCCGGGTTTAGGAACAGGTCTTCAAGGACTGGTTTAAAATATAGAAGTTTTCACTCTGCAGGTTTGTGTCTTGTCCTATCCTGAACTCAGTATTGCAAGAGCTTTGCAGAAGTTTCCTAGAATCAGTGTCTTGTGGGGGGCACTAGTTAAAGCCACAAGTGTCTTTGACCTTTGCACGCAGGTGGGAAGTGGATGGTTGCTTGCATTGCTTCCTGTTCAGGATGGCAGTCATGCAGTTTTCATTTGGCATTCATAAAGCATGCTGTATGCTGGACTGGAATAAAAAATAGCTACTAACTTCTTGGCCTGCGAGATGATGTCTTTTGGCACAAGTTTAAAATCACTGCCCAAAATGGACAGTCATGGGTAATTTCACCAGGGCTAGGAGTCAGGAGCAGCACAGGACAACTTGAGCTGCTGCATGTGGAACAAGGCTGATCTGATTTGGCCAACCATAGACACTTCAGACTGCTTGGATCTATGCAGTCCAAAGTACTAGGAAGCTAAAGGAGAGTTAACAGATGGTAAAATCCAGATACCGAATTCCCTGAACTTAGTTTGCTGGTAACTGCCCAAAGATACCTGCAAAATTATTTAAACTTTGCAGGAACACAAACACTTTCAAGGAAAAAGAAATCTGCTCTGTGGGGACAATGGTTTTCCAAATACAGCAGGACCAAAGAGCATAACAGCAGTGGAGCTGACACTCCTCATGCTGAATTTGAGTTTGACATCTCTTCTCTGCCACGAGGGGGTTCTGCTCTAGGAGGATATCTACAGCGCCATGGAAAATGTTATTGCTCTTCACCTCGGTAGCCCAAGAACCACTAATGGATATGGACTAGCACCAGCTTCAGTTAGACAAAGGGTCCAGGCTGTGGTTGTAGACACTGTGCTGAAGTACGCGCCACAAGCGAGCTCATGGATGCATCTTGTGCTACGGTCGCGTCTCTGACTGCAGCCGTGGGCTCAGTAACATCGTCAGTGAAAGGTCAAGCCCTTCCTCATCTCTCCTCATGTTTACCTGTGTTTTTCTGTCCTGTCCTGCCGGCGCTAGTACTATGTGAATGTTTAAAAACAATGTCCCCATTAGTCAACAATTCAGAACAAAATTCCAGTATGATTTCATACAATTTCAACCTTTTTTTTGAGGATTACTTTTCAACCAGATCCGTTTGTGGTCCATGTCACCATGCAAGGCTGGAGCGACATAGGTTGGGGGATGATGCTGGGGGGACTCCCCGTCTAGTGGCAGTGTGAGCACAGATCAATACAAGCCACTCCGAAACCAGACTCTTGCCTGGAAGCACCCAAAAACCGAGAGCGGTGGGCTGCAAGTCCATGACCATTCTTGTCCCTGTTGTTGCTGTGTTTATTTAGTAAACCACCATTTCTATAAAGTTACGAAGGATGTATTCTGCCCTGGAAAAGAGGATACCTTACTGAAAGTTTTGAATGAAGTGAAGATAAATGCTCTTTTATATGTTTGATTTTTAGTATAACTGGATTAGGTGCACTAAGATTTGGAAGAACTGAGGATGATGCAGGGAAGAGGTATGTCCAGGAGACATGTGGACTAAAGGGCAGAGATGCACAATTTTTTCTGTGAATATGAGTTTAACATTGTCCAGCTATAACTGCCATTTACTATAGCCTCAATGTGGAAATGATCTTTCATCATACTGTGCCATATTTGCTTCAGTTAAAACTAACGTGTGAAAAATTCAGGCATCACATATGAATAATGCAGGCCCAGGTGATGGTTTTAAGTGTCTGCCTCAGCAAGGTATAGTGGTCTTGAACGTATTTTCAAACAGCTGATTTAAAGTAAACCAGGGAGGTTGTAATTACCAAGTAAGAGAACTGTGTTGTGGCTTAAGTTGTCATGAAACAGATGAAATGTGGTATGCATAAATAATGTACATGGGGAAGAAATAACCTAGTTGTATATACAATACTGGCCTTTAAGCCACTACTGCTTAAATGGGTTTTGAAATAATTTGGGTTGTTTTTTGCAAAGGAAATTTAATTCTGTCAGGGTATAAATTTGTATTTTGTATTTACCTTAATTTCTTAATCTTCCTGATTTTTGATTATTCTCACTTCCCTGCCTGGTGTATATATATTCATATAATAAAGAAGAGAGAGAAAAGGATAATGAGGATAACCAGAGGTATGGAATGGCTTTCAGTAAGGAAAGATCAAACAAATGAAGGCTGCTCTAGCTTGAAAAGGAATAAGTAGTGGGCAATAAAGAAGAGGCTTATAAAATCATGAAAGGTATACAGAAATGGGAAGAGAATGGATTAATAACTTGTTTTCACAGTATGAGAACTTCACCCTAACCTCAGTGAAATTGGCAGGCTTAGAGCAAACAGAAGAAAAACACAGCCATGCAGTGAGTGATTACACTGGGGAACCTGCTGCTACAAGCTTTTGTGGAAGCCAGAAAAATAGATGGGTTCAAATAAAAGATGTGATAAATTCATGGAGATTGTTTCCATCATTCCCATCAATCACCATTTTGGGTGAGCTCAGAAAGCTCTTAAACTCCAGCTGAGGAAGGGGTCCCCCTCCGCTTTCTTTATTCCTCTGCTCACCATGTCTGCAGCCTTTTTTGTATACGCTTTCCAAAGCATTTCCTATTGACTGCTCCTGGTGGTAGAATACTGGGATAGAGTGACCTTTATTCTGACCCTGAGTAGTTTTATGCTGTGATCTTAAATGTGTAGTAGTTTCCTAACTGAATATTCTCCAAAAAATGAACACTGAAGTGCTCAGGTGAAATATGGTTGCTGTTGAAAATTAAGTGGTATCCTGGAGAAGTGCCTAGCCATGCATCTCAGTGCTTTGCATTAAAAGCAACACAGATATTTAGGGTTGAAATTGTTTATGGCATAGCTGGTAAAGCACCGATTCCCTGCTGCAGGATCTGCATGGGTTTGTTACTCCAAGTGCTTGAATTAGGGATGCAGACTGAAGACTGCAATTCTTATTTCTAGGTTCAGTGTAGAAGAATGTGTCTTGAAAACATTTTCTTTTGATTTTAGAAGGACATTTATGACCTGAACACATTCTAATCCTCTTATGTTTTCCTCATTAGATTTGGATTACTGCAGCCAAGCAAGGAGTGAAAGCTGGCACGTTCTTCTGGTCTGTGTAAGTGCCCTCTGTTTTCTGGAGACTTGTAACTAATAATTCAGAATTAATTTGATACAAGTGTTTATTAAGCTGTTTTCCTTGCTCTAAGCATTCGGTGTCTACCTTGTTGGAGGCTGTCTGTAACCCTCTTGTGTTCCCTTTGTGCAATATTTCTGATAACTAAAACAAATGCTACAATTTGCTATTTTAAGTTCATACACTGATTTATAGCAATTATCTGAACAAAAGATGTGTGACGGTCAAGAATTATTTTCCTTCATTTGACTGTGTGTTGTTTTGCCTTTTAGTTTTGCTAGCAATGTTTTCTAGATGTTTGAGTGTTTGTGGAAGACTCCTTTATTGTCCTCTTATGTTGTTTGACAGCAGCAGCCTAACTGCCTCAAAAGCTCACCCCTTAGACTAGACACTCGTTTTACATTCCAGTCTGTCTGACCTCTGAATAAGATACCCAAATCCTCTCTCTTAAAGACAATCTTGAGGATCTCTGCTGTTGCAAATTACTTTTCCCTTGTCCCAGCTAAGGAGTACATGGAAAAGCAAGAAATTTTGATCATTTCTGAGTTCTGAGGAATTCCTGTGGATCAGCCTCTCATTTTGGCAGTGTGATCCCAGGACTGAAGGGAGAGTGAAGACTGAAGTACCAAGGAGTTTGCCTGTTTTTTGTTATTCCACTAAGAATAATGCTCTTTGCTACTCTAAATATCATATTTGGAGGGAATAATAAAAGTGTACCGTGTACAGAGATGATTATAGGTTTAGGCTTGCAGACCAGCTACTTGACAGAGCTTCAGTCTAGTGCTCTATAAAAAGAGAAATTTATATGATTCTAAAGATTACATCATAAACACCTTGGCTGGTGGTCATTTGCATGCTTTGGAATATAAAATGTTATGGAAGGTAACTGATTATACTTCATATGAATGTTCATATTAAGGGAGGAATTCAGCCACTTTATGTATCAATGATACATATCCTCCTTAAAACTGTATTATTTAATTCAAGGCAGAGAATTTTTAGATTAACTGTCTTTCAGGAAAACATAAGTGTTAAAAATGATTTCAGTCTCAAATGACTGAAGTGGAATAATGTAGATTTTTCAAGTTGCACCTCTAATAAAAATTTAAAAACTAGGCAATATCCGAGATTATTATCCAACTTTATGGTATTGCTCAGTTATATGCAATACCATAAAGTGGAATAATATTCTCGAGTATTGCCCAGTTTGCAAATTTTTAGCATAAATTGTCATTCTTATAGTTTTATAACGGAAAGTTGTCTGCATAGCAGGAGACTCAGGACCAGTGTTGCTCTGCAAGGCATTAAGAACTGACTTGTTTCAGAATGGCTGTTGGCATCCTTATTTCGCTGCTGAATATGCTTCCAAATAATGTTGAATTTGATTCAACAGGGCGAATCCAGGATGAATGAGTTTGATTCCTGGCTCGGGAGTCTGCTGCCGATCTGATGGAATCTGGATTGACAAATGCTGCTATATTATAGTAATAGCATGGTCAGTGGCCTGTAGAGATTTCTTTAGATGAGAACTTTTGAAGTTTAACAGCTTATTCATAAGGTTAGTCATTCTCATAGCATGAATTTTGGCCTCAGCAGCCAAGCGAGAAGTCTCAGGATACAAGCAGTGAAATAGGATGGACATGTTTTGCAGAGTGAGAAGTTGTCAAAGTTGTGCAAGTTGCTGTGTTGCTGGCCTGGTGCTCCAAATGGATCTATTTTGATTTACACTGGCTTAGCCCTTCGTTCAGTTTCTAGTAAATCAATAGGAACTCTTCCAGTATCTTCAAGACTACCAGAGAAGGATGATTGTATAAACTTGTACTGATGTGAGCAATTTCATGGGTTTTATTCATGCCAGCTCTCCATTTGACTTCGGTGGCAGTGCTGTTGTGAATAAAACTGGCTTACCTGGGTTAGCCACAGGAATGGATCCTTCTTCGCTGCTGTTCAGAACAGTTAAACTTACTGCCTTGAGTTCTCACTCCAGGGGCAGCCATTTAATCCTCTTTTTCTTGGAGTATGTGGACATCCAGCAGATCTGAAGTGATTCTGTTTACAAAATAAGAATCGGTACTAAATGAGAAGAAAGAAAATAAAACATACTAAAAGAAAAAGACATTATGATGTTTGGTCTTAATCATGTCAGACTCAGTTCATAGTGTGGCTTGCCTTTTTTTTTTTTTTTTTTTGTATTCTGTGATAACAAGGCATACTTTTTGCATTTTTTGGTCCAGTGTCATCCCTCATGAACGCAGAATATTAACAATACTGCAGTGGCTAACTCTTCCGGATAATGAAAGGTAATCCACTTACTGTTATCTGTTGTTGTGTAAATGGCCCCTTTCAACTCCTTAAAAGTAGCTGGAAGAGCAAGGGGAAATTTTATTTTTACAGTATTTTTTCTGTTGTAGTATCACTAAGTTGAGGATATTTTTTTGGATCCCAGCTTTTAATCATCAGCATTTTGATTCTTCTCAATAAATTTATGGTACGAATTTATTTTCTATCAAGAAGCATTAGCTACGTGGATTAAGCTGAATTATTCTTATCCTACTGAGTCAAATAATGGCTTTACAACCTTACAGATGATGGCAGTTGCAGAATTGAACCCCGAGGACTGGGAAAATTTTAAGATTTTAATTATCGCTACTTTTTTAGTACACAAGTGCTCACATGTTGCTGACTGCAAAGCTTGTGTGAGCTGCTGTTATGATCTCTCTTACAAAATTAAGAAAAGAGTGTGTGTCCTCAGATGGTACCCCATGAGCCTCCCTGCATGTGTCCTTGTATTTAATGAATTTGCAGAACAACTAATTGCTTAATCATACCATGGAAACATATGACCGAACAACAGTTTCTTTCCATAAAGCCAGCTCTAGTTGGAAGGTTGACTTGATTTGACTTGGTCTGGCAGGTCTGGGGTTTTTTGTTATCGAAGGAAAGCTATGTGAACAAGGCTTTTCTTTCTTTCAGGCCATATGTTTATGCTTTCTACTCTGAACAACCAGATGCTGCTGGCCACAGATATGGTCCTTTCAACTCAGAGGTTAGTATAGCTTTTCTTGTGTATACAAAGCACATGTCTTGAATAAATTTTTGGAATAATTGCCACTGCTCAGGAGTAACATTTTTAGCAACTTTTTTTCTGCTGATTCTGCAGTATGCTTCCCCTCTGCCAGAGAAAGCAAAGTTATTGTCTTAAGGATTTATCATCTGAGATTCACTTTTAAGAAGGAACTGCCAATGCCTTTCAGGAGACTGTTTCTCTGAGTGATATAATAATGCAGATGGAAAGATTTCCTTGGCAAAGACATGGAACTAATTGGGTTCAACAGCACAATTTAACATTCCTCAAACAATTTCTCCTTCCCAAAAGTAATAAAAATATCATGCAGAAAATGCTGAAGGAAAAGGCAGAGAAGGAAAAAGGTTTCTTTAAAGCTGATATTCTGCAGTAGCCAAACTGATAATTCCAGTCTGTCAGGAACTGCTAAAAAACTGCTATTTCTGGTTTCATATAGGCCCTACAGGGGTTCAGGAAGTTCTGCCAATACTGTTCCCTTAGGACTGGACTGTTGAGTTTGGAAAATGTTTTGAAGCACCGTAAGGTATTTTAAAGAAAAATTATGTTCAAAACACTACAGTAGTTTAACTCCCTGTTTGAGCTTTCAGTAGTTGACTCAAAGTAATGCATGCTACTTCCCTGCCAAGGCTGAGCAGGTTACAAGCACTTAGACTATGCAGTTGTCTGGGATTTGTCAGGAGGGAAAATGAATTTTGTGCCCAGGTATCTCATGCTTAGGGTGACTGGGAGCTGAACATCTGGCAAAACTCTTTCCATTTCAGTGCAAATGTCTGCCCACAGATCACAGTCATAAGACTTCAGGAGGTTTCACATATGCCTTTTAAAGGATAAAAAAGTGTTTGTAAACCTTTGAAAACTGAGGAGGGTATCAGATACCCACCCTTTGAAAGGTACTACAGCAGTCTCCCAGAGCAGCCGCGTACCCAGCAGTAGTTTCTTATTTGTGTGCTTGAAATGCCGTATTGGACAGAAGGCTGGAGTCCCTGCTAAATTGAACAGTCTGAATAGTCTTGCTAAACTGGAGGACCCCACTGGCCACCTGCACATGTCTTAATGTTGTCATTTGGCTCAGATGAGGAGAGATGGCTGACTTGGTCAAACAGGATTCTCTGGTCCTGATATAGCTCAATGGTGCTTTATAGTTCCTCTTACTGAAGTGTTACAAATATTATTTGTGCCCTATGACTGACAATTGTAATTTTATTTATCTGTAGACAACCACTTCCTTCTGAACAGAGTTATGGGGCTCTTTCCATGGACTTAAAGGAGGCTATGAAGATGACATTGAATTTATTCTTTAAATTTGAGCCTTTAACAAGCCAGTTAAGAATCTGATGTTGAGTAATCTAGTTTCAGGTTAATTGCAAGTGTCTAAAAAGTTAAAGGTAATTTTATCATCATAACAAAAATCATTACAAAAATAGAAAGCCCCCTACGGCTCTTGTTGTTTGGAGGTTCTTCTTGATGGTTATCTAAAGTTTGGCCTCTAATTGCAAGGAAAAGCTGGCTCTTAGTAAGTGTGAATTAACAGCTTATGAAAGTTTTACAGATAAATTGATTTATGCCATTTGCGTAAAACACAAGAAGAGCATGAAGCTGACTTTTAGCAAATTGACAACAGACGATGTAGTGGATGAGCATGTATGGGCTTACGGTTCAAACAGTGGCCATAACTTTGTGAATGGAAATTTAAATAAATGAATACAGCTGTGTAAGTATACAGATGTTGAGATTCGTTGGGGGCCTGGTTTCAGGACAGAGAAGCTAGGAAGTATTTTATACTGTTTCTCTTTACACTTTGTTTTCAGTATAATTTTTAGGAGCTACAAAACTTGCATAAATCAGCTGGGAAGGAAGTCCTCAAAGGGATCCCTTTCAGCTGCTTCCTTGATACTGAGAGCATGACCTCCCTATGAAATCATTCTTTTCTTGTATACAGCTGGCAGCAGTTAGACAGTTGGACTAATGCTGACCACTTTATTTTTCTTCATGCAAAGGCAGATCAGCAAAACAATAATGTTTGAAAACAAGCTCTGAACAATTATCTGTTATATTTAAGATGGGCTTCTGATTCCTTCTGTTGAACAGTGAATAGCTTATCCTGAGCTTTTCTTGATGCATTTAGCAGCTTGAGGAATAATTTTACATCTTGAAATCCTCCAAATGTCCATTAGGGTAAAGTGGGTGTTTACTAGAGAATCTTATTCCAAATAATGCTCTAAATGTATCTTAAATGTATAATCTTTAAGGTCTAAAGGCGTTCACTGCTGATTATCTTCAGCTTCCAGTGACTTCAGCTGATGGCACTCAGAACTTCACAGGACATACACAACAACCTACACGCAGAGTGCCTTAAAAGCTAGGAATAAAGTGAATTAGAAGCACTTAAACCTTATGGGTGAATTGCCGGTGTTGTTGACATAAATCGAATACAGGTTATGGGCAGTGACCACTACAGTAACCTTTCATGTCCCCTAATATCACGAGTTTCAACGTAAATGGAACTGGTTGTCCAGGTATTATTTTGGTGGGACCTGGGTAAACTTCTTAGGATGTATTTTTAGGAGGTTCCATTCTACTTTCAGGAACACTTGATGGGAGTTATCAAATATATGCTTGCTCTTGATTTACTTCTGCAATTTTTTTTCTTTCCCTCTATGCTTCTGCAGTTGAATTCTGGTAGGTTGGTCTGTCTGGGTCAAGAAGCAGAGCTTTGGCTGGCTAGTTACCCTTGTGATGTTACAGTTCCCTTCTGTAAGCGGGGAGGGATTTGTTCCCTCCTCCATAACTCTACTCTGACTCTTTTCAAGCAAGACTAAGATTTGGCTGGTTAATAAGAACTTGGCTTTTATTTTTTTCTCCAAGCTAACTTTTTTTTGGATATAAAACATTCTAGAAATGTATTACTGTACGAGCTTTAAAACACGTCGAAAACTGGCATTGCTAAGCCGTTCCTGCTGCTCCTCTAACATGCTGTCTGGAGACGGCCATTTTCGGTGTTCAGGACTCCTGGGTCTCCTGCGCTCGTGTGTTTCTGGCGTTGTGAAGCTCTGTCTGAGTTTATTCAGAGAGAGTAAAACGAGAATCCTTCCTTTCCCTGCCGCTCCTCTCATCAGGACTGCACAAAGCTTGAAGCGTTTTAAAAAAGAGAACTCTGGTGCTGCTTTATTAAAATGCCTTTCTGGAGAGAGACGAGTGAGACTGGACTAGAATCTCCTTTCCAGCTGCTTGCCTTGGAAGCAATGAAACAGCATGGCAGATGGTAACATCCCCTTCCTTCCCCTTCCCTATTTACATAACTCTGTAACTGAACAACTGTGAGAAGCTGACTAAATACATAGAAGTAAATATCATCATAAATCACCGACTCTTCTCAAGCCCAGTCAGCGTGCGCTGTTATACTCAGCATACCATAGTTACCCGACTGCCTCCTGGTAGGTGTCATCTATCGCTGCTTTCCCGAGCAGCGCTGAGAGCCTCCAGCTTGTGTTGAAGTCAGTGGGAACTGCACAGTTTAAAAGTGTCAGTGAGTTAAATAATGGTAGTTTTTTTCCAGTCAAGTCTTATAAAGGCTTTTTCACTTCTGTAACTCTATCTTAGTTATCTGTGCATATATGGGGAAAAAATAAAAACAGTATTACCCATATGAGATGTTGCACTGAAAGTGCTAGGAAATGCAGTTCTCATATTACCAATCAAAGTGGTACAAGGCAGGTAGCAGTGCAGCTTTCTGATGCACTGCCACTAATAAATATGCCCTGCCCAGTTGATTTGAAGGATGTAAGCTCCGTGATCTGCAGTCCCCAGATAGTGGCTAGAGGGGCTCAGGTGATTTCAGTGGGGTACATGGCCTGTACAGAATGGTGACACTGACTAACGCTACTGATAAGAGTACCTAGAGTCACCGATTCAGCCAAAAAGTGTGTGGGAAACCTTGCAGAAAGCCGTTCCTACTGGGCAGGTAGGCGTACTTGAGCCATTAACCAAGTGAGATGTTGCATTTCCACCTACCCTCTCCCCCAAGCACTCATTAAATTGTCTGCAATGAACTTTACTTATATTGGTAGTCTTTTGATAATATTAGTGGATTAATACTTGATGAACAAAAAATAACCAAAACTATATCTTCTCAAAAAACATGAGCCCCAGCTACCCTCTCCTGAAATACCAATTTCATTTGCTTTTATGCTGTCTGCTCTCATAACTGCTATTCTGCTTTCAGTACAATTTGGTGGATTCCTCTTTAAAGACAGACAGATCCTAAATTGTCCAAATGCCTAAATTTTTGAAGAGGCCACTATATTTGTGCTTGAGGATTAGCTGATGCAGGTAGCTTTGCTATCTGATGTGAGTCAAGACAGGCTCTTTTTCTGAGTCCAGACATCTCTCCCCGCCAGTACAGGAGAGTAGTTATGGCTCCCCTCTTACTCCGCCTAAGAGACCTAAGAGAAAGCTTGCTCCTAAGAGGAGACAGGAAAGACCAGTTGCAGCTCCAAAGAAAAGAAGAAGAAAAGTACATAGAGTGGATCAATATGCTGCGCAAGCTCGCCGGAAGAAAGTAAGTTTACATGTGTTCCAAAACTTTATGACAGAAGTGCCACTTTTTAGGCACCTCTCTAGCTTTATTTTTTCAACTTGGGAGTTCTCTCCATGCTTCAGGTTGGGACTTTGCAGACAGAGCTTCTGTAAGTGTACTGAAGGACCCAAAGGAAAGCAGCCAAAAAGACCAAGTTTTCTGGGAACTGTTTTTCTTGTTTCAGACGGTTTGCTTTAGGGAAAGTAATCTTTAAAATCTCTTTAAAAAGCCAGCCATCAGCTGGATGCAATGTCAGATAAATCCCTGGGAAGACACTATCAGTATTGCTAACCCTTGTGTCCTATTACAAACTCTGCGATACTTGGTAACCTCCTTAACTCCCCAACTCTTGGAAGCCCCTTGATTATTTGAGACTCTGTCTCTAGCCATCCTGTTTATGGAGAAGTCCTGAAAATGTTACTCTCAAAAACTAAAAGGCAAAGGAAAACTTTGAAAAGCTATTTTAAAAATATCTATTTTAAAACCGGTTTGTGATTTTGGAGGGCAAGGGATTCTTGATTACATGATTTCTGAATGCCAGATTGCAGAAGTGTACAGTGGTGTATAAGTCTGCTTTCACAAGAAAAATGTCAACTGGAAATTGCTTCATCGGGAAAAGATGAAAGTGGAGGAAAAGGGTATTCCTTAGTGTACTGCCTTTCTCCCCCTGACACTAATTAACACACTGGGAGGGGTAATAGACAACTTCCATGTTCTTTTCATTTTAACCAAGCAGTTCAAAAAGTTGTCAAATAAGCAAGCAACCTAAATGTTTCTCCTTTAGGCTTCAAACAAAAGCCTTGACACACCACTGTATTTTACAAGAGGCCATAGATAGTCTTCTCAATAGGTGTGTGTGGTCTGTTTTAACTTGTCACATGTGTTGTAAAGATTCAGCTTAAAATAGTTATTGAGACCTATTCTGAAAGTGGGAAAGGGCAGACAGGGACAAAAAAAGTCTTCAAGAAAGTTGTCAGGTATAAGAAAACTGAAAAATTTTGGAGTACTTTTAATGCTGATTTACCTGAGAGAAGAACTGATAACTGCTATGGACAATATTGCTATTATTCATTAATTTACCTGGCAAGTTATACCTCTCTGGCATTAAGTATTGTATGTAGCCTATAACATTCCTCCTGATGTGAGCACATGTGATTGTTTCTTTCTTTCTCTGAATGAAAACTTTATCCAAACTTCTTATCCCTTTCAGAACTCTTCATGAAAAGTCAACTGTGAATTTATCACTAAAATTTCAGGAAAGAAATACCACTGTTACAAATGATATTTCCCATCACATATGCAAGTTAGTCTTTTGGTGCTGTTCAAGAGCAACGGAATGTAGTATAGACCTGGATCCTACAAAGGAAAGAAAAACAGGATATAGTATAATTCATTCTTCCTCTTAATCAAGCTTCTTCCAAAGAAAAACTCAGGAGAGAATCTAATTATGGTCTGCATGTCTCAGATCCCATACCCAATGCTTTCACAATAATACCAACTCTTTCTTCTAGTACCATCTCAGATATTCCTACGTCTTCAAAGATAAAATGCTTCTGTCCAGCTTCCCAAAGTCCTGAGACCAACATTTAGCTGAGGAAAGGTACAAGCCAGAGTTTTATTTGTTCGCTAATAATTCTTTGGAAGTTGCATCTGGGAAAGCACATGACCTGTGAAAATGGCATGTGAACAGAAAAAATCCTTGCCTGAATATGCAACCTACAGCCACCCTTACCCTGCAGCAACCATTTTGGGAAAAAACTTGAATTTAGAATAGAAAAATAAAAGATAGCTAGGATTTTAAAATTGGAGAGAGAGAATGCAATGAGATGAAGGAATATGAGTGAGGGCCTTTCTCTGAGCTGCTTTGAACACAGTCAGGTAGTAGAAATGGCAGAGTTGGAGTTTTTTGTGGCTTGCTTATGTGAGCTTTTTGTTTCTTTTAAGAACAGGATTTTTCATTTATGTTGACTTTCTTTGAGTTTCAAAAGTGTCTCTTCAGACCTACAGATGAAATTGGTGAAGAGAGCAGCTAAACAAATTAACATCACTCGTGAATTCTTGAAATCTCTGTAAACGTTGTTGCTCTTTTCTTATGAAAGAAGCCTCAAGCCTGCTGACAAAAGTAAACATTAATGGGAAATCATCTGGATTTCCATTTTTCCTGAATAAGATTTGGATTCAGAGGAAAAATTTGTATTTCTTTGTGATTGATGTTCACATAGACTTTCAAAAATCTAAATTCCCATTCATTGAAAAAATCTTATTATTTGACTGTGGGAGAATGCTGAAACAGACAATTTTCTTGTAGCCATATTTTCTTCTTTTTTCCTAAACTCAGAATGTTTCATGGTCTTAGCAACACTAACTACTTGGGCTTTCCTGAATCAAAATATTTCAAAATCTTACTCTGTGCCCAAACCACTACCATGTGTTGCAGAAATTGTTCTTCTTGTTCTCCACTGTGATTGCATCTCCTGTGAGCAGTTTCTTAATGTAGTTACAGTGCCACATGGGAGATGACAATCCTGTGTCATCTTATAAATTATCAGGCTCATATATCATCCCTTAATGATTCAGACAAAGGGAGAATTTCTGAACCGTCTCTTTCTGGGTCATATTCAAGTGGTGTTTGTTTTTTCTTCTCAGAAAATTCTGCCAAAATCTAGTTTTTCCTCATCCAAAATTTGTTAGTATTCTGGTTTTTTTTTACTGGGACAGTGTTTTGTTCCAGATACTCAGACCAGCCAAATCAAACAGAAGTGAGGAGGAAGTCAGCATACTGTGACAACAAATGTTTTCTTCTCAAAACCAAAACAAAATCCAAGTTCTCTGCCTAAAATCTTGCTTTAAAAAGTTTCCCTTCTCTGTGCCATCTGGTAAAAATGTTTCATTCTCTTATGGCTGAAAACAGTATCCTGTGAGCATGTTTTAGTGTTTTCTGTTTTGTTTCTTAACAAAAAAGAAACTTAAATGAAGAAATCACGGTACTATATCGTGTCTTCTGGGGCCTGCTGACAATTTTGCCAGAACTGTCATTTGAGATGTTGGAAACTTGGCTTTGAAGCAGATGAATGCCTCCCTCCGAGCCCCACGTTCTACTGAAGTCAAGTGACTTGCATATGGTCATCCTAGTATCAGATATCTTTTGAAGTGAATTTTAGTAAGTGTCTTGGGACATGAATCCTGAGTCAAAAGCATCATTTCAGGTCCCGTGTTTGGACTATCCTATTTACACAAGCCTATTTAAAAGCAGAGTTCTTTATCTAGAAGAAACAAACTGAATCCCAAAGTTACATGCATTTTTCTGATTTCTTGGTACGTGGTTTTACCAAATGTATAAGGGTCCTTGGGAGGCCTAGGAGCAGCTATAAAGATGATCTTTTGCTGTCTTGTGACAGCTTCCCAGCAGGGCTTTCTCAGGAGGAAATCATGGAATGGATATAGAAAAGGAAATTATAAATTGTAGGTGTAACAGCTCAGCCAAGGCTTTGCCTCTTGACCTGGATGGTTATCCTGTCAGAGTTTTGCCAAAGGACCTCCGTTTGTACTAAAAGGGGGAACGTTGCAATGACAGTAGCAACTTTTTCCCTTTGTGCATATTTGTACAGATGATGGTAAATCCCCTGAGAGAGATTGACAAGATAGTAGGACAACTCATGGATGGACTGAAACAGCTGAAACTACATCGATGTGTCAATGTCATATTTGTTGGTGATCATGGTAAGATAAAAAATATTCTTTATTGCTACAGAAATGCTTGAGCAATATAGCTGTACATATAATAGGTAGCCTATATGAAAGTCCCATTTAAGATATTTTTGTGCTGATTTTTCTAGAAGGTTAAGTCCTAAAACACAAGCAGTCAGTGTAGACTCACAATTCAACTCTCCTGCTGATTTTCGCTGGGATAAACTTCTCTTTAGTTTCAGTGATCTTGATATTTAAATCATCATATAATGTTTTTTAAAGCTTACCATTTTTGATGTCGCATCCACATGCAACTCTCCCAGCAGATATTGGAAGGCTATAATATGCCTTGAGGGTTCTTTGTTTTTGTTTTTGTTTTCTTTGGCAGTCTTCATGGAAGAAAACAATTTAGTAGCCTTGTTCCCTTTTTCATGAGGGACTGAGTAGAGCTTTGGAGCAAAACATTTCCATGGCAATTAATGAGACAGGCTATCTTAGCAGGAGGAAAAAGGGGAATATATGTGAGGGACTGTGTCTGCTTGGATGGAGAAAGTAATCAAAATAATGGAGGAAGGAGGAAAAGGGACAAAAGATATCTAGGGGACAGATGGAGGGTCACCAGTAAAAGCAGTTATATGATTTGGTAGGTCTTACTCTTCTGGAAATTGGAAGAAGCATTTTCATGAGAAGAAATAGTAAATATTAGCAAAGAAACAGGAAAAACAGGAAAACAGGAAAAAAAGTTTTATTAAAAAAGTGTGACCTTGTTTGAGATAAACCTCTTTTGGCATAACATTTTAGTGGCATTTCCAAAGTTCACAATTTAATCAGACATTAATCATTTGTAAGGAGTACTGTTCTGTTCAGATCTTTGTTTTTGAAAATCTCACAAGATGTGCTAGATTAACAGTAAAATGGAATATGCCTCCTGTCTGGCTGTGGGGAGAGATGGATATGGGACAGCACAGATTTACAGAGGAGGTAGTTTTGTGCTGAGGACTGGACTGTGCCTGTCAATGCATTCCTCCAGGCCACAGACTAGGAGAGAATTGTTTATCTGCGGCGGGCTTAGAACAGACCACCAACAGACAATACCTTTTGTGTGGGACTTCTCTTAAAATCCTTTGTTTAAAAAAAATATCCCCAAAGTAGTATACTAAACTAGAAACAGACTTGAATTTTTCCATGAGTTTAATTTGGAGATGTGACAGTGCACACACAGTATATGTGGTGATTGTTTCTACAGCACTGAGACTGGTATGTCTCTCATGTAGGCAAGTGTTGAAAGCATCCCTAATTTGGCTCCTGCCAGTGTCTGATGTTGGAATTAGATGACTGGAAAGAAGAGGAATAGAATTAGTTACCAAAATGAAAAGAATACATAAAATAGTCCGTTTGGGGTCTCTTGTGTGCTGTTTTGGAAACATGTTCATTTTCAAGCTGGATTAATTTTTCATTTTCCTTCTGCAGGGATGGAAGACACTACTTGTGAAAGAACTGAATTTTTAAGCAACTATCTGACTAATGTGGAAGATATTATTTTGTTGCCTGGATCTTTAGGGCGAATTCGCCCTAGGTCTAGCAATAACCTGAAATGTAAGTTAATTTAATTATACCATTTATATCCTGAAAACTAGACCCCATCCTCTCCTTTGGCTGATGTAGCCCAAAGGATGCAAGTTTGCAGGGTGTTGACAGGACATTCAGAGGAAAGACAGCTTAGAACCTGCTGCTCTTCACACTTCTGTCAATGAAAACAGGACTTGAGGAATATAAAGAGTCTTTTACCTTTTCTGACCTAATGGATTAAGTGAATTGTTAATTCTGAATTCAGTAACTTCTTCATCCTTTTGGCATGGATGAGGAGCAGAGTGGGTTGCTAAACAGCTCAGGTGGACTGGCGATGCTGAAGATACAAGAAAACATTGTAAAGTGTGCGTTTGAGCCAAGGGGGACAGTTAAACTTACTGCTTTATTGTGTTACGCTATTAAAACCTCATCCTGACTTGGCGTTTGAGATGAGATGACCTTATATGAGAGCAATGAGGGCTCTGGCAGGTGTCCTCTGGTGAGGCTAACTGTGATTTATGGCATTACTGCCCCCAGCTGCCCTGACCACTCTGCTGCGGATTACCACCTCCATGGCCGTGGCACCAGGACGGGGCTTGTGCCAGCACCTTGGCTGCTCTGCCTCAGTGTAGCAGTGCAAATCTGGCTTTGCAAGCAGTTTAACCTACCATGCAAACTGTGAAACTTAAAAACTGAATCATAAGTACCCACATTTTTGCAAAGTATACTGCAAGGACGAGAGCTTTTGGTGTAGGGGACTAACAGATAGCATGGACAGCCAACTGACCCCTCGCAATACTTTGGACATGCTTTGGTTGAAGACAGATTTTTGCAAACAATTATTTTTTGAAGATTATTGATTTCTAGAATGATAGAAGAAATCATAAAAACCTGATTTTTATTTACTATGATGTAATTTATCTGGGTATTTATACTGTAGGAATACAGGATATGTGTGTAAAGATCTGTTGAAAACAGAACGTATGTTGATAAAACTCACTGGATTAACACAAAGACTGAATTCCTGCTCTTCAGAATCTATTAAAAATTTATATTTCAGTTCTTCAGAGAAGATTTTTTTTTTTTTTAAGAACTTTCAATCCTTGAATTCCCAAACTGCTGAGCAAAATTAGTTTTCTTTGGAGGATGAATGGCAATGTCTTCCAGAAAGATCAGCTAGTCTGACTGACCTCTGAGTCATACTTCTGGTTTCCCCGCAACACCATTCTCCTCTTTTGGCTTCTGTCCTCAGCTTCCTAATCTGAATACTTGCAATTGCTTATAAATGAACAGTTCGAACATAGAATGAAGCAGCATGTTTCTTGGTCTTAGAACTGGAGTTTGGCTCATTGAATGGCAAACTACCAGCTGTTTTATTCCTCTGCCATTTTCCTATTCCTAATATTGCCCCAAGGCCTGTAGGCACACCCTTGTAATAGATTCAATAGATTCTGGATCCAACAGAGCTCAAGCTAAGCAAGATCATGCCCTAAGCAACCAAAAAAAGGTTAAGAAAGGTGGCACTCTATTTTCTTTTAGCCTGTTCTTTCTCCCTAGACTGAAAAAAGCTCTCTCTTAACCCGGAAGAAGTCAGAGTCAGCGCAGGCTATTGTTGGGTTGAGCTTTGCTACATCTTGCACAGCCCTTTAATAATCCTAAGACTTATCCAGAATATTTCACTGTTGCTTTTCACTTACTCTGTAGTAGCTTAGTGAAATACGTGTAATGCTAAAAGAGACAAAAAATGTAACATTTATCTTACTGTTTCTAAGAAAGTGCATTGTTGTGTTCAAATATGCTTTCAGAATATTTTGGGGATGGTTTTATGTTTTAAAGGGAAGCAGACATAATACTTGGAGTGTCTTTAGAAACTAGAATAAACATTAAGCTTAGTCCCAAGTCATAAAACACTGAGCAACATGCAACGTTACTTGACCAATAAAATATTAAGTGAAGGGAACACAGTTAAATTTTAGCTCATATTCAGAATATCCTATCTGGTATAGTGTATTTTTAGTAATGATCAGCCAAGTTTTAAGAGGAACCCTTTTTATAATATTACATTCTTACCTTGTAATTTCTTCAGCAGATGGTTCACCTTTTGATAGCTTTATCTTTTTTTTATTTGCTTGACAGATGACCCTAAAGTGATTGTTGCCAATCTTACAGTAAGTATTTATTATGGAGATATATGTCTATAGTGCACTGTTCACTTCACACCTTAATTTGGGACATAATTTGGCATTCTCTGCTCACTCTTTAGGCAGGAAAACCAATCATTAGTGCGAATAAAGAGTTTTAAATGGGGCCCTTCATGAGTAGAGATTAATGTTTGTCATGAATTCCACTGTTTGCTACTGTAGTAGCTTTTATAACCTTTTTGGGTAATGCAGAGCCAGAATCTCCCTGACCGTCCTGACTCCCTGAATTGAATCTATTTATTCGTTCCTTCAGAAATGGAAAGTAATCTTTTAGGGTAAATATTTTACTAGCACTTTGAAGATGCTGGAAAAGTTCATTTGATAGCCCTCAACCATAACCCTGTCGTTAATGGGAAAAAAAAAAAGTTTAAAATAAATGCTGATTTCTACAAAATTTAGTAACTGGACTGATTTAAATATACCTGTAGACAAGATGTATTTTCAGCATTCAGCTTTTCTTTGAAATTTAAGCCTTGGTCAAATTAGAACAAAGTTCTTCATCTGTGAGCTAAGTATGATGTTTTGCATGATGCTTTTGAAAAGACTGTCATAAGAATGAAGTTTTCCAAATACATCTTTGAACGACCCCCTGTGCACTGGTCTGACACAAATGTTGCACAGGCAGGGCTGTGCGGGGTAGTGTGCGTGTACATGTTTTCAAGGCATCATCAATAATGCGTTCAGCAGCTTGAAGTTTGTAGTTGAAGGTTACGTGCACCTTGCAGCCCACTGATGACAGCGCCGTTTGTAACCACTTCGTTTTCAGTGTAGAAAGCCAGACCAGCACTTTAAGCCCTACTTGAAACAGCACCTTCCTAAACGCTTGCACTACGCTTACAACCGAAGAATTGAGGATGTCCATTTACTGGTAGATCGCAAATGGCACGTGGCAAGGTAAACTGTTGCTTATGCTTTTATTCTGATTTTCACCCTGTTTTTCTGATGAAATAAGGCCTGTGGGGTTGCACTGCCTGTCAGCATCCCCCACCTGCTGCCTGGGAACAAGGAGAGTTTTGAACTCCCGGTGAGGTTCAATCACATTTGGTGCAGGGAAGGGTGTCTCAGAACAGGAAAGTGTTGTAAAGTTTAGGAAAATCAGTAGTGGGACATAGGGGAGAAACACAGATTAGTTCCCCCAAAAGGCTGCATGCTTTTTGACTGATTAGCTCATATATATTTCACATGTATTTTAGCTGATCAGCTCATTTATTAAAGTGCAAGCTTATTCCACCTGGGAACTGGGGAACATCGGAGGAAGCAGAAGGCATACATGACCAGGGAAGGTTTGGGAATGTGAGGCTGAGTGGTGGAATGGGTAAATGGAAAGAAAATGGAGATGCTGAGAGGGTGGCAGAGTGGGTAAAAGCCTGAGAATACGTGGAAGACCTTGAGGGCATTACAGGATGGCTATCATAGTGCACGCAAGAGAGCTCTGTGCTGTGAAACTAATCCATAGGAAGTCAGGATGCTTCAGTTCAGCTGTTCAGTGAAATCGCTGTTTTGGCTTGTTCTTCCCCATATGCCTCTGAATTTTCAGTTGTAAAATATGAGCAATTTTTTATAAGCTTAGTAATTGATTGAGGAAAAGCAAGCTGGCACATATATGTACTGAGAAAACAGAAGCAGAATAGCCTTTGTTTATGAATTGCATGCTCTTTTCTAGGTTAATATACATCCTTTTTGTCCCTTTGATCATTTGACATGTTGTACATTACAGTGTAAGAATGGCCGGGTCTTTCTCCGTAAAGTTGACTCAGTGGTTCTTGGAGGATGACACTGATTTGGTTCATAGCATTCTGTTCTGGGCTTTAAATTGTGGTACTTTTCTTTGCCTGTGTTGCTGCCAGGCAAACACACGGTGTGTCGTAAGTGTCTTTTGACATCTGTGCTTATCTTCCTGTGAATTATGCAAGGATCACGCTGCTGAAGCAGTGAATGAGAAACCCCAATTGCTTTCTTGCATAACTCCACTAGATTTTGGCTATTTTCCTTGCACAGTTTCTGTGGTTAGGGTTCACGAACATTTCAGAGAATTAGACGCCGAGTTTTAGGCCTATATAATTTTTAGTTTTAAGAATATTACTGTCACTGACTGGATGAAAGTGGAGTACCCAAGCTGATTTACGTTAGCTAGTTTTCTTATTATTCATCTCAAGCTTTCTTTGGCTTATTTACTGACAATATTTTCTGGAATCTGGTTCTCCATAAACCATTTGTTAATATAACTGTAAGTCATTGTGTATTCATAGCCAGGCAGAAGCCAGGTCTAGAGTTTATTGTTGTAACTCCAGTAATTTACAAGGCCAAAATCAAACTTTGGCTGAGCATCAATTTAATCAGGATGGCTCCAAAGTAACCTGTAGGGTAATCCAGTCCACTGTGTGGATTGCCTATACATTTCATGTCTCTCTCAAAACTGAATATAAAAAAGTAGTCTGGAACAAGCTGTTAATTATCATTCCTATGACACAGTACTTATTTTTCCAGATATTTTTCTTCATTACAATCTTTCTTTTCTTTTCCCTCTCCAGTTTTTCTTTTCCCTCCAACTTTGTTGCTGTTCTCTCTCTTTTTTTTTTAATTGGGTGGAAGGCAAACAGGTGAGAGGACTTTAAAGCATTGCCATTTGTGCAACATTTACAGCATTGTAATGTCACTAGTGCTGTCTTAGAAGCTGCTATTGGCCTTTTACTGATTGGGAGAGTATGGTCCTAAATACCTCCAGTCTGCAGGAGACCATATGATATGAGAAAGTCTGCTAAAATAAGCAGACGTATTCAAGTTGTTATCAGTGGTTAAGAGCTGGCTTTTAGGTTTGCACTCCCATACACTGGGAGCACAGGGAGAAACCATGTCTGTGGGGAAGAGGATAATGAAGCTGAATATCCTCCTGATACAGCTAAAATGATGATCCACTTGCATAACCAGCTACAGTATCCTCCTTGGAGCTTCGCTGGGCTGATGCGTTTGCTTTTTGTCCTTGTCGGTGGCGAGCGTCACGCTCCGCTCGCTCTGGTGGAGAGCTGGAGTTGTGAAGCCTGGCCTCATCCTTTAGAGCGAAGCTGCTGCAGAGCTGAGACGTGGCTTTGCGATGCCTGTGTTTAACAAGGGGGTTGTCAGATGAGCCTGCGCTCCCCTCTACTTGCGAAAGAAAGATGAGCAACTCACCGCCTTTGAAATCCTGTCCCTCCTATCCCAAAAGCACGTTGCTTGGTCAGCCACCCTAACTACAACCCTTTGCTAATGCTTTTTCAATTTAGGAAAGCCGTGGATGTTTACAAGAAACCGACGGGAAAATGTTTCTTCCATGGAGACCATGGCTATGACAATAAGATAAACAGCATGCAGGTATGAGCAGCGCAATAACCTTTATGGGTGGGTCGCTGGCGGCAGAAGAAATGAGAGGTCTCTAAAATGTAAATATTCACTGAAAAAATCTACAGTTTAACTCTCTTCTTTTGCATTTTTCTCTCTTTCTTTTTTCCTAAAGACTGTCTTTATAGGTTACGGCCCTACATTTAAATACAAGACCAAAGTACCTCCTTTTGAAAATATTGAACTTTACAACGTCATGTGTGGTAAGCTCCCTGTTGGCTGAACTGCGAAAGAAGCATGATGCTTTAGCTAATGGGGCTTTCAGAGATCCACGTAGGCACATGAGATCTGGTGTCCTGACTCCTTCCCTATATCCCATCCCTATTCCCTCCTTCCTGGGCACCTCTTCTTTGGCTGGGAGGGCAGAACGTGCTTCTCAGGGGCCGGGGTTTGTTCTACTCAAGCAATTGGCCATAAAGGGCATTAAAATAATTTTGCTGCTTGCAGCTTGGCCAAGATCAAACATGCATCGCTACAGTATGTGGTGTCTGTGCTTTGTTAGTCTAGGTAGGCGACTTGAATCCAAAGATTGCTTCTGCACCTGCGTGTATCACGGGGCAGCTCAGGGGCATCACTTAGTTTTCTGCAGCATCTCTTGATACAGTTTTGTTGTACTCTTACTGTAGCAGTGAAGTAGAGTCTAATGATGTATGCAGATATTGGTTATGATCTTTTCTTTAATATCGATTTTCCAGGGGATAAAACTTTCAATCCGAAGGTGTAATTCACTCATTTAACTTTTTTAAAATCATGAAATACCAAAAGGGTGACTATCCCTTATCTGTAAAGCCAGTGACTAGTAATTCTGTGTTCCAGATGCTTGATGTGAACCAAATTGCCTGTAGGTTTACACTGGAACGCACAGAAGTAGTTATAATAAAGCTGTTTTCCAATATCTTCATGCAAATTAACATTCTTGTCATTAAGACTACCATACAATTCAGGCAGGACTTGAAGTTTTATGATGTGGACAAAAGGTTAGCATTTTGGTTACATTAAAAACATTTATTAGCATGTCATAGATGTAAAGACTATTACAAATAAATTGCTTAGCTCGGTAGAGATGTTACTGAACACATATGTTTGCAATTTAACCATCGTTCATTTGTTTGATGTTTTCACAGATCTGCTTGGATTAAAGCCTGCTCCCAATAATGGAACTCATGGAAGTTTAAATCACCTGCTGAGAGCCAATGTTTATAAACCAACCGTACCAGATGAAGTTGCTAAACCACTCTATCCTGTAGCTCTTCCTTCTGCATCAGATTTTGATATAGGATGTACATGCGATGACAAGGTAGATGTTTAGGCTCTGCTGATACTTCCACTATTAGCAGTAATTACCTAGTAAAGTTTCATAGTCATGTTATATTTTAGAGGGCTTGAGCTATAAGAATTCCCCAGATCCTTCCTATGAAGTGTTTCTGTGCCCTTTTGAAACAATTAATGCTTCTTGTAAAACAAGAAACAAAGAAATTGTCAGTGTTTTATAGCACTAGTTTTGTTTTGCTAGATGCCTTGTAAAACAAGATGTCAGAATGCTCCAGTGATCCTAATCTTGTTCCTTTTTTCTATTCTTGAGAAGAACAAGTTGGATGAACTCAACAGGCGCTTTCATGTCAAAGGAACAGAAGGTAAGAACCTCAGTTCTCACGACTCAGTTAATAAAAACGATTTTTGTTTTCTTTTGCAAGTTAGACTGCATCGCTAATACCAGATAAACACCTGTTGTGGCTTAATCAATGTTGTGTAGTACACTATCCTTTCCAGTTACTGTCAAAACAGCACACAGGCATAAGACTAAGTGCTGTTCAAGTGAGGAAATGCGTGCTGTCTTTTGCGATAACCAGGGCCAAAATATCACTCAATGTGATAACAGTTTTAGCTCTTGCTTTCCATCACCGTTCGGAGGTGTCATCTCTGCTGTGGAAAGGGAGGAGAAGCAGAAAGGAAAGGAGAGGGAGCACGACACAGCACACCATTCAATCACAAGCAATAGATGGGGTAAAAAGGAGCATGTACCATGTTTGCACACTGTTTTACCAGTAATGTTCAGTCTTGGGTTTCACTTGGTCACTGGTAAAAAGGACTGTGCAGTTCCTTTGACAATCTGACTCTGATTGGCTTCGTAATGCTTAGTTTTTAGGATGCAGGTTATTTGCTGAACCTGTTCAGTAAACAAATGCACAATTACTTTGCTGGTTCAGAGATGCTGAGGCTGATTTGGTCCCTCATCTGCATTCAGGTCGATGTTTCTTCCAGAAAAAAGCATCCCCTGTTCTTCTGGAGGTGAGTTCCCATGCCCTCTGCTCCATGGCAGCATCAGAGTTTGTGTGGCTGCACAGCATATTGGGCCAGGTTAAAACTTAGAAATAGGACGAAAGGCCAGAGAAGAGTGTATGGGAACCACTTTTGGGAGCAGCAATGCCATCCTAAAGGTGTATCAAAGCAGAGATTTTCTTCTTGCAGTTGTGATCCAGTTCAGCGTAATAATTTATAGCATTCCCCTCCTGCAATTTGGCAAACTCTCAAGCTTTGAGTTTAGATATGGACTTAACATGCTTCAAATCAGATGGATAGGAGATTCAAAAAGAAAAAAATTCTCATGAAACTGCTGCCACTTCAATTTTACTACAGTGAACCATCAGTACAGCCAATCCTTTAGTTTCTATGGGTGAAACTACTCCTTTTTTTCTTCAAGTTTAATTGCCTTTTTGCAGCTTCTTTCAAAACATAAAGTGCCAGATGAGCCATGTAAAATGTGTTGACATTTTTATTACATGTATTGTGCTGCAATAACTTTTACTAAGCTTGTGTCCATACTGAAATGAGAGAGAAAAAGGCCCCATACACCACTTATAAAAGGTCAAATGCACTGTGTAAGGTAAGGTCTTTCAAAGGTTTTCATCTTGTTAAACTGATTTTTTTTTCAATTAGTGAAGAGTTATTCTCTGCTGTGAAAATTTCTGGCAATGGGAAAAAAATCAACGTTGTACTCTTAGATGTCTCAACATTTTTATTTTGCCCTAGGTTCTGATGCTTTTTCACTTCAGTGGTATAAAATTAGTATTTTTGTTGGAGTTTAAGAAATAACATTTAAATCAGTTTCAGTTGTTTATCTGCAAGTTGTTTATGAACTGGAATCAAGTGCCTCTTATTTAAACAATAAACAATTCTAATACATGCAAGTTAGTCTGTTGTATTTTATGACAGACTTTTGCATGTGTTCACATATCTTCCTGCATTTAGTTGGGAATTCCCTTCTTTGTTGTCATGAACCATGCATCTTTAGCTGATGTTGTTACTCACAAGCAGAAGAAAAATATTCCTTCAGCTTCTCTTGAATAAAGGAAGTATATGACCTTATTTCTTAGACAAGGTTTGCTCTACTTTTCTTTCCCGTGCCCTATAAAAATATACTCTGGTTGGACTCAAACACTACTAAACATGCCCTTTTCCTCCAGGTTAAATTCTTATCGGTAAACAGTGTCAGGCTACTTACCTCGTTTCTATGTTTGATTTCCAAGAGCAAGCCAAGACTCTGTTCCAGATGGTTATCAAAATTGATGAATCATGCGGCACAAGGGAAGATTTACCAATAAATTTATTTTTCTTCTTTTTGGTTTTAAGGATGCTTTTGTCCTTCTATAAGCAAACTTATTTGAGGTAGCTAGTGATATTTAACCATATCATGCCTCCACTATAAAAGAAAAGCAAGTTTTGCAGAGCTGAAGATGTCTTTTTGGAGCCAAAGTTAGGGAAAGGTTTTTGTTTGTTTTTCTTTCATGTTACTGACAGAAAATAACACATCAATCTTTAGAATATCATCTTCATCAGCCATGTGGAAAAAAAATTGTTCCAGTGAGTGAGCAATTTTGCCTTCCTTTCTTGGGGGACTTTCTGCTATACAGAAAACAGAGGAAGGAGAGAAAGTCTGGAGAGGAGTAGCAGGGGAGTGATAAGATAAGGTCTGGCTTAAAGCTACAAAAAAAGTTTTTTTCACCTTATGTGTGGCTCAAATGTAGACACAAAGACCGTTCTGGAGTCTGTGTTTGGAGAAATTGCCTCTTTCCATGTGCTGAGCCATTTCCATGCTCTCAGTCATTTCTAAACAAACATTTATGACACCGACAAGCTTTCCAATGCAGAAGGGGACATGCAATCTCAAAGTGGGTTATGAGCTTGGAAAGGGGATCTCAACCAAAAATATGTAAGAATTACTGCTTTCCCTATTATAAGGTTTCCTTAGCAGTTGTTAAGGGCCAGGATCCCATTGAGGATTGCTGTAAAATCAGCATGTTTCAGAAAGCCAGCTTTTTTTTTTTTTTCCATCTTTAAGGTTTTCATTGGTAAATGTAATTTCTTCTGATTTGTAGAGAGGCACCTTCTGTATGGGCGCCCTGCAGTACTGTATCGCACAAAATACAATATCTTGCATCACCATGACTTTGAAAGTGGCTACAGCGAAACATTCCTGATGCCTCTCTGGACATCCTACACTATTTCCAAACAGGTCAGTGCTCTCTCTGCTCTTGGAAATTGCTCGAAAATTGCTGGTAAAGTCTCTTTTGTAGCTATGTTCCTGAGGTTTAAAAATTTGTCTTCCCAAATAGACTTCTCTGCCAGAAATAATGCTGAATACTATTGAAAATAACAAATTCCTTATTTCCTTCAGAAGATAATAGTTTTTAAGACAGGGGGCTGTATATTTAATTTCCTGTTTTCATTTCCTTTCTAAGTTTTTCTCAGTGGGAATTTGTTTTCCCAGTAGAATCAGCTACTACAGTTGAATAGCATCCAGTGGCGATTTCTGGTACCTGCAGTAAGGGCTCTGCAGCAGGTGCCATACAGGACTTGGCTGTACAGCTGTGGTGGGTCATTTCATTGTGTACAAGGCCTTTCATCTAATCTGTTGGCTATATGAAATGGTTTTGCTTAAATAACTCCCTTTTAGATATAAATGCAGGAATTGCCTTTCTTGTGATTTCAATGCATGTCCTTCAATGCAGGCCGAGGTATCTGGTGTCCCCGAGCACCTAAGCAGCTGCGTGAGGCCTGACCTGCGCATTTCTCCAGGCAACAGTCAGAGCTGTGCAGCCTACAGAGGCGACAAGCAAATATCCTATGGGTTCCTGTTCCCTCCTCGTAAGTTTAGAGGGAAAGTCTGTAGAATTTAAAGTTATTTTTGTCCAGGTCAAACATGGGAATGGGGTGGGTATACTGTTCATACTGCGCTTGCTCAGGACCAGAGGCTTAAAACCACAAGCTGGCATCGCATCTAGGTGGGTAGAGGGGATGAGAGTGAAGGGAGGTGGCACGGCAGGAACATTTAAACAAGAAGAGAGCCATTAAAAGCTGGTCCTTTGCTCCAGCAGACAAAGGCTGGAAGTTGAAGGTAGGCAGAGTGACGAAGACCGTAACGTTTGAGCTGTCACTAACTACAGTAACGCAGCCAGCGACCTTCCAAAAGCCCATCTTTAAATCAAGTCCGTGTGCTGTAGCACAGACTGAGGTGATGGAGCACGGCATTCCCTGGCCCTGGTAATGCACAAAACTATACGGCTATCACAGTGCTCCCCTCTGCACCCTAAATCTGCAAGTAAGGAACAAGGACACGAATCTGGCGTCTCTGTAATCGGGAGTGTGTATGCTGTAGGAGTGAGGAAGGGAGAAATCCTTGGCTACCAATATCTGATATTTCTTCTTTGAAGTCAATGCATGGATACCAGTTTATACCAGCTGAGCAACTCGCCAAAGTTTTAAATTTCGAATTCAAACAGCAGAAAGATAAACGTATATCTAATTTATAAATCCCTATTGCACTGTTGCATACGGTAAAAAAAAAAAAAAAAAAGTTCTGTCATCATATCAAGACACTGCTAGTAGCAAACCTATGTAAATGAGTGTCCCCAATTCTCCTAGTGTAGTTGTCTTTGTTCAGTCTTGGGGCAAACAGTAGCTGTGGTCTTCTGGGATTAGTAAGCATTCAAAGGATGCAGCTGGAGCGTCTCGCAGTTGTGAGCAGCTTTGCTCTGCCTTCCTCAGCTCAGTGGCTGAAATACTTCAAAGAGCGGATCTGTGGTACGGAATTACTGGTGCAGGAGGCTTGGTCAGAACGAGAGGATAATCTGACAGTCTTTGCCCTGGAAACTATGTGCCTATTTTGCAAAAGCATGCAGAGCAACTCTCTGACTTTGGAGGCTATAAAAATAGATGAACTATAAAAATATTTTGAAATGGTTGACAGTTGAAGCAAAGACAAGATCCCTACATTCCATATCCAGCTGTCACATTAAAGTAAGAGTGAATTGTATGCATATAATGTATACTTCTGAAAAAAGATTTCAGATTTCTGTTTAGAAGACACAATTCCTTTTGATTGCTGTGGAGAGTTGTTTTTTGAAAACATTTTTGTGTTACTTGAATTCTTGATACTTCAATTCGTAATATTTTTCTGTTTTATTGTTTTCAGAATTAAGTTCCTCTGCAGAAGCAAAATATGATGCCTTTCTAATAACAAATGTCATTCCAATGTATCCTGCCTTCAAAAGTAAGTGCCATTTCCACAGTGTTTCTTCTCTTTCCCAAACTTACTGTAATTTTTTTTAATGATATGGCTGTTAAACTGTGGTATGAATTGATGGGAAAAGTTTAGAATATAAATTTCAGTTAGGTGCAGCCAGAAGATAATGCATGTGGGAATCTGTATAATTTTAGGTATAGGCAGGCAAACTACCTCAAGGAGGATTTAAGCTAATAATATTTTTCTCAGGCCTGGACTAAGGAGTGCAGACATGGTCAGTAGCTGTAGCTCAGCAGCTGTGCTTCATGCCACAGTAATTCTGTTTGTACAAGACAATTCAAATTTTCCTGTTTGTACCCCAAGTTAGTGCAGCATATCCTTAAGCAGCATGTTTTACGTTTCAACTGGAGCAGCCTGGGAGGGTGCACTAGCCTGCATTGCTGTAGTTCAGAGTTAAGTGGCAACTTGATTACTTTTAATTTTCTATCCATACTCTTAGAGGTGGACCAAACATGTTTATTACCTATAAAGAAAAAGGAAGAGGAAACCAATTTATGGAAAAATGAAGAATGATCTAAAAGCAGCTGAAACTTTCAGCAGTCTATGAATATTGTATTGACATTTCTTTTGTCTGCACGTCCCTTTTTTTCTCTAACTTTGCCAAGAGGTAGGAAAACCATCAGACTATTCTGGTGGCATTTTTGGCTTGGCAGGACCTGGGAAACCTTGGAAGAATCTCAAGAGCTGCTTCTTGTGAGATTTCCAATGCAGATTTTAGGCCAGGGAGGTTTGGATAAACATCAAAGCATATGGGAGGCTTTTTCTTTTTAACCCAAAAAAGTGTTTTTAACCAAAATCCTCTGAGTAGGAACAAGTGGTGATGTTTGCTGGAAATTTGAGCAAAGGCACATAAGTGATTATAGAGTGTAAAATTATTGGGGAATTCCCACCCTGAAATCACTATTTATGAAAATGCTTTTTATGCTAATGCTAATCTAAGCAAATCAGCTGAGATGCTAATCACTGGAGAGCAACCAACCATAAGCAGCTCGTTTTGTCTTGTGGTGTTTTTATCAGCAGTGAGCAAATTCCCTTAGATTCCCTAAGAGTAAATGCTGGAACTAATATCACTCCTAAGGAATTATGAAGTACTACAGGTGCGCAGATTGCAATGCAGAGAGTCAAGACCATTCATTATATAGAAGTTTTCACAACTGGGGGAATACGAGGTGGCTGTTTTATGCTACGCTGGCTTTGGTGGCAGTGCTGGCTGCACAAGCCCTCTCTACTGCTTTTTAAAAATTTATTTATTTATTATTTTTCTATCCTCCAGGCAGTAAATCTGTATGCATCCTTTCAGTAGTGAGTCTGGCTTAAGCACTTCCACTTTCTGGGAGCTGCAAGATCTTGCCCCTGTGCTGGCTCCCAGTTGCACTGACATTGCTGTCTATGTAGCTGTGGTGGGAATGCAGATGGGAAACTGCATTTCAGTGGGAAAATCAGAAAAAATGCTTTTCTTGTTGGGTTATTTTTATTGTTAAGGCTGATGCATTGCTGGAGTGAGCAGCCAGAGGAGTGGAACTGCCAACCCGTTACTGCAGCTGCGATTACTGTTAGACCACTGCTTGTGGGGTCTTCTTCACAAACTTGAGCAATGAGGTCATATGGCACTGAACAGTCTTAAGGGAAAAAAAAGTGCACTGGGGAAGGGAGGGAAGTTGCTTAAACTGGCATTGCCATCAGTGCTAGGGTACCATGGAATTATGTCTGAGCTGGCAAACCAAAGGTTAAACTTTTACAGAAGTTTGAGATGCTTTGTTTAGGCAAGCTTCTGTTTATATATAAAGGGAGGCAAAAAATTATGTAACTGGAGATCCCATCTCTGTACCCCTAACTTGTTAAGGCTGAGGAGAGTGTGAGAGGATTGTGTCCTGCTCTTTCCGAAAGTTGTGGTTAAAATTCCTCTCTAGGCGAGACATCTGCTGAGATGCCATACCATAACTTGGTCATACCAGCCTACACCTAATTTAAAAGTTAGACATTTTGTATCCAAGAAGCATTTAACTGAAAGCATGTGACCTTTGTACTGGCCTTTCTTTTAAAATGGCTGGTTTTTCTTTTAATCATCGTATTATTTCCTGTTTAGAAGGGGGGAAAAAAATAGTATCAGTCCCTGGAACTAGATAAGAAAGACAAAGGAAGTGTTTATAAGGACATCAACAGTGTGTGTGCGCAAATAGCTGTTTCTACTGCTAGTGATGGAACAGCAAGTGCTCTGTGTAGTGTCTATGGCAATGCCAGCCTTAGAATGGTACCGTGCATTTCCTCTGTCATTAGCTGGAAAAAAAAGATCAACAGAGGAGAAGTCTGAATAGGCTTTATTGGCCAAACTGAATGAAGCTGTAGTAAATCTGTAATGCTCACTCTTTGATTTCTTCAACTGTAGGGTGAATGGTGTCCACTGAATTTTTATCTTCATGAAGAAAAAGATTATTTATAAACGAGGCATGTTTTTACTGATCCAAATCATGGTGTTTTTTTTTTTTTTTTGGCAGAGATATGGAATTATTTCCAAAGAGTTTTGGTGAAGAGATACGCCACTGAACGAAACGGAGTCAATGTAATAAGTGGACCGATCTTTGACTATGACTATGATGGTTTACATGATACACCTGACAAAGTAAAACAGTAAGAGTTTAAACTGATTTGCTACTGCTTCACTTAATGATGCCTTTATCTTAAACAATTCAACCTTTTCACATTAATTTTGGGGAGGAGATACAGAATACTAACTTGAACCATGATTGCTGGTGATTTTTGAAAGCAATAAAGCCGCTAGATACACCATGTGGATTTCCTGACTCTTTCAAAGAAGATTTTTCTTCAAGACCCTTATAAGTAGGACAGTGAAAAAATACAGGAATGGCAATTCACTAAATAACTCTTCACCTTGATTTTTAAATCATGTGTTCATTCATCCTTAAGATGAAGCTAATTTATGTTTCAAATAATCTCTTTTCTCTGATTTTCTCTGCAGCTTAAGAGTGGGCAGCTGGATATCAGAGCATATCATAGTGCTATTGAGTTAGATACTCAAGCCTTTTGTTAATTCAGTAGTGCTTTCTGCCTATATCCCTGAACTGAAGAAGCCTTTTAGAAATCAGCATGTGGTACTGCTATGGCACAGTATCAAAACATGAGCTAACTGAATGCTCATTTTAAGACTGAGTTTAGTAATCAAACACATCTCGACAAAATACATGTGTACCCACACGTAGGGGAGGGAATATCTTACTGTTTGTGTAACCCCTTCTTCCAAAAAGGTTAATTCTCTGTGGGTAAATGTTTGCTTTATCTGTGGCGATCTCCCTTTCCGCCGCAGGTTTGTGGAAGGCAGCGCTATCCCTGTTCCAACTCATTACTACAGCATCATAACCAGCTGCTTAGACTTCACTCAGCCTGCTGACAAGTGCGACGGACCACTCTCGGTTCTCTCCTACATACTTCCCCATCGGCCTGACAACGACGAGAGCTGCAATGTAAGTTCAGCGAGGTTCTGCTGCGTTGTTGCAGCCCCATGATAAACATGACCATGGGATATGTGAAACCCAATTACAGTTGGAAGATACTACAGCTCACCGATGTCTCGACTGAAACCACAGGGCAGTGACTCTGTTACAAAGTGTTGTGTTCCACTCGTTAGGCAGGAGTGCTCCTTCATGATTAATGCGGCTATCAGAGAAAATGTAGAACTATTACTGCACAATAAAATTATCTGGAAGAGCTGACATGCAGTAAGTTGGCAGCACAGTAAGCAACTTGTGGGCTTGCACGTTTTGCCAGACTCTGTCAGTGCAACCTCGGAGCAGGCTGGGGGGAAAGGCTCTGTGCCCAGGATGTATTGTGGTGGCAGCGAGCCCGATGGTTTTTAGCGAGGTCTGTTTCCACATGCAGGTAGAGTATAGTTGTTACAGTGTCCATCTGCTGTCTGTCTGGGGGAGAGTGCCAACTCTTGCTGTTTCCAGGACATGTCTTGATTCAAAGGGGAAGTTCGGGTTCTCTTTTTTGGCAATCACAGAGATGAACAGATACCCTCCTGTTCCTCTTTGTATTCCTTTAGGATGAAAAATCCTATAGTGTAAGAATCTTGGTGAAGAACAAAGGACTGGGTTTGGTCAGAGCTTTAGAAAGTAACATGAATATTCTGCAGCTGATCATGCAGCAGGAGAGCTGGTACAGTCCGCACGGGTTACTGCACTCTGCTAGGACAGCAGTCATCACAGGCAGCTGTATTTCGACTTGTCCTTCCGCCTGAACTTGTTCTCCCGTTGCACAGCTGTATGGATTCCTGCACACAGACTTGTCACTATAGGCTGCCAGGAGTCTGTTTCCTGAATGAACACATTAATGTTACAAATTTTGTATTGGCACAAAAAGTTAAAACTCCTTTTCCAGCTACAAGCAGAAATAGTCATTCCTACTCTGTACACAATTCACCTGGAACAGTGTCTCTTTCTCATTCATCAAACATCGCTTGCTTTCAGGTCTCTCTTTTTGAAAACCAAACTTTTGGAGCGGTCCCCCTCTCTCTTGAAGAGGTCTGGCTTCCTCCTATTTAGACTCTTCACTGCTTTGGGCAAAGATAATCTTCTATCTGAACATTCAGAAAGTCTTACATATATTTCATTGTATTTTTTCTCTGGATGACTTTCCTGCTAGACCTTTGAATCAAGGTCCAGTTGGTGATCTGGAAGTTACTAATCTGGCAGTTTCTAGTGCCTGTGCCTTCATATGTCTCCCCATACGTGATTTTATGACAAAGTCCTTTTTTTCCCCGCTTCTCTCCCTACATTGTGCTCTAACTGGTAGGTGTCATTGTCCTCATAAAAGGCTGAAATCTTTTTCATGAAATGCTCAAAATAATGGCTTTTTTCCTCTTTGTTCTTTTACATTCCAGCCCCGATTTCTTTTCTGTGTAGTTTATGCTACATATGGTGTAAATATATTTACAGTTCTGTGTGCAATTGTAGTGCTACTACATAGTCATGAATGGACATTACTCTATGCTTGACATAGCAAAGAACCACTACAAAAATGTTTAAATATAGCTCTTCAATCAAAATATAGTTAGGCAAAATTTTGACACTCATGTACGCTGTCAGTCTTACTCTTGCACATGGTATTGCATTTGTCTCGTTCAAAGAAGTGACTGTGTAAAACCTCAAATGCTTCATGGATGAAATGCTTGGGATAATATGAGAATTTTTCCTTAACCTCTCCACAGTTTTCTTTTAAGTTCTGCAGAAATATTAGCTTTCCCCCTCTGCTCTTGTTGCACACACTTTCTCTCTCTTTACATGGCCGTTGGAGAACACCGCTACTCTTCTCATTAGAATTTGTCTCATTTCCAAACTGTGTTTATTCATGGTGAGGTTTTACTCATTTCTTCTTGTGTCAACATTTTTCTATGGCTTTCTATGACTTCACTGGGCTTCTTTGGGTTTTACCCCTCCGGATGATTTATGATTATACTCTAGGTATACACCTCTCTCTATTCACAGGAGACTCGGGACCTTTTTTGCTCCTCCTGTAAGAGAGGATGAGTGTTTTAGTAGCCTCCCTATGCATTTGTTCCAGCCTGATTTTTTTCTGGGACATGAATGAGATAAAATATTCCAGCTGAGATCTCAAAATGAAAATGGCATTCTTTGCACTGGACCTAACTCTTCTGATACTTTCTAGGATTTGCTTTTACCACAGCTGTATTATAATGGTGCCTCACAATCATCCTGCAATAAATAAGCACGCCTGGGTCCTTCTCCTCTATCTGCTGTTTCACCTGAGGAGCTCCCACCCAGCTTACCAGAAGTTCTCAGTGTCAAAGAGAATAACCCAGTTTCATACTGTATTGATGGTTCCAGCTCTCAAGGCGTCTGGATCTTGCAGTATGACATTCCAGTCTTCCTCTGCATTGACAGGAGCTCCCAACTGTTTTTTGCTAGCACACTTAACGACCTTGGCACAAAAAGCACTTACGGAAATATTAAATAAAATCAGTTCCAAGACCATGGCTGTGGAGGAACTCTGCTAGAAACTGCCTCCAGGCCACTGTTTTCCCTTTCAGCAGAATCTTTAAATACCTCTTTTAATAAGCCATTTCCTGATCCACCTGTCTGCATTCTGCGCATCTTCAGCTTTCCAACTAATAATTTCTCACATATGCTTTGTTGATATCACAGAGACGGATATTACTGCAGTTCTTTGGTTTGGAATATCTGGTATCTTTTCAAAGAAATTTTACATTAGCCTCCTATTTTATTGCCTATTTCTATTTAGCTCCATTTCTTCAGTTGTTCTTTTTTCCTTCTAAGACTCACTAAAAGTCTTATTATTGAGTGCTGTTGCGGTAAAACTAATTGGCACAGATGGAGAAAATAGCATCATTTTAAATATATACACTTAATCAGTTGTTTTGCAGTAATATAATACCATTTCAGTTGATCGATGTGTTTAAAAACCTCATTACTGGACCTGAGATTTCACAGGTCAGTTGTGGAACAGAAAAACTAAAACACAGATGAACTGACTGTTTTTCTAGGGTTATGCAGATGTTCTCTTGCTGTGCTTGGTTTAAAACACAGCTGAAAGTCCTGTGATTTAATGATATTGTAGTTCTTTTGCAAACTTTTTTGAGTCATCCTTGTAGCCTAAAAGCTGATCTTTGTGGCAATGGGACTTCCATCTGAGGTCTATAAAATGCAGATTTCCTGTTTAAAAGGAAGGCTTGAAGACAAGAATATGTCACAGTAATTGCATTTACAGTAGTAACCTCATTTAGGCCCATCTGCAGACTAGCAACCCGATCACCAGACTGAACACTGAGCAAGGGATTTCCTGCAGCTGTGTGCTGCCAAGCCGTGTTCCTGGAGCACGGGCAGGCTGAGGGGAAGGAGCAGAGCATGTTCCCTTTTTTTCTGTCTTAATTTGCATCTCTCATTTCATATTTCAGACGTGGTTTTGGGCCTCAGGTTGCTATCGACATGGACAGGAAAAGGCAAAGTGGTTTTGGAGCTAAAAAGCTTCCTGTATCAAAACAGATGGGTGCTGACTGGTCATGGACGTATGCTTTAGAGCAGCCGGCTGTGACCTACTTGTCCTCTCTGTGCAAACGATCGCACTCACCTTCCTGGCTTTTACAGAGAGACACGCAGCCTGGTCTGTGGCGCTTCCACTGCTTTGGGTAGTCTCCGGGGTTACAGAAGCTGCGTTTTTGTCTGTGAGAAGACCCCGTCACAGGGGGACCTTGCTGAGATACTTGAAAGGGGATTAATTCAGGAGTAAGCACAGAAATGGAGGAATTTTACCAGTAAGATTTCTGGGTCACATACGCCGTGTTTGAATGCCCTGAGCACAAACCTCCGTGCCCTAACGCGAGGCTTCCTGGCAGTGGTGCTAACGTGCCAGCTCGTGAGGCCGAAAGGGGGAAAGTCCTGTTTGCTCTGTGCTTTTCCCACGTCTGCTCCCAGCCTTACAGTCACAGGTGCTGGTTGTCCTGCTCCTGGGACACGTCACTGAGCTGATTTAACTCATTCAAACAGCCAATAACTCCGCTGTTTTGCAGGGCTGATTTTCTCATGAAAAAAATGAGTTAAATTAGTTTGTGGGTATCTCCAACAAGCACAGAGCTGGCACAAGGCAAGCAACAGGCACAAGCAGCTGGGAGAAAGGGGGTGATAGGAAGCAGAGCAGGACCTGCCCCTTTTGGAACTGTTGTGGTGGTTCCCTGTGTCTCTTGGACCAGTCTCCTAAGAGATATTGCATCCGTGCAGCCTGAGTTGGACTGCAGATGACCCTGGGAAAATCACCTTCTTGATTCTTTCATATGGAAAAACTTTTAGTCAAAATATTTGTTCTATCAGCGAATAATATGCCTGTTTTAATACAAGTGTTTTACAGGTACCATCATAAACCTTATCCTCATTATTCATTATATTAATCATAATGGTCATCAAATTAATCATAATGGTCTACTAATGGTAAGGTGGAAAGGTTAGAGGAGGTGCTGATCAGATGAGAATAATGCATGCATGGTGGGAGAATCATATGGAATATGGAAATATGGAATGACTGATAAATATGGAGCTCTTTCTGTGGGATAAAAATTATATAGTGACCTACGGATCTTCTCAGAGCAGCATGCATGCTTTTTTGAAACACCTGCAATGTTGAGTCAGCTTTTCACAGATGACTTTGGCCCCTGTCTCAGCCAATATCCTAAAATGGATCCTGAAATAAAACCGTAGGGATGATCTTGCATCTAAAGTTTCAAACCTGTTTTCTGTGAATCCCTTTACCTTAGGCTTCCTTTACCTTAGGGCACCTTACCTTAATTGTTCCTGAGTAGTGCTCAGAGATTGTTCAAAGGGACCTAACTTTTAGAAAGGCTACACTTGCTTTTAGGGTAGCTTTCTGGCACAGCATGTTATAATTTTTTTTCCCATTTCAGAGCTTGGAGGATGAATCAAAGTGGGTTGAAGATCTGCTTAAGATGCACACTGCACGGGTGCGTGACATCGAACAGCTCACAAGCTTGGACTTCTTCCGAAAGACCAGTCGCAGCTACACAGAAATCCTCTCCCTAAAGACATACCTGCATACGTTTGAAAGTGAAATTTAGCTTTCTAATCTTACTCAGTGCATCCTTTTATCAACTGGTGTATATTTTTATATTGTTTTTATATTTATTAATTTGAAACCAGGACATTAAAAATATTAGTATTTTAATCCTGTATCAAATCTTAAATATTAAAACCTTTTGTCATTTGTTTTGTTTCTCTAATGTTTAATATAGGTATGTTTTTTTGGTTTATTTAGTAGCGCTTGTAATACTGCAGCTTGAGCCCTTAGTCCAAGCTTTTAAGTGGTGCTGCAGGATTTGATACATGCATCAAGGAAATAGTAATTTCCCATGCTCCTTTACCACACTTGTAGTCCTGTACTGTGTATCAAAATACTGAACATGTAAAATTACATTAATTTACTGTTAACTATGTGACAGACATATTTAAACCCTATAGACAAGTAGAATCTTAAATATAATAAACCACACATTCAGTTTTTTTAATGTCTTTTGATTTCCTTTCACAGGGACTCTGAGAGGGACTTGGTGGCAGCTGAGTGCCGCAGGCTCTTTCTTGTTCACAGGGCAGAGCCAGCTTCCCCTTCTAGTGAGTTTGCATTTGCTGGATGAGACTACTGACAGGAGCCCAGATGACCTGCCCTAATGCTCTGTAGTGAGACCATAACACGGACATTCGTGGTGGTCACTAGTGGTTAGATTTTGCTATAGGGGCAGAGCTGGGAGAGGAGGTTGCTTGGTGCTGTGGGGCAGCACTTACCACAGGGAGGAGAAAGAGAGGGCCCTCCTAGCCTGATTTTATGCTTCTCATTCTCCTGGCCACAGTCTGCAGCATTTTCCCCTAGATATGGGACTGATTTGCTGTCTTAATGCCTGCCCTCATTCTCAAAGGAAGCCCCTTGGCTTGAGTGCACGTATATAACTGCTGTAAGCCCCATATAGTGCATGTGATTTACGACTGCCACCAAGTCAAGCTGGTCAAGTCTCTCTTGGCTATGTCTGTGCAGCCTCCATCTTACACTGTGACTTTGTAATCCTGGCAAGCCCCACAGGGGACACCGATGACACAGTGCTAGACCGATGGAAATGACAGTGTCCTATACAGGTGTCTAGGCAATGGCTTGATTTGGCTTGGACAGCTTTTGTGTAAGCCATACGGTGTGGAGCACGCAGCTGGAATTGTAAAGACCAGCATTCAGTGGGCATAGCTAGTAGTTAGACCAGGTAAAAGGTAGTTTTTTGCTTACAATACTTATTGAGGAATTTGGAGAAATACTGAAGGCTGAATCCAATGGTGGCACTATGAGAAAGCTGTTTTGGGTTACAGATTTCCTTCTGTCTTCTGAAGTGGTTTGTGTCAGTTTTCTCTTTGAGGGCTGCATATGCAGGAGGGAAGCAAGAAGGGGTGGCAATCATCTCAGCCATGTACACATACGAGTTGTCAGGTCTCCTAAGTAAAATTAAACTTGGCACAATTTTAGCAGCTTCCATTCCTTTAAAATCCATCTAAAAGAAACTGCTAAACTGAAATTAATCTTGTTAACACCAATGATAAAGAATAGTTCAGTTTTTCTGACCAATAGACAAAGTCTTATTATTCTACATGCCAAATTCTGCTTAAATTAGAAGTGCACAAAACATGAGCACTTTAAAATCCTAAAAAAAAAGTTTGGATGGAAATTCTAATAGCTACACAAAGCTTTGGGAAACATTCTATTCTTGCAACTTAAAATTTGTCTCTTGTGGTTGTCTGGTAGCACAGAAATATTTTATTTTTCTGTAAGCTTTCAGCAGGCTTCCTGCCACGGTAAACTTTACATTCTTACATGTGCTACAACGGGTATTTCCTCTGGATTTAGAACAGTCTTCAGTTAAGACTCAACTTCTCTGACATTGACTTTAGTAATGATATAACATGGATGTTCATAAACTAATCTTAAGACCACCAGTGCTGAATTGCTTTGACATTCATCTGTTGCTTTTTTTTGTTTGTTTGTCTCTAAGGCAATCTAGCAAATGATGTAAGTCCTTAATTTTCTTCCCAAAGAAAGTGACATGTATAGCAAAGGAACATTTAAGCCCTGAAAGACAGACTCTTCTTCATGTATTCGGAGACATTTGCCAAGTTCCTGCTTTTGAAACACAGTTTTTGATGATTGTTGGGAGAGATGGTTTAACGTTATCTCAGTTGCACTAAAAAAATCATCATTTAGAGATTAGTGTGTAGGGAAATGTGATTTTTAAGTCAGTTACTGTCAGAATAAATACTGGTAATTTTCTTCTGTTCTATTTACTTCTCTTAACTCCTTGGCCCCAAGCTGTTGTATGGTACTGCTGTTTTATTTTAGCGTGCTAGCAGAAGTGGCTGTGCTGGGGAAGGTTTGCGGTGGCTTCTGTGAATTGGGTGTTCTTTCTTCCTGTCGAAAGCTGTCCTGTCCACAGAAAAGCTCCACTGCGAAGCTAGAGCCTTGTAAAAGCCTCTGAGCAGCTCCAGTCCCTCTGCAGAAACAACAGACATTTTTAAGCAAACTTGTAATTTCCCTTTGGAAATCATCAGCATCAGGGTGAATGTTAGCTTAGGGCAGCGTGTAGGAAGGAAGCTCTCTGCTTTCCACTCGGTTTTTGGCCATTTTGAAAATACAAAATACCACTTGCTTGTGTTTTGTGTTTCCTCTTCTTGATATTCCTTTGGCTTCCTCAAGAGGTCCACTGAGGAGAACAAGTGTTGAATTTGCCTGTTGAGCAAGCACCGATTTTGCAGGCTGGAGTAATGAGTGTTTGCAATGGATGACGTTAGTGTGAGGGATGTTTAAGGGACTGGAGGCCGTTCAGTCGAGCAACCGTCAGGGCGAGAAAATGGGCAGGTTTCTAGCACCCCTAACCAAACCCAGCCCGGGGAGAAACCCTCCCGAGGTAGCAGAGCTGGTCAGGAGCTACAGGAAATTTGTACTGTTTAACCCTTTTTTCAAAATCCCTCACCTGAACAAAATTAAAATCTCTGTGGGAAAGCAGGTCAAGCAAACTGACCAACTGTGTGGTTGAGATAGCAGAACTATAGCAAAAGTCACCATCCTGTACAGGCAGGACTGATATAAGAGGTTACCACTGATCATAATCTGTGTGGGTCAGCTAACGGTTTGGTTAGATTTGGTTGCTGTTACTGTCCTGTTCCTCTCTGCCAACCTCTAGTCCCTTTATGGTGTTAGATGCAGCATTAAACAGTTTCTGCCCTCGCTTGGACCTTAGCAGCTTTCTGGTAATAGCAGATCAGTTTATATAATGTTATAAAGCATTTTCAGCTCCAGATGAATGAGAAAGACTGAAGAAATATAATTGTTTGGTCTGTGTCATCTTGCGAAGGTTTTCTAGTGTTCACAGGGAAATTGTATGAGTAAAACTAAATGCACGTATTTAATAGACCAATCTGGCTGTGACCCTGGGGGCTGCTACGACACAATCCTCCTGCAGTCCCCAGCCCCTCAGTGCTTTATGTGCAAACAGCTGGTGAACTCATGCAGAGGTGATGGAGATTTCAGCAAATGAACACACGCAGTTTTTGAAGGACAGTTCCCCTCTGAAATTGTCACTGGTTGCAGCAAAAGTGCATGAACTCTAAAAGTGTCAGGGTCTCTCCAGTGAGGAGAGAGTTCAGGTCTTGACCTGAAAGGCACAGATTTATAGCAGGTAAAGCTACATTTCAGTGATGGTTCCCTTCAATCTCACTTCCACTCCAAATATCTTTAATTAACTGTAAGTTCATATTACAGAGCTGTGCGGCTCAACTGGGCTGCTCTCTGCAGGAGACGGAGGAGATATTGTCCGTGGTGCTAAGCAGCACGAGAAAAATCCTTTTCTTTTTCTGAAAACTGCATGCCACCTACCCCCAGCAAAGCTGATGCACTTGCTCAGCCTGGTGCAGGAGGCGAGCGCAAGTCAAGCTTTCCCAGGGCAGGGGAGAGCATCAGCGCTGCCGACCTGCTGCTCTTGCCCAGCGCTGGTTGGGTACAGGGCTCTTGAAGTGTATATTGCACTTATGGCGATGGGTTTTATCCTGCTCTTTTAACATATAGAGACAAATGAAATCCCACAGCCTCCCTGGGAAGCAGCTGTTATCACAGCTTCACAAGGATGTAACTGAGACGTGCAGAGGTAGAATATGTTTAAAGGCATGTGCGTGGTAAGCCCAGTCGTCAAGCTGGTCAAAGCTCTCTTGTACTGGGATTGATATGTGGCATTTTTAAATCGCTTCAGGTAGTGCTACCGCTGCTGGAAGAGCACAGGGAAAATTCTGTAAAGCACAGAAGTCTGAGAATTATGTGGCTGAAATAAAATTTTAGGTAGGGCTATAGAAACAAAAATCTATTCCTTTGGGGGCAGTAGATCATGCTAATTTTCTATGAGTCCAGTCCATCAAAATGCCTGTGATAGGGCCTGCTTCCTTATCAAAGTCCTTCCCTGTTTCCAGAGGAAGGCCATGCTCTATGGTCATCCATCCTAACTTTCTGGATTTGTAGTCCCAGTCCAGCTCAGTTTTGTGAATCTAATTTCCATCTCCCTTGCTGGAGCTGTGCACAACCATCGCACCTGACCTGAGATACACGGTATATCCATGGTAATAAGAATATACTCTGCTCAGGATAGACCTGTCAGCAAATGATTAATTCTGAATTAACTGTACAGATTCCAAGTGTTTGAAATGTTTAAAGTTCAGCCCTTGTTCAAGACAGGAAGAAAAAGGCCTTTAAAACATTGTGGAAAAATACCTAATCTCCTTTCTTTGCACTTGTTGTGTAAATATAAGATAAGAGCAGTACTCCCAAGGTTACTGCAAACAGCCCATCACTACAGAGTACAAGCTAACATTTACTAAAATGTATGTTGACATAAAAAGCAGCATTGCTGCAGTCAACTGCGGTAAACAAAACCACAAGTTTCTTTCACTTTACAAGTCAAAAAGTTTGGGACGTAACCTATTCAAACATATGCCTTCCCAAAGAAAAATCTTTCCCATGCTGTAGCATCCACAGTATGGGCACAGTTTTGCTGAAGTCTTACCTCGTCCTGATGTTTTCTTAATATGATAGAGAAAGGCAGATGGAGGTCACCTTGGTTTCACCTGCAGGTTTCAGCATGGAGAGACCAGCAGGTAAAGAAGTTAGTAATAGCAGATTAGTACAGCTGTAACTGATTGACTTTACAACTGGAATGAACTAGAAAAGATGCTGGACTATTTGTGATCATAAACCCTCAACAGAAAAGGAGGAAATCGTCTTCAGGGGATATTTTCCTGGGAAGGTTTCTGTTTCCTGGCTGTGTGCAGAAAGTAGGGAGCCATTTCATCTACTGTATGTGAAGGGCTCTGATCTGTCAGAAGCTGGATGTGGGGGGAACAGGGGCTTCATAAACCTTCTTAGTAAATCTTCTCTAGTCCCTGGTCCTTTCTGCCAGCATCCCCCAGATCTTCAAGCTGTTCAGCTCTTCTCTGTCTCCAGAAGTGGGAACCTTTCTACCTTCCCTCTTTGTCACTAATATTTTCTTCTGGTCTCCCTGTTTTCTTCCAGCTCTTATCTGTTCACCGTCTCCAAATTGCTGCAGTGGTAGCTTGGCCAGTGCTATTTCTGTGCACATGTGTATCTCTACATCGGGCACTGTTGCCAGCTCTCCTCTTTTTCTCTTCCTCCCCAGATAGATAGCTCTTAGCTCTGTCAGGCCTTACACACTCCTCCTACAGAAGAAAGGATGTGGAAAATCCTGATATATCCCCAGTTTTTCCTCTAGTACAATTAAACTCCCAGGACCAGCTTTTGTAAGTGAAAACTTTCTTCAGAGTGTTTAACATGGTGACCTTTATGTGCGTGTGGCTTTACATGGAGGCATTTAAAGTCACTGAGTCTAGGTCCTCAAAGATGTGAGGTATCAACCAGAAAGTTTCTGCAAAGCCCTTGACCAACTAGACCATTACTAACAATTAAGTAGATACCAATTTCCTATTAATAATGTCAGTATCACCTCCTCCAGGTCTGTGAAGCTTGGGCCCAATCCAGCTGTATCAGAGGGCAGGAACTGTCTCGGTATTGGCTTTGGTGGGAATTGTGGCAGACCTTTTCCTAGGCTTAACTGACCCTCTTCATTTAACAAATTCTTTAGTATGTTGATGATGGCTGTGATTTTTACCTGCTGTCTTCTTGATGCATGTTATCATTTTTACTTTTACTCTTTTCTGTATCTAACTGTCTACTGGGACATGCTTTGTGATGTGTGGAGCATGGTGTTGTGAGAGACTTCAGAGTCAATACCAGAAGAAATATTGCTGTTGCAGGGACCTAACATCTGACATTATAAGGAGTCTCTCATAGGAAGAGAGAAAAAGTGGCAGGCAGAAAAATAGTTCCTTTTGCTTCTCTCTGTTTTGTTGAATAAGAAAGCCATTATACGTAGCACACCCAGCTGGCCTAACAAGATCCCAGTCTAACTCCATGGCTTTCATCTTCCATGTTTTGTAATCTATTTCTAAGCTTTCTCAAAAGGTTTCCATATGCATTCATGAAACCCGGGAGCCCTCCTGTGGTCAAAATCATGAGCAATTCTTCTTGTTACCCCAAATCTGATGTAATACTTAATCTAGTTTAAAATATTTTCCTTATATTATTCATTGAGAAAAGTTTAAGTCAATTGAGCAATACAGAAGCTTGGATGGTTTCCTGGGTATTTGGGGGTGGCCTTGTTCCATCTCACTCTACTTGCCCTTTATCTGACTCTGTCCACATTTCTCTTCTGAGGTTGGGGGATTACCTGGCAATCGTTTTCATCTTTCCTCCCTCCATACTCCTCCTCCTTATCCTCTGTCCTGCAAAGGCTTCCCCTGTTCTCCTCTGAGAACATCACCAATCTACTGGTGATTGGTTCTCATCACTAATCTATTTAAGGACCTTCCAGTTGTCCATTAAATAATGTAATTGACATGTATTTCATGTTTGTTGTCTCATTCTTTCAAGTTGGAGAAGTATGTGATTCAGAGAGCGTTGGTGTTCTTAACTTTCATGTTGCTCTGAAGTTGGAGAAAAGGTTTTGTGGTTTCTTGGGGAGTTCATTCTGCAGTTTTTGTCCAGGTCCTCTGGAAAATCCTGTCACCTACAAAGGCAGTTGCTTGCTTTTTAATGATTTTTCATTGCACAAATGAAGCAAAGTTGACAGTTATCTGGAGCAGATTTAGGAGAGAGTAGAAGAGGGTGAGGCAAAAATGGGGAAGGAAGAGAAGGGTGATAGCCCCTTTTTGCTTTTGCCTTCAACAGTGTAGGTGCTGTATATTCTTCCCTGCCATACAGTAAAGGTAGAACAGCCACACAGTTGTGCTATCTAACATCCATGACATCATGGCTGTTTAGTGGTCTGCATCCAAAATCCCAGGATGGTCCATCAGAAATGCTGGATTCACAACACAATGACTGGCAGAGATCTCAGCCCTACTCCATGCTCTCTCTCCTCTGGAAAGTTTAAAGGAAAAGGTTTAAAGGTCGGTATTTCAAGGCTTGTCCTTTATAGCATTGTAACACAGCAGCTACCACAAGGACGTGAAAAAGGTCTGACGCTTCTAGACTGTACTACTGTTACAACACTTGAAGATATGGAGGAGCATGAAAAAATCCCACTCAAAATTTCAGCATCAAGCATGAACTGACAAGGTCTTGCAAGATTAGCCTGGGTTAGAGCAGATTTTGGAGCTTTGCTTGTACCATATGCATTGCCTGACAGAGAAAAGAGGAGCTAAAATCATATAGTTTTTGAGTTTGCTCTTCTGAATGTCACCCAAAAGGATGCACAAATACCTTCAGAAGTAGCCTTTTTCAGACCACTGCATCCCAGCTCTGGACACTGAAGGCACCTGGCTTAGGAAACTGCTAAATAAGAATTGCAACAAGCTGTAGTGTAAGTGGAGTTAATTTGTTGGCCTCAGTGCTTTAACTGGAAGCTAGATCCAGAATAGAGATGATAAAAAATGACAAGCCTAAATGTATTCATGGTTAGATTCTATCTTTCTGTCCTGCTTGTGCCAACATCATCCTTATCTTAACAAGCTCTCCTTCCTCTCTGGTATTTAAATAATCCACCCACTCCTTCCCAAAATGTATTTTTTTAAGCTGCAAGCACAACCCTTCTGAATAAGAAAAGAAACTGTTGCAATGGATTCCTGGAAAAGAGGCCTGTTTAACTTTTGTATTTATTTTATGAGTTTAGATTTATGACAACACATGCAAACAGCACTGCATTTTATGCCCTCGATACCTTTGCTTAATTCTAGTTCTACAGTATAGATGTCATAGTGGGGGTTGTATTTTCCATTCTCATAAATAAATACGCCCCAACAAATTAAGCTGGCACAAAGATGATCTTTCTTCAGCAGCCACTCGGTCCATCCCCACATAATTTAGGGTCGGTGTTTGCGTAAGGGCATATTGTTGTGGGACTTTCTGGAATGGTTTAAGAAGTCTCCACCTCCAGCAGAAGGTTGAATTTCCTGGAGCTGCAGACGCAAATCATGTGGTGTTGCCAGGCTCTGGAGATGGCCTCTTTCAGCTGCACTGAGCGGGGTGAAGAGATGATTGCCTCCCCTCCCTGCAGAGATTACCGTTTCTTCAGCTGCCTGCACAATTGCTCCCAACTCACCCACTTTAGCTGGAGTAACAGATGATTTCACTGAACAGTTGAAATGTTCGGGACCTACTGGTGTGGCTCATTTAGGGTGAAAAGGGATAGGAAGCAACACAGGCTATGCCTGGTTAGCAGATCCGAGAGGGCGGCAGTTACCAATGGGGAGATCTGCTGATACAGTTTCAGCTTGTTCCATCACCCCAGACACTATTCATGGAAAATCCCTTTTAGATCGTCTTACTCTTGCCTGGGCAGATGTGCCCTGCCGCGTGTGCTCGCCTTGCTTCAAAAGACTCCAGGGCTGGGGCTTCGGCCCCTTCCAGCGGGCGGGTGCTCTGCCTCCCGGCAGGGCTCCCTGCGGGGGACGTTGTCCTCCGTGCACCCAGCGATTCCCGCGCTGTTTCGCCCCGCACTCCCAGCTGCAGAGCCTCTTGCTCCACCCTTCCAAGCCCCTCTTAGGCAATCAGTTTTTTAATGTTTGATTTTTAACTTTTTCAGTTTTCAGGAGGTATTTTGGAGGTCTGGAAGAACAGGGGTAACAGTGTGCTCAGCATTTCACTGCAGGTGTTGGTGTGTGCAGGATCGCCCTTCAAAATGTTCCTAACAGCTGAATGAAATTGCACAGAGGAGTGAGATTGTAATGGGAACTTTCTTTGACATCTCGGTCCGCAATATAAAAAACCAGTATTTCTCTCTGAAAGGAGCTTAATCTTTTCCTGTCTTTCACCCTCTTATACTGAATTATCTTTAGTTCATGAGTCTCCACTGCGAATTATTTTTTGCCCTCTCTGCCCAGGTGAAACATTGCCAAGCCATCTACTAACCACATTTATTGAGGGAACAAGGAGATTAATTTTACATTGGGTCCTATATGTGGTAAAACTTGGGATTCTCCTGGTTACCCAATCTGTACAAATTAGTCAATTTATAAATGTAAAGTTGTTCCAAGAAGTTCCTCTCCGACCAAAAGGAATTTCGCTGCGCAAGATCTTTCTAAGAAAGATGAATATTTCATCCTGCAGAACATCATTTATTGCTAGGATGGATGAACACTAACTGCTACAACAAAACAGACTGAATCATGCTAAATTACAGTTACTTCTGTAACTGAAAAAGAAGAGGCACCAGGAAACATGGCTTCAGGGTACCTCCAGTTAATGTGCAATTAGAGAGTCTTGTTTCTCTAGGTAAAGCTGCATGCCAGCGAGCGAGAAAGCTACTATTTTTCTAGTTCTTCTTCTCAGTTTCTCTGCTCTTTTCTGTCTCATCTGGAGAGACACCTACCCCTTCGCAGAGCAATTCTTGGGTGCAATACTGGTGTACTGAGATTTTGTACCATGCAGCTGCCTTGGCTTTAAACATGCGCCTGTTGTTGGACAGTGGATTTGACCAATTGTACCAAATCTGTGTCAGTGTGTAATTCAGTAGGACACTTATACATGTGCTTAAATCTCATTCGTAACTTAAATCCGTTTAATTTTGAGAGCGCTTTAGCATGAGTTTAAAGATGCAAAATCTTTTTGTATGTTGAGTTTTACTTTGGGGAGAAGTACACAGAGGTGTTTGTTGGAAAAAAAGTATTTACGAATTCCAGATCCTTTCATAACTTTTGGCTTGTCTGCTGGGTCTGCCTCCTCCTCTGCTAAACAGAGTGATAATCTCATGTCCTTTTGCTAGTGAGGTGTGAGGATTAGATGATGTTAAACTGCACTTTCTAAACATAAAATGCCAAGTACTATTGCAATCCCCATGTAGCTTCAAATGGACTTAACTGCTCAAGGGTAATTCCTGTTGCTTGGTAATACGAGGCTTTGTATTAAAACGTACTTTGTCGCTTACGCCATGAATTATGAACTCAAACTCTTCTACATAGTGATACTAGCTGTGACTATGATACATGTTCCCTTTGGAAAGAAATCACAGTTTCCAGTTTTCCAAGTCTGTCTAACCATGTTCTTGGCAAATAACTCACTCATTGCTCCCAGTTCCTAACCTGTACTAAAAATAATGTAGATTGATTTTCCAGAAATGGTAATATATGGTTGAAAACAACCTTGATTTTTATAAATAAGTCTTATTTCTGTCAGCTACAAATTATATGTAGATGTTTACTTGCCCGTTGCATTTCTGTATAACTTCTGCATGCTGGAAAAGTAATTGATTACTGTGTTAGCTTGACTTTATTCCAAAATGCATGGGTCCGGGGGGCTTTTTGTCTGTTTATTTTATTGTTTAAGTATTCTCAGCTGTGGTGGTGAACTCTTGTATTCATTGATAAAGCAAACGAAGTCTATAAAAGAAAATGAGACAATAATTATGGTTCTCTAAGGGGGTTTGCAAAAAAGCAGTGATTAAAAGGCTGATTAGTCTGCAATGAACTTCAGTATTTCATGGCCGATCAGGTAGTGAGCTTCCAGGAAGAACAAACAAACAAAGTAATCGTTGTCTGTTGTTGAGATATAAATTATAGAACATTGTAAAAATACCCTTTTATTTTGGTTAGATAAATTGTCTTGGTCTGAGGTTGTCCAGAAAGTTAAGAAAAATGTTTCTGCAAAGTTTAAGGCTAGGGGGAAGGGCCAAATTTGTTTTTGGCATTTTGACTACTACCCTGCTATGAACTGTTGCCTACTGTCTAGGATTTGTGCTGGTGCCTGTTTAGCTCACAAGTTGAAAGTACAATAAAGAATCTATTTAACTCTTCTAAAAACACATGCTTAATTTATAGATGTCTTGTAAAAGCTGTGCTTTTCTCCATATTTTTAACTGGTACATTCCATCTGAATGATTTTCTTCTGAGTATAGATGAAATTTTAAAAGCTGAGGCATGGAAGATGTGTAAGCACTTATGTAACATTAAAAATAGTTCCTAAGTGATCTTTAAATGTCGAATTAAAACCTCTGCTTAAAACGATATGAAAGATAAAACACACACATAACAGGCAGATGAATAGAGAAAGATTAAACTTGCAAAATGCTGAGTAGCATCCAGATCAAAGACACAAATATCAAGCTATCATCTCTTTGTATACCGTTTATTATTTATTTAACATCTATTACATATACAGCTCTGATTACTTTTGCAATGCTGTATTAAATCTGTTCAAATATACCAGTAAAGCTAATGTATGAAGAGAATAAGATGAACTCAAAAAAATGAAAAGTTAAGCAGTAACTCATGGTTGTTCTTTTTTTCTTGCCAACGACACTCAAATCAAGTCCAAAATTTTCCCATGTCAAAAAAGCAATCCAAAACACCAAAATCTTTAGCTTTTCTAAATTTTTAATAGAGCAAGCCCTCCATCGAAAGTTTTCTTAAGCAACACAAAGCATAATTTAAGACATTAGATTTCCATTCAGCGATGCTAAAATGAAATACTTGCCGTACTGAGTAATAGCTGTAATACCTTAATGTGACTTAAGGATAGTAGTTTGTCTGAGGAGTTTTCAAAGTGATGCCTGACCACTTTGCTCCCTTGTCTCGTTGCTGTCCTCAGGAGATGTCACTGCAGCCAGCTTGGGGGGTTAGAGACGAAGGAGCCCACCCCAGCCAGGAGATGGCCCAGGTGCCACCACTGATGGTGGCAGCAGCAGGCACAACCCCGGCAAAGGCAGGCAGTGCATCGAACCCCGTGTGCGTGCATGGTTGGGGTTTGTTTCTTGTGGGATTTGCCCCACAGTTTGGGAATCCCGTCTGCCATGGAGAAGACAAGGAGCTGACGTATGACCCGTGCGAAAGCCACCGCTCGCGGGTGGGATTGCCAGGAGCATTTCCCTAGCCAACAGCCAAGGCAGGGCCTTCAGCTAGCCTCAGCCCCGGCATGCGGTGGTATCCTTTCCCAGTATGGCTTTCCTCTCTGGGCTGTCCCTTAAACGAGACAGAAACAGGCAGCAAGGCCCTGTTTTGCAGAAAGTTTTCTGTGGTTGCATTTCTTCCTTTTTAAGCCAGTAACTAACTATTTATCTTAATACTCCTTTATTAGTTAATCCTTTTTTTCCCCTTGTGCCTAAGGAGAACAGGCCATGAAAATATTGTTTCAAGGCTTCCGTTAAGCCTCATGGAACGAGGCCGTACTTGCTGTTGCTGTTGTGGTTCTTGGTTTTGTTTCTCTTTAGAGTAATATTCAATGCAAAAGCTTATCTGGCAAGGGTGAGACTGTGGCAACGGGCTAAAAGCCCTTGGTTTTTTGCCTGGGTTTGTGCCCTGGCTCGGGGTGATGTGGACTGCAAGACGAGCGGTGATACCGGGAGCCGGCCGGAGGAGTGGTGCTCTTTCTGGAGGGCCAGCACACCCGGCACCGCGGGAGCTTGTCAGCGCCATGGCCAGGCTTCCCTGGAAGGGCAACGAGAGAGCTTCAGGGAAACTCAGGAGGAAAATAAGAAGGGCTGCAGACAAATCTCGCTGCTGCTCATTGTGTCGCTACAGACAGGGCCCTCACTTTGAGCTTGATCTTAGTCCAGCAACCTCCTGCTGGTTCCTCAAACTGCTGCGAGCCCTCCCAGTCCCACTGGGTATTTGAAGTGCTTCTCGCTGTCATCAGGCCTCGCTGGGTGTCTGCTCCCTGCTCGTCTCCCACTTTCAGCTGACGACTCCCCGTCGCTGTTCCCTCTCTCCCTCGGGAAGCTTTCTCCCCTCCCCGGTATTTTCAGGAAAGCCGCGCTCTCCCTTCCCTCCAGACAGTGACGCCTGACCCAGAGCGCAGCAGCCAGCGCAAGGCAAGTTGGTAGTATTTCTCTCTGTTGCTCAGCCAAATCCCTTTAAAAGAACGTCGTGTATTAACATACAACCAGCTGTGAGCAAAACAGATACCATCTGTCACAGCAATTTAAAACCACTGTTCTCATGGCTCGACTTCTTGGAAGTCATCGTAAATGCCATGGATCAAGTTAGCACTGGAGGCCAGAGTTTGCAGCCACTTTAAGACTGCCCCTTCCAGGGCAGATGAGCATGTTTCCAGGGAGCACAAGCACTGACATCAAAAATCGTTCAAGAGTGGGGTGTCAGACTGTATTAGAGGCTAAATGAACTGGCAGAAAGCCAGCAAAACCCAAGAGATCATGTGCCTGCATAGGGTCCCATGTCCTGCTGAGCCAGGCACCCATGGACGCCAAAGCTGGGAGCTGTGGACACATTGTGCTGGCCCTGCCGCATGCTGCCCGCCTCTGCCAAAGCTGCTGGGACCTGCTCCAGGGGCAGGGTATTGGCAGGAGACTCAAGAAACGTGGGTCCAACGTCAGGTTTAACATGCCTGGCCTTGGGTAGGTCATGCTTAAATTGCTTTTTGAGCTCCTGTGGTGCTCAGAGACCAGCTTGTAACCAAGTGTGCAGTCTGCACTGCTGCATGCATGGTGCATAAAGGTGGACAAATCTGCAGGGTGAAATCCTGGTCCTGCAGACAAGCTGGAGCTGCTCATGTGTGGGAGAGCAATCTCCTACAGGACATCCCAGTAACTTGCACAGTTCCACAGTGCAGCCTTTTTTTCCTGCTATGCCTCCTCCTGGCCCAGGGGCAGTGCATGCCTGGCTTTGGCTCTGAGATGGGCCAGGGCTGGGCATGCAGCTGGGAAGGTCCATCATCACCCCTTCCCTGACATACTCTGCCCCATGGATCGTGCTGTTCACTCCCTTTGGACATGCGAATGTTCTCACACTCCTCTGTAAGCTTCTTAATATGGTAAGCCACTGAAAACCAGTATCTAAAAACTTAGAGAGCTCCTGGGTTGGACACTTGATTGAAAGTGATGTGCATTCCTCATTTTATTTAGATCCACTTTTTATACCCTTTCTCCTTACTGCATTTCATCAACACCACAACCAACATGCTATAGGACTAAGCCTTTTTGTTTTCCTCCAAATATAAAAAGGAAAAAAAATCCTAAAATCTTCTATTAGGAGTCACAATTCTACCACTTTTACCATCCAACAGCAAATAAACGCTGCTCTTAGGAGGCCTTTTTCCCCATTTATACTTAGGAGAAAAATCTCTTCCCGTTGTCCTTATGAGGGCCAAATACTTCTCTTTGTATTCCTTTGCTTCTCGTTTCAGTGATCTACCCTTGCTGTCTTCTGATATGCATTTGTTATCAGCAGTTCCTTCCTCATTCATTATGATATATGTGTTTTTGGTTTGTTTAATGTTCTGTTGCTGGGAGAATGGTGGAGGGAGATTGTTTGTGGAGGTTTTTATAAAAGCTGATTTAATTTCCTCTGTAAGCCAGCTTGTGTTTTTGTTTTGTTTTGCTTTTGTTTTTAACTCCACTTGACCTCTTTTGTGCAATGTGAGAATGTGCCTTTCGGGGCATTTAGTAAATTGTGTTTAAATAGTACCCAATTATCACTCACATTTTTCCTGTTTAAATTCTTTCTCTGAAATAATTTGGCTCATAATTGTTTTCAGCTTTGTGTAATTGGGCTTCGTGAAAACACTAAGTGTATAGAATTACTGGCTTGGATTTTGTTCTGTTTGCATGCAACTAATGTAAACCACTCTCTGATCTGTTCCTTCGGAGCTGTCAAGATGAATCAAACCCTAGTATTACCTTGAGTTGGACGCCACAGTTCTCATCTAGGAGTTTTGGAGGTGTTAATTCTTACAAGAACTATGTGTTCCCTGGTCTTTCGCACCACATTTTCCTCCCAGCCCTTGCAGATCCCCCTTCTCTCCCTCTCAGGCTGAAGGCATTTCTCCATGCTCTCTGTGACGATCGAGCGAGTAGGAAGCACCCTTCTCCTGCCCTTTCCCCTTGCTGGTAAGGAGGGCTGAGAGGAGAGTAGGTGACCTGAGATAAAGACCAGATGAATGTTCTCCCCTTGCCTTGCCGGGGACAAAGCAGAAGAGGAACTGTGAATGTCTGACGCAGCTTTTTGCATGACAGCTACAGTCGCACGCTGCCTTTCGCTGCGGGAAGAGCAGGGCCTGCTGCGAGAATGACCAGGGTGAATTTTTATCTTTTTAATCCACTCACTTTGTGTGATCAGGGAGGGGTGTGTGAATCTTCTCTCCCTCTTCGCCCCCCCCACCCCCAACACACACACACTTTTGAGCATTTATAACCAAAGAGACATGATGGAAAGTAAGGTCTGGAGTTGCACACCGTGCAAGAGGCAGGAGCGGTGTCACTATCGCAGGCCACCCCCGTCTGCTGGGGACGAGGACATCCACAGAGGACGAGGGCACCCACATTCAGTTCACGCTCTCGCTGGTGGAGGCTTGTATTTGCCTTCTTCTCCAGCTATGCCAGCCCCGTGGGGTGGGCAGACCGCTGGGGCATGTCCTCTGCTCGCCTGTTGATGCCAGCTCACTTTGCAGGTTATCCCGAACAACTCCTGTGGCCAGCCGAAGCCGTGGGCACCCCCCCAGCTCAGCAACTGTGGCTGCCTGGGCTCCAGCCACGAGGAATATTTAGGTAAAATAAACTGACCCAGTGTTACAGAAAAGAGGAGACCCCAGCCTAGGGAGCCATATTGTTGCCTCAAAGTTAGCAGAGATTTTAAACTTGGTCTCCTATGCCCACCATGGGCTTATTTCCCAAGATGTTCCTGAAAGCTAATACAACACAACATTTGTCCAGCCACAAAGTATTTATTTGCTTATTCCGTTTGCCAAGTGATTTGATTGCTTCTTGTGTGCCTTGAAACTTCTCTCCTCAACCGTATTTTGTTGCCAACCATCCAAGATTTTAATTTAATGGTCCCAATTTCATCCATAAAAATCTGCCTGTTTCATGGGAGAAAAATTCTGTGCGGAAAGGGCCACTAATGAAAGATGATAACAGCATTGCACAATGAAAGGAGGTATGGTACGGGCTGGACAAAAAGGCCCTTTTACAACATCACAAGGTTGCTCCCTTCTGTTTTCCTTAAGGCTGCATTCATGTTCAGCTGAATGGTGTCTCTAATTCCACACTCTCTAATTTGTCCTCCTCCGGGAAGGCATTGATCAGTATCATTGCTTGGGTCGCTGCACCGAATCTCAAGCACGGCCACTGTTTATTCCTTCCCCAGGATTCTAACTTTGGTTTATTTACCCATCATTAGTAAGCCCTGAGGTTTGGCTATTTTTTCCAAACCGTATGATGAAAGTAATTTTCAGTTTGCTCGGAGTAAGACGTCCGCAACATCTCTGAAAGCACAGCTGCTGAAGCCATTTAGCCTACATTTGCAAAGATGAATTTGTATGGTTTAAATAGCATTACGCAGCAAGAGCAATTGTCATAATTAGATGCAATTTGGTCTTTCTCAGAAATTGTTCTTTGTTCCAGCTTTCTGGGTATACCTACTCATGACAAGTAAAAATAGTCATTAGAGCAAATGGAAACATACATAGTGGCATAGCTTTGAAGAGAGTGGCTTGAATAAGCAACAGCCAATATGAACCAAGATAAAGGTAACTATGAAAAAAAATCTGTGTGTTTTAAGAAACGTCACAGCGAGGACCGTGTCTCCATTTCAGACAAAGCCTTTACTTCCCAGTCGCCGACGTCCCTGCATCCTGATAACACTTGGTGTAGATAGGCAAAAACTGCTCTTTGCTGTGATTTTTCTCTTGCACAGTTTACTCTGGTTGCAGGCAGGGCTGAGCTGAACCAATGTAAATTGTGGTCTGCAGCACATTTTCCTGCGTAATTAGGAAGATGGTTTAACCACAGCAGCTGCAGGGGCTGAAGCTCGGGGCCATGCAGGAGCCGCTGCTGGAGGGGAGGGTCGCGGCACGTGGCCACTGCCCGTGCCATCCGCGGGGTGCCCAGGGCGCTCCCAGGCTGCGAGCAGGCACTGGACATGACACCCAGCTCTTCCCCTTCTCCCGACAGTGCCATGGGCAGGAGGGACCCGCTGGCCCCACACGTCCCGGGTTCTCCCTCAGATGCAGGCACCTGCTCAGCCCTTGGCTGTCCATTCCCCATATCGAGCAAGGTGGTGGTGGTGGCCTAGTGGCCAAATGTCCCCTGGACATGGGGGTTGAGGTGTATTTGTGCAATTTAATACGCAGGAGGAGGTAAGTGCGGGCAAGGCACGTGTATATGGTGTGGAGTCGCGCTAGTAGGTTCACCTGGTGGTTTTGCAGGGTTGTTATGCCTCAGCTTGCCTCATGCAAGTCAGGAAAATGGGCTGAAAATTTGCCAGTGGAAGATGTTTTTCCACTGGAAACTGTTGTTTTGTCAAAATCAAACCGTTCCCCAGTAATATGTCTATTCTGACAATGTTTTGCTTTGGGGAAATACAGATTAAGCCATTTTGATAAAGCTTGGAATGTGCTGCTTGACTTCTTTGGAAGGGGATGTTTCACTTTTTATTTTAAAAAAGACTGCTTTAACATTTATACCCTATTTTTAAAATACAGTTTGTCACTATTAATCAAGGTGATTTTGTTGAAAAGAAATATCTCATGGACCCAGAATGACAATTTAAAGTTTTCCTCCATTAAATGTTGAGAGTTTTTTGTAGTATGGAAAGCAAAATTCCCAGATGTCAAAATTTTCCTTGGAATGCTTCTTTTTGTCTTTATATGACAGTACACTATAGATGATTATATCAACTCTCTTTAGTTGTTGTAGCACCGGGTTGTTTTTTCATATTTGCTACAAAATGTTCTTATGAGAGAAGTAGCAAGATGGTAGTGCATTATTCTGATTCCACCTCCTTCAGGATTCATTCCTTTTTTATTATAAAAATTCTGCTGAAGCTTACTGCTATTTCTCAGCCATTAATTGTTTTAGATTTTTATTTTTTATTACTTTTAGCCCAAACCCTTCTCTCTAAACCTCAAAATATTCAAACAAAATGTTGTTTTTTGAAGCAGCAGTTGAATAGAAGCCAATATGAAAACTCATGGATGGGAAAAATAGTAGTTTTAGCATGGGAAAAAGGGCCTCTTTCACTTTTAGGTCACTGGTTCAGATGCTGCGAAGATCAGAATGCCCTCAGCTCCCAGTGAATTAAATGAAGATCCACGACGCCTCACATATTTGAGCCAGGTGCCTGGCCTAAATATCCTATCATAGCTGGCCCATATATCATAACATGTGATGATATGTCCTGATCTTGCCTCTGTGCAGACATTTGTGTTCCTCTGCGTGCTGTAGCCCTCCACAGGACTGCTTGGCGAGGGCGTTATGGTGTGCCTCAGGAGACCCGGCCCAGTTCAGTGATCAGGATGACCACATTGCACTCCACCATCAGCCTCAGCATCCAGCTCTGCCACAGACTTCTCGTGCAACCCTCAGCAAGTCGGCTGAGGCTGCAAGCAGCCATGGCAAGGCTTACTAACTCGGCCAAGACTGACAGGGAAAACCCAGCTGGGTGTTCAAGCCGGCTTGTCTTCCCCCAAGCCTCTCAGGGGAGGGAGAGAGTAAGTCATCTCAGGTGTTCAATCCAAAAGATGTGTGGTATGGGAACCAGTCTAGAGCCAGCCCTTAAAATCCAAAGCCCTCTGCTGGGTCTGATGCTGGATGAAGCCCTTCTCCTGAACTTGCAAGGTTACTCTTTCTGTCTGTTTAAATCTAGCACACTGGTGGTGTACAGAGGCCACATCAGGAAGCTAGCCTAGCTTTTGGGCTGGTGGCCAGGGGGAATGCTCTTGAGGGCAAGCTCTGGGTTTGATCCACTTCAGGTAGAGGAGGGTCTCCAACCTCAGCCTCTCGCTTCCTGGGTTCGTGCCCTGTCCTCTAGGCAGAGAGGGTGGGTTGTAATTGCACCCTGTGCTCCAGCTGCCTTTTCAATAAAAGAGGCTGCAGCTACATTTCCTGAAAGGCTCAATCCTGCTTGCGTGCTTCAGAGCCCAGAATGTGCCTGCTGAAGGGGCCGTGGAAAGATCTGCCCCACCTGTCCCAAACTGACTTTTGGATCCCAGTGGGGTTTAAGCAGGAGCTGGGTGACTAGGTGTTGAGCAAGCACAGTCCTGGGCTTGGCAGATGCCAAGTGGCAGGGCCTTGGCAGCTTCCTCGCTAAGGGGGACAGCTGCTGACCTGGACAGTTACTCAAACTGTGATTTTGGACTTAAGGACCAGAAGTCTCTCCAGCTACTACTTTGGCTCTCATATACAGCCTTCGCTTTTCAGTTGCCCTGTGGAGTGGGGGTAGGTATTGCTCTACCTCATAGGCATGCTGTGCTGCAGGGAACTGGGTAAGACAGCGACGCATGGTGCTATGCTCTCCCCTACGAAAGCATCTCCTTGCATCTCTTATTGGTCTAGTGCTAGGGGCAGGAGGTGTATCTGAAGTCCCCTTATCTACAGATAAGCCCTGCAGAAGGGCTTTAAAAAGAACAGTTCTTTGTTAGCTCTCCAGTGGAGTGAAAACCAGCTACATCTAGCACGTTCAACCCTTTCTTATCCTGAAACTGAAACAAAATGAATTTGTTGTGGATTAGGACTTATTCAAGAGGAAACTACTCTGAAGTTTTGGGGCAGGCCTCAGAGATATTGTGGAAGGGTGGGGGAGACCCTGCTGTACACTGTGTGTCTACATACTTCAGCTCTTTGAATGAGGAGAGCTGATAGATAAAACTGCTCATGGGTGTGAGTGAAGAACTTTAATTTTTCCTATGACAATATCTATATTTGCAGACCACTTCTTAGTCTGATTCCCCCTATAAATCTGTTTTTCAGCACCTGAACCTCCAAGTGTGCTGCCATTGGGCAATGCCACTGTTATTTTATCAGCACATGACATTCTAATGCATGAATACTGACATTTCAGATAAGCCCATTAAACGCACTGGAATGTAAAAAAGTTTTACTTAGAAAGTGTGTTATGATAACAGGCTTAGTAGAATAATAAAAACAACAGTGGAATAATTTTCTTTCCCTTGTCAAGATCAATATTCGTACCTTTTACTTGACTTTGGTCATTTGAAATATTAAGCAATGGAAAATTAGACTGACTTTCTTCTGGACAGTATAGCAAATGGTTGAGTCCAAAAACTGCTCTGAAACAAGGAGATAAATTCATGCAGCAGAAGAGTAGTTTGTAAGTCTGCTTATCCTGAAAGGTCACCATGGGCATAGCCAGCTATGGAAGGAGTTACTGGCCAGGCTACTGGGAAAAGTAAATAAGAAGAATACAAAGGGATAGAGATGAACTAAATATGTACCACTTAGTGCCATAACAAATGGCAAACATAGTTTATGTAGCATTATGAGTCACAAGACATCTGAGGAAATATAATCTCAGTGAGCAGTGCTATGCAGTTGAGTAACGTGTTTAGGGGAAACCCAAATAGAGCTGGATTTCTTTGTCTGTGGGTTTCATCTCTTTTTCTTTCTCTGTTTGTTTTTGTTTTTTTCACAGGCTTTCTGAATTCCTCCAGGAGCCTCCAGGATGGAATAGTATGAGATTAGGTCTCGTCTTCTTGCTGTACTTCCTCCATGCAGGATCTGAGGTATCATGAGAAAAACAGACCTCCCATTACCATTACTTCAGAGCCATAAGCTCCCAGAGATTCCAAAAGAGTCTGTGAAAAACATAAAAATATATATATGTATAAATGCTAGTTCACAGACGTACCCCTGTCAGGAAGCAAAGATGTGCCTATCTCGATCTCCTGGAGAGCTCCAAAAAGACACATAGCAATTGCTCCCCCAAATTTTGAGCTGCCTTGACTCCCACTCCCCTCCCCCCGCTCCAGAGGCAAGTTAACCCAGTGCTGTGCTGGAGCTCACCGTGGGACATACTGGCTCCTGCATGTTGCTCCATGGGCTAATGCAGCCTCCCATCTGCATGACTAGCTTACAGCAGGCTGGCTTGGAGCATGGGAAGCAAGGCTTGTGCATGCCTCTGGACGCCATAGTTTTACATGCACTTGCACTGGACTCAAAATAATAAATAATAATAAAAGAATAATAAATAATATTTCTTACAGTGGGACATAGGATTGGTGACTTCCACTAGTCCTAGGTGCTAGTTAGACACTCAAAGTCCTGAGAGACCTGGCTTCCATGGCTTCAGGTTCCCAGCTCCTACAAGAAGGAAGCCACGCATGCTCCAAAACACTACTTTGGCCTGATGGGACACTCTTAGGGTGCAGCTCTCCCATGAGGTGCCACATACCTGCAGGTCCCAAAGGCACCAGTGGGAATGGCAAACAGCTTGTGCTTAAAGTCTGTCTCTCTTCTGCATCTCCTAGTTAAAAAAGGGAGCCAGAAGGATACTTAGCATGAGCTGACTATTTTGATTTTGCAGAGAGAGGGATAGTTTAATCCATTTCTTTTCCATATAAAAATGCAAGCCTGTGATGGGCTGTTTCACTAGGTGTCACATTTGTTTCTCGGTCATGGAGAATGAGCAACATCGGAAAGGCACATTGCAGTGGGGTGACATGGGCAACAGCAAGCACTGGTGGCAGCACAGAGGGAGCTTCTGCCTTTCAGGGTGTTTGTGTAAATCGAGTACCATCTACATGATCTGGGCGGAACCTGTTTGTACGAAAAAACAAATCTCCATGGCTCCTCCATCTCACAAAGCCATATGCTGCTGGCATTTTTTTCTCATTTGCCCAGCTCTACTTTCAGATTTTTTTCAAGAATACAGCAAGTTTTTATTAGAGCCAAACAAAAATGACTAGGGTTTACTGGGTCAAGTCCAGTCCTGAAGTAACTTTGTCTCTTTCCTTCAGTTATGTTGCACAAGAGATAAATTTGTCTCCACTGGCTTGGCTTGGGAGAAGGGCTGCTGTTTCTATGTGACAAACAGCTTTTTAGGGGTGGTATGCAATGTCTTCCTCTCTGCAATGTTTTTTCCAGATTTTTTTTATCTTGCTTTTTTCTTGCTTCCTCTCTCTTCTGTGTCTGCCTAAGTGCGAGACGTTTTTTGCAGTACTGGGCTGCAGGCCTAGGGTGGAGAGAGGAGAACATGTAATCGCAACTCCTCAGCTCAGTTTCTGGCCCTGCCACTGAGCTGCTCTGCGATTTAGAGCAACTGACCCAACCTTTCTGTATCCAAATGATAATGTGGCATTTTCTTCCCAAACAGCCATAAATACTATCAGAAGAGCTTTACCAAGTCCAAGTCAGGAAGTGCCTAAGATGAATTTTGCATAAAATGTCATATCAGACTTTACATGCATTTGCATGGGTTGAGTTTATGAATGATCAGAGACCCACTTTTAGCAGCCTGACGTTCTTCCATCAGGCTTCCCTGGCCTTCTCATCCTGTAACAAGCCTGTTGGCACCTGAGGACTTGCAGCATCACTGTGCTTATTTACCCCTCCATGACAGAGTGAGGACTGAATGCATTTTTTTTCTTTCCAAAAGTGCCGCTGTACGCTCTGTAGCAAAGAATATGCTGCTTGCAACATAACTACACTGCTCCACGGGGTCATGGCTACACTATTTCTAGTATGTCAGGAAGCTTGTTTAGAGACAGCTTGGGCTTCTCTACCTTGTGGCATGCATATTGACACCAATACCGAAAAGGCCTGGCTTTAAGGTCCTCTGGGTTTCTGACATGGCTTTGTGTAGTGCTGTACAGTACTAAGCAACGTCATTTAGAGATAATTAAGGTATTTCTGCACAGCACCTCACTGTGTCCTGCAGATAAACCCTCTGTGTGTGTATACACACATTACAGCAGATTAAACAAGTATCTGCTGTTCAAAGATCAATGTGTATTTAGAATTTGGATGAACCTAAAAACATAGACCAAGAATTCAAGATTGCCCAAAACATATAAGAAAACTGTTTTTGGGCAAAACTCGAAGTAGTTATTTGTGGCTAAAGATCTCTGGTTTTCACTGCTCCACCTCCTCTATGCGAGGAGGAGAACTGGGCCTTAAAATACAGACCCACAAGACTCCAGGACCTTGAAAAAGCAGCTCAGGCCCATAACTAGTTAAAGAATGAGGCAAACAAGAAGGAGCCCAATTAAACTATTTTATTAGATGTAGGAGAACCACCGGTTGTGAAATTTACTGGTAGCCAAGTTTTCCTCCCTGCCCTACCACATATAATTATGCCTTAATTGTAGCTACTGGCTGTGGCACAAAGCTCATGCGTATAAACAAGTCCCAGGATGTGCTGCAAAAAATACACTGTATGGAAGGCATTAGCAAGAAGACAATCAGGAGCTGGAATTGCATTCCCACATTGAAAGCTGCGGGTGGTATAAAAAGCTCTGTATCCATATGGTTAGTTATGTGTAATACCTTTGTAAGGACATTTGTACCCCACCATTGCTTTTACTGGCACATTTCTAGCCTTGAGTCACTTGGACCAATAGTTACCAAACTGTGGTCCACGACCACTGGTGGTCCATGAGGTTATGGTAAGTGGTCCACAGATGGTCTGCAGAACCAAACTGAACAGCTTTCAGTCGTGTTTTCAATTAAAAGTTTGATGATATAGGGTACATGGTGGTCCACGAGACGGTCTGAGCATTAACGGTGGTCCCTTTATCCTAAAAGTTCGGGAACCACTGACTTGGACAATCATGCAGACCTACTGTCTATTTACGTTGTGTTGCTTGAAGCTAAATGTTACAGCATGCCCTCTCCTTTCATGTGCTAGCAGCTGCATTGCTGGCTCTGCCTGTGCATTTTGAAAGTAAAAATATCATAAAGTAATGACAAATAGCACATACTGATCTGGACTTGCCAGTTTGTGATTTATTTAGTTTGCCATTTCATATGTATTGCTGTAGTCAGGTAGCAGGAGTTGCCTGAAAGCTTGCAGTGCACCATGAGGGAACAAGGAGGGGCATTTTTCATGTTTCATTTGCTGAAGTGGCAGTCAGGCAGGTGTGGGGACAGAACTAAGTAGCAGAGAGACTTGCGAGAGGCAGTCATTGCAGCCCATGTTGGGGAAGATTAAGCTGGGATGAGAAAATAAAGATGAACCCTGTTTTGCTTGCGAAGTTCTGTTAGTCCTTTTACTGCCTCCTTAAGGTAAAAAAATAGGGAATTCTCTAACAGGGAAAGTACCTCAATTTAGGTTGGATACTTTTGGTAAGAAAAGGGAAAGCATTTGTTCATAAAGGTTGCTTGATCTTTGTAAGAGATGGATAGAGGCTTATAGCTTTTAAAGAAAGCTGTGTACAAATTTGTCAACTAGCAAGGAGGAGCACCTCAAGGATGTTCCCCTGGGAAAGCCCGGTCCCTCCAGCCCATACCTGGAAGCATGGCAGAAGCTCCACTGGAGGGTCACTCAGACACCCATGGCCATGTTTAGCCAGAAAAGCTGGATTTAGGTAGGACTGGCTGCCTCAGTGCTTGGTGCTACCATGTTTGACTCATGAATGCTGTTGCAACAGAAGTTCATGTTGGGTTCCCTATGTACTCTGGGGGATGGTGGATGCTCCAACTTTCAGCATCACAGAGCAACATCACATCAAATGAGGATGCATCATCCATAGCTACTGGCAGGATGTGCTGAGGACAGTGGTATGTCAGAAATCCCATTCCTCCCTGAGGTCTATCTGTCTTTCTTGGGAAGATTTTCCAGCTCATTTGTGATCCACAGCCCAGAATGCCTCCTGAAGACTTTTTCTCTGAGACCTGAGTGGAGCTAAACTCCACACAGATGGGAATGGTCACAGAGTGACTGCAGGGGTGCTGTAGCACATGGCCCACCTGCCAGATATATCCCCTAGCATATTTCTCTTGCTGATAAAGAAAGGGGGGTGTATCCATGGGGAATAAATCTATGCTTGCTTTCTGTGGTGAGAAGAGTTGCCCCATCATTTAAAAAATTCCATCAAGCAGCAGTGTCTTAATCACCAGCTCTAGACTATTCTGGACTGGGCATGCTACATTGCTCTTGGGGAAACTGCAGAAAATAATTCAGGATGCATCGGAGGAGAGGAAGAGCACAAACATGACCTTTTAGTTCAGGGAACAGGGCATTTATCTGGGAAGGAAGTGGCCTGACTTCTGGTCTCTGCTCCCAGAGCTGTTTTCATCTTATCCAATGTCTGGTAAAATTAAAGAAAGACTCCTGGGAGCGGGGACAGGACCTGAGGTTCCCTTCTGCCCACAGACTTATGACTCCCTCCTGCTTTCTCTGCTGCACTGAGTTTTGTGTCCTTTTTCCCTGGCTGAATCTGGGCCAGTGCGAGTTCCCACCAAGTCCACGTATCCCACTCCCTGGACAAATGCTATAACCGCTCGGCTACTACATAGAGGAGAGGCAGCACCCCTGCCATTGCCACCTCAGGGAAAGCAGAACTGCAATTGTATGTGTATAGGTGTCTGATACTGACTCCCACAGTAAACCTAACACTTCAGATTGAGCCTCTGGACACATTTAGGAAGAGAAAAAGACTAATTTTTACATCTCAGTCAAATTCAGGTGTCAGTGAGGTGCTCAGCGGCTTTCACTGGTAGGATTATGCATAGCCAGGACTGCCCAGTGTCCCAGCTCTTGGTCTGTAAAGTAATCCAGCCTCAGACTTGAGCTGTTTCCTATTGCTGGAACATATGGTGTGAATAAATGTAATAAGCACTGTCCTAGAAGTGATTTGTTTTTGTGCTTTTTGTTCTTATTGGAACATGCTGTTGAACTTCTCAGTTAGGACTCCTTTTTTTAATTTCCAGACTAAATTTCTTCATTGCCACTCTGCACTCATTTTTTCTTGGATCAGGTTTGCTAGTTAGCTTTATTAGCTCTTTTCCTTCTCTCTTGGTCATTTGCTTTTCTGTAGTTATAATCACAGTTCCTCTCCATCGCTGTTTACTCCAGGCTAAACCGGATTCTTCTAGTAGTCTCTTGTGAGGTGGGCTTTCTATTCCCTTGTTTTCTTTGCATCTGCTCTAGCTTAAGTTCACCTTTACTGATGATGGGTGTTTGAGAAGAAAACATGTAACAAACAACTCTCTCTGGTGTTCTCAAATCATGATCCTGTGTTTCATATTAAATAGTCTTAATAGTTCCCAAAACGCACAACTTTTTGTGTTACATACCATAAAGTTTCATCCTGTTTCTGTCCCTCCAGTCCTCAGGTTCATCCATGTCTCCCATGGTAATGTTTTGGTCTTCCTTTAGCTGATTGTGTCAGCCAGGTCCAGGAGAACATTCCCAGTGCTGGTGTGAGCCAAGGCCAGATGCACTAACCAGCCCAGGTGTCAGACCTTGCTGAGAAAACAGGAGTGACATGTCCTAACAATTCTAGTAGTATAGGACAGCAGAGCAAGGCAGTGGTGAGATCACTTTATATGGATATCCTGAAGAAATGCTTTGTGCAGAGCAATGGCCTGTTTTAGTTGGGCCCAAGCCAGAATGCTCTTTGGTTAGCTTAGAAGATGGTGTGTTCACCAAAATGCAGGATTTTTCTCATTGGACCTAGGTTGATTTACCAGACTCCCAGAGGTCTGGCAATTTTAGTTACTGTTGGTTAGGCACAAATGCTGTCCCTTACAGGAGTTCCAGGTGTTTGTGTGGATTCCACGTTTTCCACAAATTCTGCATTTAATCTATTATTGTTGAAATTTATCATGACCTATATTGCTAGAATATAGCAATCTAGCCTAGCAGAGCTAGAAATACAGGCGTCACCATGCTAGGTACAGATAGTTAGGTTTGTATCCAAGTGCTGATATAAATATCAGCTGGAGGAATTTATCTTGAGATTTTCATACGTTTCTTATACTTTATATGTTTCAGAGCACCTGCTTTGTGTGTGTTGTCTGATATGTTTCTTGACAGAGAAGGCCAATACAGTAAAACTCAGAACAGAGTCTAGAGTCAAACTGGTTCAAAGCTTAGAAGTGTCTAGAGCATGGTCAAGTTTGGGGAGAGAGATCAATCTGTGAGATGCTGTGGATCTTTATTTTGACTGTCTTACAGACATGGTCCACAAGAACAGAGAATTTTCATCTTTTTCATGCTGTTGTCTTTACTGTCATAAAAATACTGACTTGCTTCATAAAGAAAAAAATAATTTCTGTGCAATCGGCTTTTATTCAGAACTATAGAGAACTACTGAAACCAGACCAAAACAGTAGGGCTCTGGAGAAAGACCATAACACACACTGACAAGGAGTTGTGCACAGGCTGACTCACTACCAACAGCACTGTGCAGGCATCAGGAATCAGATCCTGCATCACTTTTTACTTTTTCACGTAGGTCAGCCTGAACAACACAGTCTGCAGAGGCTGGGCCTCAGGCTCCATCATGCTGGAGGTGATTTCACAACCCTGTTTCTTATTTACGTATGCAGTATGGTTCTGGGACTTGGGTAGACGGATTGCCTGGAAAAATAAAGTGTCTTAAAACACATCCTGATTCAATTCTCTTGTGGTGATTTTCTGGATGAGAATATCAGACAGCTTCAAACACGTGAAATCAAACAGTGGAAAACAGACCTACGAATGGCATGCAACAGAGAGGACCCTGAAGGCTGGAGGGCTGGTCCTCACCTTTCATTTCCCAGCTGCCAAAGTCATTTATAGGAAGCGTTCCCTACGCAACGCTCCTCTGTGTGTGCATGACAGCTTGTGAAGATTTCTCTGGTTCTTTGGATCCTTTCTACTGGGTGATGACCCAGACATCTTATTAATATATTTCCATTGCTTCTTGCTTCCCAGCCTCCTATTCTTGGTCCACTCTGTCCTCCATTCTTTAACTTCTGTTCCATTCCTAGAAGTAAAATGTAAATGACATCTTTATCTGAAATACAACAACATCTAAAAATGACACTGTAAAACTACAGTCCCCCTAGGCAGGCCCTTTGAAGAACTCATCTTAAAAGAGGCAAGAGAAGAAAAAGAGCCCGTGAGGCAACATAGGAGCAAAGAAGTGAGGAACATCATATGACTCAAGCTGTTGGATTTCACTCTGTGTATCTTAATGACTGTCACTCATGGCATGAAATTTTGGCTTTTTAGATGCAGTAAAGCTGTCTGAAGTTGCTTTATTTAATTCATTAATTTAAATTATTTAAAAATGTTTTTCCTAAGCGACAAATTCAAGATGTACTTCATGCTCCCATAAGGGAGCAAATGTCTCAAACTGTATAAACTAGAGACATTTTGAACTAACAGACTTTGAGATGTCAGGTAAGGTCCATGTATGGGTCCAGTGCTGGGATGGCTCTGTTCACTTTACTCCATCTGCTTGGAAGTAAATATCAATCAGGACGAGTGCCCTTCTCTTGCCAGGACCTAGCTCTCCAAGCATACTGTTGCCCCACATTCCTGTACCCCATCTTCATGCCCTTTGCCCTTGACTACAGCCCTCCTTCACCACCAACTTTCCTGCAAATTTCTTTCTGTGTGGTTACATATGCCTGTATCTGAAATTGGGCTGGCAGAGGGATTTTTCACTTTGTGGAAACATGGGAAACTACTGTGCGTAATGGGCAGAGAACTTGCCAAGCGACATTACCAGATTTGCACTGAGGGCTGAGAATTTCTTCCAGGATTTCTAGTCTATGAAACTGAGTTTACCCCAGGCAGTGAGACACCAGCTGTAAATTGCCCAACTCACAGGGGGCATAAAATGTGCATTGTCTGGTCTTGGCGCTGTTGAACGGGGTGTCACATAACTGCGGGGGTGAAGGTGCCTTTGCAGTGGTGATATATTGCAACGCTGTTCCTCTTTGTAGTTGCCATACGATATGGTCCTGGTTCCTAGTGTCAAGGCAGGCTGATCTTCGAATGATCAAAAATACGCAATGGTGAGTACTGAGAAACCAGCCCATTTGGTAGTGGTACGGGCAGACGTACGAAGAGCTTTGCAGCATCATTCAGCGTTACAGCACTGTCGCGATTCTCACCTTTTAAGGCAAACTGAGGCAAGCAAAGCCGGAGAGCCTGGCCCAGCGCTGCGCAGCAAGGCTGTGGCGGAGCTGGGAACCCAGCGCAGACTTTCCGACTCCCGGCCCGGGCTTTAACTGCCCACTGGGCTCTGACGTGCAGCTAAGTGAATCTCACCAGAGACAGCAGATAACCACAGTTTAATTTGGTCTCTCTGTGCTCGGTACCCTGGGGAGATAGCAGACCTCTGGCCACGAAAGGCACGTTACTGAGAGATTTACTGTTAATTCCCCCTTATGAGGTCCATCTTGTTATGTTTGGAGTTGCCATAGGTTTCTGTTTGTTTTGCCTGTTTTTTTGCGTGTGGGGCTTGTGTATTTTGTTAAGCCCTTGGCTAGTATCTTGCGCATGTTTAAGATTTTATAAGGGTTTCTTTCGAGGTTATTTGTTATAGCTTTCAAAGGTGGCCTATTCTGCAGGCTCGCTATTGAATGCCAATCTTTGATGGAGAGGGCAGAGGACCAGTCCTCATGAGCTCGTAATTAGTGCTCCCGAAGGATGCCCCAGCTGCTTTTCATAGCTACGCGTTCACTTCGGCCTTGGCCTTTGAACACTCGCCTTCCTGGTGAGGTATAGTCCCTGGGGAGAGCCTAAGGGAGACCGCTCCTTTCATTTTCATCACCTAAAAAAAACCCCACCAGCCAAGAGATACGTTGCTAGTGCCTCTTATTTTGGGCTCTGCCACCGATCCGGTGGTGACTGTGGGCAAGGCAGCTGCCCTCTCCCTGCCTCGCTCTCCTTCAGTCTGCCTCGTCAGCTGGGTTTTGGGGCAGCAAAAGGTTTCTGGTGGCCTTAGCTATTGCTCTGTCCCCTTTCATGTCCTTAGGTTTTGAGAGTTACATCCTAAAAAAGTCCGTTGCAGACACACAGCAAGATTAATTGGGGAGGAGATCTGGAGTGCTGAGAATAATCTAATTACAGGAAGCAGCTACTTCTTATACGAATGCATAGTTTTGGATTCAATGATGTGCATCATAGGAAATTTAGGAAGATTTTTTTTTCTTTGATCCACTTCATACTAAACATGTAGGATGTGTTTGCTGGTTGATTTAAATTCTGGAGAAACTCTTTCTGTTATTTCAGTACATGCACAGAAGTGAGAGGTTTTTTTTTTTCCCCGATTAGCAGATTTCCTTCCTCTGAAAAAATGTTAAAGTTTATTCTAACTGCAATTATGAGGAGTTAAAAAAATACATCTTACTTTAAAGGCTATGAGTTAATAACAGCTGTGGAAAGGTTAATATTTTCTCTAAGCTTGAGGTCAGATTGCTTATACTCCTTTTGTGGATATCCCGCTGTTTTCACAAAAAAAAAGAGAGCTCCAAAAATGGGCATCTGATAATTTTTCAGCTGCCTCCCCCTTGTGGTAAATCCAGGAAACATCTTTTTTTCTGTAAAATATTGAAAAACTCTGGGTGAAGCTCAGTGCTTGCATTTCAACTGCATGTCTTCTTTGGGAGATCTTCAAAATGCTGAGCAAATGTGAAGTAAGACAAGAAAAATATCATCTCTGTTCAGGCACCAAACCCCCAAATAAGCTGAAATAAAAGAGCAAAGATATCTTGGAGAACTCAACCTGCAGCTGTGACTGTGCTGAGGCCCTGCCAAATCTCTCAGGTTCAGCTCTTGCCCCTTCTCTCTCCTCCAGGCCCGAAGGCTGGAGTAGGGATCGTCTCCTCCTTCCCTTCTTGTGTGCCACATGCTGCCAAACCGCACGGCAGTGCCTGGCTCCCAGTGCCAGGGGAGAAATGCAAAACAATAGTCCAGTAGGCAATATGTTACCCAAAATATGATGGTTTTCAGTACTGTCAAGGTACACCCAAAGCAGCAAATAACCACATTCCCTGAGACCCTAGATTTCCATGAGCAAACACCTTGTTGTCTTACTAGTCTGCAAAGGTGTTACGTCGTGCGCAAGACCTTTCTGATTCACCAAAAATATGTGTGTGTATATATATATATATATGCATATAAAATATATATACACATATACATACATGCATACATCTATTTACATTTCCACTGCAATGCGATCCTCTGAAGCAAAGGCTCAACTTGAAGGGCTGAAGAGGAGGAGGATAGCCTCTGTGGTTAAGGCAGAAGTTTGTGACTTAAGAGAAAAGGGCTCATTTCCTGGTTTTACCGCAAATTGTGTGTGGTGAGGAGGAGTTGCTCATACAGTCTGAGCTTTTAGTGCCTTGTGTGCTAACGAGGGAAAAGGCCCTCTCCTTTCCTTCATCCTTTGTGTCTTTCTCACTTAACTGTAAAGTTTCTGGGGTTGGAAACGTCTCTTTGCGTTGTAGATCTGCACCGATCTAAATGAGGTCTCCAGAGTAATGCTCCTACCGTAATGCTAATAAAAATAACTTGAATACATTTAAAAGTGGGACAGCTATCAAGGTAACTTCTGCCCTACCTCAGTATTATTGTCCCCATAATTGACAATAACTAAATTGTCACAAGTAATACCAGCTGGCCTAATCCTTCCAAATGCTCCTATTGCCTCTTTAGCAGCAGACCCGAATAAAGTATATTGTCATCTGTGATGTGAAATGACCTATAACCACCAGGTGTCCCCCTCCTCCAGGGTTTGCCGTAGAAGTGGGCCATTTCCCTGAAATCCGCAGGGCACGGGGACTTTGCAGCGCGGGGCAGTGGCGATGCCGTGGGGCCACGGCAGCAATCACCGCCCTGCTCGCAGCAGCTGCGTGCCCCTAAACATGCTCCCTGTACGAGAGCTACAGCCTTTTAATGCAGTCGCAAATGCATGTCCCACAAAAGAAGAAAGTCACAAACTGCGTTAGTTGTAGGATGTTAAAGGTGTACAAAAAGTTGCAATTCTGACTCTTCTCCCACAAAAGAGCTGCTTTTTGTGGCAGAATCAGACAGCCCAAAATGTAGCAATCTGAAAATACATTTTTTACAAACTGGCCAGAGTACAAATTTCCAAGCGTTTCAGTGACTGTGGTTGTTTACTAAAGCAATTCAGAGGACTTTTAATTCTGCCTCAACCCATGCAAGGATTTCTGGGATTTGTTTCTTTCTGCACAAAAAACCAGCATGATATTGAAGTGCAATTCTGTAATTAAAAACAGAGCGGGGGCGGGGGGGGAGAAAACCCAACACAAACTAGCAATCCTCCCACAAGATGTAACATGTGCACGCTTTTCTCTGCTGCCTGTTAGAGCACAGTCCTAGGCTATCTGTAGGATGAGGGCTGTGTCCGGCCCGACGCTCGGACTGCTCTGAGCCAGGCGAGACAGGGTGCTGAGCCCGCGTTGCTAGCGTGCCGACCAGGTGCTGTCCGAGAGCAAACCTCAACCCTCCACACATTTTTCCATACTAGAACACCCTTGAAAATGGTCCCTTCCAGCGAGACTACGGTTTGATTAGTTTGAGGAAAGCTGTTTAGCTCCGAGCAGCAAGGTGTTCGTGGCCATGATGGACATCCCGCAGACCCAGAGGGCCCCAAGGCTCGCGGGACGGGCAGGACGCCCAGGAAAGGCCTCTGGCAGCTGGAGAGGGATGTTCAATTTTCCACTTGAGGGCACTGCAGGAGAAGCAAACAGTAAGGACTAGGCTTTGAGAGCTGGGAGAAAATGAGCACTTCGTGGAGGACAGCATGGACACAGATATGGAGCGAGGAGAGAAGCAGACGCGGCACATCACGGAAAGGCTGAGAGAGGAGGAGAGGCAATGTAAGAGATCAGAAATACAGGTCCATCTGTACGAACTGAAATGCAATATTTTTGTGCAATATATCATTCTTCTGCTGACACTAATAGCAGCCACATGAACACTGAAGCATTTTAGGTCAGCGGGGCATTTTCTTCACTATTTTAATATGACCTCTTATCTGTCCAGGATAGGTAAATCCACTTGCAGGGATGTAAATAAGTATTGTTTTTCCGTTTGCTAATCTGTAAATCAATCAATGGCAATGGGTCTTCCCTGCTTTGTGGCTGAGGGGGGAGGCTGAGCGTGAGGCTATTTCATGCCACCTTAGCGAGCTGCCTGGCAGGCGGGCAAGCTTCTGCACTCCCTCTACAGCCATAGCGAGTACACTCAATTTTAAAGATCTGCTTTATCATGAACATACAGGCTCTTAGCTCTAAATGCATATTTATAGGGCTAATGCTGATAACTGCAGGCATTTAAGCCAGTGTAAAGATCAGTTACTAAATATTTGCAAATAAACCGTTCCTCTCACATCTGCATGGTAGGTCTCTTTGACTGATACCAGTTGAATATCTTATGGTCAGAGACCAGTTGTTCATAGCTCTATAATACATAAACTGGGATTGGCGATGGGAAAACCAGAGCAGAAGTTTCCTGCAGGTCACACTAAAATTTGTGCCTGTGCTGGAGATCTCATGTTAGAAAACCTACCATGGTAGACGTAACTAGAGCAGCTTTATGAGACAAGAATTAATGCTGAAGGCTTTGGTAAAAAAAATTGTGTGTATAGGTATGTGTATACACACACACACACACACACACACACACACACACACACGTGTGTATATATATATATGTATATATACACATACACGCACACACAATGGCTTCAAAAAATAGGGAAGAAATACAAATTCTCACGCAGTAACTTGTGAGATGAGAGATATATGATCCTATTTCATGAAGTTCAAATTTGTTATAAGACATAAAGATTAGGGCTAGAAACAGTAACTAAATTCCTATCCCTTCCATCCCCCCCCCCCCCATACACACATATAAACAAATAAATAAAAATAGAATGAAGATAAATTATGGGTTGGACTAGAAAGAAAAAATATAGGGATACTCTATTTTTCCTGCTTTTTTAAATTGTATTACTCCTGGAATTATACTAGAAAACACAAAAGATGAAATGATGTTCTTACTGAAATTGATGGTAAAATTTTACTCCCCGTAAGATTTTCACTCTAATGTCAGGCATCTAGTTGAGGAGGCTGACAAATGGCCTCCTTATACAGTCAGTGAAGAAAAAAAGATTTAAATTTGCAATATTTAGTTATTTTTTCCCAATTCTTTCAGGTTCGTACAAGCACAGAGAAAGAATGACTTGAACTCTGAATAGTGGCTTTCATAAGTGTAGCTAAATATACCCAAAATAGAAATAAGTGATTTAGAAAAGAATGAAAAAAAGCTGGTAATATGGCTCTGTTCCACTGACAGGACTCAAAAAGCAGTTAAAAATAAAAAAGTATATTTGCTCTTCTTTAAATTTGTAATTAGTAAAAACTCCTACTATGGTGCTAAGACAAAACAGTTAATGACCTTCCCAAGAGCAGCCAGGAAATAAATGCTTTGAAGTGTCCTTTGCAAATCAGACAGATAGAATATACACTCCCACCTCAAGCTCATTTTGCTTGATTTTTGCTTGAAATGCCTGCTGAGAATAGGACTGAGCAGAGAGGTGGATAAACTCCCACTACCGAAGAAAGAGCAGTTGTGGTGGCTTAGTCACAGTCTTCAGTCACTCTTATACTAGGTGAAAACAAGTTTAATGGTGTCTCTATTCAAAGTATCTTTGGAAATCTGACTGCTGCATTAAACAAATTTGAAGCAGCTTAAATGTGAGAAGCTTGTTGCTTTAATGAAACCCTATGGATGAAGCAGGGAGCTGAATGTTTGGCAATGTTCCCAGCGATGCTCCGATGGGAATCCTGGGAGACACAAAAATGAATTCCTGACATTTGAATAATTTGCTTAATTTAATTTTGCTCATTCTGGGTAGCTTAATTTTGCTCGTTTGGGAAAATCATAGCCCTAAAACAGAAAAGTTGAGGATTTCACCATTAGAGTTTGTATATAAAAATGTCACAGGATTAATTCACCATGTTGTGTTTTGATTAAATTAGTGCCATAGCCTCTTGCGGGAACAGCCTGAAATTGGCTCGAAGCCTAAGCTAGTAACTATCCATATTAAAGTAAAACAAGTCTAAATTAATGCAACAAAACTGATAGCAGATGAAAAGCTGTATTGACTAAGGTGAGGCAAAGATAGCCACTAAATTGGTGTTATGTATTTAGAAGAACTAGGGCCGATCATTCATTGGCTCCTTTTTTCCAGAGGAAACATTTGTATTCCTTTCTAAAAGACATCTTACCTGCTGATGTGCTGCAGAGTTGTAAGAAGACACTGAGATCGTAGTAATTCTGGTGTGAATAAAGATAGGCAATAAATATTTGAAAATTTCTTGTGTGAAGGTTGTAGTGCTCCTAACAGTACAGCTCTCTTCTCATAAAATGGATTGAAGACATATAGAGATTACATAGAGCAGCCCTAAGGTGAGAGATACAGGAGACATTTTGGCACTGAATGTACTGAAGTGAAGACCATAGTTATACAGGCAAATGGGATTGCTCAAGTTAAAATTTAGCTCATATACCCCTTTCAGAGGAAGTGATGGACGATCTGCAAGAAGGACTTCAACAGGCAGTTGGGCTTACATCTCATCTAAGATATAGGATATTAAATGCCTTTCCTTGGTGGGGAAGGAAACACAAACCTAGAGTAGTGGATGGTCTTGGTTAATGTATAAAGGATCATGGGTTCCTACTGCAGATGAGACCTTCACTTTGCCTGCAAGGAGGAAGCCACCTACGGAACAGCTTCTCTCTGGTGTCTGTGCCCTTTTTGTAAGCTCCAGCCCAAGGAAAACATAAAGAATTATGTGGAAATCAAGATAACATGAAAGTAAAGCAGAGGGGTAAAGGAGAAGCAACACAACTAGGATAAGCTGATGCAGATGTCTAAATGAAAAATATTTTATCTGAGTGTGAAAGGAATAGAGGCGTTGTCAAAATAAAGTGGTTGAATGCAACTTTTTGCTTCTTAGAAAGTCAGTAGCTGACCACCTTCCTTTCTAATTAACAACAGCAAGGATTACAAAGGAGTTTGTCGCTGGGACAATTCCTAAGGCTTCTCCTGCAAGCATCCAGGTGAGGACCAAAGATCCATCTAAATTTAACTGAACCAGTACAGGTTTTAGCACCAATGCCTCAGGATGTCTTAGAAGTTACTAAGAAACTTCAGCTGCAGATCCTTGCTTACAGTCTACTTTGGGCTCCATTGACTAAAATGAGCATTTAGAAGTCTACACGCAGCCATCAAATATAGAAGTCTTAACACAGAGCTGAATTCCACCCTTGCATATCCCAGGAACGTCCAGATGGATGTTATCAACTCCTTCAAAGAAGTACATGCCCATTTGGTCTTTTCTGCCTTTTTTTGCAAGAGATAGGGGCTGTTTCTTACCATGCATATGTGATCAAGACCATGGTTGTGACATAGACACTACTCTGGTATCTCTAACAGAGAGACAGAGACCACACTGGGCTTGGTCCCACAGTCTAGGCAGCTGCGTGTCTGCACAACTGTGCTTATGACCTGTTCCACAATCCATAATTCCAACATGGATGAGCGAAGATACACAAAACGGCCGTCCGCAGCCTCTGTCCTCCTGGGGATACTGCTGTACAGTAGGTAGCACACGCAGGGTCATAGGCTACGCTTGTGAGCCAGAAATGCTGCAAGACGCAATTAAATACTTCCTTAGTACTTCAGAGTGCAACAAATAAGTACTTATTGGCTGTTACTACACAAAACCACTTTAGCACATGAATTTTTTCTCAGCTGTCACTGTAGGAAGACAACTACCATCTTCATTAGAGCTCTGCAAAAATCACTGTGGGAAACAGGTAAGGGAGAAAAACAATTAAAAAAACCCAAACAACCCTCTCTATGCTCCCAAGCCAAGCTCTAGATCACATAACTATACCTCCTCCACCATTACCTTTCAAGGCGCACTTCATCTAAACCTAACTATTTACATCAGCCAGTCTCCCAGGCAATCTCACCCTAAAAATTCTCTCTTCTAACCTACTCTTCACAAATTATTCCTCTTTTCCTGGCACTAAAACATTGCATCTCCGTTAAACTGGTCAGAGATTAGGATGAGGTGCACTAAGCATATCACAAAAATAAGCTTTTTGATCTTAACTGCTGCTTCTGGAATCTGCAGACCATGTTCTCTTACCGCTGCTTCTAGCTGTTAAAAGTTAGTAGTTTAAAGAACAACTTCAGGAAAAATATTTTGGATCATATAAAGTTTATTTACCTAGTACAGAAAAGTTATATTACAATATATACAGTTTCTATTTACATATACACCTTTCTGTTATGTGAAGCACCATATGATACAGGTAGTATTTTAGAGGAATTTACATAATTCTTATTTTTGCATCCTAACACTTATATCTACAGACACACATTCGTTAGAACCAAGTCCCCCTAAGTCATTGACTTCAGTGGGTTTTGGATAGGCTGCTAGTGATGCTGCCAAAGAGAAATTTAATTGATATCAGCTATCAATCTCCTATACTTCAGAATAAGAGATCTTAGCTTTGTCACGTCAGGGGCTTTGTGCAAACTGAATCCTTGGAGAGAGTCAGATGTACAGATAGAAAATATTTTATAAGCCACAAGAATCCAAAACTCTTATCAGTAAGACTTTTGCTATCATCAGAAACAGAATTTCATTAGAATGGAAAACGAACGCTGCATAAGCGTTTATACATATTATGCAAACTAAAGTTAAAAATCTGGAAGCTTATGCGATACAGTGCCATGCATTCCCCAAGGAAGCCATTTGCTACTAAAGAGCCCAGTCTTACGGCCACTGAAGTTAGCGGCATAATTCCCATAACTCATGGAGAGAAACCAGCTGTTCATTTAACTAGCTTTACACCACTGTTAACAAAAAAAAGAAGGCTCTGTCCAAGGTACAAAATTTCCTTCAAGAGAATAAAAGATCTTTGGAGGGGGGAAATGTAAAATGAGGTATTTAATAAACTATAGAAAAAGAAAGTGTCTAGACTGTTTGGAAAAAAGTCCTACATATTTTAAATATGCACTTACATTCACCTGATTGTGGGTCAAGTTTTACATAAAATATTTATACCTTTTGAGCCACCTAATTAAAGCATTTCATATTTTTACTTCACTAGATGTTAGATCTAATGGCTGGAAGAAAGCATTGTTGCTCTGAGGACAGTTACTATGACAAACACAGGTGTTGATCAACATCATTGGCTTTTTTAAGAGCTTGCCATGAGAACAGCGGAACTCGACCTGGATTGTCTTGGTGTTATGTGGGGTGCAGCATCGCCCATCGTTGCAGAGGCCACAGTAACGAGGTTTGTATGTCTGCACACTCGTGCAGTTCTTGTACTCAAAGCGAACAGCTTTCAGGGACTTCTTTGTTCGGATACATTTTTTCCCTTTCTAAGAGAAATACGAAGAGACATTAAATATATCATAGCATAAGACAGAATGCAGTTAAAAAATGACATGCAAGGATGTAGGTCCACTCTGAAAACTTGTATTCGTTGTCTTTGCTAGTTCTACACCCATTAGACGCTGCAGCTATTTCAATAGTAACTTACCAGTTCTCAATCCTATGAGGTGTGCCCTTGACATCTTAGTTCACATATTACATATGCCAATAATAAACAACAAATAATAGATTACACTCTATGAAAACTCACTGCTGTCATCTGACTACATGCTAAGACAAGCCAATATTCATCATCAAACTATACTCCATCACAAAACTTCTCAGGCTAATGTGGTTCCATCAGGGAATCAGGAAGCCAAATAAGTAAGATACAGGACTGGGTTCAGGAAGAAAAGAGGGCCAAAAGGGACCTCAAAAGTCATTGCGCATTCTTGTGACTCAAGGCAGGATCAGCCTTATCCATGTCATTATTAGCATATGTCTGTCTAACTTGTTCTTGGAAGTCTCCAGTGACAGACTCCACAGCTGCCCCAGACAATCCTAATGGTTCTCTACTCTTACTGCTCAGAAGGATTTTGCTCATGTCTTAACTTTTGTGCAGTCTAAGCTCGTCACATCCTGTCACATCCACTGTGAACTCAGAACAGGCTGCAATATCTGCACATGGTTACGAGGATTCATCTCCATTCTCTTGCTTTTAGTATCAGTTCAATCAATCAATCAGTTTTTCCCAGCAAAACGTGTTTTCTAGACCTCCGATCATTCTTGTTATTCTCCCCAACTCTTTACAAATGTTTCACATCCTTTTCAACACAGTGTTCAAAACTGCACAGAGTATTCTGCAAAGGCCTCAGCACACCTTCCGTCACCCAGGACCCTGCATACACTGATGGCCCTCTTACGTAGCTACATATTATTCTCACTGACATTGAGAATGTGTAACGTGTAGAAGCAGCAAAAAAGGCAGCTCACGTAGATACACACTTACAGCACCTGAAGTGTCAGTGCTGGATTTGCTTTTGGAAAAAGCTCCATGAGGATAAAGATAAGGCTCAATTTACCTGAACACTTTTTGCAAGGTTTTGCACATTTGTCTGCAGTTCCAGGATGCCCAACAGACTAGAAATATGACACATCCATTCCCCATGATTGGAGCAGCTCTGAAGTACACACGCAAGGAGGACAACGACACTTGTGGCAGATGTTAGACTGCATGAGCTGCCAAGACAGTTGGCACATGCAATACATCTGGCTGGGATGGCGCAAACAATATGCATATGCAGTGCAACACTACTGAACATACAGGCAAGTCTAATGCTTTCCAGAAACACTGGGCTTAAACACATACACTAAAGGATGTATTTACATCCACTTGTATCTGGGCCACTCTAGACAGAAACATGCAAACCTGGAACTCCGCCAGAAGAGGCATCCTTGCTGCCATCATACCTTATCAGATGGCTCTTCATTTTCACAAGGTCTCATCATGCAAAGCCGTGTCTGCTTCACCATCTCACACTGTTGATTTCTGTTGGTAACCCGGGTGGAAAAGCCCATGCCACAGCTTTTGGAACAAGCACTCCATTCTGTTGTCTGCTCAATGCAATTGGCGCTGGAATCAGACACATCAATCCCCAGTGTGGCCTCCTGTCTGTATGCTGGAGACAAAACCCCACGAACTCCATTACAAGAAAGACTTAATGTGAGAACCCGGTATATATTTGAGCTCTTCTACATTTGGGAGGAAACAAGTGAGATGAGGAAAAAAAAATCCCAAATCCATGATTTTGATAGGTCTTCGTCACTTTAAAAGCTGCCTTTTTAGGAGCCCTGGACAGCAACTTTCTGCATCTAAAGATCACAGACAGGTGCATGTCAGTGTAATCAGCAGAATAAATTTCTGCCTTTCTGCCACAACTTGAATTAGAAGTCAGTTTCTGTCCAGTCAATTCCAAAATGGGAAGAACTACTGTCAATCTGTTAACCAAGTCTAGAAATCCACTTTAACAACTCTTTATTCCTTGTTTTTTTAAACAAAAATACATCACAAATCTGTTCCAAGTCACAAAAATACTGGTATTAGAGATGATTTGAGAATGGCTGTATGATTTATATAAACTAATAGATAAAGTACTTTGTTCCCACAGTCATAGTCACCCAACCTGATCAATTATTGCCAGATTACAGTCCGGGTGGTGTGAGGGAAGAGGGAAGTAAAGTAATTGCAGCAGTTATCACAGCTACTCAAAGCAATCACCAATTCTGATCATTGTTCTTCCCTCCCGGCAGTGTTTAAGTTGTATAATGTAAATATTGTTAATTTTAGCAATCGTAGCAGTAAACAGAGTGAGCCAACATGATGGAGCTAGGCAAGTGCAGCGAGCTGTGTCACCCCTACGGCTCTTGCTGATAAGCTTCTCCACAGCTGCACTTTTGCCTTCTTGCAAGGTAAAGCTCCAAAAAGGAGGATATCCAAGAGGGATGACCATTGCCAAAAAGAATGCAGGTAATCCACCTGCAGGCGTGTTATGGATTAGCCTGTCACTGTCAAAAAACAAAGGAGAGAAATGACACTATAAAGTGACAACATGTTCACTTATGTCTTACGTGCCTCACATCTGACATTTCATAGCATTCTGCAAAGTTATTAGAGCTTATCGTCCTGGATCCTTCTTACTTGTTTTTTTCAAATGGATTAGCTGCATTGCAGCATAACTGCTGAAGACAACACAGAGCAGTGACCGGGAGGGAATGCTGTGGCCTGAACTCCCATTAAAAGCAGCTTTTGAAAATTCATGTTAACCTGACGGTTTAATTTAAAGGGCAGGGAGACATAAATCAGTAAGAGGAGACTGGGGAAAAGAGTACTTTATGAGTTCTGTGTTTTGGAATGGGATGATTGTTTTTAGATCCACTAACTGTGCCTACAAGCATTGCTTCTCCAAGTACTTTGTAATGCTTTTAATGCCAGCAATAATGATGAGAGCTCTAGCGCAGACAGACAGGAATTTGTTGGCATTTTAGCTAGCATGTTGACCACTGGTAATAGCTGGGGAATTTTTTTGGGGGAAAAAAAACGTGTCTTGTAAACCAGGCTGTTTGAATGGTATTTTTGATGTAACATATTCTTGCAGAGCAACTAGCAAGATGGCAGCTTTACTTTCTGGAGGAAGATAATGTTTGGAGGATTGTGAGCTTGTCCTTACTTTATTCCACTCAAAGTGGAACCGGATAAACAGCACTTCTAGAGCTGGGCTCTAACTTAAGTAAATTACTTTTTAAAACTACTATGCACATTCATCCTCTGAATGTCTTTCCTTTGGTTTATAAAATTCTGCTTTTACTCATAACCACTGGTATACTCACTAGTCGCTCTAGATGAGAAAAAGAAAAAAAAAACCCCGCAGCACAAAGCAGGCTACGATAACCCCATGGCCATTTCCAGCACGCTATCACCCTCCCCTCCCAGCGACTGTGTTAATTAAAGTTTCCTCACCGGCCAGAGCAAAACCTCCCAAAATCGCGTCGTCTCTGGGGTCGCAGACCCACTTCTCGCAGCACTCTCCGGGGACTTCGACCTTCCTGGGGAAGGGGCAGTCGGGGCCGGGGAGCAGCAGGTCCAGGTTGCAGCGGGGCAGGCAGCCGATCTGCCCGTCGCGGCAGGTGCACTGGTACCTGCAGCTGGGCTGGAAGCTCTCCCCGCTGCGGTACATCATGCCGTCGAAGACGCAGTTGTCCCCTTCCAGCACTGGCGAGGAAGGCGCCCGGCGTCACCCGGAGGGCGGCCGGGCCCTCTCCCCCCTCCCGCGACACCGAGGGCGGCTTTGCCGGCGGACCGCCCGCCCCGGAGCCCGCGGCGCCCGTCGGGGCGCGGAGACGAGGGCGGTCCGGAGCCACCGCCCGCGGGGGCGGGCAGCGCCGGGACAGTGTCACCGCCTCCGCTCGAAGCCGGGCAGCCCCTCGGCGGCGGGGCTCCCCCCGGCCCCGGGCCGCCGCCACCTACCCATGCAGATGCCGGTGGCGCCGCCGTCCTCGGGGCCGCGGTCGCAGTAGAGGCCGCTGCTCTCGTCGCAGGGCAGCAGCGCGGAGCAGCTCTCGCCGCGCTGCCGGGCGCACACCAGGCAGCAGGAGCAGCCGTCCAGGACGGCGGGCACCCCCGGCGCGCAGCGCGGCGGCTCCGCGGGGCACGGCCCGCCGCACGGCCGCGGGCAGCCCGCCTCCCGGCCGCTCACCTGCGGGGACAAAGCGGCCCCCAGGGCCCGGTCACGGGGCGGCCCGGCCCCGGCTCCCCCGCAGCCGCCCGCCCCCCCGGGCGCCCCGCACTTGCCTGGCACAGCAGCAGCAGCAGCAGCAGGAGGGGCGGCAGGGGCCGGCGCTGCCCGCCGCCCGTCAGCATGGTCCCGGCCCGGCCTCGCCGCGGCGCCGCTCGCCTCTGCCGCCAGAGCCATTGCGGTCGCTTATATAGAGCCCGAAGGGGAGGGCAGCGCGCCGGGGGCGGGGAGCTGGAGCCCGGCCCGCGCCCCCGCCGCCCCCGCCACCCCCGCCACCTGCCCGCGCAGCGCCGAGCCCGGCCCGGCCCCTCCGCGGGGCAGCCGCCGTCCCCCCTCGGGGCATCCTGCGGCCCCCCCCATGGGGCATCCTGCGGTCCCCCCCTCGGGGCATCCTGCGGTCCCCCCCCTCGGGGCATCCTGCGGCCCCCCCCATGGGGCATCCTGCGGTCCCCCCCTCGGGGCATCCTGCGGTCCCCCCCCCCCCCCCGGGGCATCCTGCGGCCCCCCCCTCGGGGCATCCTGCGGTCCCCCCCCCCCCGGGGCATCCTGCGGCCCCCCCCTCGGGCCATCCTGCGGCCCCCCCTCGGGGCATCCTGTGGTCCCCCCCCCCGGGGCATCCTGTGGTCCCACCCCCGGGGCATCCTGCTGACCCCTCTGTTGCCCCGCGTGGCTGCTCGCCTGGGCTGCAGTAAGCGATTTGGGGTTGGACCTTAGCGATTCGGCGCTAGACCTTACACCACGATTTACAAACCCTGCCGCAGCAAACGCCGCCGCTCTGTGGTAGCTACCTGGCGAGGGACTAGGCTGCATCCTAGTCCGGTCCGCGGCTACTGGCCACCCCCGCGTGTAAGCACCTCTCAGGAGCCTGAGCAGCTTTCAGCCTTTGTGTTTCAACCCTTGAGCTTTCTGCACTGCCGCTCAGTGTTACAGGGGACATGAAAGGGACCTATCAACATAAGGTGCTGTAGGGGTGACATACTCGCTTCATAAACTCTTCACCTGGCAGGTCGTAGGTGCTGTTCATCAGCAGAGAGGTCCAGGTGTATCGGCGTGTTGGAAACAGGGATTGCTCGGGGAGCCCTTTGCACTCTGCAACACAAACCTCCCAGGATGAGCTGAAGAGATACCAGACGCTCCGGTGCTTGGTTTGTGTGTGTGACCGTGAAGTATGCGGAGCCCAACATGTCAAGCCTTAGGAATGTTTTGGAGACGTAACTCCAGTGCTCTATGCCATGAAGTTATTTTAGAGCTCGCAGGACTAATCCAGGCCAAGCATAAGGGAGACTAAATCTATTAACGTGTTTTACTTGTCAGGAGTTGTTTTCTGCCCACGGCCTTCTTGGGTCTTTCTAGGATACCGAGATTCCATATCCCCAGTTGACTGAAGCAGATAATGTGCACTGGATTCTGTTGTGGCTTGTTAAAGAGAAAGTATTTGAAAAGTAAACAAAAGCTGAAGACAGACTAGTGAAAACAGGATGCCTTTTAAGCTTAAGACATGACACAAGTGGTACTCATGAATTTACAAGGCTGCTGTAGCTCCAAGCCAAAGCAGTGCTCAGCACAAAAACAGTAATCGTCATATACAGGTTTTGTTTTGGACAGAAGTCACCATTCCTTGCTTGAAGTTATGTGGCAACAGCTGGGCTTCTGGAGAGACCTGCGGTTTGGGGCGAAGCAGCCTACAGCAGCACAGAAACAAGTAACCTTCAGTCATTCATTAACCCTTAATTGTCTCATTCATAAGCAACGGGACCAGCCAAGGGAACACAGACTGTTCAAACCTTATTAACAGCTTGGGCGTAGGTTGGAGGTTATTTCAGTCACCCACTGCATTTCACCTTCCTTATCTCATTTCTCTTTTTTCCTTGCTTCTTTTCCTCATACCTCTGATTTAGGTAGTGCAAACCCACTTTTTACAGTAGCACTCCTTGCTCACCAGCAGAATGACCAATGCTGTTGGCCAAGCACTAAGATTTGCTAAAAAGAAACAAGGCTGTTCCAGTAGTTTTCCCAGAAGCACAGCTCTAAGCCAGAGGACAAAGATCCATTTTTATCTGTCCCTCTGCATGTCAATCTGATGAGGTTTTCAGTCATTCGCAGCCATGGAAAGTTACTTCCCTTTCAAATGAGATTACTTCATACCATTCTTAAATATCTTCTTGTCTATTCAAAAGGCTTCACCACATAAAACTGCAGACAGAATCAAAGAAATGGAAAGAATGTGTACCGGTGTATTTAAATTCAAGTGCAAGGAAAGTCTTGCATGGTACCCAGTAAGAAGAACCAAGTCAGTAACCTGTAATATCTAAACATTTGGGACATAACCTGTACAGGTACGTAAAAGACTAACTGAGGGCCATGGAGGAGAACACATGCTGAAGCATTCTGTAATCTTAGTTTTAAAATTAAGCTTCTAATTGCTGTGAATGCTTTAAGGAAGCCAGGTAATGTTGTGTCTCATGTTGTGCTTAAGCATTGTCAAGGCACCAAGTGCTTTCAGCTGTCTTCTCTGTCTGGGAGAGATGCAGCTTTGTGCTTATGGCAGAGGACATACCTCAGACTCAGCAACAGCTGCCACGAGCCCCCGCGTTGGCCCATAGCAGCCTTCCCGGGCAAAGACTTCTTGCTCTGCATGTCCATAAACCTGCCTTGGGCTAAATCTGTGGCAGGGGTGCCTGAATGTGTTGTTTCATTCAGACCATAATCTCCATTGAGTTAATAGCCCTGAAAGTGTCACTTTTACCCATCCCCTTCCACAAGACCAGATGGATTATACATGTTTTGCCATTGAAGCTCCTGAGGAAGCTCTGTCTAAAAGGCTGGGATCAGAGATTGCAACTAAAACTGGCCTAATTCTTAGAGAGTGTCTAGTTGCTGATCCTTTTCCCATCTAGAGGTGTCTGGATATATATCCAGCATTAGAAACATTCAAGGATTAACACCAACATCCTACTGTTTAAAGCCAGCCACCTGTCTAAGGAGACATCCCAGCCCACTGCTTCACAGCAAGTGGCCCCACAGAATTCTCTTCCATTTTCTGTGTATGGCAAATGATGTAACTTTTAGTGAGTAAAATTGTCATAAATACCACTTCTTTATCTTTCTCTGTCTTTCCTCTTCTCCTACCATTTTTTACAAATACAAGTATAATGTGGATGATTCATTCCTTGCCCTGCATTATGCTGTAAATCTATGCCCCTTCTTTTACTCTTCTGCCTCACAAGCACACAATATTTTTCTTGAAGATACTGTCATCGTGGATTTCTGGCTAGCCCTTCTTGGTCTAGATGCCAGCTGCAGATTCCTAACACCTTTGGGGCTGTTGATATTGCACATGCCCTAAACAGGGAACAAACAAAAATTATATAAACACTCCAATGATTTTATAATATCAGTCATATTATCAGCTTTCCATACACATTATATGCGATGTATTAATAGCAAGGCAGCAGGCTCGGTAACAAACTACCTCAATTCTTCCCCCAGCATCTGTTAGCAGCACACAAGGTTCTTCTGCCACAAATGAAGTGGCTGTGACTGAAGCAGCCTCATCTGTCTGCACGGGGAGAGGTGCTGGAGGGAGGTTTGTGAGGTGTCAACGGTGGTGGTCACCTGAATTAGTGGGTACCTAAACTAATATTTAGGGTCAACCTGGTGGTCATTCTTGCTTAGCACAAGCCATTCAAATCAGCCGCCTCTGACTGCAACGTGCTTTGAAGGACATACAACAGCCATTGTACTTCAGAAGATATCTAAGAATCAAGCTGACTCTTCTAGATCTGTCTCTGCTTGTATGGCTAGTCTATAAGTACTGTGGAGTTTTGGATTTGCTTTTGACCTCTTCCCCCCCCCACCCCCCCGATGTGTCTTTGACTTCCATATATGCTATAAAAAGAGCTAATCCGGAACTGAACATTTTTCTGGGCTTTTGGGTTCACACTCAACATCTAGACCTTTAATATTGATGAATGGTGTGATTGATCTTGAAAATGTTAACCTGAACTACAAATATAAGACTGAGATGCTGCTGACATTACTTCTGATGTCAGTGCTAATGAACTATTTTATTTCTCACAGAGCTATGGTGAAAGGATGAGAAGATTGTTTCCTGTGAAGATCTACTCAAACTCATAAACAGTCCCTGCTGCTTTGGACCAAGGCTCAGTGTTTCCTCCTCACAGAAGGATGCCTGTTCTCATCAGGCTGTTGCCTGTGTTCATAGAAGAGGTTTGCTATTTTAATGCATATATCCTTGTCAGCAGAATCTAGTGGGTAGCATCCAATATCCAGAAGATATGCTGAGTACTCTGTTAGAAAGATTCTTTTTGATAAGAAAAATGATGCTGAACCAAACAAGTATTTAGAGGTTAGCCAGCTTGGACTTATCTGAGGAGCAACAGTAGTTCTTCCTGAGCAAGATAATCTGTTTCTGAAAAGATCTGTTCAAGCTGAGGCTGGAACAGCTACTGATAATCCTGTTGGGTGTATCAAAATAGAGATGATGAGGATACTGCAGGCCATCAGAGACCAGTATGATTATGTACACTCTTATTCAGTAAAACAGGCCAATGAATTTTCCCCACTAGTTCAGGCACTGAACCCAGTCATATCTCTTAAAAAGGCATTCTGTTTCAGCTGAAAAATGGAGATTCCAGAAAGGCACCTTGTTTGTTCAATGATTAACACTCTTTGCTTTATCATTCTTTTAGGTAGGATTTAAGATGTGGTTATTTTTCTAAAGACAATAATATCAGAATCAGTCCCTCAGAATTAAGCATGGTTGTGGTTTTAGGTTGAAATTAAAAATGAATATACTTCTGGGTGTAAAAGAGTTCTTTCTATTTTGTACAGAGTTCCATAGGTGGTGCTTTACCATTCCATTTAGCCTATGCAAAGATACTGTCAGTTTTGCAACACTGAAGAATTGTGCAAGGTGATTTGGTTTTTATTTTTTTGAGGTATCCTGTATCGTCCAAAAAGGATCGCTTTGGCAAACTAGAAATTTGGAAAAAAAGCGTGTTGGAAACAAATCTTTACTTCAGAGACTTATTTTTAGGTTTTTCATATTTTTACATACAATTGAGGAAAACTTTGGCATGACATAATTTGAAATTGAAACTTTCATTTAGAAAATGTCAAAATGAATTATCTGGGGACGGGGAGTTGCTTTATTGTTTTTGACTCAGACAATTCTGTGTTTTCAAAACAAATTCACAAGATGTTTCAGTTTACTCCACTCTGTATGTTCCACAGAAAAGACTCCTACCATTTTTTTCCTCCAGACCTATTTCAGCTATAGAACCTAGTGGGAAAACTTATAGCACAAGTCACCAGGCAAAGTTGCTACATAGGGCTTTGTTATTTTGGGAACATAAGGGGAATTTGTTTTTTTTAAGAAAGCTTGTATTACTATTTTCTCATTTATCACTGGTTCTAGTGTCAGAAAAACTGTGGTGAACAGCAAGAAAATTTGCCGTTTGTAGTGAGAAGAGTGCAGGTAGAGAGTTTGCTGTGGTTTTATGTGGGCTGAGATTTCTGGAGAAGAAGATAACCAAGAAGCACAGACACTGTATCTTTACTTTTAAATATCAGAAGGGTAGGAATGGCTCATGTTCACACTGTCTTGGGCTATCTTTCTTTAGCATGGAGAGTCTTTGTCCACCCTAACTAGCATTTAATCCTCTGTCCCCTTGGATTCTGTACACCCTTACAGCCATAAAACTTAACTATTATTTTAGGGGTGTGTGTGTGTGAGGGGGGGTGTTGGTGAGCAAAGCGCCTGAAATAACATGAGGGCTGCGCTGCAGTCCACCAAAACGATGTTTTTATGGAAGGCACCGGACGGTAGGTGTTGCATGGCACGGGGTGCAGGCCTGCCGAGGTGTCAGCGTGTGTAAGGCTGCTGGCATCGTGTTGGAGGAGGTGGAGGTGGGCAGGAGCCCAAACCTCATGAGGTCGTAGCTGTCCTCGCTGCCGAGAGGGGTCCTTGGAGCGGACTGTCCCCTGCCCTGTGCTCGGGCTTTGTCTTGGGGAGAATAAGGTGAGTTGTCCGACACAGGCAGGGAGTGAAGTCGTCGTTAAGCAGGTGGACGATCAGCGCTGCAGGGCTTTAGTGCTCTCCTTTGCCCTTCTGTGTTCAGTAGAACAGACGTAATCTTCCTGCTTGCTCCCGCTCCAGGATGGCAATATGTTTGTCTAGTCAGTGGAGCATACCTGCACTCTGTAGTGCTGATTTCTACTCCATCGGGAACTAAAGGGATGAGACTTGTGCCAGAAAAGGGTCATTAAAAATTGCTCCCAAAACAAATGAGATAATCTACATTTGCTGATTTAAGTTGACTTTAAAGTTTATCAATCCTAGAAGTATAATTATGCTTTGTAGCTGAAATAAACAGACCAATTACCTGAGAGTCTAGACTGGGACTATTTTGCTGTATGAGATGATAATGGATAAGAAGATTTGGGAAAAAAATATCTTTTTTTAATTCACTGAGTGAAATTCATTCCTGTGCAGGGGACAAATAAGATCCTTGAAGAACATATCACTTCATTTCTATTTCAAGAGCTCCAGTAAGAGGTATGTGAATGAGTCATGTTGAACATATCCTTTTTTTGGGCTCTTTCTGAAGTAAGCAGCTACTACAGGGTTGCGTCTCAGATTGTTTTTGAGAGTAAGAATACCTGCATGAGTAAGGGCTGCCAGGACAGGCTGGCATTTTGAAGAACCTAACGGTGGTAAAATTGGTGATCTGAAATCAGAAAGTTAGTTCAGCCAAGTAGGGCTTTGCCATCTTTCTTTCCTCTCTAATGAATTCCCATTCTCTGGGTCATGTCTGAGAGAAAGGGATATGACCAAGGGAGATGCTGTATTCAGCACATTGATAGGTCTCATCATTTCCAAGTAAGAGTGGTTACCAAAGGGCATAATTTAGGGCTGCCTTTTATGCCTGCTTCCTATATCCTTACTGGTCTAAGTCAAGTGCTGGATAATCTGGCTGTGAGCAGTAAAACTATATTTTACAGTTTTTATTTTATTTTCCAGTATGCTTCTGTCATATGCTTTTGCGGCCTTAACTGAAAAAGCTTGGGGGAGCACACAAACGTAGCTGTGTGTCCTGGAAATGGGCAGCTTCAGAAGTTTTGAGCTGGGAGAGACTGGGATTAGGAACTGCACACCTTTTACTGAGAATGCAAGGCAATAAATAAAAAAAAAAGTGCAATTAAACTGGCCCCTCTTAGCATGAGCACTTTCTATGATCTCTGTTGCCGCTCGGTGACACAGGTAAGGAGTCTCAGAAGTAAGTCTTACCATCTAAGACCTTTAAGGTTAAAACTAGCTTTTGCTTAGAGAGCAAATTACTAGCCAGTGAAGACAGATGAGTACAAGAAAAACACGTTACCTACAGAGGAATACCTCTTAACAAGCAGATGGACTCACTGTGTAGCACCGCACTTTTTAATGATCTTACAGAGTGAGTTGCAACAAGCCTATCTCCGAGGGAGAAAGGCAGCGACAGTGAGTTGTAGATAGAGAGGGTTGTATCAGGGGCGTACCTGGCACAAGGTGTTCCTCTCTCCTAGCTGGAATAACTCTACATTTCAGTTCGCACATATGATTTTGAGCATCTATCCTTTATCTCACTCTGTAATACTTCTGCATTTTCCCCATCGTCTGTCGCAGTTGCCTGTGTTGTCCGTGAGTAATGCGCCTGGGCTGGCAAGCTGGGTGCCCTTCCAGGGAACCATTCCCAGCCATCCTTCCTGGACCAACTGTCTGATCTTCCCAAAACCTCCTTGCTGTTTCCGTAAGCTAGGGTTTAAAAATACTCATAAGGAAATACTGAAATTTTGGGCTTGTTGGGATAGCCAAGCCTTTTCTGCTGGCACTCCAAGGAGATTTTTTCCTCCTTTAGACAGCCATATGATATCAGCATAGCATACCATCTAACTGCATGTCCTGATTTTTGCCAAAGGAAACATACTGAGTTGAGCTTCACCCACCCAAAGGAGTCACAGAGTCCGAGTGCTTTATCAGCCATCCAACAAAGAAATCAAAGACTTGAGAGATGGAAGAAACTATTGGTCATCTAATCTCTTTTTCTGTTTTTGCTGGTCTTGTTGCCAGGGAGATATTGTATTAAAAGGAGTGGTCCCCATATTCACTTTGCTTATAAGCTGCCTCATTGTAAAAACAGCATTTAAAAATAAAGTTTAAAAATACTTGTGGACTGAAAGTGTTATTGTGTCATTGTTTAGCCAAACTCAAATAATTTAATACTTTCAATATTCCTTGTAAATGATACCTTTAGTTTTTTCTGTGTTCCTCTAAATTCCTTCCAGGTTTCTCTACTGAAATTCATAGGGCAGAAACTTCTATTCAGACCAGCATGTCATTTTTTCTAAATCAAACTTGGGCTAGTTTAAAGAGAATGCTTTAACATAGTTCATTCCCTTTACCCATTTTCTCTTCTTTGGTCCCTCTAAAAGCTTCCAGGACAGACTGCCTCTGTTTTTCCTTTTGTGGAAATGGGAGCTGGATATAAATTCAAATAACTTCTTTTCCATGTTCTTTTTCCTTGGGATACATGTGCTTGCTGATGCATGTGCTTCTAAATTCAAAATACACTCAGTGCAAATTTCCACCAAGATTCACATGAACATTGGCTTCTTCTGTAAACATTCCCAAATTCCAGGAGTGGACAGAAGATCCAGAAATCTGGGGATAATATTTGGGATTAATTTTTAGTTTTCTGTCTGAAGAAAAGATGTGGGAGGAAGGCAGGAGATCCTGGAAGAGAAATAGTCCTGCCTTATCAGAGAAAAAGGGAGCTCCCTTCCTGAGTAACGTTTAGACTTATACCTTAGTCCTGTGATCCCATCTCCTTCCCGATGGGCTAAGTCTTCCAGAACTTCCCCAGGAAGCTTCTACTGAGTGTCTTAAACATCTTCTCTAGGACAGCAAAGGAGACTAGACTTCTCTAGGGAGACAGCAAAGCTTGAGAGAGCATCCATTCTTTTGAGAATTAAATGCGTCTCCAAGATGCTTGTGGGCTGGCATGGTTTCTTGCTACACACATTATAGTTGCTATTTTGTCATCAGTTTCCTGAAGTCTGTAAGCAATCCTGTGATGCGTGATTTGTGTTTTGTTTCCAGTTCATCAAGAATTTTGCTTCCAGAGATAGGGTAGGTGTTATTTATTTCAGCCGATGTTTGTAACTCCTTGTACAAATCAGTTGGCTGGTAATACAAGAAAACCAAAGATTTTATATAGCTTTTCATAAGGAAATAAATGAAATAAGTTGCGACAGGTTCTATCTTGATTGCTTTTCATAACAGCTGCTTTTAGCACATGGAGTTATAGCATACAGCATTAAGGCCTGTGCTGTTGGGCAGCAGTTGTAAAGAGTCTAGTGCAGTTAGGGAAAATTCCAACACAAGTGGTTATTTTATAAGTCCAGCTCTAGAGCTGGTGTGACAAGAAGCTCTAGGGCAGAGTTTCTAGCTTCAGATTTCTGCTTCTGCCAAAGCTGCTGAGAGTGCTGGAGTGAATTTACCAAGGAGAAAGGATTGTACGGGTGGTAGGCACTTGGTCCGGCACATACTCTGCATCTTACGAGAATTTAGCAACTTCATCTAGCCTTGAAGAAAACAGGTATCCCAACAGGCTAAATGGTAGCTGTGCAGAAACATCTGTTTTTGGAACACCATGACTTCAAAATTTTTGCAGAGGCATCTGGAGCAAGATTCAACTCTGCCTTGTCGTACATGAATTCCTCTAAGCCACTTTGCCCAAATCCTGTTAGAAATTGAACGTGGTCCCATTGACTTAATGAATTTGTTACTTGATAGCTATAAATACAAGCTAATGTTAAGCAAATATGAGTGTAAGGTTTTCTAGATTACTACTGCATGCAGAGGAAAATTCGGTAATGTCCTAAAAGTGTCATCAGCCATTATCTACTCCATGCAGCTGGAGAAAAAGATTGAAAAGCAGTCCTGATATTGTAGTAAATGAAGTGGATTGGTTTCCATTGGTGATGTTTGCGTTGCCTTCTCTTTCATGATTTTTGAACATTCATGTGAATGACAAGGAAATTTATAGAAAGCTTGAGCACTCTGCATTAGTATTCATATGTGTTTGTATTTATGAGCATTTTTACTATAAACATATCTTTCTGCCACATTGAAAATTTCTTGATTAGTCGTACAATATACAAAACAGCTAGAACTTTTGTGGTGATGTGCAAACATCACTTAGATATAAAACTGCAGAAAAGGAGTCCCATTGTGTGTTTCACTGATTGGCTGTTTAATGCCCAGCTTATGAATAAAATCGGATGCTAGCATTTGCTCTGTTGGAATAATTACAAATAACATGAGATGTAGCATTGTAACCAGACTTTGGCTAACTTACAAGTGAAAGAAAAAAAAAGATTTATTTGAATTAGCTAAACATTAGCTAAACAGTAATTTACCACTTTACATAACTGTAAGAGGTGAGACTGGGGTTAAAGGTCCCGCAACTAGTGCAGTAAACATGACAAGGGCCGTACTGGGCATCCTGTGGCGGTCTTGGTGGAAGAGATTAGGGACTGTAAAGTATAAAGGGTGTCATAAGATCCAGGAATGGAAAATCACCTCCTGTATTTCTGACCTGATTGCTAGTGACTGCTTGCTGTGCCCTCCCACTGCAGCAGTAATTTCAAGGAAACAGAAATTCAGAACTACATGGGTCACGATGTAGCCATCATTACAGTGACTTGAATGTAGTTTTCTTTGTCCTTGGAAAAGTGTGAAACTTAAGACCCACAGATGGATGGTACTGTTTATCCCTAATATCTGTTGGTGTTGGTGAATGGTGGTTCTTGAACAAACAGAAATCTAAATGAAAGTCAAAATATTGCAACAGCTGCAACAGCGAGAAGTGGGAGATGGTGATGGGAGGCACTTGTAGGTGGGTGCAGCAGAGCACACGATACGCTCAGGGCTTCGATACATGAAGTCTGTGTATGGAGTGAGTGTAGGTGCACCGTAACTGTATTATAGCATGGACATGCTGTAAACATAGGGGTTAAGTAACTTCTACTTAGTAAAGAAGATTGAAATGTTTGGTAAACACATAGCTAGTCACTTTTTTATTTAAGGAAAGGAAAAGCCACCTTCCTTCAGCCTGCTTCCCAGCTGAGCTCAACTTGATTTTCCTGTAAGTCAGTGGAAGAAAAGAAAAGGGGGAGAGAGGGAGGAGGAACAGCAAAGGAAAACACGACTGGGCTCTGATCCGCTTCCTTTCGTTTGATCGCTCTGCTCTTTAATGTCGGCAGCAGCTCATGTAGGTGTTAACAAGACTGGCAACTGCAGTCGGTGTGTCATGCCCGCTGACACCCCCTTGTCCTTCAGTACCAATGCCAGGCAATTACAAAGGGCTGTAAAGGTCTTCTAGTCCATAAAAATTTCCAGAAACATTTGCTTCAGTATAGCCTTTCAGTTTAAATACAGCACAGACAGCAGGCTAGGTATGTGAAATCCATGGCTACAGAAGTATGTTTTAAAGTTTCTAGGCCACAAGTCTGCCTCTTGCCAAGAGAGGAAAATTTGTATAAACTGGAAACAGAAATAAAAGGAGGTCAGGGACAAATCAGGAGGAAGGAAAAGAGGAGATAAAGAAATACAGGCAGAAAAATAGACATATATTGAATAAAAAGATAAGTAGTAACAAGCAGTTCACTGATATGATATTTATGGTAATTATTAATTAATAATCATTTAGAAAAATCAATCATTTTTATAGATATTATTGTAGCTTCCCATAATCCTGTGTGGTAGGCACTATACAGATACAGAAGAAAAGACAGTCCGTGATCCTAACAGCTTTGAACCTAAGCAGAATTAACAAGCTTATTGCCTCACAGGGAGATGTGGACATTAATGGAAGCTGAAAGCAGAAGTTATATTGTCTATGAGCATGATCAGTATTTTCTGCAATACCTTCATAAACTATTACATTTGTCAGCCCAGCTTTCATAACATTAAAAAAAAATGTGTACTGCACCCTGAAAGTTTGTTAGAATATTGCCTCTCATCCATGTCAGCCAGTGTGTTAAACAAGTGCGAGTTCTCTTTGCCATGTAGACAATCTACTTGCTTTCCTATTTTTGAAAAAATACGTGCCCTCTTCCTCTTGCAACATAATTTCTCTCGTTCGCACTCTGATTCAATTTTTGTGACTTAAAATATTTTCATTTGAGTAATTTGATTATGTCTCATGTTAATGCAATTTGGGGCCTTTAAAATACATGTAAAAGTGATAGTTTTTAATATAAAGTCTAAATGAAAACTCAGAAATTTTCTGTGAACAAAAAAGAAGCTGGCAGCATTTTAGGAAGACTATACTTTTTTTGGAAACCATGTTTGTCAGAAACAGTTAAATGAAGTTCTAAAACATTTGCTGAAGAGATAGCTCTAGTTCCAGCAAATAAATGAAAAGGTATTCCCAGGATGTATAAAAATGACTAGCCTAGCTTATTTGAATTTTACATTTTCTTTTATATTATCAGTCTAAATAATAACCAGAATGTCTTCTTTAGTAAGACAGAATTCTACTGGCAATAAAACAGATTCCTTGTAGAAAAGCTTAATGGTGCAGCAATTTAGAAGAAAAATGTGTAATTATTTTTATGTGGCTAATGTTTAACAGAGAAAAATGTGCATAGACTATTTTAATTATGCTTACCTGTTACAATTCAGAACACAAACTTTTGGTCACGTCTGATGAGTGATTTGTCCTGCTTAGCTGATTATAATTATTATGAAGCAATATAATATTGCGTAGTTCTGTGTACTTTTGTAGCCTGTAGGTTTGCAGTATTTTTGTAGTTTTGTATTTTTCTTTGCCCAAATTCAGTACTGATGAGACAAGTAACCACGTCACAGAAGCAATTATTATAAATGCTACTGTGACCAGCAGCAGCAGGACAGAGACCAAGGGTCACAGGAGCAGAAGGCAGCAGAGCTCTGAAGGACCTCAAGTATGTTGGCTGAGTCACATCGAAAACTCTGTACTCTCCCTTACATAGTGCTTATTCAGGAATATTCAAACAGTGACTTTCACTTACAAAAAAGGAAGGGGAAAAGCTTCTCTGATGCATCCCCTTTGTATTCTTGTTTTTTTTTTTTTTTTTTTTTCCTAATATCAGGTATTTTCCTCTTTTTAGAACAAGGTAAGTATGGATGGAGAAGCACCTTATCATCAAGCGATAAGGAGTTTGCCTTGCAGAAGGAGTAAAAAATAGCTTCCCAGAGCGATTGAAGGCAGTGGCTTTCTTAATTGTTTTTACACTTCAGCTCAACTTTGAGCCATGGACATGAGAAAGGAGGTGTTTGGGTGTTCATCTGTGTGCTTTCCTAGTGAGTAAGCTTAATACTATTTCACCCAGATGTTTCTGTAATTGTGATATGAGTGGAAAGTTCATAATGTCCATTAGGCCTCAAAGATATTGAAAGTGTGGTGCATAGCTTAAGGTGAACAACCCACCAACTGAAGTATTAACCTCTATAACACCACCAGGTCTCCTTAGAGAGACTATTAGATTTTGCTGAATATAGTCTTCAGTGGTTTCTTTGGTCTTCAATACCTAGAAAGCAAGTTTTGGGTATGTTAAAGAAAAATTAGAGGAGAAGAATCAGACAAGGAAGAAAACAGTGCAAGCAAAACCTGAAGACACCAGTCTAGATTTCAGCTGGTCATAATACTGGCAAGTTGTCTTTTGTTTAGTAAAGGCATCTTGTTTCATCACCAGTACAAGATGAACTTAAACTTGGAGACAAAGAGAAGATATTGGATTATGCAGCATTCTAGTCCTAATGTTTACACTCCAAAGCGAGGCAAGGTTTGTCTGTAAAATTTGTATTATTTGTTGAGTGAAGGCTCTCTTGAGATGGCGGTAGGTATCACAAATCTGCTTCAAAGTGTGCTCTCCTATCTTCTGTAATTTAGGTGATTTTTCTGCTGCTTTTAATGCCATCAACAAGAAAAGACATCTCTCTCTGCTTGCTTTTGCTATAATATGGTGAAGGACAAGGTCTGGTGTGGTAAATTAGGGCTAGGTGTTAGGGCAGAAACCCTGGTAACCTGTCTCCATCTCCCTGTGCCTAGCACGGCGGGTTAGGACACTCACATCAGTGTGGCTTTGTTTAAACACAGACAATGATCAAAAAATAGACTCTCCTGAGGATTTTACTCTAAAAGTCCCAGACTTGGTAGTGCCTGGGCTGTCTAAGAATTACAGGAATATGAGACAGGATTCTCCACAAAGATTTGTTTTATTCGTATTATTTTTCATTCAGTTTTTGTATGATAATATTGAATAATTAGAGAACCAGTGTCTCAGTTCCATTCTGTAAGCCCAGTTTCCAATTCTGCATTGAGTAGAGCCCAACAAACATTAGTCTTTTGCTCCTTGTAAAAATACGCTGTTTGCTCCTAGTAAAAACATGCTGTTTCCCCCACAAAGAATGTGATAACTTGAACATTTTGACAGCTTTTTAAAATGGCAGTGCTTGATTTCTTCACAACAGAAAACCTTCTTGTGAAATTAAAGAACTTGCTTTTCAAGTAGTATAAACTTGATGAAGCTGAATTGGCATAAAATTGAACTGTCTTCATTTTAAAGTATCCTGCTTCTAACAACTGCCTGTTTTCAATAGTCCCAACAGCAAAAATATAAGCACACCATATTTGAGACGGCTTCTGTAGTATGCAGTTATTGGGGGAAATTTTTTTTTTCTTTAATGATATTAATTTCTAGTTTTTCCCATGTGATTTCCAAAACCCAGAATTGTCTGGTTTAAAGACCATTGGTTTTAAGGCCTTCACAAAATAGGGAAAATTAGCCATAATTTTTCACAACTTATTTTTTGATTTCTACTTTTCAGATTTTAACTTTATCCCAACAGATTATTTGTCCCAGAGTGCTTTCATTCAAGCACCATCACGCAGTAAGAATGGTTAAAGTACTAGCACATCTTACTGTGAATGTTTTGATTATCCAAATCTCACTCTAAGTTAGAAAACTGCTCGAAAATTTTAGAAACGAAAATCCTCTCTAGCTGTACTGTGGATGTAACACTCCTTCTGATGAAGTCAGTCCTGGTTCTGCTACCAGTTTCAGTGTGAGGGCTTCAGCCAGCACATCCAGAGATAGCCCAGCCTGTGGATCGTAACACCTTGGTCACCCACCCTTACAACCCGTAGGAAAGGGAGAGAGAGACTCTTCGGAAAACAAAAGGCTGAGATACTTGAGCCTAGAGCAAGATGGAGGAGGAAAATACGGAAAACGGAGGTAAAAATAGGGGAGGTCAAAAATAACATCAGTGAGCAGAATTAGCCTAGTTCATTAATTGTTTTGCTTATGTGCAAATATTGCATGCAGCTGGGAAGTCCTTTCCTGGACTCAGCTGGAAAACTAACTCCAGCGCAGGGCTCCAGCATGTGCCTGGGCTGGCTGACTTGCTTCAGAGTGAGCCAAACCACTGAAGCGTAGATGAGGGAAAGAGATGGAGATGCCAAATATTGGGATGCAGCTGTCTGAGTTTTCCATATAAAAGTCAGCAAAATAGAGATTTACATATTTTCTTAAATTCAATCCAGTTTCCAAACAAAGGTCATAGAATTAAAACAAAAATATCCCCAAACATTTACAAATACTGACTGGATTGGGCTTCAAGGCTGTTTCTTTCCTGAGACATGGCAACTCAGGGCCATTTGCTGATCTGGGGGAAATCAGCCTCTGTCCCCACCAGCAGTGGAGAGTACAGCTCATGCTCTGCAAGCACATCTTTGTTAATTAATTTATCAATTAAGTTTATTAATCTTTTTGTTATTTTTTTCCTTCTCAGGATTCATCCATTTTCTAATTCTCTGATTAACTTTATGATCTCACTTCACATTTTTTATCTCTCTCCTAACTGATATTTCAGTCATTTCATGAGATTTTATTCAAACATACTGCTTTTCTGAACTCTTTGACTTTCTGCTTTTTCTGCTTTGTAACTGTCCTGCCTCCACTTCCACAACTGTACTTTATCCAGTGGCTATTGGTGCTAATAGAAAAAAGAAATTCCATCAAACTCAGCGGTCTATGGGCAGACATGCTTTCTAGGGTAAATAACAGCAGTTGGGAAGCACCTGTGAAGAGCAGAACTATTAAACCAAGGGTACAATCTTGCCTTTTCCAGACTTGCTCTGAAAATAACCTAAATTCTTCGCACCTCAATCTTCTCCATCTCTCATACTAATGATGGTACTCACCAATATAAAGCAATTAGGGTCTTACAAATAAAAAGAGTTATATAACTTGTGGGCAATATTATTCCTTCCCAGGGTAGTCCTCGAGTATGGACTAGAACAGGAAACTTTAAGTTTCTCAACTTTTATGTGGACCATAGAAAGCTTTTTATATATTGTTGCCCTGTATTGCATTTCAGGTTAGCATCGTTATACAGCACTTAGCTGAAGTCCTGCAACGAACGCCTTAGCGGCCTTCCAAAACTTTAAGAGTCTTTTCTTTAGGCAAAAGCGGCCTGAAATCAGTGAGGAGAAGGGAATGAGGAGTAATGGTGACAGACGTCTCAGGATAATACCAGACGGCAAATTAGGCAGAACCTGAAGACAAAAAAGGGTTGTTAGTGGTTTAGAGGCAAGGTATGCAGCAACATTGTGTAAGAAATCAAGGAGGTACTGTTTTCTCTGTGGAGGTGATGGTGGTATAGAGGTGTATCACACCTTAGGTTTCAGAACCGAGCAGAGATCCCCGAGCTACCTCTGGAGCTGGAAGGATATGATCCCTGGATCAATTCAGTTTCAATCTGCTGGGACCTTCCATGTCATCCTAGCACCACCACAGTGTTTTCCTCAGCAGGCAGATGAACTCAGTACAATGAGAAGGCCCCTCATGGACCTTTGGGTGGCTGGTTGTCCAGAGTAAGGGGCTATTTTGTAATGATATTATCAGAAAGTGGCAAAGGAAACAAAGCAAGTAAGAATTTCAGGAGAAAATGCCAAAATCCATTTGCTGCTCAAAAGATGTCATTGGAGGAATCCAGGTATCCACTGCAATGCTTTTCCAATAGCATGTCTGGTCAGGGAAAAAGTAGGTAAAGTGACTCTCAGCAGGACAGTAAAGTTCTTTTTATTTTCTTTCTCCTTTTTTCTTCAGAATAGTTTCTTTCTGTAAGAATGCAAAGTAAAGCCAAAACTCTCTAAGGTATCTTTTCAACAGACTTCCACTCTGTAATGATGGCTCCAATGGCCAAAAATATTTAAAAGGCTTCTAAAAGTCAGACAGTGCAGATATAAAACCCTTTCTCAGGGCTGAAGAAATAGATTATAGTATTTTTATGGAAACCTTTAGAATAGGACTATAAAAAAAGCAGGGATGAAATCCTGCCTCTTTTTCTACTAAAGAATCCCTTTCAGGAAGTCCACTGCAAGTTGTATTGAATGCTGTTTTGGCACCTGCCTATAGCACATGTCTAATTTTTCTTTATGTTGCTTCTGTCAGTTGAAAAGACTTTCTGATGGATCAAACTGTACTGGTTTCATTTACTTCTGTGTTAATGCAAAAGCCTAAGTTTCAGAAGACCCTTCCTCCTACCCTGTTCTTACTCGATCTAATTCAAGGATCATCTGGTCTGTTTGTATTATGGAGACAGAAGAGAGTTAAGGCAGGATAACGCTGGTCTCCATTTAAGGCTGGCTTTAGTTGGAACACCTCTACAGAGGCCTAGTGGATAAGGAGGGTAAGAGCATAAACACTGATACTGATCGGAAGAGGGAAAGGCTGACTTTATTGCTCCCCTTATTGCCATCCTAAGCTGTGGGACCAGAAAGTGACTGTCCTTTGGCTTGTGTGCACATCTTAGACATGCCTTGGCTACATGTTGGAATGAGACCTTTCTCCTCTCAATGACCATTCAGTGTCTCAAATGGCCAGGAGGCCAGGTCTATCCCACAGAACTCACCTGACCTGCAGCTGACATGTAGACTATGAGGTTAATGTTGACTTTACTTTTATTCTACCCTCTTCTACCTCTCTAATCTCTTTCTGACTCCATCACTGACAAACACATAATAATGAAGGGGGATGAAGAGGATAGTGAATCTGACTGAAATAAGAGACTGGAAGTCACTGAATATGAGGATGATTGCAGTTAGGTAAGGCTGAAGATGAAGCCTTCACTTCTGGGATGTTGCTGTATAAGTCCAGCATATGCTTAAGCAATTTACTTATGCTGGCCTATTTAGAGGTTCTTTTTTTATATATAAGTTAGAAATATTCCTACCAAATCTTTTTCTTCGTGCTAGATTTTGTCTGTGTGGATTAACTTGGTGTAAAAACACTGGAAGGCACGCCTTTGGCAAAAGATTAAAAGAAGTGAAAGGTGATTCTACTTTGTTAAAACTGATCCCTTAAAAGAATTTCAAAGGAGATACCAACGCTTTGATTAGGTAAATCACGATAGCTAGGTAAGACATGTCATAAGTCGGACATTACTGTTTTAAAGCTGTTTTTTTAAAAAATTCAAGAACAAGGAATCAACCCTAAATATTACAGTACTAACACAATAACTATATAATTACAGCTATATGAGAATGTCACATTTTGCTATTATGTCTGTTGTCTGACATTATTATACATATACACAGAATAGATAGTTAACTAGATTACACATTCTCATTAATAAATTTATAGAAAAGAATCAAACTTTAGTATTACATTATCAACTATTTTAAAAAAAAAGCAGGTTGTCATCACAGAAGGCAACAACTCACCCATAGAAGAGGCTCTTCAAGTTTTGATCCTAATCAGAAAAGGAAGAAGCTGGTTGTGAACTTGCAAGCACGGCAAGGCGCTGGTGAGCTCACTGTTATTAGGAAAAGAAGGATAGGCTTCCTGAAAGTAGGGCTTAGTAAACTAAGGATTTGTAGAGAAGATCTCATGAAGACACAATCCAATGGAAGGAGAGTTAAGGAGATACAGCAGTTCCTCAGAGAAACCATTCTAAAGGCAGAAGCACCAACTCTAAAATGGAGAAAGGATAGAAAGAAGTTCTGGTTATGTGATTAGATCTTCACCAACCTCTAAATCCAGAAGGAAAAACATAGAACATGGGAACTAGGATTGGATATAAATTCATAGCGCCAGCCAAAGTCCAAAACCTGCTATACTTGTCTTGGGGCAGCAGAGCAGCAGGACATTCTGTAAGTACATCAGCACTAACAGGAAAAGCAATGGGATTTTTCAGTCTGCTGTTCATTAGAAAGAAGGAGAGCTATCAGAAGGTGACACCAAGAAGACTGAAGTGTTTAATAAGTTTTCTGAATCTATCATAGCTAAAGACAGAATCTGGTAACTAAGCCAATACCTTTAAAAAAGAGTAAGGCCTCAATCTAGAACAAACTAAAAACAAGTCAGAGAATCCTTAGGTGAGTTAGGAGTTTTGAAATCAGCTCACCTTGATAAAATTCATCCAAGGATGCCTAAAGAACTTGCTGAAGTAATCTCAGAACAATTAGCAGTTATCTTTGAGAATCTGTGGAGATCAGGCTTAGTACTGGAAGATGGGAAAAAGCAAATAAACTGGTTACTTTGTAAAGTGAAGAACTAGGGATTTGAAGTTCACTACAAACATCAGTCTGAGATGTATAAGCAAGGATATAGCACCCAAAATATAATAATCCTACTACTCTGTTCAGCAAGTGGGATACTGTGCCTAGCATTGGGCACTGCCTTTGAAGAAATATATAGATAACTGGAGGAAATACAGAGCAAAAAAAATTATCAAAGGGCTAGAAAGAATGACCTATGAGGATAGGCTGACATTTGGGAGTCCTTAACCTAAGAAAGACCAGGCTGGCAGTGGAGGTAGGCTAACAGTCTTCAAGCAGATAAAAGTTAGTTCCCAAGTCTAAGGTAATCTATTTCTGATGTCTCTGGTGAATAGGATAAGGAGTGAGCAGCCTAATTCACAGCAAGAAGGATTCTGGATAGACACCAGCATGAACTCTTTAACAGGAAAGACTGTGAAATCCTGAAACAGATTGCCTGAAAAAGCTGTGAAATTGCCATCAGTGGTGGTCTTTAAGAACAAATCAAAACAGGTATTTGTTGCCTCAGCGCTTTCCTCCTTGTGCTCAGACACTGCCTTCCTTACAAGCTGATCATATTTTTGAAATCATAACCAAAGAAAGAATTTCTTATTCATTGCAATATATTCTTAAATGGGTGGGGTAGATTAAGTGCTGGAATAAAATGCAAAGTAATAGTAATAGTAATAGAAAGTTTCTAAGTAGTAGAGAAATACAGGAAAAAACAGATGAGGATAACTATTAGATTGTTAAAGGTATTTTTCTAATACCTTTAATGCCCAGAGCATGAAAGACGTAAGCAGAGAATATGTGTAACATCACTGCAGTGAGAGTCCAGAAGAAGAAAGGGAATTGAGAGAGAGATCTATTCTCTTGTAAAAATATGGGGTCCACAGTTGTGCTCTGTGGCAGAGATGCCTAGAAACATAAGCTCCAGTTATCAAGTTATGTACTTAGTGACATCTTCTCAAGGGGATGTGACACCACCTGCAAGTACTCTATCTCCAGTTATCCCACCTGCAGTCCCTAAGTCTGTCTCTTCAGCTCAGAGTACTGATCCCTGCTCTCAGCTCTTGCAGTCTCTGCTTCTCTCCCCAGTTTTGGCCAAAATGCTATCTGTTGAATAACTTCATCCTGAATGCCATAAATTTTACTCAGTGTTAGATGGAAATAAAGAGAATTTGAAGAATTTCATGCTAGACTTGTCTGTGCTGTGTATTGTGATAGGGGACAGAGCCAATGCTTGCTTTAAGGCATGTTTATGAGAATTCTGATCACATCAACAAGCTAACTGAATTCAAAGGATGTTTTTGCTCACCGCTTCTTACATTCCATGCCGTAAGCTGGAAGGAGAGAGACAGGGACAATTTCTTCTGTTTGTACAACTCTGAGCATGCATACATTATATATCGCACATAACCAATAACTGACTAGCAAAATGACACTACCAGTTTGAAGAGGGACAGACTCATTCTATTATGACACAGCAGCTATGACAACCTCTTTTATTGTTGCTTAATGGGGTATTCAAGAATGTCAAAACAGCTTGCAAATATTTCTGTTTTTGTTGTTTCAGGGGTATGAAAACAGCAGCTTCCATTGTATTGAAATTTTATTCAGAACAGCTCAATATTCTGGGAGCATTCCTTGGCATCAGTATGCTTGCTCATGTCTGTAGCGATGAATTGTCCATTCTTTTTTAAAAAAAGTTAGTTTAAAAACTCTTTAATATAGGCAAACAAGTTATAGTCAATAAAGCAAAAGGGCAGTTCACCTGGATGTGGAGACTGCATAGTGGTGAATGGTTAAATTTTGGTTTCTCATTCACAAAAAATCACAAAATAGTCCAGCTCATCATGACCTGTGGTTTCCATTTGGAATGACTGTGTATGATTACCCACTTTGATATGAAATGGTTCCTGAACAATTTTTGTGAAAGTGTTGCCAAATCATAAAAATCACCATAATAAATGACACACTTCTCAGCAATTTTCAGCAGTCAGAAGAAAGAATTTGCTGGACATAGTAGGTGAAATTTGTTTTTGGAAATAGAGTTTAAAAAGACTAGGCAAAAGTATTATCTCTTCTTTCAAACACACAGTTCAGGGGAAAATCTAATAAATCACAGGATCATAGGAAAATTTAGGTTGGAAAGGGCCTCTGGAGGTCTCTAGCTCAGTCTCCTGCTCAAAGCAGGGTCAACAGGAGATCAGAGCAGGTTGCTCAGGGCTTTATCCAGTGGGGCTTGAAACCCTCCCAGCATGGAGACTGCACAACCTCCCTGGGCAACCTGCTCCACTGCCTGACTGTCCTCATAGGGAAAAAGTTTCTCCTTATAACCTGTCTGAACCTCTCTTCTTTCAATTTATGCCCATTGTTTCTTGTCCTCCAGCTAGGCACCACCACTGGCTCCATCTTCTTGGTAACCTCCTCATACATACCCAGGGGCAGCTCTTAGGTCCCCACTGAAGCTGCCTCTTCTCCAAGCTGAACCAGCCCAGTTCACCCATCCCCTTCTCACAGGGCAAGTGCTCCAGCCTGGACCATCTCGGTGGTCCTTAGCTGAACTCACTCCAGTTTATCAAGGTGTTCTTGTACTGCGAATGTGTTCTCTGTGCTCCAGTTTATCGAGGTGTTTTTTTACTCCAAAACTGGATCTCAATAATATATTTCAATAATATTCTTCCATCTCAGAAAATTATTTCCATCTTCATCTTCCTGACTGCAGAAGAGCAGCTCGTGGGGTCATCTTCTGAACCTTTCATAACGCAGTTCAGATTGGTTGAAAGCTGAGTACCACAGGCTTTGAATGTGGTAAACTCTCACAGCTTTCTAAATATGCCAGCAACTTTCATCCATTATGCTTTTATTAGCACAGTGGTACAAGTGTAAAAAAATCCCCTGGAAATTGGCTATAACTAGGGATTTAAATCTGAACTTTCTTACATTTATAGAGTTTTTTGGAGCTTGGATCCAAACTTGGATTCCCATACAGCTACCAAGATTTCCATTTCGATTTGATATCATATGTCAGAAAGAGGCTTCAAAGAAGTATGTGGTATATTGAGGAGACGATTCAGGATTGCCGTCCTCCAGAGTTAAGTTAAATATAATCACGATCCATTCATGAAAAACCACTTGTGCTGTGGCCCTGAACTCCTGGGAGAGGGAGGCGGATCTGCTGGCTCTCTTCCAGCCTGTGCACTCTGGTTTTCCAGCCTGGAAGCGAGGTGTGAGGGAATGGATGTGCATGCCCAGGTCTCATCCTGACACAGAGTGAAGTTGTGGCCAGGCTGAACATACGGTCTCAGCGAGTGAGTCCTGAGGTAGACACAGTCTAGGAGTACAAACCCATGTTACCTGAGTTCAGGTCACATCTATAGAACTAAGAAATAGAAGACAGGCTGCAACAAAATGATTTTGAGATTCTGTTTCATAAATGGCTGCAGTCTCATCACAGCCCTTTATGAGACTTAGGCACAGTGGGAGCATATCCTGAGCCTAGTGGCTGGATCTTTGCCTAAATATAGTCTAGAGTTGGGTCAAAACACTGCCTCCTTGAGCCTGCTCCATACACCTGGCTTCAGTGGTGAAGGTTCCCAAACAGTAAAATGAAAGGACTAGGCAGCAGAAATGTCAGCCCTTCTTGGGAAATAAGTGCCTAACAGTTTATAAGATGTTAGTATTATTTTAATTTCAGCAATCATTGATGGATTTTCCTTTTTAGTGCTAAGAAGTGAATATAGGCATTTCCCAGTTCCCTTTACTTGTTGAAAGAGCCAAGAGGATGATATAGAAAGCTCAGGAGTACTAGATTCCAGAGCAGTAGTTAAATATTCTGGTTATAGTTATGTTCTTTCATACTTTTCCAGCAGGACATCTCCCCCAGAACTGTGTCCGGTGGAAGCACAAGAGAAAAAGCTTCCTGGCCAGTGTGCACCTTGCCTCCTGACTGACTTAGGTAAAAGACAATACGATGTAGAGTGGCACCCACTTTGAACATGTTTTCCCATGGCTGCTTTACCAGCTCCAAAAGTCTTCTGTTTGGATATTGTTATTATCTGCTAGAGACTGATAGGAATGTGGAGCCACTCATGGAGAGAGGGAAACATGGTTCTCATTCAGAAAGAATGCAGCTTCATCCACACACTTCACAGCACAGTTGTATTTGAAGCGGAGCCGCAGGATCCTGTGGCAGTAAAAATCATGGTGATTTATAAGAAAATGTCACTCTGGCTGTCTCCTCTGTAAAAGCTTTTTACTACTCTTGTTGAATATAAATCAGAATTATGTGGCCAACAAAATGATGGTTTTGGCAAAGCATTGTGAAGACAAAAAATAAACGGGTTTGAATTGTCTTGGCTTTATTCTGTGGAGAGATATTACTGGAATTTATTGCCTTGCCAAGATCAATATCCCTGTCCTTAAAAATAGGTGTGTGTAACTGTAAGTCTAAATACATATCCAAATTAATTTAAGGATGTTCATTATGAAGTTTACCTTCAAACCACAATAACACTAGATCTTACTTCCTTGAATTTAAGCTGACAGAGTTTCAAAATCTTACTCTGGTCATATTGGTAGCACCAGACCTCAAACTTTTGGATCTTTTTTTCTGTTTTCAAGGGGAAATGTGATGGGTCTCAGCATATCTGACTCAAGCTAAGCCAATTTCACCCAGGAATTTAAGCAGGAGATGAACCTCCCACACTGCATATTAGTTTCATTTCTAAGGAAAAATATGTGAAGAGAGACAAATGATCAATGAATCCAGTTGCTTGTCACAGTTCAGTGTTTCTCTCTTTGAACTGAAGCAGCTAAGGAAAAGGATGAGCATTAGAGCAAGGTGGAGTCGGCTTGGGAAGGGCAAAGGGAGTCTATGGGAGTTTTGAGCTAACCATTCATTATCTCCTCTAAAGATGTGCCGTTAGTGAGGGACTGTCAGCCTGTGACAGTCTGGCCACTGGTGGCTCAGAGCGGTGGGGCTGTGGCCGTCTGAACGTGGCCGTGGCGAGAGGCAGGCTGTGGGGGCTGACATGTTCAGCCTGCTCTGGCATCTGAGTGACTCCCAGCTCGAGCCCGCTCCCGTGTGGAGCAGAGGGGTTCCTTGGGAACAGGGGATGTCCCTTGCCATTGTTTATTCCCTGAGTTGTCTGAGCATGGTGGGGCTCAGCCAAGTGAAGATCAGGGGACAAAAGGGTTAGCTTCACCTTCGCTTGCTCTACCAACAGTTATGGCTCGATGTAAATAATGTTTAGAGGAACTCTGTCCTTGCAATACGTATGAGGCTGGGCTAGACATAGGTGGTAACCCTCCCTTCTGGCCTTTATGAATTTATGAGTCCACAAATCCCTCCATGTACTTAGAAGACCTTTATTGCTAGTAGCTAAGCAGCTGTTTGTGCCATCTGCTTGTAATTAATTGTACAGCAGTTGAAACAGACAACACTCTCCTCACTGGCAAATTATTCAGTGTATCCAGTTGAGAGTGGTGCCTTGATCAGGGGCACCGGCAGAGATGTACAAACTGCAGAAGAGCTTGGGAACACAAAGGATAGGCACACAATGGACTCCCCTGGCTTGGGCAGCCCGGTCCTGTTTCCTTAGAAGTTCAGGTCTCAAAGAATATTGAGCAAAATCAGGGCAAAAGTGTAGAAGGGCCAAATAATCAACCTCTTGATTCTAAATAAATGTCAATAATGTTCTGAAAGTGAGATGTTGTGAAGTACAGTAACCCCAGACTGAGCCTAACTTGTGCTGTCAAACATTCTCCCTCCCATGTCATAGTATGACATCTTACTGTGATCCACCATTTGCAGGTGTTTTGTTCTGTTTTGGATAAGGTGTCATCTAGATCAATTTGGCTGAAGGTGGTACTCCACAGTTAGCTAACAAATGGGGTCCTGAGCAAAGAATATTTCCATTTCAAGTCATAAATAAAAATGGATTGCAGTACAATTTAATCAGAACATCAGATTTTAATATGCTTGAATCATGCCAAGGCCAGAGTTGCTATGGACTTCAGAAGTAGTATATAATATTCGGTATGTGGCAATGAGCCTAATATACTTCTATTGCACTATATTTATGGTGCATGAAAAATGCTGCTATATCTCCATGAAGAGTCATTATGACATTCCCAACATACACTGGTCCATTTTGATCACTCTGCTGAATATTCAGGATTAAGTGATACAGATTTCTGACTTCTGAATTAAATGTATGTTGTGTGATGTGTTTTACTTCTGCCTCAATCTTCCCATCTGTGAAATGGACATAAAGTTATCTGCTTGCTTTCTTCAAAGAAGCACTGTTAGAACTAAATAATTAATATTTATTTAGGTTTTTGAAAACGGCAAAGATGAGACAAACACCAAGTTCATTTATTATTACTGAGCATTTCTTGCCTTACATATATAGTGAAAGGTGTTTCCCTTTGCCTCTATTATCAGAAGATTGCAACAGTCCAGAACATTCAGCCAAAGCAGACGCAGATGTTGACTACGCCCACATACTTCTGAAGCTTTTGGTGATAAGTATGTAGTCTGCACACCTACAGGAATAAGCATGTAATGGTTCACATAAAAAGCAAAGATACATCAATTTAAATAAAGTGCTGATGAATTGTGTCTCTCTCCCCCTAGCTATTTAGTGCAAAAAAAAAAAAAAAAAGAGATTAATTTAGATCACTACTTTTACTTCTTCCTCCATAAAACAATAGGCTTTCGTTCCTCTTTGCTCTGTCATGCCAATGTGTCAAAAATGTCAACATGATGTCTTTCAGAGTCCCTTCAGTGAGATCAGATATTGAAAGTCCCAAGTAAGGAAGAAATTGGAATGAAAATCACTTTGAAATTGGAATAATACAGCTGGAATGTTAAAATTGTTTAACTTCTGAGGGTTTATAGCTGGCTACTGTATTTTTCTGAAGACTGCAGTATATGTAGTTTATTAGCCAATACTGCTGGCAGGAGGGGAAGCAGGAATATGGAAAACTACTATAATATGGAGAACTATTGTAAGAATTTATTCAATCTTTTCAGAGACAGGTTTACACGATAGTAAGATTAATATGAGCAGCCAAAATTTTCAAATCTTGGTCTATAAAGTCCAACTTTCCAAATAAGAAGACATCTTAAGACAATGTCATTGGTTTGGGGGACTCTGTGATTCTTAGACTCTGAAAATCAAATTTACTAGTTATTAGTAATTTACTAGTTAGCTCCTGGATTTGGGAAGAAAAATGACTAGTTTGATGAGCAGAAGAAATGTACATATACAGATAAAATAATAAACGCACAGATGCCATCACAGGTCTAGTTTCCTTTCTTTCTTCCAGAGAGCTGTCTGGGATTTTGCGTTAATGTATGTGAAGGAGGTTAGAATCCCTCCTCTTACCCTCTCCTCTTATGAATGGATTCTGTAACATTTGGTCCAAAATGTCAGATGAAGGATATTTTAGAAGAGTTCCTCTCATCCCTACATTGACATTACACCTAAGCTGGCCAGTCTTGAGACAAGCCTAAAGGCCAGTGTGCTTCCAAGACCAAAAAATTGATACATATATTGTCTTTGATTTAATCTGGATTTATGGAACATAGGAAACCTAAATACAGGTTGCAGTGATGTAGGTATCTTAGTGTTGGATGGCAGGGGGATTTCCCAAGGACTTCCCCACTTACACAGTTCAGGGGGTGACTTTTCTGTCTGCTGCTGGTCATGTGATATCACCACAGGGGAAAGGCATCAACGAAGGGTGCACCAAAGGCTGATGCCCACTACCTTGAATATACTTGAAAGCACAGCAAAGAGCCAGGGACTGTACCACTTAGAAGAATCCAATGAATTATCTCAGAAATAACTCCAAAATACTCCTGAGGGTGTATAATGTGGATGGGTTTTGAGTTTGGCCTAAAGTCCAGCCTTATGACTGCTCCTGCCCAATAGTATGAGTGCAGCCAACAACATTGCTTATAGGGTTATGGCTACACACATCCTTAGGTGCTTTGTGCTTAAGGAAATGGTAGAAGAAACAATGAGAATGTAGACTGTCAATCTGTTAATACACAGATTTCCATTTATTTCCATATTTATTTGTATAGGTTTAACAGAATTGGGCTTCCTAGCAGATGACATCAGGATCTTCCAGCTGACACTGAGAAGGATATGAAGACGCAAATGGAATAGAAATCAGGGATTTCTACACAAAGCACTAAGACTGGGGGGAAATCATTGTGATACCTTCCTGTGTCCAGGAATAGAAATGGCTAATAAATATTAACTATTGGTGAGTGCAAACATTTCTTGTTTGAACTTTTAGAAGCTCACATAATAGCGGTGCTTTGAGCTGTCCTGGCATTCCAGGCAGGACTGGGTAGGGTACACATATGTTCTGCCATTAAAAATAGCCTTATGAAAAAGAAAATAACCTTTTGGAAACTGAACTGAAAGAAAAATACATGGGTTTTGCCATAAATTGACATAATTTGGCTCTCTTATTAATCTTCATAAATCAAGTCCTGCAAATAGATTAGCAACATGATTCTGCTGGTAAAAGGAGTCTGGCATATGCATGACAAGCACATGATCAAGAGACCTGTGTTTTCAGTGCCTTTTTAATTAGACACTGGGCTTTTCATGTCTCCAGTTGCATGAGGTACAGCTGGGAGGAGTTCTGCCAGTGCTGGCAGCAGGACATCGGAAGTGACAGCATGACCTAAATTGTACCTGCAGAAATGCACCAGTACAACCACACCTAAATCTTTCTTTCACAGCACAGGTGATGGCATTGCAAAATGCATTACCCAGAGTGCTCTCAGGCCTGACGTGAAAATAGGAGACTAATGCTGAAAAGATGAAGATATAAAACTCTGCAAAGCCAGAATCTGTCTCTGGGCGTAGATCAGGCTAGGGGATGGTCTGTAACTTCACATTCCCAGAGGATCCCACAGTAGGAGCCATTTTCTCAAGCTCTTATCAGTAGGTAGCAAGCTTTTTCTGCTGGAAAGCTGACTTATCTCTATAGGAAAAGCCCTAGAAGCAGAGCTGAGGCTGCATCTATTGCCACAGATCTTTGATCAGCAAACAAGGAGCTGAGAGGAAGGAAAGTGCTGGTTATGCCTCCCTGGCTCTCTCCTCCTTCATTGCATGCTCCTGAGGTTTGGAGGTGCAGTACAAGAAAATATGTATATGCCTTAGGTCCCTTTATGTCCATGCAGGCTCTCAAAAGGAGGAGCCACAATATAGTCCCCAGTTAAAATGCCATCTTAGAGATACTTGAGATTAGAGAGATGTCTCTTTGGAGAGAGCTCTTGGGTGCTGCTGAGACGCTTGACTTACCTCTGCCACCAGTGGAAATAGTGTGGGGCTGATTTCCTGCCTCTATTTGGGTTTTAAATCCTCTCTGGATCCTGCTAAAATAATCTCTGCCAGAGACAACTTATCTCTAGGTATTACTGTAATACTCCCAAACACCACATTTTTTTTCTTTCTTATTCTTGGCCTAGACCAGGTTGCAAAAAATGGGAGGAATTTTAAAGAAAATTCCCATAAGCGGATGCCAAGAATACTCCACTTCTTGCCCCAAAGCCTCTTTTTCCCCAGGTTCAGGGTAAACAAACCAAGCATTGTTTTGCCCCACTTGTATCCTTAGTTTCCTTTTCAGGAACAAAACATGCAGTGATGTGCTGCGTGTAGGTAAGTGCTTAGCAGGTAAGGCCACCTCCCTGCTTGCAGGCAGAAGTGAGACAGTGTTTGGATGATGCGGAAAGATGAACAGACACCCAGGGTAAAACCAGGTGGCTTGTTATTGGGAATTCCCTTGTTTAAGATGTTGGCAGTAGGCTTCTGCAGTGTTTTTTTAATATATACATAAGCTTTCCACCTGCTACATTTTTTAAAGACTTTCCTGTAACTAGTTCCATCTCCTCCACAGCAAGCCCGTGGCCAGACAACCTGTGTGAGAAATGAATTTAAGTGCTTCTCCATAGTTGCCTCTCCCAGTGGTCCTTGCCAGTTCTGCTCGTCGATCACAGCTGTCATCCCAGGGATGCTTGGTAATGGCTCCACACCACAGATCAAAATCAATCCTACCTCAGATCAAAATCCTTGCTGAAGGAGAGATGTCCCTGCACTTGTGGGCAGGAGCAGTTTGGTTCCTCTTCCAGCCCTGTCAAGCACCTGGCTTGTCGCTTGGAATATATGTACTGAGCACCTCAGCAGAAACCAGGACAAAGCTTGAAATATTTGTGATACACAGAGAATGAATAAAGAGTAGGTGAGGAAAGACTGTTAAGAAACCTTCCTCTGGACCACTGGAAAGAAAATGGCAAGAATGAGTGGAGGATTTTCCTACAGCCAGTACCAAAAAGCCATCAAATGTTTGAAGAAATTAGTGATAAAGGGCTCATTATAGATACTGGAGCAGTTTTAAGAAAATTAACTTGGAAAATTCCAGCTCTTTAATTTTTAGAGTTCACTGCTGCAGGAATGCTTAGGTTTTTATCTCCCTTGGTATTTCAGCAGGTTATATTGTATTTACAGTCAACAGTGGTCTGTGTTCCTTGTAAAGTAGAAAGTGTTTAATTTGCTGAGAAAATTTGTTCTCAGCAAAATAACTATGTGGACTTTTAAAAAAATGGTGATGTTTTTCTTTACACGTAGTAAATCAGACTCATTAGGAGCCGCTGACATGCCTCTTTTCCCACCATGTTTTTCAGTTGTTGGGTATCCAGGTTTTGATTCTATTAAAGAGCAGAAAAAATATGGCAGACTTATAGTGTTTGAGATACTGACTGATCATTCTTTGTGCCAAACTTCTGGCCTGGAGCAGCCAAGGACCCAATCACCGGGTCTGATCCTTGCAAAGAGACTCCCAGACCCATCCAGAGCTCCCTGGAAAGCAGTGGGGCCCTCTGCAGTTGCAAGGTTTGTTGTCAGCTCTGATCTGGATCTCAGACTAGTATTTCAGGCAGTCTAAAACTGCTCAAGGCTGTTCATGAGACCAGCACCAACCTACCCAAGAAACTGAAAGCAGTCCTATTCAAAATGGCAGGGAAAGAAAAGGAGTTGCTAGCTATTTTTAAGAAATTTAACCTTAAAAATATCACATCCATCATTATTCTGTGGAGTTTCCATTCTTCCCCAATAAATACACTAAGGCTTAATCCATATAAAATATATTTTACCAGAATGCGAGAATGCATGGGAAAATATAAAGCATTTATTGAAGGAAACCTGAACTTCCTGTGAAATGGAAACAATCTGAGAGCAGAACATTAAGATCATTCATTGATTATATTCATTGGCCTTAAACTTCTTATTTATGGACAGTCAGAAAAGATGGGAGAGGTGCTAGACATAACCCAGCCACAGTATATAAATTTCCATTATTGATGCTAAACCCAGGTTATTTTAAAGATGATTGGTGCCTTTAGCTCACCTTCTGCTTTTAATAAAAATGGTATTTTCTTAGAAAAAATAATAATGACCTCCCTTCATGCCTCCAGATTTTGGATTTTGATGTACACTTCAGTATTGGAGTAGACACAAGGTACAAGGTAAGACTTCCTAAGATTACTTTTATTCCTAGCCATGGCAGTAAAACTATGCTCCTTTTATATATGTGTGTGTATATATATATGTAAAATATGCCATATACTCTTTAAAGGTTAGGAGAACATTCCATGAGTTATTTATATGCTGGAGATACACTACCTACCCTGTATATGTGATCTAGATATATGAAAGTCAGTGGAAAGACTATGCTGTTCCTCAGGGGGGATTGGATCAGGCTTCACATGAATAAAGAAGTAGGTTAAAAATTGCTGTTGCTGTAACTCATTGGATATCAGGAATATATAAAATGTAGCCCAGTGGTTTGCACTGTTTAAATGTCATCTCTTTACTGGACACCTGATGCAAAGCCTCTGAGTACTCTGCAGTTACTGCAAGAGATTAAATGCTTACACCTGAAGAAAAGTCATCTGATCAAATATAAGGGGATGCAAATAATATTATTAGTGGTCCAAACCCAACAAAAAAAGGAGGAAAAACCATCTACGGTAGAGACTGGAAAAACAAGAAGAGAAATAACCCAAAGAAATACTCAAGGACAAATCAGTTGAAATGAAAAGCAGTCTGAGTGCAACAGTAGGAAATAAAGATGGGAGATCTTACTGGGGAATTCAGCTTGCAGACCTGAAGGTGTCTCAAACAGCTCCTGGGCCTTGCACAGAAGGATCTTCCTGCAACGAGTGAGACAAGTCTCACTGCCCCAGCAGTGCATATACAGTACATCATATATGTCAGACTGGCTTCATGCATGCAGAGGGAAGGGGTTTAAGGCTTATTCAGTAGGTCTGAAACTGCTGGACTGCAGTGCTGAGGGCTTCTCCCTCCAGCTGGGCCTCCGTTGAGACGGTGCTACATGGTCCTACTGTTAAGATTATCTACTGAAGACCACCTGCATTGACAAATGCTGTGCTCTGTGACCAATCTTGTATCGTGCTCCTGCTGCTTAGCTGTGTGAATGCAATCTTTCTAGGTGTAGGTCAAATTTCATTCAATCTTTTCCACTCATGAGGTTTGCTTTGCCTGTGTTGCCAAAGTCTCAGAATCACTGAGGTGGTGAGGCACCTCTGCAGGTCCCTGGTCCATCCACCCTGCTCAGAGCAGGGTCAGCTACAGCAGATTGCTCAGGGTGGTGTCCTGTTGGGTTTTGAATATCTACAAGGATGGAGACTCCACAGCCTCTCTGGGCAACCTGTTCCAGTGCTCAGTCACCCTCACAGTAAAGAAGTTTTTCCTCAGATTCAGATGGACCTTCCTGTGTCTCAGTTTGTGCCTGTTGCTTCTTGTTCTGTCACTGGTCATCACTGAGAAGAGTCTGGCCCTGTCTTTACAGACTCTCTTCAGATATCTATACACACTGATAAGGTCCTCCTGCACCCTTTCTTCTCCAGGCTGAACAGTACCAGCTCTCTCAGCCTTTCTTCATATGAGAGATGCTCCACTCTCTAAATCATCTTTGTAGCCCTTTTCTGGACTTGCTGTAGTAGCTCCATGTCTCTCTTGTACTGGAGAGCCCAGCACTGGACACAACACTACATATGTGTCTCTCCAGTGCAGAGCAGAGGGGAAGGATCACCTCCCTTGACCTGCTGGCACGCTCTGCCTAATGCAGCCCAGGAGGTTGTTGGTCTTCTTTGCCACAAAGGCACATTGCTGGCTCATGGTCAGCTTGTCTGCCAGATCCTCAGGGCCTTTTCCGCAGAGCCGCTTTCCAGCCAGTCAGCCCCCAGCCTGTACTGGTGCATGCTGTTCTTCGCTCCCGGGGGCAGGACGTTCCCTTTGTGGAGCTTCGTGTGGTTCCTGTGGGCCCATCTCTCCAGCCTATCGAGGTGCCTCTGAATGGCGGCACACCCCTCTGGTGTGTCAAGCACTCTTTTGAGTTTTTGTATCACCTACAAACTTGCTGAGGGAGCAGTCGGTCCCATCATCCATGTTGTTAATGAAGCTGTTAAAAATCCTACCAAGCTGTGACCGTTTTCAAAAATTACCATCCTGGAGGCAAGACACTTTGGACCTGCATCTGTTAACTGTGTCTCTACAGATCAAATAACACGTCACAGGGTCCTACAATACTGACAGAAGTTTCCAGAGGCTCTTGCAAGGGGACCAGTAGCCTTTAGCTCCCCCCAGTACACTCAGGGTCGATGGAGGGAGCAGCATCCCCCTCAAAGAAATACGTCCAGGATGCCAGGACTGCCCTCAGTAACCGTCCGAATGGCAGGGCAGAGCAAGCCCAAGCTGGACCCCAGGGTCCCCGTGATGGTCAACCAGCAGGGGACGGGATTGAGAGCAGGCCCCGGGGGGTTGTCAGAGGGACTGCTGAAGATGTTGCACTTCAAGCCAGTAGAAATGTAGCCTGTGTGTCAAAGACAGAAATCCAGTCACTGGGACACTGAAAATAAAGGGAGGCAGAGGAACAGGGGCACAAGCTTTTGAGCCCGGAGCTTGCCAGAGGGTAGATTTTGGTGGGAGGCAGCCAGCTCCTGCTGTTTATTTCAGTTGTGAGTTTGGTGCAAAAAAATGTTGCCTATTAATTTTTTTAAATGCAGATATTTCTTTTTCTGAGAGTATCCTTGACTTGCATTAATAGTTTCTCATTCTAAGGGAAATGATCCTTCACAGCTCAAACTATCGGCTAAGCACTCAGGCCAAAAGGAGAAAAAATGGTTTAAACTGCTTAGGAAAATGAATAAGATGGAGGAAGAAACTTTACCAAAAATTTAACTGTTTGCAATAGCCTCTTGCCATAAATGTAATTCACCAGATGACTTTCTTCACAGTATCCTCTAAAGACACTAGCAAATTCCAGGGACTTCAGCGGTAATTACTGGGCTAGCGTGTCCTGCTGTCCTGTGGCTTGGAAGTCCTCTACCACCCCATCCAGGTGGGAACCATTTCCCCGACACCTTTCTCCCAGCCCCTCTGGAACAGTGCTGCTGACAGAATAGCAAATCCCGACCTGCACTTCACAGGAGCTGGGAGAGCCTTAGCTCTTCCAGCCCTGGTCTCAGATCCACACGGCCCAAAGCGTAGCAAAGGAGGAACCACGTGGAGGAACCTGCTTTAGTAATGTGATGGAGAAAGGTGCCACTTCTCTGTGAGAATGGCTCAGAGCAAATAAACTCTTCTAGTGTGTTAGCTTATGGCCTTTGTAAATCTTAAGTCTTGTCAGCTGTAACCACTGTGCTCAATAGTAAGAGACCAAGAAATGCAAGGTGATTTCAGCAATTGCCATGCAGGAATAGAAAACTGTTGGAACTGGAACTCTGTTTTGTTCTGACTTGTATGCATTTATGGAAATGCACTTTTCTAAACCTCTTTCCCTCTTGCGGCTTCTGATTAATCTAGATTGGAAGATGCTTTGGAGAAGTCAAAGCATATTAATGACTGAACGGATTTGCATGCCTGCTTTCTGTCCCTAATAATGTTTTATCTGTCCTCTGAGGAGCTCACCCTTCATGACTTAAAAAGGAATGGGGTAAACTACTTTTACATCACATAAATGCTTTTAAAAATATGTCCCCAAATTCACTGACATGGTAACTGAAATGGTTACTGCTGATGCATGAGATTTTCTTAGATGTGCAGTGTTTCCTGTTCCTCTGTGGATAAAATCGTGAAGGACTAATTGCAGGATGAACTACAGTCTGGGCTATTAGTAGTAATATGGCTTTCCTACAGCACCCTAGAAAAAATGACAGTAAATCTCGGATCAAGTGTCATATAAGGCAAGAGAGTCTGTCTGACATAATTTCCTTCTTAGAAACTTTCAGTGTTGAAATTCTTTAAACTTTGGCACTTTGCCAAAATCCACAATCCCCTCCACAAAATTAGAAATCATCTAAAAAAGAATTCTCTTTCCAGGAATGACACAAAAAGAAATGAACACCGTGAGAGGGAAAAATGTCCCAGGAGAAGTGTTCAAGATAGATTAGACAGAACATTTCTCTTTTAACTTTAAGGACATTGGGTATTTGGCCATACATCTCAGTGAGCCTGGGGATTTGGCTGTACATCTCAGTGAGCCTTAGGGAAATTACTATTTTCCAATTACAGTCCTCAGACCCGAGTTCTGCTCTTTCCACAACTGCTTGTTTCCCAGAAACTGCATTTTTCGTATTTCAGTTTGGTTTCTTTGATACTGAATTAGGTGAAACCTCGAGTCTAAACAAAAAAAAACCCTAAGATACGTAGCTTTGGGAAAGTCTTTTTCCCTATTCTGCACTTACCAAGATTTACTAATTACCAATACTGCTGGTAGATACAACTTTTCTACCTGGGCAGATCAAGGCAAATTCCAGCAAAGCTGACCATTTTTCTATTCCACTGAATCTTACACTACTGTTTTAGGCCACTTAATATAAAAGAATCTACTGCAAAAAAAAAAAAAAAAAAAAAAAAAAAAAAAAAAAAAACCCAAAAACACCTCAGTACTGTTTCAGTTCATGTTTCCAGTTCATCTGTTCCTTGCTCTCAAGGAGATAAGCTGTTTTTCTTTTCTTTGGTGAAGTTTATTGCACTGTGGGCAGAGCATCACGGAGGGCAGCTGGACCGAACTGCAGTGTGAGCCACAAGGGGCACACTACTGCAGTGGAACAGTCAATATTTTTCAAATGCTAAAGATAGGAAATATTTGAAATACGTTTTTTGCCCTTTTTGCTGGACGTGCTGCTGAGCACAGCCTGCCCGTGTCCGCTGAGAGAGCTGCCAGCGCATCCTCTGCTGGGCCGGCAGCCTGGGATGGGGCATGCGGCGATGTCCTTGCCATGGGGGAGCAGCCGGCGTGGAGTGTGTGTGTGTGTCTGTGTGGGTGTGCAAGTGTGAGTCTTTGCAGCCCTGGTGAAAGGGTGGTGTTTAACCATCTCTTTTGACAGTGGGAGAGGTGAGTTTAATCCCCTTAGGTGAAAGGAGGACTAAAATACAAGTCATTCACTTGGGTGAGAGCTTTTATCACAAGACTTACGAAAAGGTGAAAAGGAAAGGACTTCTCCACAGACCCTGTTTTTTGGTTAAATTCCTCACCCTCTAGCTACAGCCTTTGTTTATGTGTGTTACCAGCACAATAGCTTGAGCTAGAAGGTCACTCATCTCCCTTTGGATTTACATGACATTACTGCTAAAGCCAGTGGGCTGGAAAACGGCAAGCTTTCCAGGCCAGCCGTGTCTCCTATTAGAGGCAATCCAGCCTCTTTACTGGGTCATTATACTGTATCCGAAGGCAACTTGCTACCCTTTAATGCATATCTGAATAAAAGATGCTCTCAGAGGAGCTGTGTTGTTATGGACCTCTCTGAAACCTCGCTGGAGGTGCCCTTCCTCCAACAACTGGACAGGGTCCTGGGCAGTGTGCTCTAGGTGACCATGCTTGAGCAGGGGGGTTGGACTAGATGATCTCAGAGGTCCCTTCCAACCTCAACCACTTTGTGATCCTGTGATTCTGTGACACGATTTTGGGCAGAGCAGGGCTCTGAGCCCCCAGCAGCCTCCGAGCCACTCCCCGTGCCGCTGCAGTGGTTGTCCCCCCACCTTCGCTGGGCTGGCGCTCATGTCTCATGTGGAGAACGAGTGCTGCCAGGCAGCAGGCGGCATCAGAGATGTCACCCTCATTCTGGCTGCTGCATAAAGAAAAAGAAAGCCTAGACTTTAAAAAGGCCTTTATTGAAAGATCCAATCTGATGTAGACTGGCATAGCACTACCGAAGTCGAGGGCTGTCTCGTGTCAGCAGGAGGGACGTCCTCAGCTTCAGATCTCAAAGCAAGCGGCACACAGTCTCTGGAGACGGGGCAGGTTTTAAAACAGTGGCAAATACTTCTGTCACTTGGACAGTTTGACAGCAAACCACACTCTCATTCAGGTTGAAATTCCCCATGCTGGGTGCTTATTTTTGACTGAACTATTTGGGAAATGCTTAATCAAAAGTGGTTCAATCATTTCTAAAAGAGCAGTTATAAAAAACTGCAATTCTTTGCCAAAGGTGAAAAAATAATGCTACAACTCTGTTACTGAGCAACTCCGTGGTGTGTAGGGGAAAGAAAGGGACCTATCTGCATCCTAGGCTCCTAATTCAACGCTAACACTACTGGCATTCACAGAAGCAGGGTGACTCTTTGCTTGCCTGAATTCAGCCCTTCAATAGCCAATGGTCAAGTCACTCAGATGACAACGTGTCTGCATCTGGGCACATGCACGAAGTGCTGGCCTCAGCGCCCAGCTAGGTGCTGAACTCCTGTAGCTCTGAGCAGAGTCCCAGAGCAGGTTTGGTGCTTATCTCAGCAAGTCTGGAGCATGTCTTACCCCACGACAAGATCCTCAACTTTCCAAGCTGGCTTACTGCATAGATGCCCAAGTGCAAGGGCAAGAAGGGCAAGGGCAACTGAAGAAGGGTTGAGGCAGTGGCAGGTCGGACTTAACTGGTGTGAGATCTTGTGAAATCAGAGCGCAATTACCCTCACCTCTGGGTTGTGAAGTCCCACCACCACCCACACACATTACCCAAGCAATATTAATTATTCAATGCAAATGGGACAGCTAGCATACCAGAAAATATAAGCTCTCTATCTTGTATGTAACAAAAGTGATGAGCTGGTCAGGGCTGACAAGAAGGAAGAACAGAAATGAGATGAGGAATAGGAGGAGAAGCAGGGATGAAACATCAGTGAGGCATATTGGGACTGAAAGTTCTACACAGAGGAGCCTGGGACTGTACAAAAAACAAAGGTGCAGCAGAGGCCCTGGTTCTCATAGGGGACTTCAACCACCTCGATATCTGCTGGAAAGACAACCCAGGAGGTTCCTGCAGAGCATTGATGATAAGTTTTTGACACAGGTGGTGGAGGAGCCGATGAGGAGAGGCGTGCTGCTGGATCTTGTACTGACAAACAAAGAAGGACTGGTTGGAGGTGTGAATGTTGGGGGCAGCCTTGGCTGCAGTGACCATGGGATGGTGGAGTTCAGGATCCTGTGAGGAGGAAGCAGGGTAATAACTACGATCGCAACCCTGGACTTCAAGAGAGCAAACTTTGGCCTCTTCAGGGACCTACTTGGAGGAATCCCATGGGTTAGGACCCTAGAAGGAAGGAGGAATCCAAGATAGCTGTTAATATCCAAGCATCACTTCCTCCAAGCTCAAGATCAGTGCATCCCTATGAGTAAGAAGTCAAGCAAAGGGGACAGGAGACCTGCATGGATGAGCAAGGAGCTCCTGACAAAACTCAGACAGAAGAAGGAAGTATACATAATGTGGAAAAAGGGACAGGCCACCTTGGAGGAATATAGGAGCATTGTCAGAGTATGCAGGGATGCAACGAGGAAGGTCAAGGCCCATTTAGAATTAAATCTGGCAAGGAATGTCAAGGACAACAAGAAGGGCTTCTTCAAATACATCAGTAGCAAAAGGAAGACTAGGGAAAATGTGGGCTCACTGCTGAATGGGGTGGGTGCCCAGGTGATGAAGTATATGGAGAAGGCAGAGTTACTGAATGCCTTCTTTGCTTCAGTCTTTACTGCTAAGGCCAGCCCTCAGGAATCCTAGCCCCTGGAGATCAGGGAGAAAGTCTGGAGAAAGGAAGACTTTCCCTTGGTCGAGGAGGATCAGGTTAGAGATCATTTAAGCAAACTTGACATCCACAAGTTTATGGGCCCTGATGGGATGCATCCACAAGTGCTGAGGGAGCTGGTGGATGTTATTGCTAGGCCACTCTCCATCATCTTTGAAAGGTCATGGAGGACAGGAGAGGTGCCTGGGGACTAGAAGAAAGCCAGTGTCACTCCAGTCTTCAAAAAGGGCAATGAGGAGGACCCAGGAAACTACAGGCCAGTCAGCCTCACCTCCATCCCTAGAAAGGTGATGGAGCAGCTCATCCTGGATGTCATCTCTAAGCATGTGGAGGAAAAGAAGGTGATCAGGAGTAGTCAGCATGGATTCACCAAGGGGAAATCATGCTTAACCAATCCGATAGCCTTCTATGATGGGATGGCTGGCTGGGTAGATGAGGAGAGAGCAGTGGATGTTGTCTACCTTGACTTCAGTGAGGCTTTCGTCACTGTCTCCCATAACATCGTCATAGGCAAGCTCAGGAAGTGTGGGTTAGATGAGTGGACAGTGAGGTAGATTGAGAAATGGCTGAATGGCAGAGCTCAGAGAGTTGTGAACAGCAGCACAGAGTCTAGTTGGAGGCCTGTAGTTAGCGGTGTCCCCCAGGGGTCAGTACTGGGTCCAGTCTTGTTCAACTTATTCATCAGTGACCTGGATGAAGGGACAGAGTGCACCCTCAGCAAGTTTGCTGGTGATACAAAACTGGGAGGAGTGGCTGATACACCAGAGGACTGTGCTGCCATTCAGAGAGACCTGGACAGGCTGGAGAGATGGGCAGAGGGGAGCCTCATGGAGTTCAACAAAGGCAAGTGCAGCATCCTTCACCTAGGGAGGAATAACCCCAGGCACCAGTCCAGGCTGGGGGCTGACCTGCTGGAAAGCAGCTCTGCAGAGAAGGACCTGGGAGTCCTGGTGGGCAATAAGTTGACCATGAGCCAGCAATGTGCCCTTGTGGCCAAGAAGGCCAATGGTATCCTGGGCTGCATTAGGCAGAGCATTGCCAGCAGGTTGAGGGCAGTGATCCTCCCCCTCTACTCAGCCCTGGTGAGGCCACATCTGGAGCACTGTGTCCAGTTCTGGGCTCCCCAGTAAAAGAGAGACATGGAACTACTGGAGAGAGTCCAGTGTAGGGCTACAAAGATGATTAGGGGACTGGAGCATCTCCCCTATGAGGAAAGGTTGAGAGAGCTGGGCCTGCTCAGCCTGGAGAAGAGAAGACTAGAGGAGATCTTATCAATGTATACAAATATCTTAAGGAATGGTGTAAAGAGGATGGTGCCAGACTATTTGCAGTGGTGCCCAGCAACAGGACAAGAGGCAACGGGCACAAACTGAAACACAGGCAGTTTCGTCTGAACATGAGGAAAAACTTCTTTACTGTGAGGGTGACTGAGCACTGGGACAGGTTGCCCAGAGAGGCTGTGGAGTCTCCTTCTCTGGAGATATTCAAAAGATGTCTGGACACGATCCTATGCAACGTGCTATAGGTGACCCTGCTCTGAGCAGGGGGGTAGATGATGTCTAGAGGTCCCTTCCAACCGCAACCATCTTGTGATTCCTGTGAGGGAATGGTTGGATAGCTTGAACCAGAATCCTAGGGGAGATGAGGACTTCGATGGTGAAAATTATGAGCAGACATGGACGTGTGTGTATTTGCATGTATGAGCATGTGTATACAGACAGCTGAGCCCTTAAATAATTGTAAAAGAAAAGGTAATAAATGGGAAGAGAAAAGACAGGACAAGAAATATTTTGGCAAGGACAAGAAAATTCACAAACAGTAAAAAATTTCCTATCTGTGAATTTTCTTTTTCAATAGCCTTGCATTTGTACTTAGCTTAGAGTTTGTCACTACTGAAAAATTTGATTTGGGAAAGTCTGAAGAGAAGTAGTTAAAGGATGAGATAGAACTTTCTCAGCTGACTTGGGCAGCTTGTATTGTATTCATTTAGTGTTCCCAAAATTGTGAATAAGAACATGACCTGATTTTACCTTTTGTTCTTCCATTGCCATGTGAAGGACCAGGAGCCAACACTGTTATTCATATGTACCAAATCAAGAAGCTGTGTTTACACTGAGGCACACAAGTTGTAGCTTTCCCTAAATATACTAATTTGGCTGGCTGGATCTTAAACTATCGGTTGGCCTCAGGCCTTAGTTCGCGGAGTGCACGCAGCATCTCGGTGAAGTAGTGATGGAGCAGGTAGGTCAAGCTGTATGGTAGGTCAGCGCTGCAGGTGAGGATGTATCCTGCAGGGGAAGGCGCTAGGAACCTTCCCATCTGGAAGAAGTCACAAGGTGCTTTGCTGGACACAAGAAATGCCCAGTGGCCCCACCGATGGGTCATCCAGCTGACATGTGGCAACAGGAGATACATTCCCACCTCATCTTTTTAGCATAAGGACCCATTAATTTGTCTAACACCCTTTTGACCAGGCTAATACAATCTGCATCCACAGCCTCCTGTGGCAGCAAGATCCAGAAATTCACTGCGTGCTGTGTACGCAAGTACTTTCTTTTATCTATTTTAAACTGATCTTTCCCTAGTTGCATTAAGTACCTGTTAAATCTGGCGAACAACAGTTACATGTTCAGTTTAACTAGCACATTCATCATTTTAAAATCTTTTTTTTTTTAATTTTAAAAAGGGATACCTCCTTAGCCACCTTTTCTCCAAAGTGGAGCCCCAGAATTTTCAGTCTCTCCATGTAAGACAGCAGCTTCAAACCTTTGACCATTTTTGCTGCCCTTTAGCTCTCCTAGAAGATGCAAATGCACCAGTTTTATAAGTAGCAACAGCATTACAGCCTCTGTCTTGGTTTTAATAACTTTAGCATGATGTCTTCACTTTTTGCTTGCCATTGCGCATTCAGCTGATGATCAGAGACCCATCGGCAATGGCTCCATGATCTCTTTCCTGAGCTTTAACTGTCAATTCCAATTTTGACGGCAGCAAGAATGGTATAGATAATTTTTCCTAGATACATTGACCTATATTTATCTACACTTAAGTTCATCTGCCACCTCTGTGCCAACTCATTTTTGTGAAATCCTCACCACTTCCACAGAATTTGACTATCTGAAAGAGCTTATTGTCACCTGCAAACTCGGGAATGTCTGTGTCTCTGTGGTATAAGCTGGTTTGGCTGCCATTGCAATGGAGTTGACTTGGCCAACATTCATAACTACCCAGGGAAAAGAAAGCCCTCCAAAAACCCCTTAGTGTATGAAGCCTAGTTGCCATTTGCCTAACTTAGTGTAGCTCCATGGATTTCAATGGTGTATGATTTACTGAGAGGAGAATGAAGCCAATTGAGTCCTGTAAGGAGAAGAGAGAAATATTGTCTCCAGCTGCCTCTTAGCTCCTTAGGACAGGAACTTTGCTGTCAGGAACTATCAGTGTACTGGGATCGTACCTGATAAATATGAAATGTTTAGCATAAACATCCTGACACAAGTATGAAACAGTGTATGAGACTAAGTTGTTGCTATGTCTGTTCATAGTAAAAAGATGAAGACATGGTCCCCATCCTTTCAAAGGAATCACATAGGTTATAATAAGTGTTCCTAACCGCATTCCTGGGAGCTTTGCTTATTTAGAAGTCATGGTATGTGAAAGCCTTGAAGTGTAACTGGCCAAGGATGTCCCTAAAGCTACTCTTTGCCAGTGGTGAAGTGCTTTCTGTGGTTGTAGCTCCATCTACTGGTACTAACTTGCCCGTTCGCCACCTTTGGGTCACCGGGTACAGAAGTGGTAACTTGTTCTTTTTGGAGGTCTTTTTAAATGAAAATTTACAAGATTCAGGAAGGAAGTTAATTCACCAATAATCCTTTCCCCAATATCCTTTCCCTATAAGTACAATCTGATATCCATATGATTCAAGACATGTTCTTGGGGCCAGAACTGTGCTTATATTCTTTCTCTGTACAGTTTTTCTTTCCCCCTCCATTTCTCTTCCTAGTAAAAGACTCTGTGGAGGTTATCCACATGCATGATGTTTTCATGCTGCCTGTATGGACTCAGAAAGTTCCAGAACCGAAGGTGACAAAGGTGAGTGTCAGCTCTTAGCATTTGGGTATGTGCCCGGTGGCAAAAGTGCTCAGTTCTCTGAAAGACTTCATGAAATGGAGATATCGCAGCAGTTCTTCATCTCAGGAGGTGGACGTGACTTTGCACCTCATACACCTTGTCCAGCATTGCCAACCCTAAAATAATCAGAACTCATAAGTCACGTCACCCAGAATAATGAGAGTCTACAAGTGCTGGATTTGCCTTCTTACCTTGGAGACTTCAACTTTCTAAATCTGTCATGGCCAGAAAGCCTATTTTTCCTTTAATGGAAGCAGCTAGTCCAGCAATAACCTACCCCAGAAGCAAGATCCTTAAGAGAAGAAGCAAATGACACAAGGCCAAGGAATTTGCAATACCATTTGTTCCAAAGGTCAGCTCTATTTGGTGCTGAGGGAAAATTCTGTTCTTGCTTCCATTAGTGAAATTCCTCACTGGCTACTGGACCTCAACAGGAGCTGCATTTATATAACTAAAAGCAAAATTTGGCCTTATGTTCATAATGAAATTTTTCTCTGAGGTAGCTCTGTGTTTTTCTGAGAAACTTTTGCTCCAGTTAAGCAGCTCCAGCTTTTTGTTTGACAAACTCATAACTGGGTATGTTTACATTTTGTATTAGGTCAGGGACCGAATTTGGGCTTTAGCCCAGGAACAGCTGTCACTGCTATGGCTCAGGTCAGGCATCTGTCTTGGCACCCACATGACACCTCTGGCCAAGTCGGAGTCTTCCTCCCTTCTGTCCTCCAGCTCCTCCTGGGCCCATGCTGATAGGAGGAGTTGGGAAGTGGAGCTGGGAACATTTCCTCTTCCCTTTTGCTTCTGGATTTTGGGTTAAAGCATCTGGTGGTGATTCACTCCTCTTATTCAAACAGCCCATGGCTCTAAGCTGGTCCTACAGGCTCCCCAGGGCTTCAGACCTCAGGCCAAGATATTTACAGTTTGAAAAACAGGTATGTTAAGGAGTCAGGGTCTGGGTTCAATGCCAGATTTAATATAGGAGACAAATGTAGCCAAGTGCTAAGGCCTCAACCCTCCTTTTCCAACCAGTAGCCTCTCACACTATTCCCCTGTGTGCCATAATTTCATATTTTGTCTTGGTTGAACCAGCTTAAGCACATCTGTGAATCACACCCAAATACACCACATTGTTTTCTGGGCTGTCCAGCCTGTCCAGATCATGGTGCAGCTCCCTGCTTTTCTGCATTCCTGGCTTTCTTTACAAAAACTGGGAAGTGGCAGGGAGCAGGAAGGGAGAAGAAGAGATGGCTGTTCAGGTTTCACCATGGCATAGAGCTGTGACCTAGTTGGGGTGTTCACCTGGACCAGGAGATGGGAAATACTTCCAGGTCCTGCAGTTTAGAAACAGTCAGTAAGACCTATGGTTCCATTAATTACATTATTAATTACATTATGCTACATTATGTTTTCCACTTGAAAAGTAATTGCAGAGGCTATGGCCCTTGTACTGACAAAAAAAAAAAAGTAGCAAATTGTTTATAAAAACAAAACACTTTTTGCCTCATTAGTTTGACTCATAAAGCTTATTGAACCTAAAACAATGCCTGTAACAAAGTAATATTAAAACCTAATCATTTGTGGGTACTGTGAGCAGAACTCCCCAAGCATGTAATCTATTGCTATAAAGTCACAGCACCTTTATGCAGGAAAACAGGGCAGTGTGAGGTCCTGGTTCTGCAGTAAGAGGAGTGCAGAAGAAACCTTTTCTCTGCATGCAACCCAACTGGGCTTGTTTTGATCTGCTGATTTATTGTTCGTTGCTATTGTTTTAGTGAATAAGGGCCACGCTTTCGTGAGGTGACCAGTAAAAGGTGTTTGGATGAGATTAAAATCCCCAATGATTCTTTTAAGATTATTAGTAGTGCTGAAATGACATATGGATTCACAGGGCACCATCCTTGCACAAGAGCCTCTCTGGAGCCAGACACAACAGGTCTGACACTGGCTATGCTGGATGTATGTGTATGAATAGTCTGTCCGCAGTCTCCAGAATCTGTACGGACAGTTGCAATCCCATAGCAAGGAAAGTGTTAAAAACATATCTCGCTGTAATTTGATTTATCATTGTACTTCCTTGGAAGCTAGCTTGATGAGTTAGTTGCCAGAACTTAGCTCGAATTTCTGAGCTGAAAGGTGCTGTGTCCTGGCAGAGTTGATGCAGGTATAGTGCTTAGCCAATACCAAGCATGTAGGACTCAGACATCTTGTATAGGAGGAAGCAATGAAAACCTCCAGGTTTTTGAAGACCTGTTTCCTCTCTTAAAAGTGGAAGGCAGATCAGCGCCTCAGACAGGAACTGTACGTAGCCTATTTACAATGGGCTAATCAAAACTTAAGGTCAGAACACCCAGAAACTGCAGCGTTTGATCTAGGAACGTTAGCTTGGCACGTTAAGTCTCTCTCTGACTCATAATCCTGCATAAACAGGTGTTCTACCTTTTAACCCCGTGTAGCTAATTGCCAGAGTAACATCACCATGACAGAGACAGAAATGGGAACCGTCACACTCCTTGCACTGTACTTCCTCCTCCTGCCCCACAGCAGCCAGCAGCATGGGCTACCAGGCAGAACATTTCCCTCGGGCTCGAGAAACCAGGTTCATTTTCCTGCTCCGCCGCAGCCTGTGTGAGCTCTTTGGTGAGCAAGTTGCTTAGCATCTCTGTACCTGAGTTTCCCATTTGTGAAATGAGAATAGCACTTCCCTCCTTCCCAGGAGTACTGTGAGAATAAATACAGTCAATTCTCAGCTACTCAGGCTAGAAAGAGGTTTACAGAAGCACCATAATGGACAGAAAGAAACTTAAGCCAGTGGGGGAGAGGGGTAGGAACAGCCATGCTGAACTCAACTTTTTAAAAAAATCAAATACTTTCCATTGCAACTTACTGATTTTAATACCCAAGATTTTTTTTCTTCTGCTAGTTTTCTTCCTCTGTGTCTCATCAAAGACCAACGTGTCATGTCCAGTTGCACAAAATACAGATCAGAAACGAATACCACAAACTCACTTGGAAGTTCCCCTTTTTGTAATATTAAAAAAGAGAAATACCCTATTTGCATCTCAGTTTATTTAGAACTCTTGATTCACCGTTATCTTCAGACAAGACCCAGGATGTCTTTCTGTACAACTTTGACAGCTTGGCAGGGCAGCGTGAAATGCATCAGCATACTAGTGTTCAGAGACCAGTTTCACAGCATATAGATAAAATTGGAGCAAATCAGTTATAACCAAGTTTTATGCTCATGTAAATACTAATTTTTCAAATCCAGACAGGAAAACTATGAACGTTGACATTTTTTAAAATTTAAAAAGCAAATGAGAAAAATATCACAATTAGAGGAAGTGGAATGGGAGTCAGCACTGTCATGCGATTTTGAAAGCAAAAGAGAAAGATGCTCGTCCAGTGATTTTCCAGTGCTTTTTCTTTAACTTTCTATGAAGGACACAGCTTTTTATGATCAATGGTTCTTCCTCTCTCACCTTTTGCAGCTGCATTTTAAAGAAGCATTTTACAGCAGCATAACTTTACTGACTTTAGGAGAGTTATAATCAACATACATAGGAGTTAGAAAAGCAGCTGTGTCACCTTGGGCTATTTCCAGGCTTTTGTGAAGCACTTTTTGTGCCTTTTCTGAGCACGTTCTAACAAAGTTTTAGCTTTCTAAAATGTGTCCTTTCATTTCTCTTTAGCAATAACCAATCACCTTTTTCTTCTTTCTGTGCCCTTTAAAAAAGTATCTCCTCAGAGTAAATACTTACCAGCAGTCACTAAACACTGGTATCCAAAACAACATGGAGTATTTTCTGATTCTAAAAGAGCAGGTACCTGCATAGCATCATAGATATTCCAGCACAGTAGCTTTGCATCAAATAGAGATGTTTGATGAAAACACTCTTTTGGCATCTGTGGTTTCATTCCTTGCACCTTAAATTCATTCAGCCAACTCTATCTCCCCATCTCCTCCCCTGTTCCTTCTATTCTTTGGAGAGGTCTAAGCTTGTATTTCCCAAGATGATCAGAGTCACAGATTTGGAGGAATTTTTGTACATACAACTTGAGAGGGAAGAGTGAGATTTATTAAAACTGGCTTTTGTGTTATCACCTATAAGGAGTATCACAAAGACTAACTGTTATACCCCTATCAGTATCTGCATACAGACATCCTAGGATGCATGCACCATTTCTGAGTCACATCTACTTTTTTAGCTTCCTGTATAATGTAATACAAAATTAACTCTTTTTTTTTCCCTTAAGAATGTGACTGCTTCCTTGTTCTGCTGTGTCCTTCGTTAGATCTTCCTCAAAGTCCAGCAAAACACCTTGCAAGCTAACAGAAATAACTTCCTTTCTTTCACTGCTTTTTAGCTATGAAAGCCACATTTTCATTATTGTAGTTTCTGCCTTTCTCTCTTCTCTGGCTTTTGTTTATCTTTGATACTTTAAGAAGGAAAGTTTAGCTTTTCCTTGCTATACAAATAAGGTTTTCACCGAGCTTCTGCGCCAAAGAGTAGCCCCCAACTGCAATGCAGTGGTAGCTGGCCCCTATCTCCACTGTTTTCCTCACTACCATCCATGCCATGTCATGCAGCAAACCCACTGTACGGAATTAACATTACTGTAATTGTGCCTTCTCAAGAAGTTTTAGCCTTAACACATCCAGCATCAGTTCAGTCAAAGCTGCAAGGTGTTTCTTTAATTTGTTCCTTCATCTTATTTTTCAATCAAAGAATTAATAACCAGACAGCTGCCATACATACACATAATATTATGTAACTTTAATGCTGTACAGCATAGGTCCTCATTATACACTTTCATCCATATACTCCAGTGTAGATGTATTTTATACAATATGAAGTATTTTTGAAGTATACAGCTCAAGATAAAACATTCACAACACAAGGTTTCAATGCAAGTGGAGGATTAGAAAAAAATTCAGGCAGAGTACAAAATCCTTGGAAGATAAAAAATTTCAGAAAACAAGACATAGGAAAACATCTCATTGCAATAATTCAGGAGGACTGAGTGGTTCCAGTAGTCAGAAGGGCTGACACTCGCTGTTGTGCCATTGACAGGAACCTGTCCTGGGTCAGCCAGGACTGAAGGGCACTACTGAGGGTGGTTGGCTCTCAAATATCCTTCTACATGACAAATTTGACAAAACAACCTTCCTAGCAGACACCCTTTTTGGTTCACTGTGAATGAGTAGGCCAGGGAATGAGGAAAGTCCTGTCTTTCCTCATGCAGCCAACCACTGGTGTCTGAAGGGTTTTCAAGTGTGCTGGCAGGATGTGGTAAGGAAGTTGTTCTACAAATGACAGGGAGTCTTTTTTTTCCTCTCCAAGATTATCAATTTGGCACTTTTCACGAGAGCTAGAATTATTTACTAGCTTTTTATAAAAAGAGTTTCATTGCCTGCCAAAAAGGATGCGTGTTAGGGAGCACAGTGCAATACTATGTCTTAGTTTTGTTAAGCTAACTTTGCATTTATAATATTGTATGTCATTATATATCTGGGATATTCAAAGCAGGCTCAATTAAACTTCCTTGCTGTCAAAAGCAACTCCACAGAGGGCGGACCACTTTGCATTCCATTGCTTTCAGCAAGATGTTGCATAGGCATAAGGACATGCCCAAATAAAAACACCTTTGCAACACTGCAGATTTAGGATGCAACAAATAACACACTGCAAGAATGGAGGTCAGACATTATTCACCATTTGGTAATATTCCATTCAAATGATATTGACTCACATAATAAGTAACAAATGCAGCACTTGCAGTAACAAAAACAAAACCGTACTCCAACAAAGGAAAACAGTGCAAATATTCCTGTTAAACAAAAATATACCACGTATATACACACACACACAACAAAAATGCACTGTTTTGTTCTGCAGTATAAATAGATTTGATAAAGCTAAATCCATGAAACTAATGAACTACTGACTGACAGTCCCAGACAGTTTCCATCTACTAACAAATACAGTAAGCTTGAAGGATCAGATCACCATAGCTGAATGTGGTTGTAAAAGAATATCAAAAGACTGTACTGGATGGATATTTAAAAATTTTTCCTCATTACATCAAACTTAAAAATAATATATACTACGGTGATACCATAAAGTCAGCTTGGGCTCTGATCATGCAAGGAGCAGATAGAGAAGTCCCACAACTCTATGGGGAGCCTCAAGGCTATAGCTGTGTGGAACTCTTTATAAGGCTGCTAAACACCTAAGACCCAATCACAGGACTTAACAAAGGGGAGCGTTTTAGCTGCCTACACAGGTAACGTTTGTTTCATTTCCATTTTCTTCCTCTTCTGGTTTAGCACCAAAATTCAGTTATCTCCTACTGCCACATCTGTTTATCACTGAACTGTGTAATACCATACAATGAATAGAGTAATGCTTCTAATTAGTATATAGTAAAATTAAAAACTAGAAGAGGAAGAGATGGAAACCTGTTTTCAGTTGAGGAAATCCTGATAAGGGGTTATTTGCATTTCAGCACTTTAAAACAGATTTTAAGCAAAAAAAGTCTTTTTGCAATTACATTACAGTAAAATAGACAAGTGGCATTCAATTTGATCTGAAGTGGAACACTCGAGCATTAACCTCTCTTCAATTGCTATAGCTTCCATCTTCTCAATGCCAGTGCTGTGCTGCAACCATAACAAATAGCTGTTGCAAAGGCAAAAATCTAAAGGAGAAGCAGGAAAAAAATAGTGTGAATCATACATTATATTGCTGTACAGTTCTATTCTAAACGAATACTGCAATACAGATTATTCAAAAGCTACCTCTCCCAGCCAAAATGCTCTTAAGGTAAAGATAAGGTGAGGATCCTCCAAAGCTTTCTCATGAACCTCTCTGTTATAACCCCACATTACTGCTTTTAATTTGGTTGCTAACTTCAGATGACATTTTGGAGTAGCATATGAACCAGACCGTCCACATAGGTCATGGCACAAACTAGTCATGTATGTATTCACATCTGTCTTTCAGTTTCCTCTTACCCAGACAGAGCAAACTCATTCTACCTTCGCTTTGATCAAATACTAATCTCAGATATGTCTCCAAGTGAATGCCTTTACCTGCAGCAAACAACCAAGGAGACATCCTTTAAGCTGTACAACTATTCACTTGCAGAAATACGGAAATAGATACAAATCTGGCCTCCCTGACCTGATAACCAGCCATTGTAACAGTTTCCTGAAAAATGCCAGAAAGTTTCTACTGCCTGCAGAATTAATAGATTTGAACTGAAGGTCATGCCACAGCACGCTTGAATACATAATGTAATTCAGAAGAAAGAATTCAGAAACTGAACTGTTGAAAAAGATGTTTTTTCATATTGTCCATCACTGATGATGGATACTTTCTCTTAGAACACATGGATTCAATCAGGTGATAATATCTTATCCCTTGTTATGCATACAAACTTTGACAATTAAAGTTTTGAGTAGATGTTATGTCCCAGAAGTATTACTAGTATAAAAAGAATATATACATTTCCAATTCCATTATGCACATTTTAAAAGACAAAATTTAGCAGGGCTTTACATTGTATTTTCTCCACATAGAGCAGAGGACTGTGTTAATGACAGCAGAACTACATGTCTCAAGTGATCACAGTTTTTTTTGTAGGTTCTGACATTTTAATTAGGTACTTTAGGAAAAAATATGAAGACACTAAAGATTACAGTATCTGATTTGCCATTTCCCAGCATCTCTTAAATTACAAATAACTGGGATTAGTCACAAGAGAGCCTCCTCCTCCCCTGTTTTGATAGGAATTTGAAGGGCTCAAAGACTTGAGTTCTCCCTAGTAAAAATAGTATGGAAGGCGTAAAGGGCTTCTTGGAGACCCCAGTGTTCTGTTACCAGACAGAATGTCTGAAAGGACTGCAGAAAAAGATTTTACTGCATGTGCAGTGAGATCTGAACACACTGAAACAGGGCTTGAATTTGCTTGCTTAGTATAAAGTTCTCAGTTGGTTTGGACACAACTATGAAATACCACTTCTGTCCTTGTGCCATATGGCCAGGCAGGAATCAGATGTGGTACAGAGTGCTGCTGGCAACAGGGTCTCAGTGACGCATCCTAGACTTGAAGACCAACATGCCCACCTCACTCCTTCAGATCCCAGCCTGCCAAAGCGACCTTTCCTTCTTATTCTACTTTTGCAGAGAGAATGTAAACCTTGCACCTTTGGTTCATCTGTTTTTATGCTGAAATGAGTTGAAGGGAAGAAACAGGTATGTGGAAGCTGTTTACCTTGCAAAGATACATGGTGTATTTATTTTTGAGGACAGCAGATACCCACAGAAGGTTTTAGAAGCTTAATAATATATATGGTTCCCTGAGGTATGCAAGACCCTCTGGGATGCGCAAAAAAACCAAGAGTAGTAGTTCCAGTCCTTTGGGTTAAGCCTACTGGCACACCTCTAACTGCCCTTCGGGAGCCCAGCCAGGGAGAAAGCTAAAGCCTAGTACATTCTCTGACTCAGCTCTGCACACCCACTTCACCAGATACAGAGATTCAGTGATGATGCAATCATAGTGTTAAAAACACAGTCCAAGTTCAGGCTACCTATAAAACCACTCAAACCCTTGCCATAAGGAACAGCAGGCCCTCCTGCAGCTAACTTTTATGTCTGATGTCAGTGAGTGCGTATGTGGAGCTTTGCAAGGAGCTAGTCCAAGATTTTTCCCCATTGCATGTTCAGGACTATCTAAACAGTATAAAAAACAAAACAACTGGAGGTTTGAGCACAGGCTTGAATTTCAGACCTGATGCTTTGATGAAAGCTCATGAAAGTTATCATCTTTTTCTTCCATTCCAATATCCAGCACTGCTTTTACAAAGTGCCTCTGGCTAAAAATAATAAGCTGTAGTGTTCATGTATTTAAAATACTACAGTGGAAAGTAGCAACTAAGTATGTCCCTAGCACACTAGCATGGAGTAAAAGCTTATTGCAATATTTTTATATGGCACTGTGGGAATATTTGCTGCTCTCAAAGAGAACCCTTTCTCTCTCAATTTCCCTTTCCATCCTATCTTGCTGTTAAGTTCTAAGTGGAATGATTAGCTACTAAAAAGTCTAGGACAGACTTCTATCTCTTAATACACATTTATGAAATACATACCGAGGCTGCTATGCTTATGTTATATTCATGATCAGATAGAAGTGTCTCTTGTACAGTGGAATTAAATTTACGGGGTAAATGATGCAGAGATGTAGTTGCTGCTTGCAGTAGAAAGGCTCCAAAATAAAAGACAAAAGTAGTCCCATGGAAAAGAAAATCCTGAAAAGCAAATAACAGAATCAGTCTGTGCTGCAAGAGATATCTAATTTTCCAGCCTCAGTAAAATGAAACCCAACACTGAAACATGAAATGTATGAACACTGATAACAATAATTTTAGATAAACAGTGTAAAATCCATCTGAGAGCTTAACCAGGATGTTTTCACAGCTGCTTGCAATTATAACTACAATAGCAACACAATAATGGAATCCAGTGATAAATGGCAACCCTCCCTCCCGCCAAAATCTTTCAAATTAAGAGGCACCTGCTCAGCTATGTGCAAATACATTGACCTTTAAGATCACTTTAAGGCTATTTAGAGCTGAGAACTCTCTCCCTTTATAAGGCCTAAATAATAATAAAAAAAGACATATAGGCTGACTTCACCACAATTTAAGCAATACAATTCAAGCTTACAGTCCCCCAAATCCCTTCTCAGCTATAACCTAAACTCCAAAAGTTCCCCCTCCTATGCTTAAATTTTGTTTCTGCAAATGCCCAGAAACACCTCAGTCTTGACACACCTGAAGTTTACTCCCAGGTACAATCAGCATCCAAGAACTAAGGCATTTCCACAACTCTCATATTTGGCTCTACACAAAACACAGCAACTTGGGGGTACTTCCTGATATTGCTGAATAAAATGCCTGACACTTGAGAGGATAGCAGTTAGGATTTACCTTAACCATACTTCTCTCCTGACTTTCTCTAGGCAAGTCCCTGCTCTGCGGTGAATATTGGGAGAACACAAGGTTTAAACACCTAACTCGCATTTCTGAATTGTATTACTGCGGCACTTAAAAACAGCAGTGGGTGCCTAAATCTTTGTGGATTAGGCTTCAGAGCCCAGCATTCCAGGCAGCAAGATCCATGACCTGCTTCAGCACAGTTTTAAAATATCTAAAATATTCTTCTCAGATCTTCCTCTGCTGATGAGTCTGCAAAGCAGTCATTTGCAGTCCACACAGTTTGAGTCCACCCACAATACACTTTGTGCACATACTTACGCAGACACAATTTTGAATACTGTATGGGAGTATATTATGCTTTTTGATGATACCCACATTATATAGTCAATCCACAACACTAATGAATTCATTCTGCACTTATAATTCACTTAAGCACAAGGGACTATCAGTATCCCCAAAGTGAAAGCATAGGATATGCTATATGTGACTTGATCCCAACAGCATACAGGATTTATGTGCACTAAAAATAACTGTGCAATACCCTTAACTATTGACTGTCTGATATCAAGGTAAGAATGTGATGCATTTCTCAATTTAGAGAATTGTTTCTTCACAGATGTCAAGTTTTCTTTTCGTTGCAAAGTAACTGTTCTGTATTTGACAGCAACTGAAATACTTAAATCACACCACAGTCAGTTTTGATAAGTTTTGATATAAGCTGCTACCACAGTTTTCCATTCCACTTAGACCAGGAAATGACTCTCTCTTAACTAAGGATCATTTAAGGTCAGATCATAGAGGGTACTGCTTTTCTTCATGACTGAAAAGTATTGGGAACCCAAGTTTTGGAACAACACCTGCAATATCCCTGGCTTCTGGTTTTATATGCTAGCTATTCTTTACAATTACTTCCTCCTGGAGTATCACCCGGAAGGCCTGCTCACATCAACAGAACTAAGAGGACATGGGGAAGGAGGTGGCTTCATCACCTAGTTTCAAGATTTTTACATGCCAGCCCTCAAGCTTTGAGCATAAGGCACATTCGTTCAGTCTCTAGCCCTGTTGCAATGTCTGTACCTCATAGAAAAATAGTACAGACCAGCACCAGACTCTCCAGCAGCCACTGGCGCACAAGAGAGCTGATGCACTGGAGAACGTCCAGTGCTGTGCTGTGCTGCAGCCAGGGAAGCGACGACTAGCTGGCACTTTTCCCACCAGCAGCCTACTGTTGTGGGCTCTCCCCCTTGCTCAACCTGACACAGACAGACACAGATCTGTTATGTGACCACCTGCGTGCACCAAGTGAGCCTGCACGCAGGTGTGTTCACTGCAGGACAGACACCGTCCATCTTGTAGCCTGACATTATCAGTTTTACAGCACAGGATTCCAGCAGCTTGAAAGGTCTATGTAAATCCACAGCTAGTCAAGGAGATCCACGATTCTTCTTCTGTGCTGCTAAACACTTAGCACAAAACCTTTTCAGTGTTATTGGCTGTACTCTTCTGGCACCACAGCTCACAAAGGAGCACAAACAGCTCCATGAGGAAAACAGGGTTGGCTGCACACAAGAGAGGTATTTTCAGAAGACAAACTCTTTCATTTCCTCCATTCACCTCCCAAACCCTCTGATTTTCTTCTCCTGGCAGCAGTTACACTAAAGCTATGTAGCACCAGTAAGGTTTCACATTTGTACAGTTACGGTTTCTGTGACCATACAACCCAAGATGTTACTAGGGAGGGTTTTTCGTTTATTAATAATTTGTTAGCATAGTGCCTAATTCTCCCTTGCCTTAAAACTTGTAAAATCATTGAAACCTCATACAAAGAGTATGCAAAACTGCCAAATCAGTATAACACATTAGTTCACATCTAATTCTGTAAACGAGCGTGTTGTGAGTCAGGCTGTAAAGAACGGTATCTGTCATACCATCTGGTTGACTAGAGAGGAATGTACCTCCATAAGGTCCATATTTTTTCCTGACTTTTCCACTGTGTAGCATCTTATTTCTTAAGTATCTGTATCAATATCAGTGGAGTTATCCATGACACAAGCTATTACTAAACACAGGCCTATGAGAATTCCATGCTGTTTTCACATTTAAATTTAAGCTGCTGGAATCTTAAATCACATTTGTTCAGGAATCTTTAAATGAAGTGATAGTACTCTAACATAACCAAGCCATGACTCTTCCCATTTTTGACCTAAAAAGACAACTTATAACTTCTGAGTTCTATTTTAAATTCAATTTCTGAAGTAGCAAAAACATTTATCTGAATACATGCCAGCTTAAAACAAGCAGGTACACCTTTTTATTTTACGATAACAAAAAAAAATAGGTTCAGTATTTCTAGTAACTGTTCATTTGCAACAGAATGCAGAAATCTTTCTGAAGTGCTGCTAAAGAGTCTGGTTCCAACAAGCTACAGAACATTCAGGTACCTGCAAATAGCAGTCAGATTATTTTTCTAGGGTTATTTCTGTTGACCCTTGGAAGGGACTGGATTTCAGCTACCATGATAAAGATAAAAGGATTGACACTGCATTTATTTAGGATGTTAAGTTAGTTAAGACAGCTTTTTAGATTAAGTTACAGAGGAGTCTCACAGATACAGCTTTTACACAAGCTGCGTAGCGGTTCCCTGACATGGAAAGTTTCTCAGTAATTTAATCACAAAAAATGGGCCAAAATTAATGCTACAACAAATCATTGCCAGCACCTAACAGCCAATGTGTAAGACACACAAGTGTTAAAACATGAACATTTGTATAGCATTTTCAACATACAAAAGACTGTGCCCTCATCTAGCAACTCTTTTAAATAGATGCATGATTGTAAATTGGCAAATAGTTTCAATGAAAACCAGGACACTATTAATTTACTTAAGTTATGCACGTGCTCAAGGGCTCTGCTGCATCATAACTTGTGAGGATGTCACAGCATAAATTCCTGTAAAGCTCTTTGTAATTACCCTAACTCATTATTAGCTTAATTACTGCTTGTATCATGCTGGAAAGCTGATGTTGTATGTATGCATTTGCTATCAAAGTGCGGAAGTTTGTTTTGAATAGAATCTAGTCTAGAAGCCCGATGGGCTTCAAGGTTATCTGTCAGAGACCCAAATGGATGAAGCTCTATTACTTCACTTTACAGAGATTTCAAGGGACTGTCTGTAAATAACTTGAACACTAACAGATAGATAACCACAGATGGTGATACTGAAGCACACAAACCTAGCTATGATCAAGAAAACTGTCCATAGAAAAAAATAAGGCACACAAGAGGAAGGTGAAGATGATCAGCAGCTACACACTGACACACTTTAATATTTTAGAAGTTCTGATCTTTTTGGAACAGTTTTTGGAAGCTCCAATTCTTCTGACATTTTTGCCACCCTTGTTATTCACTCATAGTATTGTAAAACAGAGTAATACCATACTATGCTCAGCTACTTACAGCTAGAAACTCAAAGCAAGAAATAGTTAATGATAGCAAAGGAGAATATAAGCTACTAGGCAATAACCTGAGATATCCATGAGGTTTGTAAAAAACGTAGCCAATGCTTGCCCTTTTTTAATAGGAAGGTACAGTCTGTGAGAACTACCGGCACAACCATAATGCACAAAATCTTGTCTTCTTACTGAAGAAATGCTGAGCAGAGCATAGTGAGATCTGTAGTCACCCCAGGCGTCCTCTAAGAAAGAAGAACTTTAATCTCCTAAAAAGATATTAAGCTGCATATTAAGATATTTTACTGCAGGCATGCTGTCTTTGACTCTAAAGTCTATCAGCCAGTCATCAACGTTGTGCTACCTAAGGAATTAGCCTAAAAGACAACTGAAGGCTTTCATAGGAACACAGGACTGGAAGAGACTTCCTGGGTCCTTGAATCTAGTACTAATCTCAGACAACCACATAGCACAATGTGTTCACAAATGTATCACTTCATTTACAGTATCAGATGGATCTTTCTACTTCCATTATTCACAGGGCGTCACCACCACTCCTCTAATAGTTAGAAAATATTTTATAATTTCCAGTCTGCAATTATTTCTGGCCAGTTTAAACCAATTTGTTGCCATGCCTTGTTAAACTAGTGCTCTCCTTGCTGCTCATGCCTTCTATGTGTTTATAGAGGACAAGCTTGCACCTTCATTCAAGTTCAAAAGTTAGGCTCTTTCAGTCTCCATAATAAAACAAGCTCTATATTTCCCCATCATCCTTGCTGCTCTACTCTGTCCTCTTCCAGTTGGAATTCCTGCATTTTGAGCAATTTTCTGTCAAAACAGTAGGCCAAGCATTACGACTTAGGACAAGTACTTCTCATTAAGTGATTTCCAATTTATAAAGGAAACAGAATCCTTAAAACAGAATCTTACTGTCTGGTTCCAGTTGATGGCAATCCTGTTTGCGTAACTGAAGAGGAACACACAGAGGAACACAATGGACAGGAACCACGCAGTCACTGCCACAAACATCACCCATCCCTGCAGCAGCGGCAGCGGCACTCCGGTGGCAGCTACCAAAATCCAGACTACTGTTCCAAACAGCTGCAAGGAGAGGAACACAGGTGATGAGCTGAGACATAACTTTTATTCATCCCTTTCCGCCTAAGAACCAGCCCTTAATATCACACATCAACAAGTCCTCAGGTTACTTTTAGGAACTAAGAGGAAACACTTCAAAAGTACTCGAGGAGCCTAAGTACCATTCTCAGAACTGATAGGCACTAAGTGAAAGTTAAGATGAAACCTCACTGAACTCTTAAAAGCTCTCAAAGCAGCCTTGAAAGTGGGATTTACAAACCCAGGTTACTCATGTTATGCTGCTGAAAATTTTACCCGCAGGCTCAACCTGAAGGGAATACAAGAATGTGAAAACACTGTTGACACACACAACATATATAATATCAATCTATACTATCAACGTATATACTAAAATTAGCATGACAAGGATGCACGTGAGATTTGGATTCAGTCCTACGCTGTTTAGTTTTGCTAGTTCTAACCAAATGAGATACACAAAATAAATTAAAAGAAATTGCATCCTATTTTTCAATGCATTTGTAATAAAGTGCTGAAAGAGAACAAATTAAGTAATAAAGTGAAACAGAAGACTAAAATACAGAATAAGGTGAGTTTTAAATTATGCGGCAATGACTAGAAAAGTATACACCTTTTCAGAGTTATTGTAACCAGGAGAAGAATTCAGCCCCGCAAATTTTGTTTGTAGCGTATTGATCTCAATGGGCTGACGGATGATTTACACACTCTTAGCTTGTCTGTTTTAATCAGTCGCTGGTCTCACAAAGGATATTATCTCTCCCTGCAAATCCTGCCTCTTTGTAAAAAACGGTGCCTGAAAAAAATCCTAATTGCCATCTGAAATGTGTTCATTTATTATAGAAAGGTTTAATTTCATAATCCCAGTTGCTGTGATATGACAGCTACAATTAACATCAAAGCAAGTTACTATTTTCCAGATCTCTAGATCTACATTTTCAGACTCAAAGAACTTTCTTTGGGACCCAGGTTGGGTCTTTCAGAAGGTGCCTGCTATGAGATGAAGTGGGTCCTCTCTAGCGTTACACCGCAGCAGCATGTATGTAAAGATGCGCTGCTAGTCTCGGTTCAAAATTCCCATGGGGTTACGTATTTGCCCTCAGCGTATCCTCTAGGGTTTCTTTTTTGGCTGCTGTGAAGAAGCAAAGTTTCTCTCGTTTCGCAGGTCTGCAGGTGCGAGTCTGTCACAGACCAGACGGCAAGGGGCACGAGGAAGCGGAGGGCAGAGCAGACGGCGTGCGCATCCCGCTGCGGACACTGCCTAGTCTCAGCACCTGCTGCAGTGCTGCTTCCCCACCGTCACCCCCGTCCGCTACAGCTCGGTTGTCAGATGCATGACAGATTTGCCAGCCTAATTAGCCTTTTGCCCCTACCCACTCGGGGCCCGATTTAGCGCCCGGACGTGTACGCTGGGCTCTTTCTCCGGCGCAGTTTGTTGCCGCTTGCCCAGGGGTACCCGGTCGAGTATTCAGCCCTGACCCAAGGAAAAGAAAAAAAAATCTGAATAAAATCAGATGAGTTCTGCCAGGATTTTTTTCTCTTGCTAATTAGGGCTACAATTCCACACAGACTCATGCTCAGCCCTAGCTCAGGGGGCCTAATTTAAGTCAGCAGGGTCTTACATGTGAAATTAAAGCCACATGTAGGAGCTCGCACAGGACCTACAGAGCACGCACACGGGCAAACACCAGCACAGTTTCCCCCGGGGACCGTTGGCTCGGGGATTTCAGGGCTACTTTGGGGGATCAAAGTCCTCGCCAGCTCAAGCAACCCATATAAAATCCCTTTCAGAAACCTCCCCCCGCCCCGCGCCGCGGCCGCCTGGCCCCGAGGCGGGCAGACGGGCGGTGGCGGGCCGGGGAGACGCGGGGCGGCTGGGGCCGGGGATCCCCAACGCCGCCGCGGGGCGAGAGCCGCCGCCGCCGCCGCCGCTCCCAAGATGGCAGGTGAGGCCGGGGGCAGCGCGGGAGGGGCGCGGGCGCGGCGCCGCCGCTCACTCACGATCTCCAGGAAGACGAAGGCGCCCGAGTAGGTGCGCAGGATGTCCAGGCCGGAGGGCAGCGTGACCCGCGGCGGCGGGAAGTAGGCGGCGGGGTTGGGGGGCGGCGGCATGGACGAGCCCACTCTGGGCAACATGTTGCTGCTGCTGCCGAGCGCGGCCGCGGCCAGGTGGACGCGGAGGAGGAGGAGGAGGAGGAGGAGGAGGAGGAGGGAGCAGGTGCGGGGGAGCGAGCGAGCGAGCGCGCGCTCCGCCCCGGCCGCCTCCCCCTGCCCTCCCAGCGCCGGGCCCGCCCCGCCGTTCCCTGGGTGCCGGCGACCTGCCGCGCCCGGCCCGCGGCCCCGGGCGGCCCCGGCGCCGCAGCGGGACCTGCCGCCGCCGCCCGGGCAGTGCGGCCGCCGCCGGCCCAGGGCGAGCGCGGGGCCGTGAAACGGGGGCGGCCTGGGGCGCTGCCCGGCCGGCGGGGGGTCGCGGGCGGGCGGGCGGACGGGCTGACTGGGGGCTCACTGACAGACGGATGGACTGACGGACTGACGCGGGGGCTCACAGACTGACTGACTGGGGGACTGACGGGCTCACCGACGGACGGACTGACTGACAGGCTGACTGACAGACTGGGGGGCTGACTGACTCACTGACTGACTAGCAGACTGACAGGCTCACTGATGGCACGCTTGCTGGCAGGCTGACTGACACATGGACTGATAGACTGGGGGGCTCACTGACTCACTCACTGGGGGACTGACTGACTGACAGGCTGACTGACTGGGGGGCTGAGTGACTGACTAGGGGACTGACAGACTGACGGGCTCACTGACTGATGGCAAGCTCGCTGACTGACAGACACGCTGACTGATAGACTGGGGGGGCTCCCTGGCTGACTGACTGGGGTGCTGACCAACTGACAGGCGGGCTGACTGACAGACTGGGGGCTCACCGACACGCTCACTGACTGACGGAGCTGACTGGCTGGGGGTCTCCCTGGCTGACGGACTGACTGACCAGGGGACTGACCGAGACCACCTGCTGCTGCGGGTTGGTTCCTGGCAAGGCGTCTCCCTGCGCGCCTCGGGCAGGAGGCCGGGTGCAGCGCCCCGCTCCATGCGTTGGGGCACACGCGGGAGCTTCCGTTCACCGCTCCACAACACCGGTGCGTGGGGCGTTGCGTTGCGTTGCGTTGCGGGGCAGCTGCCAGCGGTGCCCCGGAGTTGTCGCTCCACCGCCGGGAAGGCAGCGCAGGTGGAGGTCAGGTCGGCCCCGCTCCCCAGAGAGGGGGTCCGCTACCAGCCAGTGGGTTTTAGTTTTAGGGGGATGGTCTGATGTTTGAACTGGGTTGTGAAACTGCTCATTCAGAAGTCCTGAGTCAGATCCAGCCTGATTGACGGAGTTATTTCCTAACATTGATTTGCAAAAGGTTGTTATTTACCTTCTGGTTACAGATATTTGAGGCCTCGAAGTTATGAGTGGTTTTTTTTTTTTCCTAGAAGCCTACTTCTAACAAGCAAAACCTAGCGCGTACCTGTGGAGGAGATGAGAGGAGATGAGGTTTTTAGGAAAAAAGAAAAAGCAAAAAACATAAACCTGTGGAAGTTGCCAATTTTGGATTTTTTTGGGGAAAAGATAGCAATTTCCTTTGATTTCTTTATGCCTTACCATAGGTTCCACATTCAAAATACTCAAAATATTTCATGTGTATCCACTTTTTTTTAATTGTCATTTGACACTGCACAGCTGCTTAAATTCCAGTAGTGGAAAATGTTTATTTGACATAAAAATTTTGGGTACATACAGGTAAAGAAAGGTGTATGGTCATCGGACCACTTCCAGCACATTCTCTCATACTTCTTAGTGTAAGTAGCTTAGAGATGAAAGATATAACCATCATCAAGCACTTCTAAAATGTGGTAATAGCAACTCAGCTTTTAAATCGTGACTGCTAGGGGAGGAAGAAGCAACAGGTCATACTCTTTCTTTTGCCTTCTCTAGGCCCATTCCTTTCTTCATGTCGTGCAACCGCAGGAATGGGAGAAGGGACTACCTCCCCTCTCCCCATCCCCATGTCCTTTGCGGCTGGATGCCTCCTGCACCCCCAAGAAGTGGGAGATGTGAGACTGAATCCCGTGAGGCTAGGGAAGACACTGAGCTTGGCTTCCCCTCACTCCTCAGTGCTTTAACTGGTTGGTTATCAGATAAGAAGTGGATACCTCTTATTCCTCCTCTAGACACGTTTTAGGAGTGAGCACTGAGTTCCCTTCATTTCTCTTCAGGGAAGGAGTCCAGGCTCCGGAGGCACCTACAGCTCCTGACTTAGGAATGCTTTGGAGGGGAATAACATTCAGACTTGTGTCCAATCGATTAGGCGTAGGTTGTTCTTTCTTGGGGTTGTGTTCTGGAGTACCTGATGTCCAGTTAACTTTAGGGTCTGGCCCTGAATCTGTAGCGAATGCCCTGCACTGGGAGCAATCTGAGTGGGTGGAAAACTGGGTGGATCAGTTTATGGTTTGGAACATAGAACGTGATTATCCTTATCTTGTACAGGGGAAGTTCAAATAACACTTGGTCATAAACATTTCCAGTTTTATTATCCAGCCACACTTAATCTGCATGAACTCCAGCAGCAATGGATTTTACTTACATGTGCAGTCCTTTCTTTCTTTCTTTCTTTTTTTTTTTTTTGCTTGTGACTGCCATTCATTTTAACCTGTGCATTCCTTTTAACACTGATTTTCTGGAATTTTAGGTTTTCACTGCAAAGTCTGAATTTTACTGTTTAGATATACCTCTACACAAATGGCCATAAAGCAGATTTATGGCAGTACTTTTTTCTAAATCTTAACCATTTAAATGACAGTAGCTAAGTTATTTTTACTGTGTTTGGGCAGGATGTGTTACAGTACCTTATGTGATTGTTTATCTACAGATTCTGATACAGTTTCAATCTTTAAAAATCTGAATTCTTTAAGATGTTAGAATCAGGACTGCATTTTAAAGTTTCCATGGCATGAGCACATGTTTGTGTTGGACAGCTTGCTTAATAGCATTTTTATGTAAATAATTGCATCTTGGCATCTTACAGAAAAAACTAATGATGCTGCTTCAAGTCTTCCTGACTGTAGAGTCAACAAGTAGACAGAAGTATATTGATTCACAGTACACAAGAAGGTCTGTCTACACAACCAAAGGACTAAAAACTTCTTTTAATTAAAATATTTTGTAAATAAATTCTAAACTCTTCCCCTGGTTTTCTTCAAGTGCATATTGCAGCCTAACCTAAAGTTGAGATTGTCACAAAACTGCAAAATCAGTTGATGTTGTTTTTAGATGATAAAAATTATCCACAAGGCGAAGAGATACAAGTGAAATAAATTAAAATTCCAGCAGTTAAAAACTCAAAATATATGCACATATATATTGCATGTCAGTAGCTACTACAGTGAAAACACTAGTAGAATAGGACTTGTGAGCGAGGTAATATGTGCATGTCTTCCATCATATATATTGAAATGCAAATACCTGTGGTTCTGCCTGCTGTAATTGTCCCCTCTCCCCTAAGTGACCAGCCTTTAGAAAAGTATATTAAATTATGGAAATCTGTAGTCAGCCATTGCCCATCACATACAAGCTTTAGAGATTTAGAAGCGATAAATTAATGTTTTGAAAAACATGAATATTATTATCTTGCTGGATATGAAAATTGCTTGTACAGGAGTCCTAAGTAGCAAGATTCAGACAACCTTTGGTGATGTGTGAAATTCCATTTCTGGGGGAGTTGAGTATTTTTAAGGATACTAGAGTAATAGGTGAAAGTAATGTCAATATAGGAAACCGTGGTCTTCAACACCTTATCTGAATGTGTTATCACAAGCACCTCTGGAAGTAGATGCAGCTCTGCTAAACTCACGTCTCAGGTTGCAGCGTGCACGAGGGTGGTCTGCCAAAATGCTCAGTGTGGTGGAAAATTTAAAAACAATACATGACAGTAACCCTATCCTGTACACACATGGCCCTTTTTACTAACAGCCAGATCTTCACAAACAAATCTCCTTAAGCCAAAGCACACTTTTTCTGATAGTGTCAGGATCTGTTTCTTTCTTCTGTTTACTTTCCTAATCTGTCAGAAGTTGCCCCACAAAGTCCTTTGAGTTTCTTTCAGATTTGCAAAGCTGTGCTTTCTTAAGGAGGAATAGTGACTCTCTTAATCCACTGGTTAGTTATATAACAAACATAGAAAGCCAGCAGTTGACTGTATAAAATGCAAGCTGTTTTGTTTAAGTCTGAATTCCTTTAACATGCTCCTGGTTATTGTGTGCAGGATTCTGATCTCCAACTGATACAAGCTCAGCCGTCATAGTACTTCAGCCAGTGAAATTAAATTGGCATACAGCTGGTTTATGTAAGATGGGAGAAAACCCCTTAGCACCTTCTGTATGGTCCAAGCTTTCTATTTACTCAGTGGTAGCAGAACTTAAGTATCATGTTAGGACCAGCACGTGTTATGAATTAGTGTGCAAATCCTTGGGAGGCTTTGTGACAATTTTTAGTTTAACAGGCAGGATTTTGGTTACCCGTTGCCCCTTTTGCATTGGCTGACTAAACCAAAAATAGCTCTATTGAAGTCATTGGCCTGATTCAGTTAAACTGTGTTTAGGATGCCTGCTGGGAAGAGGAGATGAAGATAAATGTGCCACCTGTTTGTACACCAGTCCCAGGGATGGCTGCCTACCAAATCATTCCCCAGAGTAGGTTAAAGCGGTCTCAGAGCTGCTCTGAGGAGTGTTTTCTGGCTGGCTTGTGAGACTGTGGTGGTACTCTGGCTATGGCCTCTTCCTGCTGAAGTGTCTCCGTGCCCAGAGCTGTGAGAGGGAAGGCATTGACCTGGCTGCTCTGGCTCTCCACCATCCCCATCCCATGGTTCCTCTTAAAGTAGGGAATCCTTAGCTGGCGTTTGAGGGTCCTTTCCCACAGCCAGAAGGCTGCCAAGAGGCTGGCATGGAGCCAGAGACCCTCCTCGGTGGAGCACGCTGGTGTTTCGGAGAGCAGATTCAGGTTTCTGACCTGTTCCACTAACATCATTTTCATGTCCCAAAGGATACCACCACTTAAATTTATTTGGCCTGGTGGCATTGCAGTTCTCTGCTAGTATAGCAATCTGTAAAACATGCACTCAAAGGGCCAGTTCTCTTTTCATTTATACTGAGGAATTCCTCTTGGATGCATGAGGGTGCAGCAAATGTAAAAAAGCAAAACCCCAGCACTCGTAGAGGGGAGGATCCTGAATCCACGTGGTGCAGGTGGGTAGGGAGCGAGATGGCTGAGCAGCGAAAAGTTACCAAGTGAGAAAATGTTGCAAGAGGTCAATGTTTTCTGCCCTTGGCATAGGTGTGCTAGCCGAGAATATGGATTGCCCCCCACAGGGCACATGCAAGTCCCGGAGCTGCAAACTGGAGCATAAGGTTCTTGTAGCTGAAGGATAAGTAAGTGACACCAGGTGTTTAAGACAGAGAGCTGCCCAGGGAACCCGGCAGGTGGGCTGCAGAGCAGCAACCTTTGCTGTTTTCTCTCCGCTCTCCGCTTGCTGCTCCATGGTGCGAAAGGAGAGCAGCTGGAGCGGGTTGCAGAAGAGCCAGCGTTTGGCGGCACAGCCCCAAGGACATGCTGTCGAAGCGCTGAGAACGCGAGATGCAGCACCACGCCATGCCATCAGGGCTGCTGGCAGCACGGGGCTCTTCTCCGTTGTCATCGGGCAGAACTTGAGGCACTAATCTTTAATCATGAGGTGTTGGCCTCTGATCTTGCTGGGCAGGAGCATGTATGTAGTGTTTTGATGACCTCTCAGTGCTGACAAGGAGTCCCCTTTTTTCCCTCATTGCATTTTGTTTGCTTTTTTTGGACTGTTTGTTTTATTGAGCAAATTCCTGGCTAAAAATCCAATACCAGGTGAAGGATAATTAGGCAACAAACAAAGGTGGCTTCATTTCATGATGAATGAATTCAGGAAGGAGAAGCAGGGATACAAATTAAAATATGCTTGTATACAAATGCTTTTTACTGTTTTATTTACTGAAATAGCATAGAAAGTGGTTGCAAAAGAAGAAAGCCTATAGCTTTCTTCTGTGAGTTTATTCAGTTGTAGGTTAAAAGGATTAAGTTTAGTGTAAGAATGTGTATACATAATTATGCCTTATCTGACGACTGCAAGTAGAATGGTAAACATAACTATTTGAATGTAATTACAGGCCTCATTAAGTGAATCGTAAGTCACCTCTCTGTGTTCGCAGTTAGTTTCAGTCTGCTTAAATTAGTAAGGTCCAATTCTATTGGCATCAGTTGCTACTGGAGTAACTACTGGAGTTAAAGGCTGAGAGAGCGCTCTTTGACCACTGGGTCACAGACAGACCTATAATCCTTTTACTGACTATGTTCATCTCAAAGCCGTCTTTACCCCCAGAATCTCACTTCTCTGGTGTTTAGGAACTTTCTCATAAGCTTCAAGCTGCACCTAATCCAGTGTAACTGGGCTGATGCCAAATGAAGTGAGCCTCTTCCCCCAGCCACGGGTTCCCTTTGCCTCCTTTGCATCAAAACTAGTGAAAATGAGAGTACAGAGCGGGACAGACCAAGGAAGAACTGGTCTTTTTTCTCTCTGATAGGCTAGGCCTGTGCTGAAAAAAATTGTCAGTGCTAACAGATTAGTTTAAAAATAAACACAAAGATTATGAGCCAGGTATACTGCTATGCTTAGCCCTCTTTATGAAAAATACAGTACATGGACATTATTTCTCTTTTACGATGATAAATGGAAAGCCAGTACTATGATTATTTTTGTAGAGGCTCTGAAAACCCGCACAGGAGAAGCACTGATGCCCAGAGCCTCTGGAACCCTTCACATGATTTCAGCCGTTCTTCTGCCCCTCTAGACTTCGTGTGTTGCTACACCCGTGTTAAAGAGAAAAAATCAGATCATCACAGTGATCTGTTTATCCTGAAAGATTGTTTTCAGTGTGAAACTCATATTGTTCATAGAGATGTCTGAATATTCTTATATATATGTCATTTTAGTGAAATTAATAATGAATTTTTTTATTGAGCCAGCTTTTACAGTATTTTACATCCTGGCAAACCCTAATGATCTCAGTAGAGATCATACATAATACATCAGCATTTGTCTCATTGCTTGAGGCTCAGGGTAAGCACAAATACGTGTTCTGTAACCTTGAACTTCAGCTTGCGAGCTTGCCTGACCGCTGAAACGCTAAGCTCCCACAGGGTACTCAGGTGTCCGCAGGAGCTGGGTGCCCCGTACAGAGCACAAGCACTGTTTCTAATGCACAATTTTCAGGTATCAGATTGAGAACTGCTGCCCACTAATGTGCTTGCATCCTCTGAAAACTGGCCCTCACATTCCTGACAAGTTCCAGATAGTTACTGTTTCTGATTCACCCAAGTGCTGAAGTTAATATAGCACGTGAGAACAATATTTTAAAAGCCCATCAAAACAGGCCACGAGTTTGGGAGAATCTGTGGTTACTCCCAGGTGTGTGAGGGATTCCATTCTGGGGAAGAAGCTTGAGGAATCTCAGCAGCGAATGCAATGAACTGACAGGTATTTATAAACAGGGAATTACTGCGAAAATACTTCTTCAGGGCTATCTCAACTATTCAGTTCCTACTGAACCCAGCCTCAGGTTCTTACACAATGTTTTGCTAAGTTTAAACATTTGATCAAGTACATTTTGATTCACAGGAAAACAAACAGGCTTGACTTTTTTCCTTTCTTTCTTAAACCTAAACCAGTTAGACTGCATTCTTGTTAGCCTGGCGTCCTTCATGAAGAAATAAGCGTTACACAGAGTATGTATGCAATTTTTGGATAGAAAACAATCTGTGGCTCTACTAGTATCCTTTAATTTACTAATCATAAAGGGAGGTGAAGTAGTTTGTGCTGTCCTCACACTGAGATGCACTCTGCTAGGATGTGGTTCAGACTATGAAAAATAAGGACAGACTATCTCACTTTCCCTTTATGATTTTTAATGAGACAGCCACAGCAGTTACTTGCACAGATAATGTTAATGAATATTTTAATTCATTCAGAGCTGTTTATGTAATCTCTTGTGTTCTTTGGTCTCTGACCTTGTGCTTTTTTTCCTGTCATCTTTCCACTTCTTGTACGTGTCCCTCCTATTTAGTGAGCGTTTTCATCCTCTATAATAAATAGCTTGCACGTTGTTCTCAGAGACTCTGAAGGAGGGGAGGGGAAGGGAAGGTGAATTAGCTACCTGGAAAATTCTGTAGATTATTCATAAGACTAATTAAACAAAATGAAACAAAACCCTAGCAGCTTCCCTGCACATCTCTGATCCTAAGAAAAATTCTTCTGCTCTGAAGTCCATGCTGAGGAAAGATTTGGGATGGGACGTTATGTCTACTTATCTTTCTGAGTGTTTACAGTGTATAGCAGTGCATTTGAAATACTTGCCTTTCCATTTATGCCCGCAGTTAATTTTGTGGAGCTACTTAAGTAGCTTACATTTTAATCCACAGGTATTTGGAGGAAGGAAGAATCAGTGGTCAAAAAACACAGCTCATTAATTTTACATAATAGCAAAAGAATAAGTAGGTCAGTATTCTATGCATTATTTTGCTAGTAGGGTAGTCTAATTGCAGTGAAGTTAATGTTTATGTGGTACTTTGAAGGTGTAATTTATTGAACAGGACTAATGTAATGTTCATACACTTTTACATTTTAGGTATACTCTTTACCTGGAAAGAAATTATTAACCTAGCATGAAGTCGTTTGGGGGTTTCTGGTGTGTAGTGGAAGAACCAGGGTGGGAATTCATCTAAGCAAGTGCTTATATGTATCTTTGAGCTGCCTGGCTAGACCCCCACTGCAAACGGAGGACAGAAATACTCATATTTGGGGAATGATTTCTTTCATCCTAAAGTAGATGTCTGAAACATATCATATGAATCATATCTGCCTGCTTCTCTCCTCTGACTATAATGGAAAATTTGAGGGGACTTGGCCTGATGTGGGCATTTACCTTGCAGATAACTAGAGTTAGGTGAGACAGATCTCTGGACCAGAGTAATTCAGTGTTTTCTGCAGTGATGTGGAAGTAAATAGAAAGGCTGCTTAAAATGAGTCAAATAGCAGTCTGGGTTGGTTGGCTGAAAGGACTCATGCAACGTAACTTGACGGGTCTGTATATATCATATACGTATATACTAGGTTCCAAGTACATTTGACGTGGTAGATCAAAAATGTTGTTATGCTCTTTTTCTTTGCTCTCAATGTCTGCATTTTTCTTTCTGTCAAAGCCTAGCAGGGTACATTCCTAGAGCAAACCCCTTCTTACTTGATGCTGTATCATCCTGCTGCAGTTTCCTTCCAGAGATTTCTGTGCTCCTCAGACCCTTGTACAGGTCAGTGATGGAGGTGGTAGCTCTGAAGCTGAATCCCAGTCTCCTGGATTCAGTGGTAAATACAAAGCAAATACAAGACCCTCCTGCTTGGATCTATGCTGAACACAAAACTGTCTCCAGCCTTTCCTCCCATGCACTCAACTGATTGTCTTCTGCCTGGATTCTTCTTTCCACCACCGCTGTGGCGCAGTCTGGCTGTCATCTAGGAAACGCTTTCTCTCAGGTTTTTGCTAACCCAATTAATACAAAACTTCTCTCTCAGCATAGGATTCTCACCAGCTCCTTCCCCCCACATTGTTCTTTCACGTGTGTGAATGCAGGGCTGTGCTCCTGAGAGGTTCTCTTCAACTTTTTCCAGATATCTCCTGACTAAACTCTGCTTTCTGTTATTTGCTGAGCAGTACAAGCAGCTGGCCCTCACTTCCAGCTTTGCTGGTAAGCTGCACCTCTATTGGAATAGGATCTGACTGATCCTCTTGTCCATGCATGGAGAAAATTACTTGTTTGTAATGACCAAAAGGGAATGAATGTAGGTACCCATTATGGAATGTGGAGTATGACATCTCTAAGTCAAGAATCAGATCTCTATATATCAGGAGGAATCAAGTTCTGAATTCTCAGTGGTTAATGAATTACATGTAACTAGAACATATATATATGGGAAGGAAAAGCAAAGGTGTGTCATCCTATAACCTTTCCTCCATGTGGTTCCTCTGCTTTCCAAACTCCAGTGGCTACTCGTACAGTTTAGATGTAGAGGTGCTCTGTCAGTTATTCCATCCATGTCCTCTAGCCAGGTAAGTCCCAAGCAGTACTGCTGACACAGTGCAGAAAGGACAGGCAGAAAAAGGGGCTACTGGAAAGAAAATGAGTTTCTGCTTGAGTCCAGTGAGAGGCCATGGTCAAATACATTGGTCAGTCAGATACCAGGCTGAACACTGGTGGAGTGCTAAAGCACACCCTTCCAACACTGAAGCACCAGAGATGGGGTCAAGGAGGAGGTTTCCGCAGCGGATTTGAAGGTCTGCCCATTTTATGTGAGTCTGGCATCCTTTATTAGCATCATGTCTGCCAGAGCATTTTCTTATACATATATGTGTGTGTGTGTGTGTGTGTGTATAAATATGTGTCATAGACTTATTTTTGAAAATACCAGTAGAAGATGTGACAACATAAGGTGTGGAGTTACACAGGGCTTTTGCCAGGGTATTTACTGCTCCCAGTTTGTTGAGAAGTGAGTGTATAAGGTTGATGTCCTGAACATAAACACTGAAACAGCAAAAGCAGAAAGGGGAGTGTAATGTGAAAGTCATTGTTTCTAGTGTTCAGGTAAAATTAGATTATTTCATCTCACTCGAAGCTAGAGGTCCTGGTATTCTGTGACATAGTTCTTCAGCTCAACTTTCTGGGGTATTATTTAATGAACAGGTGTTCTAATATATGAAATAAGATCCATTTTCAGCTCTGCCAGTATATCTCAGTTAAAATAACTTTTCTGCTCTGACTTTGATTGCAACAGCCTCAGTTTGCAAATGACTCCATTGGCTTCTTTATCTGGACCAAATTTAAAGACTTCACCATTGCAGCTCTTCATTGCTCCACCTTTTTCTATAGCTCTGCTCTTTTCCAAAGCTCTGTCTCTGATTTAATTCTCTACTCTGTTCTTATCCTTATTTTTTTTCTCCCATATTTTATTTTATTCTCTGTAACTTTTTGTACTGCTTGTATTTTCTCTTTTAGGGGAATGGCATGACATGTACGGTCTCTACCATCTGTAACAAACTACTCTCCTGTCCAGGGGGAAAGCCATGTGCACTGTGGTCATATACATTGCTTGGGTACGCTTGTGTTTTTAGTGTGCGCGCTAATATGTGTCTACACTGGAAACAGTTCAGATTTGAGGAAGTAAGGATGAAAGTGTGCTTTTTACAAGGAAAGGCTTGTAATTGTACGATGTTTCTGCAGAAAAATGTATTTTTACTTCTTCAGGCTCTGAGAAACTCTGTATCTTGCGTAAGTGATCTTACAGAAAGCTCTGGGGTTCCTGAGTTACTGCATTCAGGTTTCTTCTTGGATCTTCTGGCAGCCTCTTAGATTTCCTCAGACAAGGTTTTGAGCATTTTCAGGACTTAGAAACTGGCTCACAGTGGGAGCAAATTCCTCAGTTCAAATGCTAAGCATCCGCCAACTCTGTATTCAAATTTTTTTCCACAGTATTTTACTTAATACTTTACTGACTGACTGATCATTGTTGCTGCTTCCACCCTCCACATGGCATAGTGTCCCACGTGCTCAGGAAATGTTGTGGCACAATTGATATAAAGACTTATATTGTGTGAAGTTGGGGAAATTAGCATGTCTTGCTAGACAATTCACCGCTGAGAGGTAAATAAGATAGCACTGGCTTAAAACATGTAATAAAGGGGAAAAATGACCAGAGCATTCTTGACTGAAATTTGTTTCCAGAAGGACATTGCTTATATTTTCTGAACCCCTAAGGATTAAGGTATGTCTGAAACAAGAAGAGCAAAGCAATAATTGGCATTATGCCTACCTGCTTGGTAAAACACATAAGCAAAGACAAATGCAGCCTTTATCTGGATGGAGAGGGAGGGGGAGGGAAGAGAGGTAAAGAAGTTGCATATGAGAAGGTCATGGCTCTGCAGTTATGTCTATGCCGCACTGCCTCGTACTAATGCAGAGCTACAGCCCCTTTACTGCCCCACCATCAGTAAATCTGTATCTGTTTAGGCACAGGACTTCTATGGGATTTAAGTATAGGCGTAGCACTGGGCACGGTAAGGGTCATATGGATTCAGGACTCAAAAATGCATGTGATCGCGCAGCTGCCAGACACTGAGATTTTTATGCAGTTAACTACTATGCTTTGATAGGCTGCTGCTGCTTTCTGCAAAACAGGACCGTGCAAGTTCCTGGTCCCACCCATCTAATGAAAAGCAAGTGAAACTTTTCCTGCCTGTGTTGAAACATCAGCATGGAGAAACCTTCACAGGCCTGGGGAGGGTGGGGCCTGAGGCTGCAGTCAGGCACACTCTGCACGGCAAGCAGGCAGAGTGCACAGCATTCTTTTACAGTTTGCTGTTCTCGCTTCCCACACAAACGTAAAAACAATCCAGATTAATATACCCCTTTGATCGTGCTCATTTTTTCTTCTGCAAGAATGTAGAAGATATGTATGACTAAAGTCAAGCATGACTTTAGTTTAAAAAAAATTGCATATGCACAAAAGCCATGAATTGCTATGAATTAAAGGAAGACAAGCTAGAACAATGCCTTCCAAAGCAACCATAAGCTAATTCCTCTCACTGTGACACATCTTGTTTTTTTCATTATATACAGTGTCAGATTGCTCCCCTTAATACCTGGTTCATATGGTTGGACTACAACTACGATGTACCACTTAAGACTAAAATTAAATAGGGAGAGATGCCTGTTTAGATTCTTGTGGCTGTGGTCAAGAATGTGGCACCACATTGCTCTGGGTACTGAAACATTTTCTAAACATTAATAAGAAAGGCACTGAAGGATGTGGATCTCCTAATTGCCCATGTAAGATTGCTTGAAATGGTTCAGAAAAATATGTTCCTAATATTTATTCTGTGATCTTTTATTTAGAATCAGTTGTTGAAAACATTACATTTACCCTTGGTGTCTGTGCCTTATATGCATTCCAGACCTAGGAGAAGTAGGAAGCTAATGCTTGCACTAAGATGACAATCTTCAGAGTATAGGAGATGATAAAATCCTGATTCTGTAAGACCAAGAAGAACATTTAAGTATTCCTGCTGTGATGTAGCCAGGTCTTTGCCAGCTGCCTGTGTCCACGGTACACATACAAGCAGGCGTATCAGAAGACTGGCTTGGCTAAACAGGGAGCTCATGATGGAGCTCCAATGCAAAAAGTCAGTATACAGGAGGTGGGAATAGGGACATGTTATGGTGGAGGAATTTATAAACATTGCCCAAATATGCAGGGGTAGTGTTAGGAAAGCCAGAGCTTAACAGGAGTTGAGACTTGCAAAGGATATTAAGGGCAAAAATAAAAGCATCTACTGCTACATTAGTTGAAAAAGGCTGAACAAGTAAAACGTAGGACCATTGCTGAATGGAGCAGATGCTTTAGTGACAGCAGACACAGATGAGGTCCAGGTACTCAATACCTTCTTTGCCTTAGTCTTTACCAACAAGCTATCCCGTTCCTCTATGCTTAGGACAAGGGTTCAAAGGGAACCACTGAAGGCTGAGTCAGGAATTACTCGGGAGAGCTTGACCAGGCAGCCTTATGGTACCAGATGGGCTGCATGTTTGACCGTATCAGATGCTGTATCCAGTTTAACCCCCCCCCCCCCCCCCGATACAGGAAAGACTGAAAAACTGGAGCAAGTTCAGCTGAGGTCCCCAAAATGGTCAAGGTCTGGAGCACTTGCTCTGCGAGAAGGGGCTGAGTGAACCAGATTAGTTCAGCACAGAGAAGAGACAGCTTTCGGTGGACCTGATAGCAGCCTGCCAGGACCTATGAGGTGATCAAGAGGATGAAGCCAGGCTCTTGGCAGCGGTGCCTTGTGGGAGAACAAGAAACAATGGACATAAATTGAAACAGGAGAGGTTCAGACTGGGTATGAGCCAAAACTTTTTCCCCATGAGGACAATTAAGCATTGCAGCAGGTCACCCAGAGAGGTTATGCAGTTTCCATCTGTGGAGGTTTTCTAGCCCTGATTGGATAAAGCCCTGAGCAACCTGGCCTGACATCATAGCTGATCCTGCTTTGAGTGGGATTTTGGACCTGAGACCTCATAATTTTCCTATGATCCTATGATCTCTGGTATTTCTTAAACTCTTTCAGTATGTATGCAAAACTGTCAAGTTATCATTTTTCTCTTCAGAAATAAGTGAGAGCCTATGACAGACATTTACGTGCCCCTGCCAGTTAGAGAGCTTGAACTTGGAAAACAAAGATGGCACTGTACATGGGTCTCTCTGCTTCCATTTTCTCTCAAAGTTTAGTGGTTTTGGCATTCGCTGACATGTAGGAGAACCAGGGACCAGCCACAGAACAGGCCCAATGGGGATCTGAAATCATATCTTCTCCTTCCCCCCAAACTACTAAGTAAAGTAGAAGATTGTCTTGGGGTTTTTTTGGTTGATTTGGGTAATACTGGGATTAGGTAAAATGGTTTTGGTGCCCAGCTCCAGCAGACCATGAATCCTGAATAGTCAGACACCATTTCCTGTGCTCCTGGCTCCATCCGCTTTATGTGGAGACCTGAGGTACTTTACTCACCGCAGTGAATTTCCATTGGCTATCAGTGAAACCTGTGTTAGATCTCAAATTCTTAATCATAACAAGCATATTTCTTCTGCAAAACACAGCTAGAATCTTTAAGCAAGTGCTGACCCAAGCTTCTGTCTGCATAATATGGTGCAGAGCTGTATGGACTTACCTGCCAGGCTTCCTGTGCGGTATAGCCTCTTTTATTTGGCTTGGCGTATGGGCTAGGCTTATTGGCAGAATTTATTAACTGGGAATCAGTGCTGCAGGACTCAGTTTCATGAGCACCTGATCTGACTTATGCCTCGGTAGCTTGAATAGCTGTGCTGCTCTCATCTACTGTCCCTGTTCTGTAGTTAGCACAGGAACAGCCATGGCAAGTCTACTTGTTCCAGCTGGTATAGCCTTGCCCAATGTTACATGAATGCATAGTGAGTGAAAGGGTTGCTTCCCTCCCTCCCCCTCCCCCCCCCCCCCCCCCCCCCCGCTGGTGTCTTGGTGGTCCTGAGGGAGGAGAAGGATGGAGGAAGCAGACAGTTCCAGCCTCTCTATCACAGAAACCCAGCACAAGTTCTTCACTCACTCCCCTCAGCTGTGCAGCCAAAGGCTAAAACAGTGAATCCTTCTTGTACATGGAGCTTGCTCCTTTAACTCTCTATCTGCTAAAAGAGCAGATGGAGTTCACCTTTCTTCAGTATTTTGACCAGTTTCAATTTAAACACGTATTGCCTGATTTTGTGAGTGAAGGAAAGTGCTTGGTCAAATCCCAGGCAGGGCTTGATCCTGCAGCAAAGCATTTCTTCTCTTTCACCTCCTCCCAGCTCTAAGCTTCCTCCTAAAGAACAGGACAGTGGCCTGTTGATGACTGTCAGCATTAAGGGCACCTCTAGCTTCTCGCAGCCAGAGGTCCCAGGATGGCCAAACAGTTCCAGAAAAGCAAGCATATTTCGGCAGCTTACTCTGGGCTTGATCTTAGAAAAGGTATTACCTTTCCTCAAGAAACTTAGCCTTGAATGAATCATTAATTCCTTATCATTATCCATTAATGATTCTAAAACTGAATGAGTTTAGCTTATTGAGTTTATTACAGTAGATCCTTAAAAGCGGATTTCTGCTTGATGTTTGGGAATATCAACTTCCCAGAAAGGGAGTAACACAGAATGAGGTACATTGTGTTAAGTGAACTTGTTTGCCCAAACACTCTCCTAGCATAGTAGGGGAAACATGAAAAGAAATGTAGTCCCACCCCTGCACTCATAGGTCTGAAAAGTTGCCTGGATGGTGTGCAGCAACAAGGGAAATTTACTGCTGATAGCAGCATACTGTTTTCCAGATATACAAGTAGCAGAGAAACTGGCTTAGAAGAGTGGTTCTGAGTCATAGTGGCTCCTGGGAGGCTTCTGCGTTGGTCATTGCTCAGAGACGAGTTTGGAGTCAAACTACCAACTAGCTAAATGGTTTGGAGGATTTTCCTTTTGAGGGCCAGGTTGAGTAAGTGTGACTGTTGTCTGGTTGCTTTTGCATTGTATATAGCAGTAGAAGGGAGACCTTTGCATCGCTAGCTGACGGGACTGCCTTCGTGTCCAGCTCTGAAGAGTCCTCCTCATGTTCCCAGAGGAACACTATGCACAGCTGGTGTTTAGAGTGACCTGCAGGGTACATTTGCTGCAGGTGACTAATGCTTCACATTCTCCTCAGCCTCCAGATATCTCTCCTTCCTTTTCTGTGTCAAGTTGGAAAGAAAAGCTGGAGGCCTCTTGCAGAGATCCTGGAGTTTCTCCTGACATCTCCTGCTGTGAGGAAAGGTAAGATTTTTAAGCAGCCTGAGGTAAGTCTAAGAAAAGGCTAGTTCTGAAAGCAAAATGGTTGTTGTATCTTAGCGGCACCCTGGACTTCAGAATGGTCCTGGAAATGCTGTAGAAGGTGCCATGTGAGTGTGGGCTCACCACACCACCAAATGAAAGAAAGTGCTCCTTCCATATTAAAAATATATCAACATCCGATCCATTATGGGCATACTGCCATGGAAAACTCAGTAGCCAGGCCCTGACAGCAAAGCCTCTTACTGCTGATCATTTGTGAAGAGTCCCACTGAAGTGTGTGATTAATTTGCTTGACCACATGCAGTTCCAGGCTCTTGGAGGGTAAAGCATATTCTGTAGCTGTTGGTGTTAAGCTGCTTATTATGTTACAAAGGCGCAGGTGATTTTAGCATTAGACATCAAACATCGCTGGCTACTGGTTTAGGGAGTTTGCATGTCCCTAGATTCACTTGTTAAACCAGCAATGCGCATTGGTATCAATGAATGTGCATGTGCCTGTTTACAGCGTACAACAATGATGCTTCCTTTATGCAGTTCTCTTTGTGCTAGACTTTAGCAGCTTTTGGGGGACATCAGAAGCTAGAAGTGCTCCATTTATTCTCAAGTTGTGTAAAAGCTGCTCGGACTTGCCAGCAGAGGAACATCAGTGCCAGTGCTAAGTTAATTCCCCACACCTTAGACCAGCCTGATGGATTGATGGAGTGGGAAGTAGAGATAAGTGAGTCCTCTTCTGCATATCAGGCAATATAATTGCACAGTCACAAGCAAGGAGGGTAACAGCTTTTCATCTAACTTTGAAGTTGGCCCTGCTTTGCATGGAAGATGGGACCAGATGACCTCCAGAGATCCCTTCCAACCTAAATTATTCTATGATTCTAACAAAGGAAAGATTTTTTTCAAGAGAAACTGGAAATGTGTCCCTCCAGGTCTGAAGTCACCAGAGAAAGTATTGGGACTTCCCATGCAGGTCAAAGATAAGTGAACTTTGTGAAGCACATCAGTAATTAATCTACCAATGAGTTTACTGTTTCTGGCATTAGTGAAGTCATATTCACCTCTGCGTACTCTAAATTTGCCCAACCATCCTAAATTGTACATAAAAATGAAATATAAATTCACTGTTGGCTGGATACCACCTGCAAACCTGAACTGACTTTAGGGTCACTGTCAGCTAGCTCAGCAGTAGTTACTCTTCCTTAATCCATTGAAGTGCAAGCTGAACTGAGCCCTATCCTTTTTAGTCTGCTTTCCCTACAAGGGATGAATCATGAGGGGTTATTGTATGTACAGAAAGTGCCAGGCACATTCTGTGGCACTTTTATTTTCTCTTCTTGAGGAATTCACAGACAAAGTAGATGGTAACTTGGCACTCTGAATCATTCCACTCTCCTGTACTCAGCATTTCCACGCAGTCCTCACGCCCAGTCGGGTCGTTCGGTTCCCCTTCCTTCCAGTTACTGTAGTTCTGCAGTGAGGTGTTGTCTGCATACACAAACTGTCCTTCTTTTTCCATGTCATTCATCCCAATGAATGCTCGGAAGAGGCCGCTCTTGGAGATGTAGTCAGCGATCAGGGCATTAGTTGCTTCATCTTTAGGCATTGCTAGTGTTCCTCCTCTATCCCTGCAGTGGATCAAGGCTTCTCTGTAATTCTTCTCTTCTTTGACAATGTAATAGAATTTCTCATCTGTCTCTCTGATGCCTGCTATAACTTTAGAGAAAAAAAAATTGCTCAATGGCATTTCAACATATATTGAAGATGCTTCTGTTCCAATATCACAATGAGGTGATTTTTACACTGGAATTAATCAAAGGGAGAGAGGAAAATGTGTTCCTGCAGCTGAACTTGCTATGAACAATGATGACTGAATCAGAGACTGATGCTGCTAATGGGAGTGATGAGCATCTTACACAAGTTAGGACAATAGCTCTTCAGTCCTGATTGGCATGCATCCCCTGAGACACTTCAGTACTAGATATCACTGAAGTAAAAGTGATCAGATCAGGGCACACTAAATGGACAATTAGCAGGGTCTAATTCTCAACCACCTCAGCTGCTTTACTTTTTATTGAATTCAGATTTAAAAGAATGCTCTGGGATGGAAATACAAGATTATGAATAGCTTTCAGGCCCTTTCCACATAGAGGGAAGTCAATGATTTTAAATGTGATCGCTAAAATGAGAGATGAGAGCCATATTCTCAGAGCTGCTGTAGCCTCTAAGCGTGCATTGACTACAAAGGGAGCTGTGGAGGCTCAGCAGCTTTAAAAGCCAAACTTCTTAAGCAACGTCTATCCTAATGAATTACAGTGCCAAGGAGCATTCCTGGGTACTTGAAGTTGATTGTCTCTGCTGCTAGATTGCTGGAATGGTCCCAGGCGCAGATCTGGCCTGGGGCAACTAATGCTTTCCAAAATAATTCAGGACCTACCCCTGCCACAGTTAGGAGCTAGCAGAGGCCAGGGACCATTCCTGATGATGTGGCTGTTCAGTTTTGTAGGATTTAATAATATAGATGAAGGCTGCTTTATGCCAGTTGTCCACAGTGCCAGAGAATGGTCCCAGACATGTTAATTTACTGATACAGACCTAGTCCTAGATGTGCCCTTTCAAAGAGCAGTGTGATGAGGAGCCTTTTCAAAAAGCTTTGCTGTGCCAGGACATTTCCTTCCTTCCTTTCAGCAGGGGCAGTTTACACTGTCCAGCTGATAGCACTGTCTACAAACATGACTCCTTATACCCCATGTCTTTGGGGTGTCAGTATCTTCCTTATTACAGGAAAAAATAATGCTTGCACTGAGGAGAACTCTAGGACTACCATACATGCAGCCCTCCTGTGCAATAGAAAGGTCAAGAGATTCTTATTCTGGTGCTTTGAGCAGTCTGGCACAATCTTTTTCCTTTTGTTGCCTGAGAGGCCACTAAGCCTGAAGATGAGCCATGCTGAGGCATTTAGGAATCTGTGCCGTGTGCTATTCGTGATTCTTTCTATCGTACTATTGATCATTTCTGCATTGTTTTTGCTTTTATTCATCTGATGCATGTGTCCTTGCAGAGGCAAGACTGTGTGTTTGTTGTATGTTTTGAGAATGCCTTATATGATTGGATCCTTTTCCTGGTACTGCTGTAAAACAGCAATGATAGAAGAATAGCAGTGATAAATGGGGTAGGAGCAAATCAAACATGTCAAGGACGTGATGATGCTTACCATTCTTCACAAACTTGATGGACGTGTTAAGCCGAGCGACGTTGATATTCAGTTGTCCAACAACTCTCCGGTATCTTCCACAGTCACAGACTGTGCCTGAAGCAAGGCAAAGGACAGAGAATTCATCTGTTTAAAGCATATGTGTGTGTGGAGGGTCAGCTGTAATCCACTTTCAAACTTTCTGAAGACTTGGCCTCAACTTGTCTCACCCTACCTTATTGGCCGTACTCCTGTAGACCGAAACACTCAATATTTTGCCTCTGTACACTCTCTTGTTAACTTGCTTAAACATCCCTAAGTTTGAGAATGCATATGGAAGAGTCATAATTTGCCATCTTCCGTCCACCCATACCAGTGTAGGATTTACACATCCTCTGCCCTTCTCATCGTTAATCCCATCGAGTTTAGAGGTGTGGTTTTTCATCGTGATCTGAATGCCAAAGGTCTACCTGCATAGCCATAAACACCGCTGATTCCTCAGCCTTCTGAAAGAAACAGCAGCATTCGTGAAATGAGGAACTGCTGTTTGCTCAGTGAAAGGAGATTTGTGAGTGCACAGAGGTAGGACTGGAAAACCTTTGGGAGAGGGACCATGTTAGTGAAGTGCTGCATGCAGCTGTGGTAGAGCAGAAATAATTTACACCAGCTCAAATAATCAATAGCTTTCAAGTGCTGAAGGCTGAGTTACATTTTTGTTGGTAAACTGAAATTCGACTTGGTATAGATTTTGTTTGTTCCTATTCTCAGGGAGAGAGGAAGTTGCTGATGGTTTCCCATTCAGAACCAGGCTGGCATTGCCTACGAAATGTGTTAAAAATGATTACAGCTGTACATTCAAGGTGGGAAAACATTGAAGGTTATTAGTAGACTACAGATTATACTCTATCTAAAAGGACATACTCTTTTGTCCCCACTCTCTTATTAGAAGTTTATTAAAGGACTTGATTCCTTCGATGTTCAGAAACTTTCCTCTAGTTTCCAGTATAAATGTAGTCCTGGTCTATTTATACATGTTAGTTTTTACGTTATCAGTCACTGTCCATTAATTTCTGTAACTGTTGTGCATCTTGTTGTGTATGTTGGTGTATTCATAGCCATCAGTCATGGCCCTACCCAGCCTCCATTTTGCTAAAGAAAGCTTTTCCAGTCTCCTCCTGTTCGTTTCATCTATTCTGAAGTTTATCCACTTCGTAGGCCTCAAAATTTTGTGAGAATCAAATTCAAACAGCCAACCCTGAAATCAAAGAACCAGCAGACTCAACCACTCTGAAGAGAAAGATGCATAACATACCTGCTTTTCCCTTTTTTCCAGGCACCCCTGACAAGCCCTTGGCTCCTTTGTCGCCTGGATAAAAAGGAAAATATATTCTCAGATCTCAGACAGTGCACATGTCAGGAGAACTTATTTGAAACACCTGTTTAATAATATACTAATGCTCTGCTTCTGGTAGAAAACCCTGATGTACTGTACTAGCACATGTGCCAAGTCAAACAACCCATGATTAATTCTGGTGAATGGAAATAAGGAGAACCCTTTAATAGCTAACCCACCGATAACACAAGCATCTTGTGTGCTGCTGGTTCCTGGTACCACTGGCTTTAAATATAAGCTACGCAATGATCCTGGAAGGCTGAAAGCACTCAAGAAACCTGTGGGAGGGGAGATCTGGGTTCTCTTGTTGCCTTGCAGGACAGATCTATTCGTGGATTCAATAGCTGCATGTCAGAATTAGGCACAAGATGAGGCAGCTGTGCACTAAGCCACTGAATTCATGTGTGCAACATGGCAGCAGTTAGCACCTGCATGAAATGGGGTCAGTAAGGGTTAGCATTTCATTTCAGATGCAGTTCATGGAAATATGGTTTATTTTCATCCAGCTGTTTTCCCCTTGTTCTGTAAATCATCAAAATGATAAAAGTACTTCTTCAGATCCTCTGCTAATATATAAAGGCAGGCAACGAGCTTTCTAAAAATTTCAGCTTCTTTGGATCAGGAAATTCCCTTACTTTATCTGAAATTAATGTCGACTCTACTTTTATGAATTAAAACCTTCAGAGGCCAAATAATGTTTATACTTGCTGTCCTTGTTAATGGCCATATTTTGACATGCTTTGTCCTTTAAATGGTTTTGTTTTTTCAAAGAAACCAGGAGTTGGCTGGCATTTTAATTAGCATTGCTTGATGCCTTGCACACTTAGAAGCTGAAATTTCAGGGTTGCTTCATTAAGAACTTGAATGTTTAATAGTGGTAAATCTAAACAGTGACTGAGTGGCCTTTTCTTCTCCAAATAAAAAGTAAAGAGAAATAGGGAAAATATTCCAACTGGAAGGGGGTGATAAAGTGAACAGTCAGCTTGACGGATTAGTTCAAAGACTCAGAGCTTTGGTTTACTTAAAGATAAGCAACTTGTGGGGTTCTTAAATTCTAGTCTCCTTTGGTGACTGAAGAAATCTTTGGAGATAACTATCTGTGTCTTCAGCTGTCTAGGTGCTTTTGAAAATTAGTCCCTCAGGCCAAATTCTTTTGTTCTTCTTTGATCCCGAGGCTGCTAGAGGCCATCAAAGGTTCACTTACTAGAATACATTGTCTTGAGAAGCTCTCAGGAGAGGTGGTTCCACCCACTCACTGTATTTCTGGGTTGATGCACTGGTTAGAGACCACAGAGTTCCCCTTAGGTTCGTGGAATCCCAGCTGAGCTTTCAAGGCAGGTCTCCTGGCAGGAGGAATGTTTCTTCTTATGTTGCTCTTTTGGAATACCTAAGGGGAATGTCCATGCCTCTTCTCAGGCTACTAGCGCAATAATTTTATGGCATTACTATCCAGGTAGGGCCAGAACCTACCTTGATTTGCAAGGAATAGTTGCCCTGATTAAGTAAGTGTTCTCTTAAAAATCTTAAAATCATTTCTCTGCGTAGGTGTCCTGTGTGTCGCTTGCTCACATCTTGCACACAAGTGCAGCTGACAAAGTGCGGCATCCCGAGCAGCAACAGAATATTGATTTAGGGCCTTCAGTGTCTGAAGCAGAGACACAAATTTGCCTTTCTCATTTAGAGCTTTCAGAGGATTTGTGCTACTTACTTCACAAGGGCCAGATTTCTCCCTTTCTCTTTTATCATCTAAGAGGATTGGTTTATTAGGTCATGTAGCAAATTATTTTAGCCAAGTAAGTCTGATATTATGCCATGTGGGAAGTAAATCGTAAACATTTCAGTAAACTCTAGTCACCAATTTTTATGCATAAGTTTATTTGGAGAGCATTGATTGCAGCCATTATTTGGTATTATTTCATACTGGGAACTCTCACAAAACATACACTTAATTTGGGGGACGGGGCGTGGGGGAAGGAAAATTCCAAACCCAGAACTTACCCTTTCCGCCAATTGGGCCAATTTTCCCAATCATTCCCTGATCACCAATATCCCCCACAGTTCCTTTGTTTCCTGAGAGGAGAAATACAGGGAAAAGGGTGTGAATGGTTTCCATAATTTCTTTCCCAAGACGCTATTTAGCTCTCTACTGTCGATATTTTTCCTTAGCGTTGTCAGTCCAAATATAAGTCATTGACACATGTATGCTCATGTGAGTGTACATGGTATGAGGAATAGTTTGGTATTAGGAATAAGCCAGTCCCATGGGTAGCTGCTACCAAAAATGATGCTCCCATTTCTTCCCTATTCCTGTAGTTTTCTTATTTATTCCCTCTCCTTTGTACTGATGCTTGTTGGACCTGAGGGGGAGCCAGTTCATGAGTAAATCCACAAAGAATAAACTACTCTTTTGGTGAAGTTAGCCATCTCTTGGGGTAGCAGCCTGGGCCGGATTGCTGTGAGGTCTCCATGAAAACCCCTGCTGGCACAAGGAAAGAGCAGGAATTCATGGTCAGCAATTGCATCCGTTTTGGTGGCTGCTTTCCCCTTCGCAATTTGCTGAGTTTCTTTCAGTGCTGAACCCACACCAGGTATGAATTTGTTGTGTCCCAGGTGTGGTGCCTAGGGCTCAAACTGTAACCGCTTTGACTTTAGGCAGGTTTGCTAAGTGGAGCTCCCCTGCACCGACCAGACCTACTAAGGTGTTGCTGTCAGCCACTGTGCTATAGGTAGCCCCACTCTTTTAGCAGGGAATAGGAATGTGACTATAATGCTAGAAAACAAATGAGATTTGCAGTGACCTTGCACAGGCAGTTTTCTAGTTCTCCCTGTCTCTCCCCCAAACACTCTCCTTTGCTCTGATATATAACTGGTTGCTTGCCTAGTGCTGCAAAGTCTAAATAACTGGAGTTTTAAGGATGATTGGGGGAGGATAGTTCAGATCTGTGCTACGGTAGAATAAAATGGTAGGACATTGCAAGGCACTGTTCAAGAGCCCAGAAACACCATATTTCTTACAGGAAATACAAAATAAAACTACTGGTGGGTATTCAGATACTGATTCTACTTCACAGCCAAGCTAGTCTTTCCCTGTTCTTTTTTTTCCCCTCTTTCTCTGTACCATGGGCAAAAGTCCTTGGTCCTTTCTTGAGTCCTTCTGGCTTTCTTGAGTCCTTCTGGCTTTGCTGAGAGTCCTTCTCAAAGCAGGACTGCAAATAAGGAGGTACTAGCTTTGCTCTATGTGCCTTCCCAGTCCTCAGAGCACCAAGAAAATGGATACCTTTTTGATTGATCAGTGGTTTATATTCTAAAGTAGCTGGCTAATTATGACATCCCAATTTAGGGGGTTTCAGTTTGCACACCAACGTTGAACATTACTAAGATGCTTTGTAAATGGTTTGTTATCTGATCTCGTTTTATCTTATCTGACCCTCTCTTTAAGATAGGAGGCAAAGTCACATGAATGTATATAGAAATGAAAAATGTTTTCATTATAACAATAGTAAGAGGATGGTTTTAAGGATTGTATTCAAGTAAAAACTTTCCTGATTAGTCTTAAAATGTTAGACCACTGTTGAGGAAGAAAGAACACAGATATGCATTAACATTAAGCTCTAATGATAAATGAAACTCTTGACTTATGGTGTGCAAACAAGGTTGACATGATAATGTCTGGTGTGTCAGAATGCTCTGCTCAGCTCATTATGTAGATGCGGGATATGTTTAATAGCATCAAGTCCTGAGAAATCTTAGGCCCTTTGTTCCCCAGCGCAGATGCTGTTTGAGCAGAGGAACTTCCTTTCTCAGTGTATGCCTCAGCTTGCTTATCTGCAAAACAGGGACAGGTGAGATTGGATTTTGTTGAGCATCTTGATGGATTGCTGAGAAGTAACTCTCAAAATTCAGTTTCACCTAAAGCATCATTTCATATATGGAACAGTAATCTTTCTGGCTATACATGTGATCTGGGAAGCTGATCAGTCTTCTGGATCTCAGTTGTGTTAGCCACTTGGGAGAGCAGCAGTAAATGTACTGGTTTATTGCATGACTGTTTAAATTTATTGCCACCTGTAGCTGTCTTCCATACCGGAAGGAATTGCACTAAATTCTCAGTAGCATTGTCAGGTCCTCTGATCATTGTTTGACAAGCATTGTGAAATTCATTGGTGCAACAGGAATGAAGAGCATTAAATATCACTGTTTTTATGCACTGGTACAGTTGTTGTGCACAGTGTTATTCACATACCACTAATAGTCAACAAACCATCATAAATACCTTTTGGTCCTTTCGGTCCAACTTTTCCTTGTCTTCCTACTTCTCCTCTATCTCCTTTTTCACCTTCATCCCCTTCCAAAAAAAAAAAAAAAAAAAAAAAAAGCATCATGGTACATTTCACTCAGTGCAGTAAATGCAACTATACATTCTCGGAAAGTTCACATTTTTTTTTCATTGATTTGTTTTTATTGTGCATTGAAGGCACAGTAACCATAGCATATATTTCAGAGAAGAGCTGGTGAATCTGACCATCATTAGGAAAAGCTGCAAACCTTCCCTTTTGGAGAGGCTGTTCCAACATAAGGATATTACAACACCAAGTTCTTTTCCTACCCTTTAAGCCCTATTAGCTGTATAGCAGATAAATAAGGAAATCTTTCTCTAGTTGGAAACCTGAACCCATAAAGGAGAAATACCAAGGAATGCACTAGGAATTTATTAATTGCTGCTAGTGACTCTATGTTCAAGATACGCAGAAGCTACAGCAGTGGGAGGCATATAAATATGTGGTAATAGGTCTTAACATAGACGTTAGCATTTAGTATGACAGAATTCTTGCCTTCAGTTTTTGACAGGTGACATTATGTGTTAATATAACAAATATGTTTTTAAATTATGCCAGTGCTTTATTTTGAAATCTGCATGCACAGAATATCTGCAAGAGGTAGGTTCATTGCATTTATTACAGTGGTGCAGAGATTCCCACAAATGAGATCAAGGTCCTATTACACAGGTTATTGTATATACTGTAGTAAGAGAGAGCCTCTTACTGAACAGCTTACAGTCTAAAGGATCAGGACAGCAAATGGTAATTGGAGAGGAATGTTATCTCCTTTCTTAGATAGCATGCAATTTAGCTTGAGGTTATGCAGGAAATCTGAGGCACAACTGGAGCTGATTTTCTTATTTTCTGATTCTTAATCTCAAGGCAAATCTCAGGAACATCTTTCCTCTTTTCTTGACAAACGCGGGGGCGAGGGGGAATGCTGCACCAAACAACCATCTGTGAATACAGGCAGCTGTCAAAAGCCACTCCCTGTATTCCCTACCATTCTCTGCAAAAAGACTTGCAACTTGAGGGCAAGCAGTGCCACAATCCCTCTCCCAGTCCAGGATCTCACGTGTGAGTAGCAGCCGGTTGTATCTAATGCCTGCAGTGCAGAAGGGAGAAGGGCTGCAGTTCAGGGCATGGGGACCCAAGGGAGGGAAGTCTGTCTGAATGTCTACATGACAAGCATTATGTGACAAGACCAATACCTGTCTCACTGAGTGCCTGGTAGAGGGTCTCCAGCCCTGGCTGAGGGTGTTCAGGGAGCTGACTGTGCTGAGGGTGACTGCTGCCCAAGCAGCCGCTTACAGCCACGCAAGAGCAGTGGTGTAAGGGTTACCGGAGCCAAGGGCAGCATCATGGACCACTCAGGAAGAGCCACTAGCGATTCTGCCCTTCATGGATTAGTCTTGTGCCTTTCAAGCCCATTTATATGTTTGCCCCCTATAATATCCTATGGCAGAGTTCAGTGATTTAACTGTGTGCTGGGGGAGAAAATCACTTTCCTTGGTTGCTTTCAGACTGATGGTTTCATTGAGTGTACTCTCACTCTTGTTTTGTGAAACATACTGCCCACTCATTCCTGATTTACTTTCTTAGCCAACAGGTAGCGTATCGTGCGCTGTTTTATGGGGTGATGAGAGGTGAGAAGTGGTGCACGTTAATTGCAATATATAAAATGTAGTAGTAGCTCTTTCACTCCTCTGTACTCATGGACTCATGGAGACTGGATTGAGTCTGTCCCTGTACGTTAAAACAGACGCTAGCCTTAGGACTCCCCTGTGGAGGGCAGGCTCACCCCATTGCTCAGGATACTTTCAGGGGGTGGTGGTGAGTAGTCCTCGCTGAGGAAGATAACGGACTGCACTTCAGTCTGAGTTAGAGGGAGGAAGCATTTGCTAGAGGGAATAACAGGACGACCTCTGAGGAAACATGACATCTGCTGTGTGTGCTCGTTCACTCAGGCACTTTGTTTATTTTTAACACCAGCTGCCACGGGACACCGTAGGAAGAGAAAAGGCTATAAGCAGCCAGCAATAGAACATTTAAACATCTTTTTATTTTCACTGATTCTTTAAAGATGCTTGATAAAGTCAGTATATATTTCCAAAAGCCAAGCTCCTTAAAAATCCAGATGGAGCTGTGGGTCTGAACTTCAAGCTCATGAAGAGATGCATACTTGTACTGGGGTTATTGTCTAGAGGTCATCAAATAGCAGGGAGCCAGAGAATTTACAGGTTAATTTTGCTGTTGACCTCAGTGCTAACATTTACGACTGAGAAACGAAGCAATTGTCCTTTCCAGCCCCATCTTTGAGACCTTTGAGAAAACTGCAAGAATCATTCATCAGTAGTGTGGAAATTCAGAAAAGATTCCCAGAGGCTGACAAAGAGCTCGTAAAACTGAACTCTAAAGGAAGGTTAAGGGCTGATGTGATCATGGTCCGCAAGCCCATGCAGGGGGAAGAAATGTGTGATAATAGAAAGAAAGCATGATGTGATTCAAAGGCTAGAAAATGAAGCTGGATGAGTTCTGACTAGAAAAGTAGTACTGGGATATTTAACGACTAGAACATGCTCTCTGGTAGGAGAGGGAGATGTAGGAGGCTCTTCTTCACTTCCAACCTTTACCAGTGAGATGAATTCCTGTGTATAAGACATGCTATAATTCTGGGTTTGGTGTAGGAACTGCTGAGGGAGTTTCTTTGGCCTGTGTCATGTAGGAGGGAAAACCAGATTCCTGCAAACTTCCAAACCATGGAGGGGCCTGTCACTCTGGCAAAATCCACATTACCTCTGTCAGGCCGACTAGACACATCTCCGTGGCTTTCAGACTGCTCTGTAGGGTTAAGAGCTCTAGAGAGACTGTTGTTTTCTGCAGAAGGAGGGCAAGAAAGATCCCTTGTTTATAAGAGACATTGCGTAGACAATTAGTCTTAGAAACAGTGCCCTGGAAAGAATATCAATATACCACTAGATGCAGCTGTGATTAGTTACTAGAGGTGGGTTTTTTTTTTTGCAATCTCAGATACAACATGTAGAGTCATTAAAAGCTGCAATACTTTTTTTTCTGTGAGTCTTTAGAGCAAGTTTTTCACACACTGGGCTGCCAGAGATTTAGCTAGATTCCTATGTATGGGCCATTAGACTGAGAGCTGATAAATGGGCTAAAAGATGTGGGAAAGGCCTTTGAGAGATTAGAGAGTGTCTCAGCTTTTATTGATGACAAAATATGATTTTATACTGATGTATAGTCCCAATTTTTATAGTCCCTCTAAAAGCCTGCAGGAGAAGGAAGTTCTATCACCCACTCCATCTTGGCGTAAAGCAGCCTACCACCCGATGCCTTCGTTCCCTTACCTGGGGAAGGGGGGGGGGGGGAAATAATATGCCTATCTGTAAAGGGAGAAAGAAGATCCTGTTTTTCCCATTTTGCATCTGAGAATGGGTAGACCATTACAAAGCAAGGATAATGGCAAACAGCATTATTTAGTGGTACCATTCCATTGTTAATTTAAGACTGGATTAACTCCAGTGTTTGATAATATGGTGTTATAATTATATGTCTGTTGTGTCCCCCGTTAGCTGTTGTATGTAGTAATCTCAAATTTTGGCAAAAAATGTGAACTGTTGGGTTGTGCTCCCCCCTTGTGGTTGCGCATTAATTTGCAACGAGGTAGGAAGGATTATAGGAGGTTTACTGTTTTTTTGGGCAGGGGGTGAGCTGCCTTTTTTTCTAATTTATAATAAGCACCTCTTCCTTCCTCTTGGGACTTCATGTGGACAGGCCATCCCACTGTATTAGCCACTTCTTTGTAATCTGCCAAAAAACTGAGTCTAAATCCTGGTAGTACTTTGGATTGGGTTTGGGAATTTTGTGCCACTGTGCTTTGTACAACAGGATTTGTTTTACAGAATAAAAACCCTCAGATCCCTGACATAATGAGCTTGGAGTCTATACCCAGAGTTTAAACTCTCCTGTGTGCTGCTGACCATTTGAGGAAGTGACAGGTTCAGTTTTATCCTAATTAGCCCATTGTCACTTTAAAACTGTGATTGCAAGGGAGTCAGATAAGGCACTGCACTGGCACTTGAAGCATGGACGAAGCATTTGGAGCTGGTAGCTGAAAAACAGCCATGTCCCCTCTTGTTAGTATTCCCTCAAGTTGATTCACTTCTTCTGTGTCACAGATTTAAAATATCAGACTATTAAAATGAAAACATAGAACAATAAATTACTAGACTCTTTGAGCTTAGGACTGTGCAAGACAGAAGGAAAGCAAAAGCCATGAGTAGTAAATGACTTGCACTGTCATTTGAACATTTTAATTGTAAGTGAGAGGGAACAAACTGAGTCTTTCTTCCTCCTGTGAAAAAGCATAGGAAAATAGTGAAGATATAATAATCAATAGGATTTTTAGGCCATTGAGAGGGTCTCTGCTGCTTTAGGAGTTTCATTAAACTACATAATGTTGAGAAGTTACATTTAGTAAGAATTTAATTACTAATAATTTACTAACCTTCAAGTGGCTCGTATTTCCCTGGTGAATCTTTTGTTGGCAATTTATCTGGCTTGTATTAATGAATGGAGGAAGTTATCAGGTTAAATTGTTCACATATGTTTAGTGACCCTCCAAGTCTTGTGATTAAGGGCTAACCCCAGTTCTTGGAGAATCAGCATGTAATCCCTGGGGTTTACAGAGTCCACACTTATCTATAGAAGCAGGCTTGCATCTGGATGAGAGCAAGTCTGCAAATTGTGTAAAGACTAAAGCCAGGAGGAGACTCCTAACTGGATTTATGCATTCAGTTTCCTCTGGAAGCATGAAAAATGCCCAGTCTTTTCATTCAGAGCTCTGCTGAGAGACTCCCTGGTTCCACCCATGGTTTTACTGATACAGTTCTCCAGGTGAGCTGACAAAGTCATATGCTCAGGTTAGCTCCCAATCCTGTCTCCTGATCAAAAATACTATATAAAGATTCTGCTCTCTAAGGCTGTCTTTCACAGTAAATCAGTTAAATTGTTTCCTGTGAAACAAAAGACAGACAAAGACTGTTCACTGTAGAGACCCCTCCCAACATACAGCATGGTTGGACTATCTCAAGTTTAGCTCCCTGCAGTCTGTGTTCCCCTCTATCCCAGCAGGCTCTGCACACACCATAGCCCTGTACACCTTCCTTCACACTCCAAGGCATCCTCACTCTTTCTAATGATAAAAATGTGACTTTTTGTTGGCTGCAGCACAGTCTTCCTCCTACATCAGATACTTGAAATGAAAAAGCCCACCACCAGGTAATGATAAAAATGCCTTGAGAAGACCTGAGGCCAAGTGCATTGTGGGCATGACCAATATGCTTTAAGGGGGGAGAGGAGACTAACCTTGATCAGCATGGACATGCCATTTTGCACTAAATGCCTTGGAGGCCAAGGATCACACCTGGAGTAGATGCATTTAGCATTCCAGATGTAGCCCACCTCCTACCACAAAGTCGTACTGAGTGTTATGCAGTGTTACCCTATGATCATGTATTGGGCTGTTCTGTTCAGCTTTGTGCAGCTTTCTCTTTCTTCCCCAGAGGAGGTAACAGCATTCTAAACAAGTAGGGTTTGGGATCTTCAGGGGAAAATTCCTCAGTTTTGCATCATGATATTTCCTTCTTTCTCTCTCATGTTTTTCTCTCAGTGTGGCTGTCACCTCAAGACATCTTCCAAGGAGGGCAATTCACTTGATGAAGTGCCCCATTCTGACCACTTGCTACGTGGAGGCCCGTCATTGCCTTAGTTTAAAGTGGGTGTTCAGGTTTCATGGCTTTCTAGAAGGCAGTGGTGTCCCTATTGCAGGAATATTCTCTGGTGAAGCAGCCAGAGAGTTGAGGTAGTGCTAAGTTTCTTGGATGAAGCTACCCTACCCAGAAGATAATGCATAAAAGGACTGACCAGAAGCACAGGTGCCCTCCATGGAAAGATGTGCGTAACAGAGGTTGGTAAAATACCTCAGGCATTGCCAAAACATCCGTGTGCTTGGCTATGTGAATCAGAACAGAGAGATAAGTGACACACAAATGCAGGTTACTAGAAAGCCTTTGTGTGTCTCAAGTAGCTGATCTACGTTGTATTTTCCTGCTGTTTCTCAAACTGAGATAGCGTTACTATTTGGGACTCAGAGAGCTGCGATTAAATGGTAACCGCCACAGCTCCTTCAAAACAGAATTTCTAATCTGAGCTTTTAGCTGTTCCATGGCAGCTGCCTACACAGTGAATGTATTGGCAAGGGCTGTGTTTCATGCTTGTAGTACTGGTTAGGCGGCATACAGACCTTCCCCATCTCCACAGAGAGAATGTGAAGAGTTCAGGTGATGCAGCCTTTCCTGAGTGTTAAAATAAAGGGAGAAGGGTGCGTGCATAATTCTGAAGCTTTAAGACTCCTCCAGGAGCAACTGAACGCCTTGTGCTCCTGGAGAAGCTTTGCAGATAGCCACAGGATTAGCTCGCAGCTAAGAGGCTTTATACATATCTTGCATCTTCAGTATGCAACGTGCAGGCACTAAGTAACCCTGAGCACACAGTGAAACTTTGCCGCACTTAGGCATGTACAATCTCTATTGAGAGATTTAGTCACTAGAGGGAGCTGCTGATTCCAAGAAATAAACAAATATAGCCTAGTTTGTCTTTCCAATGTAGAAGTATGTCACAACTACGTCAAGAAAGCCTCAAGAGTTCATCTAATTTCACTTTCAGTGTTTTTCAGAATTTCCAGTGGGGATTGTTGTTTTCAAGCTATGTATGGCTAGCGAGGACCAGATTTCCTGTCCTGTCTTGGAGTTAAATGACATCTTCTGCCTAGAGCTGTCCTGACACAATGTCCTCTTCCCCATCCTTCTTCCTCCCACCGGCTCCCAGCACCGATCTGCACACTTCCCTCACACTGTACACAGTTTTGAACACTCTTCTGACCCTGTGTTGAATAAATGTAACTCACTAAACAAAAATACTAATAAGGCAGGTATACATTTTTAGGTGAGCCGAATTGGCTCAGTGAAAGGTCTAGTAACATAAAGTGTGGAGATAGGACCTTATGGTCAGTGAGGGACAAAACAAAGGAGAAGTTGGAGCTCTACTTTTGGCAAAAAGCTGACCAACCAGTTCAGCTGTAGTTCACCCATAGCTACTCTTCCCAGATACCCTGCAGGGGACATGCAGTGCTCTGCAAATTGCACCATGAGGAATAGAAGCATTTTCTTTTCAAGTTCTGGGACACGTTGTCTTTCTTCAGCCAGCTCCAAGTTGGACAATGCGTACTGTCAGCTCCCATGGTGAAAGGGAAAGAATCATCAAGAATAAATTGGACTCTCTGCTCACTTTTCCACTTTCCACTTATAAATGTCCTTTGACTTTGGTAGAAATACCCCGTCTTTGGTTGCATTCCATTAGCCAGACCCTAGTATGCAGTGCTTTCAGGGAAGCTCTGTTGAGTTGTGTCATTTGAGAATGTGGGCCTTTGTGGTTGAATGGGACATAAATTATTTCCTTAATAACACAGAAATAATTTAAATATTTCCCCTGATTCTCCTTTCACTTGAACTGCCGCAGTTTAATTTTCTGCCATTATGACAGGGTCTCAAAGATCCATGGGTTATTGTGGCTTGAGCAGGGAATCAAAGCAACAATGATATGAAATACAGGCCCCTTATATTTTGAATTTATGTTTTTAAGTGCCCACATACATGCTTTATAGCTCAGGCTGGTAAACTTTGAAAACTAAATATATGCTAAAATATACAAAATCTAAAATACATGAAAAACAGAATTATGTGTTGAAATTAAAGGGCTCTTCAGATCAAACATGAGGCGCTAAGAGGGTAGCTTAGTTATAGGTTTGAACAGCCTATAGGATGTGGTAAGGCATTTTATATTTTCGGAAGGAAATGCGGATAGCGGCATATCTGGTTTCTGAGAGAGTTTGAGATTTTCCAGGAGTGGAATTGCGTAAGCACAATTAAAGCTGAGAGATGGACAGCTATACTGGAGACCGCAGTAAATGCTATTTTGAGGCGCCAGCCAATGTTATAGAGTTTATAAGCATCATTTGTCAGAAATAATAATAAGGAAATGCTTTACAACTGAATTGCTACAGGGAAACTCCCAGTATTCTTCAGATTTTATTTCATTCCAGTTTCTCATCCTGGATCTGATTCAAGGTCTTTCAAGTTCCTGTGTCTGGATTTCAAAGGAAATTAATTGGGACCTCGGACAGCTAACAAGATCTAGAGCCAGTCTTCTGAAACCCTGAACTCCCACAAATCCACGAGGAACCAACCATAGCCTTGTTCTGCACGTCCACAAGCTCAGCCACCGCCGCTTCCCATTATTGCCTCTCTCCTGCTTCTAATAGGAGTTGAGAAGTCAAAGTTTTGGGCACTCTGCTTATTTCTGCCCTCACATTGAGGCGTATTGATTTACTCCGGTCAGGTCAGATCCCAGTCTCATTTACGTCAGCTTCACAGCAGGTTAGGCAAAGCTGAGCTTGTTGCCTCAAGGCTGGGGCCAGGCCATTCCCCACCGCAGTGGAGGAGGAAGTGAAGCAAAGGGCAGAGCTGGGACTGAGCCAAAGGGAAAGCCCTGGAGAGCAAGGCCAGCTATTTCCGCTGCTGCCGGAGGACGGACCCACAACTGGTGCTTTTGGTCTCGCAGCTTCAGCTGCCTCCCCAATTCCTCGCTCAGCAGCAGCCAGCCTGTCTCCAGGCTGGGGCGGGTGGAAAGTAAGCAGTGGGGCCATGACTGATTTTGCTAGCCCGAGCTCTTGGCTGCCCTAGGAAATTCATTGTTTTGTTTATGCTTGATCTGGTTCTGTTTGTACTGAAGGAGTCAGCCAAGTACAGAATTTGGCCTTTATTGTCCTGGTTACTCAGCGGTGGATAAGCATTACTTAACATGACTTTTCAGACATCCTGTGCCAAATTCAACCTGTTCATAAATGTCTCAGGTCAGACACCAAAAATCACTAGTTACAAATACTGAAAAGCTGTTTTGGTCCAAAGAACAGACTTTTTATAGAGCTATGAATATCTTTTAGGCTGTAGTGGAGGCATGTTTCCTAGAGAATTTCTGTAAGGGTTCTAGAAGATGCCTCACAAATTTCTATGTCTAACTTCTATATAATCATGTTTGCTATGTAGCTCAAAAGCTTTGTCAAGAAGACCGGACAAGGCAGCCGTTGCGCTAGGCCTATGTTCGTTAAAAAGATTGCTCTCATTTTGAAAAGCAAGCTGAGCATGACTTAGAAAAGAAAACTGGGAGAGGAGTGCCAGCTTTTGCTTTTTTCTAAATCTTTATTTTTTCTTTTTCTGGAGCACATGTTTACAAAATTTCACTGCATAATTCTTTAAAAATAGACTTCAACTTGCATTTATTTGCACTAGTGGCTGGAAAGCAGCAGATGGAGGGAACTGCAAAGTGCTTGGTTTGTATCACTCATAACCACCAGAGGTCAGACTTTAACTCCTATTAATTTGTAATACTGAACAGCTTTAATTCAGACTGGCTATTATCATAGACACTGGAAGTGCAAAAGATTTAGAGGATGTTTGCTCCATTCCTCCTGTCCTTGCAAAATGTATCCTCCCGGAGTATTTTCATGCTCTTTGTTAGACATAAAGGCCTCTGGTTTTGCCTCACATGATTTGAAAGCTGCTACGTCTGTAATGACAGATATGGAGGCTTTCCTGATATTTGTCCTAGAATCAGCCTTTCTTTTCATCCCATCACTCATATTATACTTCTCTTGTGAAGCCTCAGGTATGAGTATGAAAAAAGAATATATTTTTGAAGGGGAAAGATTTCACTTAGGCTAATTAACTTAGACAAGTTACACATGGCTGGTGTAAGACATGACCAGTTTTCAGGACACTAATGACCCTTTTTGAACAGGTGATTTTCACGGGGAGCATCCAGAAAGGTCAAGTTCTTTTTCTTATAGCAACCAGGAATGCCTAGATGATGGAGTAATGTAACTTCCAATAGTGCAAGAAGTAGAGGCTTATGAGATCTGAGTCTCTGAACACCCTCACTTCTCCCTCAGCTTTCCCTTCTCCATTGCACTGTGTGATGGGAACAGCAGTATAGCTGCTGCATTGTACTGAGGTCAGTCCCACTTGTAGCTCACAAGCTGCATCTAGCCCAGGGGACAATTTTTCCCACCACAGCCTTGGGATAATAGGTGAGTGGGGAAAGGAGTTATAGACAATGTAGGAAGTTTTACAGCTACTGAATACCTTTTAATCCCTTGCACTCCTAGGTGCTTAGTCCCATTAGATGCTCCCACATCTGTGTGGAAGGAGGAAGTTGCCATGACAGGAATCTGGCCTGCACTGATAGAAAAAGCTGACCAACCTACTGTGAGAGCCTGGCTCTCCCATCTCATGAGATCACCATTGTGTCCTGCCATAGCTGAAGATGCTGAGTGCATGGGAGTGATGAAACTTGTGCAGGGTGGGTAAAAAACTGTTTTCTGAAGAATGGTGGGTGAAAGAGTAACACAGATGAAGCACGGAAAATAAAACAGCAGTAGAAGTCACAGAATCGTTCCTTGTCAGGGTTAAAGTCTGAGCAGCAAAGTTTGCCTGTGGCTGTGGTGTGGTCCTAGGCTGGGTATCGTGTGTACTTGAGTACTTAAAGTACCTGAGTACTTAGACACAAGATGGATAGAGGAAGACTGGCAGCAGGAGACTTTCTTCCGCCACATCAGTCAACATCCTTGACTACAGGGGGTGCCGGAGGAGTAACAGAGTAGTTCACACATCAAGCTTGCTCAGTCTTTAGTTGCTCAGTTGACTGGCAGTCAAAACGATCAGTGCTATTGACAGCCACTTACAAGTCTCCTGGATGAGCTCAGATCAGGTAGGAACTGAAATGGTGCTATGGATTCATATCACTTAGATTGCGAAATGTACTTGATGACCTGAGATGGATTGGAGCCAGTAATTTGGAGATATTTTGCTCGATACCTCTTTTACCAATCATGGATCTTGGGCATGGTAATCTAATTTTAAAGTAGTAGTGAGGACCCTGCCAATACACTGTTTGGTTTTGCTCATCTTTCGGTGTCAGCCAGGAGACAATAGGACTGATAATGGCTAAATTCAGACTTTCTCAGTGGAACACTTGCAAAGAGCAACAATGTCTAACCTTTAAATGCTCCCTATCCCAGCTAGACCACAGAAAGCAACTGGAGTCCTAACTAGTCTTGTGTTGTCATGAGACCGCCTCATTAGCCCTGTGACTTGTTAAACACAATTCTGTCAAACTTTCATCTCCAGCCTTCCATTATTCAGATATTAACTAAGCAAACTCCCACTGGCTCCCTTGGGGATCATTACATCTCTCTGCATTTGTGCTGCAGCAGCAAAAGTTTAAGCTTGGATTGTAATCATAAAAATTAACTTTCTGATTAAAAATGGTCCTTTAAGCAACGTGCATTTGAATAATCCATCATAAAAACAAATGAGTCTGTAGCAATCTTTGACTTGATAATCTCTTTTCTGTTTAAAATTTAAATCAGTTGCATTTTTTCACTCATTTTTAGCCTATAGAAAAATACAATGACTTACTAAAAAGAAAGCCATATTTTGAAGTGCAGTAGTCATGGTCTGGAATATATACTTTATATCTGTCACTGCAAGATAGATTTGTATGTCATGGACCTAGTTCTTGGCTGATGTGCCCTCCAGGCAATTCCACTGACGTTAGTTGTGTCACACAAAAAGTAAGTTAATGCATAAAATTTGGTTTCAGATATTTGGAAAGTGTTTTGAAGATAAAAGAACTGCACATGCAGCAGCCGATCTAATTCTTATTGAAGTCTGTAGCGAAGGTCCCGTTTAATTCATTGGGAGCTGCTGGATCAGGTCTGATTAATGCAGCAGAGCTCCGTTTACAAGAAAGCATTTGGAAATAATGACAGTACAGTCATTTTAAATATTGCATACATCTCCCTACCTATAGATCCAAAGTGAACCATTAACATTTCACAATAGGTGCTTGCTTTTAGAGAAATCCGCTCAATTTATGGCTGCTAACTGTACTCATTGTGTGATTAATACAAGAAGTAGGAGAAGAGTTATGTGGCTGGAGAAAGATGCAGAAGGATACCTCTAACTTATGTGAGAATATATGAGACTGTTCCTGAAACTAAAGAAAACAAATTCAAGTCTCCTTGCTGCATCACTTTTCCCCCATCACACTTTCACTTTTCTAGATGTTTGTACAGTCTGCGGTAATTTAGATTTTTCATCCCCAGCCAATGCCACAAACCCTCCATGTCTCTATTTTAAAAAATCAGCCTTCATCAGTACTGGTCTCAGCATTAACAACCTGATATTCCTCACCTTTTGGTCCAGGTAATATAGTGTGTGTCGAGCAGACGTCTGTTGTAGGTCGATTGTCAACATCAAAACCAAAAATCTGAACTTGGAAAATAAAAAGCACTACGAGGGTCCCGTATTTCCTTAGCTGTTGTTCTTTCTTGCTGCTCATCCTTGCAGCTTCTCAGGAAATGCCTTTCGTTGTTACAGTCTTAACAAATGCAGCCGATACAAAAATAAATGCTCCACTAACTGAAGCAGTGAAAAGAATTGGGAGTTACATGCTAGAACAGCTAAATAAAGTGAAGAAGAGAGTTTGACAATGCCCTAGTTATTTCTGTCTTGCACATTATCCAGGATATTTATTTAACAGTGACAGCTGTTTATTCCAGTTTATCTTTTATCTGTGAGATGTTTAGCTGCTTTTGCCATGGAAAATTTCTTCAATATATGGGGATATCTCTTTTGTCATTTTTTTTCCCTTCAGCATAGACTCTTCATACACAGCTTTACACTTACTCAAGAGACAAAAGACTTCCATATTGTAACCATGTGAGTACTAATTAGTTATAGGATACTTGTGGCTGGTTCTGTGCTAGAGGAGTAACATAGATTCCTTTTAGAGTATGAAGAGACATTTCTATGAAAACTTTCCTCCAAGGAGACCTTTAGTGACACTGGAATACGTGTGGATCTGCCGTGGGTGGAAATCACAGGGACTATTTCACACCTTCTGGCTGCCGTGTACTGTGTAGCAGGGCCTGAGAGGGGGGGCTGAAAAGCTGAAGTTACAAGTGGGTCTCTGAGCCAGAAACCCAGGAATGAGGGTTTTATGCGTATAGCTTTCTCCACAATGGTTGCTGCAAGCCCAGATTACGTTGGTAGACACAATACAGAAGGACAGACATCAAGTTTGAAGCAACAGAACAAGATGAGCTTGAGTTCTTTCTTCGATTACCACCTTGTGCCTCTGCCTGCTATTTCTAACTGGGAGAGACCATATATCAGAATAGTAGTGTAGCAGAGCTCCCAAGGCCACATTGTTTCTGCTCTTTTTCCTGGGTTGTCCAGGAGGTTGTTCCTGGTTCATATCTGCATGAGGTAGGCTATCAATTTTTCAGGTGGATGCTGGGACTTTACAACCTGGTGTAGGAGCCCTCCTGGATGAAGGAACAGGTAGCATGCAACACTGCTGTATATCCTCTTGGAAGGAACTGTGACGGATATCCATCCCTATGCAATCCCTTCCTAGAAAAGAGTCTAGCTTTTGATGAGGGAGAACACAGTAACCAGGGACAGCAGATTATTCTAGGCAGTCTGGCAGCAAAGGAAAGGAGATGAGCATTCATAATCTTTTCTGTAACTTCATTAACTTTTGCTTTGTTACACAAGGGAGGACACAACTGCTTTCCAAGATGAACTACTCTGTTTAACTGCCTAGTGTGTGAAGGCATGTTTCCTTTCCATCGTAGGCAAAAAACATATTTCTTATAATGATAGCTTTTCAGATGGTTTCTTCATTATTTAAGAGAGCTTTAATTCTTTAGTCCCTACAACTTTTAAGCCTTTTGACAGACAGAAAAAATTGCAGCACTGATGTAAAAGTGGATACCTTTTCTTTATAGGCTGAAGAAGGGCTTTGATCTCAAGCTTTCATGTGGGATGAAATGTTGGCCAAACTCCCAAGAGGGGTCAAGAGACTCCTCTCCCTCTCTCTAGCCTAGTCAGACTGTCCCACTTTTCAAAACACTTCTTTACACTTTTTTCTTTTTTATTCAACTGTATATGGTGTTTTTCAGAAACAATGGTCTCTGTCCTAACAAAAGTCATCTAACACCCTCAGATGTGGCCTTGATAACAGATACGCTATAGCTAGAGGGGGAGAAAAGTGAAAGCTGGGATTACGGATGGACAGAGTTGTACCAGAAATAAACTTGTTCCTCTGTGATTTGAGTCAGCTGTGACTTGTAAGCTTTAAATGTTTTATTTATCTTTTCCTTCTCTCCACTTTCCATTTCGTGAGCATAAGGTCAATGTAAGAGCAAGAATAGATAGTGTAGGAGTGGGAAGCTAGTGTACTTAGTTTTGGAGGAGGCATTTTGGGAAATGGTGCCAAAGTGATGTGAATGATGCTATCTGTTCCACAGTACTGAGAGACACTGCATTCTTTGTTATTCATCAATGATAAAGAGGAGTAAATGTAAGTGAGACAGGAAACCATTTGTCTAACCAGTTCAGTTACTGACTATGACTAAGAGGGGAACATTTTTCTGATACTGCCATTGCTATGGTGATTTTCAAATTTTCTCATTCTATATTAGAAAAGAAATCAAGACCCTATACATTTTTTCCTTCATGAAAGGCACAAAACCCCTAAACGCAGAGTGAGATATGAAGCTTAATATATCCAAGGGCTTGGTAATTAAGGCACTTACTTAAAATTTAGGAGATCCAGATTCAAATTCTTTATCTGCTTAATTCAGATCAGTGTTTGCACTAGAGTCTTAAGGTTGTATCACCTTATTACAGGGCTGTTTGCTAATCAATTATCTCTTCCTGTATGTTGGACTAAAAATCCTGTCCTGGAGCTAGGAAACCTGCCTCAACAGGAAATCCATCAAAACTGGTATACTGGCACAAACAACATGGGTTTTGGCAACCAGTATTTATCAAACCAGTTTCACTGAAAAATCCTCAAGCAGTTCTGTTGCTGATGGGGATTTAATGAGGCACATTGCCTATTGTGCATCTTAATTCTCATTTAAACAGGCTTAGGGAAATGTCTGTAGGCAAGATAGAAAAACAAACTAGCAGTTGTCCAGACATAAAAGACATAAAACAAACATTTCCTAAAGCATGAATGTTTTACAGGAAACCCCCAAGAAGGCACAAAAGAAAATCCTGAAAGGTTCTGTTGCTTCAATCTGAGCAGTAGTCAAGTCACCTTTGTGTAGTACATTGCCTCCTTAGAATCCAAGTAACTTCCTCAGTAATTTGTATTACCTTCACCTGATTATCCTTCGGATGTTAGTACTTAAATGTCAATAGACTATAAAGAGTACAGACCACATCCTGAAGCAGTGTTTGTCAAAAGGTGGCCAGATTTACAGCCAATTTTAATAATTCATAGAGTCCCAGATGCTGTGGTTAATATATTCTGCCTGTTACCATGGGTTGATTTAACCAGAAGTGCTGAGAGTCCACTGGCATCCTTTCTGTCACAAATTTAGTATTAAGGATAACTTTCCTTCTTTGTGCCCGAGTATATTCACTACCTGGGGGCATCTGAAGTCAAAGAAAAAAGTACAATTTTTCTCTGCTTTTAGTTCCTACATGGTTTCTGTTCTCTTGGTGTTGGAGATCATGACTATTTGAAGTGTTACAGTCTGTTACACTAAATACCTCAATCATGATAGCAAAGCTTACAGAGAAGGGAAGAGAAAAAGCATTACAATGTGCTTTGCCAATTGCAGGGAGGAAACTAATTCTAAGGTTGTTTTGTAAAATGTCATTTTTGGTTTTGACACTGCGCAATGTCTGCTTGAGCCTGTAAACAAAGGCTCTACCAATGTTATTCTTATCATTAAGATACCAGCAATGACCAGACTTTAATATGCCTGCAAATAACTGCAAAAAAAGAACTGAGTCACAACTAAGGACAAAATCCTCCAAAGTCTCATTGCTTCTCTGTTCAGTAAACAGAGCTTGTTGGAGTCTAATGATGTTTCATAACTCTTGTTGGATATTCAAAGGGATTCGTCAGTCCCTGCAGTGTAGAAATATGTGGCCTCCTATCACGTACAATCTCCCTGGCTCCTGCTAGTCCATTTAACTATGTTGGGTAGGATACCTTGAGGGGTGGCATGAGTCTATCCCTGCTGTCTGTCTGTACTAGTTAGTGTTCTCTGGTCTGGATCAGGGATGGTGCTCTGGGAGATACTAAGGTCTGTTTTACAACCCCTTAGGTCTGCTTTACAACCCTTCTTGAGATACTCCTACCCCACTTCCTTATCCCCTCTTACCACTCCTCCCTTCAGCTTTTAGCCTCTAAATAGAAGAGCTGACCCAGATTCCCCCTGGAAGTGCCTGCTCTGAGGCAGGCGGCTTTTGGAGGCAGCTGGTGCCCAGGCAACAGTATGGCTGGTCAGTACCAAAATCTCAGAAGGAGCTTGGGTTGCATACCATAGATTGAGGGAACTGCTGGACACTTTCTGAGGTGCAATGCAGAGCAGACACTGTGCCCTGTTTTCTAAACAAACTTTGGTTGTGTGTGGTGAGGCCACATCTGGAGTGCTGTCTGGAGTCCACACATCTGGAGTCCAGTTCTGGGCTCCCCAGTACAAGAGAGACATGGAGCTACTGGAGTGAGTCCAGCAGAGGGCTATGAAGATGATTAAGGGGTTGGAGCATCTCTCATATGAGGAAAGGCTGAGAGAGCTGGGACTGTTCAGCCTGAAGAAGAAAAGACTGAGGGGGGATTTTATCAATGTGTATCGGAAGGGAGGGTGTAAAGAGGATGGGGCCAGAATCTTCTCAGTGTTGCCCAGCAACAGGATGGAGGCAACAGGCACAAACTGAAACAGGCAGTTCCATCTGAACATGAGGAAAAACTTCTTTACTGTGAGGGTGACAGAGCACTGGAACAGGTTGCCCAGAGAGGTTGTGGAGTCTCCATCCTTGGAGATACTCAAAAGCTGTCTGGATAGGGTCCTGGGCAATGTGCTTTAGGTGACCCTGCTTGAGCAGGGGGCTTGGACTGGATGATCTCCAGAGGTCCCTTCCAACCTCAACCATTCTGTGATTCTGTGAATCTGTAACCTATGCTCACTCATGTAACACTGCATTACAGCTTCATGTTTCTAACTCTTGCACTTCACAAGATTTATTAGCTCATAGTCAATGTATTATTAACTCCTCCATTACAAAACTAAAGGTGACACATGGACTCTACCTAATACTTTTCCAACAGTGTATATAAAGAACACAGTACCAGGCCTTTACCTGTATATGCTGGGAATTATACTCCACATAGTAAGCCCTCTCTGACAGTTGGTCTGCAGGCCTTTACTCAGACTGAAAATCGCTTTGACTTTACTCATATGGCATTAGACTTCCTGAAGAGGCTGAGACAGATACCTATTGCTATTGTTTTCCATGCAAACACTCAGAGGCTGTCCAAATGGGTAAGGCATTCACGTATTCATTTAGAGATGCGATAGAAAGTGAAATACTCAGTGTGGTTTGTAATTGTGTTTATCTAAGTGCAGCCTCTTCCTGTGTCAGAACAGATTTTTGCAAACAAGAGGGCAATGATTCAGTTCCAGGGGAAGACTGACAAAATAAACCCTGGCTTCTGGTGACCTGATGTAGTGCTGAACAGTGTCCTACCCTGGGAAAATATTTCCTGCTTCATTTTCATAAATATTTATATAATTCCTTCTGGGAAACATATCTTCTTCAGAAAACTGAACATGCTGCTCCCTGACAAAAATGTAACTGTTTGTTTACATCTGAGAGATTTAGGGCATGTACCCAGCCGCTGCCTTGGATTTTTACATTCTTATCTCAGGCACTTCTCTCTTTTAAATTTCTCTTTTATTCTCCTCATAGAGATCCCATCATGTCTTGAGTCACAGAGCTTAGTTCTGGCTCTGGAATTTGAAAATACTCGAGGCTGTTTGGAGCACTGGTATTTTGGGCTGCGGAGATAGGGATCAGATGTAATGTTCTGCTTGGAATCACATTTCTGCCTTGTCCACCTATGCTCTTCCCATTCTGGCTTGAGGCTCCTCTCTAAAAAAAGTAATGTAAGCAATTGAAAAAAGGATTGCATGGCTAATGAAAAATGTTTATATTTAGAAACAGACTTAAACACACTGCTGAAACAGGACTGAACTGAAATAGGACTGATGTGCAATCTTTTGAGTTTGCTTTCTAAGTTTATGGTGGAGGTTAGTGGCAAACTTGTGCACAAGTTGCCCCAAGAGAACAAGCATATTCCCCACCACTACAGAATGAAAAAGGTTGATCCTGCTCTCTTTAATGTGTTAAGAGAAAAGAAGAGTGACAGATATGGAAGCACAGTGCCAGAGCCTCGCACTAAACCTCATATTTGCACAGAACTGAGCCTTGCCTGTCAACACATTCTCAGGCCTTGTGTGAAGTGGTGAGCTGTGTGGGGTGCTCCAGAGAAAGCTGTGTGATGGGTTGGAGACGGATTCACGAGAGTGGGCAGATGCTAAGCTTGTGCCCAGGATAAAACATGCAAATGAGTAAGTGATACCTAGGCTATATGCTGACCTGTGGATTTTACATGCAACCTGTTTGTCTTGAAACATAATGAAAAAGCTTCAAAGCACCATCAGCCCTACAGGATCTCAGTCTCCATCTCCCAGCATTCGGCTGCTGTGTCTTGCGTTACCCATATGACCTTCTGATTGAACACACGCATATTTATAGATTATAGCTATGCAATATCTTTTTTTTTTTTTTTTTCTCCTTCAATTCAAACTCTGCCACATACTTTCCAAACAGAGCCTGAGCCAAACAACTCTTAGCACTTTCTCCAGCAGTTTGCCAAAAAGACTTGGGAGGCAGCTACCTGTCTTGGGGGATTTATGAGCTCATCCTGGTAAAATGGTGGCAAGGAAGCTTGGTAGAGGGAAACAGGGAAAAGGAAAAGGCTCCACAGGAAACTAGAGAAAGCTCGAAGACCTTCCTCTTAGCCCAGAGGTATGTGTGGGCAGCCTAAGACAGGTGTTTCAAACTCTTTTCTTGCTGTGCTGCCGAGCAGCGTTAGTGGTGGCAGCTCTGAGGCCGCTGTGGCTGCTTACCGCTCTGAAAGTGGCCGACTTGCTGCTCTCTGAGAGCCCCTGGCCCTGGACACGGCCTGAGCCAAGAACGCTTGAAGGTAGGCACGGGGCTGCCCTGCTCAGTGAACTCTGTCTTACCTCCTATATTGCTTCCTTGGGCATTGGGGACACATGGTGTTGTGTAACATGTATAGAAATGCCGGTTTCATGTCTGCGTGGGCGTATTTCTGGCAAGAAGAAGAAAGTTTTGAACCTCATTCTCCTGCCTTCCTAGTTATTGTCTTGACTGCCAGACTGTTCATTAGTGAAGGGGAGGGCAGGTGATGTTGGTGGCTTTTTTTCTACTTGTCAGCCTAACAAAACAAAGGGGAAAAAACCCTTCTCCCAGTCCGTACTCTGAAAGGTCTGTGTTCTTAACCTGCTAATGAATTTGAATATTTTTTACAACTCCGAGTTTCATGTAATGGAGAAAGATAAAGAAGGAAGACATTTTTCTACTTAATTCTGATTATAGGTAGTATCTCTGGAGCTTCTACCTTGTGATTTGGGAACTGAAAGACGCGATTCCAGTCCCCGCTTTGTGTGCATGTCTCTGAATTATAGGTACTTGTTAAAGGTGTACAAGTGTGGTTTCATTATGGCTGGGTTTTTAATTTAACAGCAGTTAACGTATACAGTACAGCACTGATATGGACTAGATAAAAGGACTGCAGTGATCTCTATCATTTGGTATAATTCACATATTATTTGGAGATACTGCTCAGCCATCCCTGTGAGGATCAATTTGAGCTGCAGAGCTTATAGACAGACCTCTGCATATGAATCGTTTTACCATTGAAGGAAAGTGTTGTGAACCTTGGAGTTTTCAGCTTTTTTCCCTGAGGCAGGATTCCCCTAAACTTCAAGCTTTTGTTTGTCTCTTCCTACATTAATAGTGACACATGCTTGAGTGCTTTTTTTTAAATGAATGTAGATGCAGATGAAGAAGAAAGGCTCAGGAAAGGCTCAGGAATCAGAACAGTATTTCCCATCACCACAATTTGGCACATGGCTTTGTTTAATATGTGAGCTTTTATGACAGTGTTCAAAGGAATTTATGGGTTTAGAAGCAACATTAAATCAGCTCCAAGGACAGCATCTGACTGTGTCTGACACTATCGGTAAAGTGTCGTGTAATGTTGCCATTTCTCCAAGTATCCTGGAGATTTCACTTTCAATGCCGTATTATCATGGGATTCACAGTCACTCTCAGTCTAAGGGCCAGGAAATGGCCGCACTCTGTGCTAGGTGCTCTGCGCCTTGGTCAGAGCAGAGCGCTCCACGTGCCTGTGGGGAAACAGTTCATCCCGGAAGGGTTTTGGCCTACGCTGTGATAGAGGGGTCTTTCCCCTTGGGCCATAACCAGCCTGAAACAGGTCAGAACAAACGTGCACTTGTGAGGAGCTGGTTTAACAGTAACAGGCTACCTCGAATATTAATTGGTCCCCTGCTTTACAGTACAGAGGAGGTTTGCCATGCAAAGCATCCATACTGCTGCATCACCTATCAGATATGTTTCCTCCCAAAGACCAACAACCTAATCAAAAGAATAAGGACTATCCAAAGGGGAGACAGAGCCTGAGTGAGCAATCTGTCATTAGAAAATCTCCAGCTGCTCTTCCTCTCCTCTTCCTCCTCCTCCGTCCTTGTGCGACATGCATCCTCATCCCTGGCGACAAAAATGACTGCGCGCAGTGGTGGAGGCTATTTGGCTGATCCCCGAAGTGGTTCCAGCTCCGTGCTGTTAACACGGCCTGTGCAGAGGCTCCGGCCGGGCTGTTGCATCCACATTCCTGGGCTTGGAGTCGTGCCCTTCTCGCCCACAGCCGACGCCTGGGCACGCTCGCTTGGCTGCCCGCTCTCACAGCCGCGCCGGCGGGTGCGCAGCGCCTGCTCGCAGGGGTGGGAAGCCGAGTGCACTTGGGTACAGACGAGCACTGGAAAGGGATTCAGATGAGCACTGGAAATGGATTTAGACTGGCGTCCTGCTTGGTGCTGCCTGTGTCGGCTCCTCAGCTGGAATTGGCCTCTTTTCTGTGATGACTTTTTTTTTTTTTAACCAATCTGGAAATGAATTGCTGTCTGTTAGCATGAGGAAGCAATTCACAGACAGCACGTGTTTTTCTTTAAGGAGGATCTGTGGCAGGGGATTGAGACAGTGACTGTGAGTCTTTCCATCTGGGTGGATGCCAGCGTGTCCTCAGTGCCACTCCGTGCTGACTCCCTCAGATGTCATTACCATACCCACTATCATGCCATGCCCTACGTACAGGCACCGGTTCAGGGAGTGTCTCTCCATACGGTGGTGGCCAGTGGAGGGACAAACTCATTTCTGAGCTGCCCTTTTTCAGGGTCACAAAGGGCAAGAGCTGAGATTTACTGACTAGAGCCCCTAAACATCATAGCATGGGCACGGTGTCTTTATACCGCTGTACTTTTGCATCAACCAGCATTTAGTAAATAATAACTAGCCAGGACGCACAGTAATAGAGCACAAAAACAAAGGAATCAAATGTTCTTAAAAAGAAAACAGGGATGGGAAAATGAGAAGGTATGATTAGTCTGTTATTCTAATTACAAGGGATTAGAAGCAGACTAGAAACATCTGTTAGTTTGATTTTACTGCTCCTGGGATTCTGCAGCCCCTTCCTCCTAAGTGGAAGACGTCAAGAGAGCGGAGTGTGGCCTGAAGAAATCTGTTAAATCGTATTCACTACTTACAGTTTCTGTTTATGCTGACTTAAAGATTTGGCTGTTTTGATTTTTTTTGGATCAGCTGAGCTCAAGGGAACTCTCTAAAGGAATGTGCTGTTGGTTTTTTGTTTTTGGTTTTTTATGTGATGCAATGCGTTAAAACTTTCATGCAAGCAGTCATTAATTATCAAAACCAAAAATACCCCTAAACTCCTGTCTACAATTATCCATACTGTGCTATATTTGGGACACATTATGGTTTCTATCATTAAGAAGGCCTCCTTGTAATGCCCTATCATGAATAAAACATAGCCACAAAAATGATGCATATGGATAAAATATAAAATGAAATTATGGGTTTCTATACTGAAATGGAACTACTGATGATGCATATGCCAGACGTGAGTGACACACAGAACAGAGCTGTTAGTAAACATAGGGTAAACTATAAATATGCTTAAGACGAGACATCACGCATTGTTTCAAGTGACAAACTTTGTACTAAAAGAAAGAAAAAAGATCACAAATCTAGACAGACAGCACTACTAAAAGTTATATGGCTGCATGATTCATTGCCCAAAGAAATCAATGTCAGGATGACATTTTTCTTCAGGCAATACTGGCAACTGCTCGTAATTTGGGTAAATTTCTCTGCCCTATAAAAACAAACCATCAAACCAAAAGGTAACCACTGAAACAGCTACCACTCAACCAAAAAAAAAAAAAAGTATTTTAAACAGAGCACAACATAAAACTGCATGAGTCAATCTACCGTAAACTTTCGGCAAATAGGATGTGTCATAGAGATCAGCTCCGGTGTTTCCAAAGAGCCCAGGCTTGTACAGCAGGCTTTTTAGAAACAGACTTAGCTCCAAATAGTAATTCCCTATTTTCAATAAACCCTGACTGGCTGCAACCAGTTATTTCTCCTGATACAGACAGCCAAAATAACTGACTTGTAAATAGAAACCTATGGAGCTAGATTAATTACAGGGATTACATAAAATATTCAGAGCTTTTAAAACAAGAAGGGGTCATTATGATGAACCAGGACAGCCTCCTACGTAATATAAACCTTGGAATTTCACTGAGCGATTCCTGCTCACAGCTTATGGTGCTGAAGGGAAGTTTCATGTATAAAGATGTAGAATTTCTATTTAGCTACTTCAAGGGAGTGAAAATGCACCAGGTAACCTGTTGCAGTGGCTAGTTACCCTCCTTCTATAGCCTGTTAGATCTTTTGTAATACATACTTATTTGAGTATATTTTACATGTGTGCCTAAGTGTTAAGTATTATTTAAGATTATTTATTCAAGTGAGTATTTGAAATACCTATTTATGAGTTTTAAACAATTTTAGGCCCACATGCAAAATAGTTCTGCGTCCTATGTCCTAAAAGCCTGCTTATGACACAGCGTGTCACAGCTAGAGAGCTCCTTTCATCCTGAAGTATTACACTTCCCACCAGTGAACTTTTTTTTTCAGCACACAGTAATATACAATCATTCAGAGTAGAAAGTTACTGTGATTATTATCATACCTGAACAAATGCAAATTTCAGAGTCTTTTTCAGGCTGGGTCATTGATTTGGGATCTTTTAGGCACATACATTTTTTTTCCTGCTTGATTACAAAATAGCTAGTCCACTGTTGGTTTGCTTTACTTAATCAGTACTTAATAGCATGAAGAGTTAATGGAGGAATGGTGCGGACATGGTGCACAGATTGCTGGTTACAGCAGATTCTTATAGCATAAATAGCCAGGCAGGCATCAAATCAGTAAAACATTTTTACTTTTAAATCTGAAGCAGTTTCATATTTTTTCACAGCAGTGTTTCCTTGGAAAGCCCCAGTATCTTTATTCTCTAAGTAAAGCAGATTATGCTGAGACAGGGAATGAGTAGCCCTGGCCTCGCTGTGATGGTTCTGTTTCTTTCTTCCCATTAGATAGCAGTCCTGAGGTCCAGTGCTCTTAACCTGTTGCAGCATGTAGTGTTCTTGACAAACTCCACAGCTATTTATGTTGGTGGCCTTAGTATTACCACTGTCTCTCGTGTCGGGAGGTGTCTGAGATGTTGTCTGGCTGTCCTTAGTGACCTTGATTGTTCTTGTGTGATGCACCTTTACTTCTTCGTTGCAAAAAACCATACATTCGTAATGAAACCTCGATGTTTTTGCCTGAATATCCTTTTAGATAAGACTGCCAGTTTGCTTGGTAAAGCCGAGAGTCATCTCTCCCTTATGCATGGGAAGATGATTTGGTTTGCAGATCAGCCGGTGCTGCGGGTACAGAGAGGTGAGACAACTCCCTGTGAGTCAGTTTGTATCCAGCAAAGCTAAGCAGTTTTGGCACAGAGCCACAATGGTGCTTCTCAAGTTAATTTGTGTCTAGAAGAAAGGTAGCCAAGCTTATGCAAGAAGAGTTCAGGTCCAGGAAGAATTTTATCTGTGTTTGTCCTTTGCCCATGCTCTCTCATAACTCTGGAAGATGAAGAGTTGATTCTAAAGGTTTTCTGTAAAGCATTTGACTCTGTGCCTATTTGTGGAGGAAACGTAAATTCCACCATAGATGAAAATAAGAAAGCCCAGTTGCTCTCTTAGTCCGCTTTGTTATACCTGAGCAACATGTGACAAGAGTTTTGGGAAGGAAGCATGGTGCAATTGGGAAAGAGATGGGAGCAAAAGAGAATATCCCAAGTTCCCTCTCTGTGGAAAGGAGAGAACCAGGCAGAGGGAAAAATATGAGACAGCTACAGAACTAGAATGAGCTTCTCTGTTGGATCTCTGGATGAAAAACCATGACTCCAAGGAAGCAGTTTTGCAGGTGAACATTCAGAAAGACAATGAAAAATTAGTGATCTGTGATGGAGAAATAGGAAAGTCTCACATTAACTTCTCTGAGTTTTCGACCAAATCCTGTGTAAATTTTATAGCATGGAAAGTCAAGTGCATAAATATGTAAAGCCCAATCCACCACTTCGCCGTGGTCACTTCAACAAAATGACATAAACTCACTATCCAGACAGTTGGAAACAGCAACATGTAGAAGAACGTCAGAGTGGACATACCAAAAATCCTTCCAGCCCAAATGATTGTTTTTCACCTACTTTGTAACGCAGAGAAAACACAGGCTGAATTCAAGTGACAAATAATATCATAAAGATTGTGAGACTTACACAGAATGGTGTGTATGGAAGACAACTCTCTGCTTTTGCCCAGCAATACAATTTTGTGTCCCTGAATGCCTTCATTTTTGCATGGCTCATCAATCTTTACGAAGTTTGGTTAAGAAATTACTGAGATCTGGAAAAAAGAGAAATCACGAAGAAGGGTTGTTACATTTAATGTTGATGAATAGTTTATCTATTATCAACATCCCAACAAGGAACCAAGGTACAATTTATTCCACCACTGCTAGTGCAAAACTACATATTGGATTATTCTGTGAATCACACTGGAGAGCAGTAAAAATAGGCCATCATTCTAAGTATTTAATCAGTTACACAGAATGTCATTAATTTGATTATGATCTTCAGGCAGAAAACCTAATAAAAAAGGAAAATAATGTAAGTGTCAGTCCTCAGCTATAGAATATGTTTGAATATCAGAAGATCTGAAATTTGGTACTGTTTCTTACTTTTAAAGAAAATCTTAAAAGTCAGTCATAGATGTATTTGCTCACTTAAGCGCTTTTCAGCTCTGATGAAAATTCCTTAATAGCTCTTACAGATGGTGTCTGTCAGAGAATGTAATGAACGTTACCAATAATTCAAAGAATTAGCAAAAAAAAAAAAAAAAAGAAAACTCAATTGTTGGTATGGTCTTATAAATATACATTTTACAAATGATTGTCTTTGAAGTAATTCCATAAACCAGGACTGTGTCCACCCTTAGCTTTCTAAGGAAATCTACTAGCATCTACATCAGACACTGGAACTGCGTGTTCTTGATAGTCAGTTGGGAACTATTAGCGTAACCTCTGCTTTCTCTCCTTTATTTTTGTAATACTCACTGACTGGAAAAATGAATAAATATGTAACTGTAAACTGCCTTTTGGAAAATCCAGAATTTTGACAGAGGATTCATATGGAAGATCACTTGTTCTCCATGTCTGAACTTTGCGGTAGCCTGTGAGGCAAAAAAGACCTTCCGCTGGCAACGCCTAAAGATGAACCAAGTTAGAAAAATAGTTGTAGTTAGGTGTTTTGTTTCCTGACATCAAAGCTTCTTGAGAGAGAATGTGCTATTACAATGATATTATTGTTTTTTTTCTTCCTGTAATAGTTGTGGCAGAGATTCAGCATTCACTTTGCATATTTAAAATTCTGATTCATTCAGGGAGATCACATAATAAATCTGCCTAGGGTTCCTGTCATGCTGAAGTCAGTAATAGCACTTTTGGGGGATAATCTGGATGAATATTGGGCAAAAACTCCAAACATGGGCATGAGTGAAGAGCTTTTTCTTGAATGCGATGCACTGTAATAGGCCCTGACACTTTTCAGCATAAAAGGTTCTTGTTGCTTCATCCTGAGAAGTCCTAACACCTTTGTTGCTTCCAAGAGGGCTTTGAAATATGGTTATGTGTGGGGCGTGCACATAGGTAAGCGGCAGGAGAAGGAGGAGGGAGCTCTTAAGGCAGAAAAATGCATTCTTTTGTCCTGCAAAATTGAGTTTTTCCAGAGATGTTTCCCATTTCTCACTAGCAATGCTCAGGGAAGTTCTGGCTGCTTGCCAGCACCACAACTGGACACCATCATGCCTGTAGCTCCACTGTCACCACAACAGCAGGGGCCAATGTCGAACCAAGCCCAAGGTTAAGGGGCTGCAGGAGCAGCTCCCTGAGGAAGGAGGGCCGTGGCAGAGTCCCTCTTCTGACCCACTCTAGGAGTCCTCTTCCACCAGTTCTCTCACTGGCAATAAAGGGCTTCTGGGGCCAGTGGCTGAGATTTCTTAATCGAGTTTCTCAAGCGATTGGCTTCTGTGCAGCAATCACAGTGAGCATTGAAATCCCGTTGATATAGATGAGGTGATCGCATGTGAACAGAGTAGGCTTTCTCTTAGAAAACAAATTAGGAATGCAGACTTGAAACTTTTATTTCTTTTTTTAGGTGGGGAATCAAGTCCTCTGAAGCTGGAAAGTGCCAGATATTTGTCCATCTGGCCAACTCAAATTCAGCCTCGTGTTTGTGTGTTCTGCTATGATGTTTGTGTGTTCTGTTATGGTCCTCAATTGCCTTTGTAAAGGACCCTTTCTTCCCAAGGGCTCTGCTTCACTTGAGGCATGGTCTGGTTGCAAAATGAAAATTTAAAAATTAGGAAATACCAAACCTGGGGTTTCCCAAGTATCCTTAGTTCTGCAGCTTTGCATGCCAGCCCTTCTCCATTTCACGCCTAGCCTGAACATAAAAAGTGTCAAAATTGATGCTATCTGGGTGATTGCAAATGTGCTATTTCCTAACTTCTAAAAGTTTGATTTTGCAACTGTTACAATCTCATAATGCTCTTTCTTTGGTCTTTTCTACAGTGTAGAAAAATGCTCACGTGATCCAACAGTCCAAATGGATCAGCAATGTGAACGGGTTGTGGGCTCCCAGTACTGCATTATTGCACTTGGTGGATCAGTTCATCCATTCATATGCACTTGTCACTTTTCAAGCAACAAAATCAAATGCTAGCCTAAACTCCTAGGTTTGTGAATGAGAAAAGCAAATAATGTGTGGGCTGTAAGAGGAAATTCAGCCTTTATACTTAACAGTAAAGCAGAATACCAAGAAAACTGACAGATATCTTAAAATTAACAGGAAGAAACTCCCTCCCTGGCCCCCAAAGCATGCTATGGAGAAGTTTAAAACACTTTCAGCCAAAATATAGACCAAATATTGTAGATGCTTTTTATTTTGGGTCTTGCACACTTGGGTGCTGAGCTGAAACATAGCAAATTACACCTTGTTCTTGGTTTTGTCACTGATCCGCTACATAACACAAGCAGACCCAGCCCTTCCGAGTTTTACCTATTTAACGAGTAGGCTTTTAAGGCAGATTGTCCCTTTACTATCGATTTGTCCTTATGTGAGTGCCTACTCATATTAAATCTAATGGTTACATTACATTACAAGGTTTTAGCCCTAATTTATTTTCCTTTTCTGCAAGGAATCTTCTTCTGTGTATTGCAGCACCAGTGGAGGTGAAGAGGTGCAGCTGAATTGTTAAGACAGAGCCCTTCCCAAATGGCTCTTGATCATTGTAACGCACTGACTAAATATGACAAATTTTTCTGCATCAGCAGTGCTTTGCTGGATCTAAGTGTACTGACCCATTCTCAGTAGAAGCTTTTTGACGCAAATGCCCAAAGGCGTGTAAGTTCCTGTTATTTGTAACTCTAAACTGTTTAAAAGTGACTTGAGTTTTGAGAAGATATTACTTCTGTTACTATTTCTATTTCTTTGTAAAATATTTCTTTGTCTGAAGCAGCATGGCACTTGACAGCATTTTCAGATTAAATGTGGCTAAGCACCATTTTACTGTATTTGACTATAAAAGAAACTTAGCCCAATACCTGCATACAGAAGAATGGAGTTTTGTTCACCAGAGTATCCCCAGTTAGTTGATTTGTTGTTTTGGATTTGATTCAGCAAAATGAGTGCACCCCTGTGTTGTTCTGGGGATATGCCCAGTCCTGTGATGGGCTGCAGAGCACACGAAAGCACTGAACACACTGGTGTGCTTCTCCTGTGTAAAGGGGGTAGAGGCATAGCCCAGACTCTCTCCATATGTTTGAAAGCAACTCTTAAAAAGCGACTATTTAGTCCCTTCAGCAGGAATGTGTGGGGCAAAATGAAAGTAGACATCTTCCATACTTGGAAAGACATACGCCGCTGCAAGAAAGGTAGCACTGCTGCCAGTGCATTATGGTAGGTACCACATGCATAAGCCTCTGCATGACCTCTACTAAGTTAGCATTTAAAGCGAAGTTAGCTCTGAAGAGAAATCTGCTCAGGAATGCAGGTGGAAAGCCTGAGACACCTTCATCTTACTTAATCTAGGGAAATAAAACCTTTTAATGGTCAGTCTGGTATCACAGCTGACTGACTTCACAGGCTCTCCAGGATGAGTTGATATGTTCAGCAGCAGACTGGAACCCATGACCCTTTGTGGTCAGCTTTATTACCTGTTTTGCGGCCACTTTCATTTAGCTCATTTCAGTTTAGCTCATTCCTGAGCTAATAAGAAGATTAGCTGAAAAAAAAAAGATTAGGTATTAAGATGCCTCTTTCTGTCTTGGAGAGTCTTACCTGTTTTCCTATAAAAACTTCTCAGGTGACTCTCACTCCCTTGAACACTTTCCTTTAGACTGTCCAGTGTATTAAGGATCAGATGGGAGAAAAGAGCAGGTTTAGATAAATTAAATGTCAAGAAGGTCTAAGTTAACCAAATGAAAAAGTATTTCTGATGTCTTTTCTTCAGACATACGTATTCTTCCACTGGCAATACAGAGAGAGGCTTGTGATACAGAAAGGGGAATTTGACTCAGAGGTAAATTTCTAAAGCAATCTTCCTTTAAAGACTCTGGTATATTTTGTTTAGATTATTTTCAATAAGGGCTTCGGTTTATCTTTTCAGTTTGACACTCTTCCAGCCTCTCAAGCATATATGTTAAAAAAAAATACGAGTCAACTCAGATTCAATTGCTAGGTACGGCACCTTGCTCTAAGATAATACAGCACCTAGCCTAATTTTGCATACTATGGCCCCAACAATTTTACCTGTGGAGCTACCACAGTAATTCACAGCAACTTATTCTATTTTTGTTTGTTTTTTCTGTCCATATGTGTGAAAATACCATGGTTTTTTTGTAAGTTTATTCAGAATTATTTGCCAGTAGCTTCTCTGGCTGTCTTTTATGGTAATTCTAGCTATGAAAAAGATTGTGTAAGATCTCCATAAGCTTCATCAAAGCCTGCTAAAATTGAGCTTGTAGATTGCTGTATTTGAAGAACTTGAACTTCCCTTGTTTGCAGAAAAACAGATGTTTCAGCATGCCATATGTATCAGTTTGCCACATTATATAAGGAGTTTACACTAAAAATGGGCATCTCTAAGAATAATTTATGGAATGAGATCAAAATACTTGGGCTGGTACATGGTGTCTTCTAAGAAGGGCTGAGAGGAGCAGGCCTTTCTGGAGTTGGTTCTCTTCATTCCGCTCAGGAATATTAAAACCACCTTCATGGGTAATGAAAGTGTGCTGTAGTATTATAATGTGCTAGGGGTGTTCTTATCCTCGATATTTTTGTAGAGACAATGGACTACACACACAAAAAAAATTGCCATAATGTGATTTAATGGATGCTTTTGCAAGACTTTTTTCTTTTAAGTATGACTGCTATTGTTTATCAGTACTTACAACTCAGTTCAATAGGAGAGATGATAATAAAATGTTGGTACACTTACTTGTCAAAAACTGCTTTCTTTGATTTCCACTGGCATATACTGCTGGCCTGCAGCTCACTAAATCTGTTGGGTATGGCAGTTTCTTCGAATATTTGATGTGGGTTTGTGGTAACTGCAGTAGAGAATTTAATTAGGAGGCACAAACACTGACAAATAGGTTCAAGATGTCTACAGATCTTTCTTCACTGGCTTCCCTTTGCTTTTGCATCAATTTATCTTTCTCTCTACTTCTTGCAAGGTTTACAGTTACAGTGTTAAAAAACAGGTAAGATTTTGTTTTTCTACAATAAACACAGTCACTGACTGTTTTGTACTTCATCTCTTAATTTTGTCCTGAAGAATGAAATAAAAAGCAGCAGTGTCTAAGCATGTAGATATCAAAATCCCTACAGTCTCTGATACAAAGATGGTACATAATGTTGAGCATATTATAAAGATCAGTCTGACTTTTCTGCCTAAATTTTTGTAGGATATCTTACATTATTTTTCTAGCTACTCTAGACAATCAATATTAGAATAAACCCATTCGATATATAATTAGGATTACAACTATCATCCTGATAACTAAGAGTTTCTATCCTTCCTTTAACAAACTATGCACACAGTAAAATTTGTGTTAGTAACTGGCTTATTTGTCCAGAGACGATCGTTTCAGGCTTTATTCTGTCTGCTTCTACCTGCATCGCTCTACCTGCAGATTTGTGTGGGGAAATGCTTGTGACAAAATAAGCATTATTCCAGTGAGCACGTTAATGAGAGAAGGAGCAATTTCTACTAGCGAGGTGCTGGGTTAGAGTTCTAGCCTCAGCAGAAGAAATGGCTACCTGCAAAAAAAGTCATTCCGTTTCTTTCTGTCACAGATTATTCTTTTTCCAGTATCTGTAATATAATATTGTTGTATTGTATTATATGCATATAAGATAGACATTATGAGCAGTTAGAGAGAAAAAGCATAAGCTCTATTGCATTATCAAGCCTATTTCCTTCAGAGTAGAAGACAATCCTCTTTCTTAGCAGCTTGACTTTCCATACAGCTCTTGTAATTAAACTGAACAGGACCTGAAGGTACAAAGCACACCTGAAATTCATGACGCAACAGACATAGTACCACTGTATTAGGATTAGGGTCTTCATTGTTTCTCCTATGGGCAGATGTGGCTGGATTTGCCTGAATGCTAGGCATATGTATGATGTCTGTGTTAATAACTTTATTCCGTTTGTTTTTGAATGGTTTTTAGCTGCTGTTAATTACTGTGGTCCCAGGGCTTGTTTATTTAAGTGTAAGCAAACCTCTGGAACTCAATGGAAGTGCTCACATGCTTAAAAACCCAGCATTTGGCATTCTTTTCAGAATCCAGTCCTTGTCCTTTTTCTTGTGTCCTGCTCTGGCATAACAATTTTGGATCATTAAACTCTCCATCCTTCACCAGAAGATTTCATGCAGAGAGTATTTCTGTCCTAAGAATATTTTTTTTATTACAATGATAAAACCCTGAAAGATGAGTTTGTAATGGAAATACTGACTACTCCTTAAATGACTAGGGAACCAGAAGGCTAGGCAACACTTTAGCAAAAACAAGGGCATATTTTAAAATTAGATCTACCATTCCTACCTTTATATGGACTAGAGGAAATGAAATGGTTCATCTTCATCCCTGAAGCAAAACCAGCAATGCTGACTGTATTGCACCAGGCATGAGCTTGATCCAAACTGTTAGATATATTCGGCTTTCCAAAGATCTTGCAATCCAACTAGTATTAGACAGTCATGGGAATCCTGGAGGGAAAAACAAAATGCCACAGGAAGTGGTACCTGTGATTCAGAAGATGACATTCTTCGCACTGAGTCAGTCATGAAGCAACACCCTACTTCCCTGCCGGGGCGCTCTCTTGAAGGTATATCCCAGCACTGAGGTTCCCAGTTCTAACGTTTCCATGACATAAAATACTGGATAATGCTTGTCAGAAGAACAGCAGCATCTGTCCTGGTTCTTGGCTCTGTTACAAACTGGGTGCTTACATTAATGTTCTGGTTGCTTTAACTGATGACGGTACTTTCTTCTGTACTTTCTTCCCCTTGGTTTGTGTCATGTTGCTGGCACTCTTATAATACCTGCTGTGTTTCTAGGGGTGACTGGCTTTTCTTGATGCCCAAAGGGACTTGGCTAGATTTCAGTGACTGATGAGTTGCTGCTTAGCGGTCATACTTTTTTAGCCTGTAACATTTTTGAAACAAAAACTGAACTGGCTTTTGTGTTTGGAAAATGCCCAGCTTCCTGGGGTTCGTATCAAAATAAGAATACTACTGGCCTGAGGAGCACTGGAGATTTGTGCTATGCCAATAACTAAAAATAATCTTTACATAGCATCGCAGCCACTGAAAAGCAAAAAGTGCAATAGATAGAAGCTTCCACTCCCACTTAGAAGACATACTTAGCTTGGGCCAATTATTGTATTTTATTTCTTATGCATTATTTAACACTACCAGCAAAGTCAGCCACATGTATCTACATCAGGAGCACTCAGCATGGACTCCTGCAATGAATGAGCAGTTGCTCCACTCCTTTGCAGGCTATTTTTAAAATAAGGAATCTCTATGTTACAATTATGGAATAATAAGCATTGCAATTAATGCTAAGGACCAAAGTTCACTAGATCAAAAAAACAGAAAAAAAAGGAAAAAAAGCCCTTCATTCTCCTAAACTTAAGTTGAATTATTATCTCGAATACTATAAAGATTTATTTCCAGTGAAACCTACTTAATCAAATGCAAATTTTAGAATGTCTCCAAGGTTCAGAAACTGTGTACAAAATATCTGCTTTCTGTAGATTTTTATGGTGGCATATAATGGAAAAGCTGATAGAATTTCAGCTATTGCTTTGCTATCAAATGCTGCTCTAATTCCAAATTAACACACCTTATGTTATCTGCTAACTCAGCTGCTTGCTTGGCATTCATTATAATATAGAGAAATGCTGGCTCCTTGGTAATTTTATTAATTTTGATGCCTGAGAGTGGGTGTATTCAGTTTCTTCTTCTGTTCTAAGCATATAGCAGAAAACACCCATTTATGGATTTATTAGGAACCTGATCTTGGTAAGTACTAAGTGCCTTTTCACTTGGTTCTCTTGATTTCAGAGTTGAGAGTACAGAGTGACTCACAAAACACGTTGGCACCTGGCTGAATCATGTCCTAATCGATCTATGTGGTGCTGAGTGGTTTCAGTTGGCAAAGACTCCTGCAAACTATTGCCTTTCTTTCTTTTTTTTCTTTTTTGAATTCCAATCTAGGTGGTTTTGCAAGCCTTGACATTAGCTTTGAGTTCCAGATTCAAGTGTTTCTGAAGCATTAATGTAAAAATCCTTCAAGGTATCACATTTCCTTTGACATTCATAATGAAAACATGCAAACTAAATTTCACAAAATTTCGATGAAAGAAAATTAAGTGATGTTACTGACTTTGCAACTCAGAACAGGTTCAAAAGCTCTGTGAGTTTTAGCGGGCCTTTTGATACATGTGATGTGAGTAGGAGTCTCTTTTTAAGCTCCAAACAAAGCACACTTCATATAAACCCTAAAACACAGTCGATATTGCCATAATCAGAAATTATTTCACTCAGTTCTGTTTAGTAAGGGGACAACCTGCCTTCAGCTTTTGCCAAAACTTCCGCTAAAGTCAACAGAACATTTAAGCACTCAGCAAGCATAGCTTCTTACTTGAATTCCTCGGTTATTTTTGGCTAAAATAGGATATTTACAGTCTTCTAACATGTACCTGTGCACTTATATGTGTTGTTTTAACACCTTTATCTGAGTTGGGTTTATACTGTCCATTGACAACTATGTGACAGCTGCCTATTTGCTGATTTTGTGCCAAGATTGCAAGGGATGGAGGTGAAACCATATCTTAACGTAAGAGCTAATGTCTTAATAAATGCCAAATTTTAAGATGGTACCTAGGGTCCCATTTCAGGCATTTTTTTCTGGAGTTCGGGGTTACTTTTGCCGCAGAGCTGATTGCTACCTTCCCAAAACCTTTGCCTTGCACCAGAAAGGCCCAGAAGTTCCCTTTCAATTTGCTCAGAAGCATCCCGGACCCACAGTCCAGCTGCATGAAGAATGACCCCAAAGGGTTTAGCACCACACGCACAGCTCCAGTTCAGAAAACGCTGTTCAGGTGTCACTTCACAGTGTGGCCACCTCCATTCACATGCGACTAACTTGAGCTGAGGTAACCTAAAGTAACACTGAATTAAAGTTGTTCTCCCATATTCTTCAAAATGTTACTGAAAAGTCAGCGAGACTTAGGTCCTTCAGTGCTTTTTGGCACCTGTGAAAACCAGACTGCAGCTCTTTTTTGCACATTCATTTGTGCTGAAGGAAAATCCAGGTTTTTTTTCAATAGCAATCCCCAAGTGAGGAATGAACACAGGAAATTATGTATGCCAGGACCTCATCTACAAGTTGCATATTAAACAGTTTCTAAATGAAAAGGTGGTTTACTGTGCTATAAAATAAAGTAATCTTTTTGCAGCCCTCCACCCCAGCGGAACGAGGGGACAGGATGGAGTGTGCCTTTTCCAGTATTCCCCACCCACTGACCCAGAGCATGAAACCCACAGAGTTCTTGGAACTGCAAACAGTGTTTGAATTCAGACTAAAACAGGAAAACAGAAACTGGCCTTTTTTTTTTTTTTTTGAGTCACATCAGTCAATGCTATTTACAAAATCGGTTTATGGAGACCACAGGTGGACACTCTGACTCATTACATATGAGTACTAAATATATCCAAGACAATCTTGGAAAATCCCATAAAGAAAGAGGGAATAGCCGTCCGATTTTTATATTTATAACCTTGGTTTTTGGATGCCAGTAATGGAAATTATATTGTTTTCACAAAAAGCAGGTGAGGGACAGTAAGGGACTGAATGATTGCCAAACTGCATGTGGCTGGAAGGAGAAGGAAGGCTCTAAGCTAGACACGGAGGGGGGGTTTGTCATGCTGTAGTAGTTTGCCATTCACATTTGTGGCAGGCTGTGGTGAGGTTAGCAATGCATTCCACAATTGTCAGGAGTTAAGCAAATATTATGTCCTTTAACCAGGGTGAAGAGCACACCTGCCCAGGAAGCTGGCATAAAACTCAGTACTACCTCAATCCTGCTTCAGTCCTACATGGAGGATTTGAGTAGTACATATGGCCTCACATCCTGCCACACATTTTAGTCTCTCTGATCTTCAAAACCAGAGAGGTCCAAGGTCTGTAATATATACAGGAGTGCAGATGAAGGATCCCTTTCTGTTTGTCATCACTGAATTGTTTTGATGGATGCTTCACTGCCAAGTCTTCTCTTACTTTGACTGCTGAAGGAGAGCTATTGCTGGGCTCTCTACAGTCCCTAGCTTAGCTTTGCAAAATGTAACAGGGTGGAAGTGAAACAAGGCATATCAGTTATACCCTGAAAGCTTACTTTATACATAAGCTGAGGAACAACAGTTTATGTTAGGCGGAGCTAACTGTGCAATGAGTTATTCTAGTCTTTACTCATTCCTGAATGAGCAGTCAAGCGAATAATCTAGATGCCAAACTGCAAAATTTTTACTTATAGATCACCAAAACTATACTGTGGGTTTATAGTATTTCTTATTGCCAAATCCCAAGCCAGACTGTGTCTAGGCAGTGCGCTCCAAGCTTTGAAACAGTCGCAAGACTAGGAAGAATTTCTCTATTGTTATTCTCATGTCAAAAGTAGCAATGTGTGGGTAGCTACAAACATAGGCACAATGAGAAACTAATAATGCAAAATCAAATTAAGTAGTCATATAGTTATCATGGTTGTTATTGAAGTTCTATGGTAGAAATGGTTTTACTCCTTTATGAAGGCAATTTGTATAAATGGTTCGTTGGCTGAAAGGATATAATAGGAATGTGCTTGCTAGCTTTCTGCCTCCTAAGATCTGCTGATCTGACTCAGCCTGCTGATCCTCTAGCAAAATAGATGCAATGTCAGAAAAGTCACTCTTCCAGTACCCTGAGTGACTAAAGTATAGAAGATGGAGATGGAAATACCCACCAAGCCTATCTGATTTGACTCACTGCAGTCAGACTCCAAAAAATACTCTATTAGTTCCATGTGTCTCTGTAATGCTCCTTTCAGCCTGCTGCTAAAGTGTTTCTAATGGCAAATTCTATTTCTTCGCTGTCTTTGCTTTCAAAGGATTTTATTCTTCAGCATGCTACACCAGTTCCCATTCGTTCACCTTTAATACTACCTACTTCAATAGACTTAAAGCAAAATAAAACATTGTTTGAAATATTCAGGATGTTGTTGTTGTTGTCTGTTGAATTTAACTCATCACCAGTGCAGAAGCAAACAGCACAGCATAAATGGAAAAGTTTATTGCAAAACCAGAGAGATGGCAAATTAGTATCCCTTTTTCCTCTAGAAGAATGAGCTTCTTTGTTTCAACATTAAGTCCAGCAATTTCTACCAACTCACTGTCTGCAAATCTTGGTTCTGCATTGATCGTCATAGTCACATGAAATTATTTAACAGGTATTTTGTTGCCAAGGTCACATGAAATAAGTTAACGAAAATTTAAAGGAAAATTTGCCAGCTCATCTCTCATTAAAATACTGTTCTGGCTTAAAAGAACCTGCTGAGTTGTAAGAATGAGTGGAATTGGGCATTTTCCCACTAATAAGACAGCAATAACAAGGAAGAATGCTTGGCTGTGTTGTTTGGTAAATGAACGACACATCCATGAATTTTATATGTTTATGTTCTTAGACGTTTCATGATGATTTAGTTCTGCAGTTAGTTTTAAATTACCCTGTGCAGGAAAATCACATAGGTGGTCTGCAGCCTCCCACTAAGCCTTTAGTAAGAACCCCCAACAACAGTAAAAGGAAATGTAAATCTTTTTTTATGGATGAGGTGGGAAGAAAACTTTTTCAGGTTATGGATAATTTTATTAGCATAATTGTGTTTCATTTAAAGCTTTGCAATGGCTCTTCACTGCAATCCAGCTCCACCCTAAGCAGACTTTGGCCTATATTACAAAGCAGTGGCACTGCTGGAAGATTTACTCTTTCATGAGGCAGAAGGGTCACAAGACAGAAAAGATTTGAGTGTTTCGATACTGAACATGTGGAAGGCAGGCCTGCTTCAAAAGGAGAAGCAGTAATGTTGGATCAGATGCTTTGGGTCATCAGCAGCTTGGTAGCTAGGAAGGGATCCGCAGAGCCCGGCATGTGGCTCTATGGCATGTCCACAGTAGCATGCAGAAAATGGAAGAGAGATTCAGACCTGAAAAGACTCTTCAGTCCAGGAGAGCAGTGGCTGTGCAACTGCAGCATGGTGGTGAGGGCATTCATGTAGGAGCCTTGGGGTTCTCACTTTTCTTGTAGTCCAGTCATTGTGTGAAGAAAAAAACTGCCAGACATAATCTTTTAGGAAAAGGACTTGAATCTCCGTTTGGCAGAGTGCCCTAGCTGCTGTGTTACTGACTCTAGCTCCCCTCGTTGCTGTCTCTCTGGCCTCATGGAGCTCAAATTTGGGTTGCAGAGTGTTCCTGTAGGTAAAGTGTGTTTCTCACTCAGTGTCCTATGGCTGAATAGTCAGACTCTCTCGTGTGAAGCAAGAGCTGTGGGTTGAGAGGCACTCTTAGACCACATAAGGTCCACAAGCCAACTGTCCTGCTTGGGCAACCAATGTAAACTCTGGATTACGGTGCAGTTTCCTTCCTCCTGCTATCTTTCAGTGAAGGTAGCTATGACGGCTAATCTCCATGCGCTCTCCTTGCATTGAGTGCACTCTAAGCACACCTAATAAATCAAGCAATTTATGGCTGCGGTTTCCTTATGTGTGAATCCCAAACCACCTTAGGCAGGAGATGGACTTCCAAATGCTGGTCTCAGCCAAGGCAGTGGTTCTTGTGAGCATAAGTAATAACTAGAGGTGGCCAACCAGCTGCAGGTGCACATATGGATTAAGTGCAGCTTTTCTGGATCACTGCATGGAATGCAGGGGTCAAACACCGTACTTTTAGTTGCATTTTAGGAGTCAAAAGAGCTCTCCTTCATTGCAAAAGAGTTCTGTCACCCCATGTGTGAACAGCTGTACTCACTCTTCTTGTTTAGATATTAAAAAAGAATACAGTTATTTAGATGGCTTCTGAGGCCCAGAGTTTATCTAAGTGAGTAAGAAATTTTCTGTATTTTGATAAACAAGAGACAAGGCATTTTCAGGAGAGTATTATGTCTGTTCTAGTTTTAAAGGCAGTGGCCCTTTGACTGCTCTGACTGCTCTGTGTGCTTAAAATGAGACCACACTGTGTGTCAGCAAAATGGTTGAAAAAACAGATTATCTACCAGACAGTGTAAAGTTGGACTCTCCAAAGTGTTTTAAGCGAAGCTGAGACACCACAAAACTTCAGTTCAGTACGAATTGTTCTTTGTGCTGCTTCCATTAAGAAAAAATGCGCAAAGTATTTCCTTTGCTGAACACAAAAATTCCTCTCACTTTTGCTGCAAAAGATTTGGGTTTATTTCAAAGGCTTTATTTTTTAAACAGTAATAATTTCTTGCTAGGCCCTTTGTGTGAGCCTGTGTATACCTATATGATTTTTTAAATTAATGGGTTACAATATTAACCTTTTAAAATTTACCACAATAGTGTACTACTTAAATTCCATTCCATTCAGACCAACCACAAGTCTGATAAGAACCTGGATAAGTTTCTCCTCTGCCTAGTTTATTAAATCTGAGGAGAGGGAGGTTTGGATTTGGGGGCTTTTTTGCCAGTAGCAAGAAAAGGGTTATTTTGTGACTCGATGACTCCCGGCCTTGCCGAAGGTCAAATAGAGAAGGTGTGATAGAAGGAAACCTTCAAGTCCTGGTCCCATAATATAACCACTGAATCACCAGGAAAGAAAGGGGAAGAAACCTGCTCGCTGTAGTGCCTGCCTGTGGGTGGATCGCTCCCATCCGCCTTCACCGAATCCAAGGCATGCTCTGCTGCATGGAGAGCACCCAAGGTTCTGGAAGCCACTACCTTGCCGCATTCACGTGGTTGGATTGACACTCTTCACTTTCTTCCTCTCTCTACGGAGACCACTGGTCTCAAGCCATGAATCAAGAAAAGGTCACTACTGAAAACCAAAGTGGGCTTGTACTTAATTCTTGAACATTTAGTCATGAATTCCCTTGGTGTAGATCCTAGCTCCAGCGGTAGTGACAAGACACTGCCATAGCACTGAGACCAAAGAGGAAAAAAAAAAAAAAAAAAAGCCTAAGCGCCAGGAAACTAAATGATAAGATCTGCATTATTTGTTGTCCCCTGCTATCTCTCTCAGGCAGCTACTAAATATCATTGAGCTTAAATTCCCAAGGAGAGGTCCTGATTAACCTTTTTCCAGAATATACAGGTATCTCATAAATGGAATGTAACATTATGCTTTTCATTCTCATAGAACCTACTCAGTGCTCATTTGTTGAGTAAATTACACAATATGAATTGTTTACTCAACTTTATTGGTTACATTAGTGAAATGTTGCACCTTTTTTTAAAGTAATGCAAAGCAGGATTGATGTATTTTTCCACGTGCCTTAGGCCACAATAATTAACAGCTTATGCATCTCAGCACTTTCTTTTTTCTTCCTTTTATTTTTAAGAAAACACAATGGAAATTCAATACTCTGATCCATATTCTCACTTCTACCCGCATTAGTTCTCACAGCTGTCAGATTTCATTTGGAAACTTCCCTTCTTCTGTCATCAAAGAATCATGTCAATATTCCACACAACCTGATGCATCCTCTTACCGCTCCATCTAAAGTTCATAGAAAACAGATGTCAAATACTAACCAAAGCGTGAACAATTACAACCTTTGGGGCCTGGAAACAGTGCAGTTTGCAAAACATGTTGTCTTTATTATAACTTACATGAATAGCCTCGGAGTGAAAAGGCTGGGTGTGTGCAATGATCTCACACACAAGTTATTACCTCTAGGATACAAATGTTGAAGGAATTTTGGAAATGAGTTTCCCTCACGCACTGGAAAGAGCACAAACAAAAATAAGTCTGAATCCAAGACCACACTTAGGATTTTCCTGTAAGGAATATATTATGGAGAAAACTGGGAAAGTGGGGAACTTGTATCTGAGTTGGTTTTAGAAAACAAACAAAAAGGAAAAAAAAAATCCCAGCTGTTAATGCAACATTTTTGTTTATTTGGCTCTCCAGTTCCATGGAATGTAGCTATAAGTTTACAAACAATTAAAAGAGTATTCAACAAGAAAAGACTGAAGGTCCATTGAGTTTCTTTAACCAGAAAATGCTGTCACCAGTCAACAACTTGCCCAGGACAGGAAGAAGGCTGTTGTGAATTCCAGTGTGAATTCCACTGCTTAGTGGATTTAAATCCCTGCCAGTTGCTGGTGAAGTTTAACCTTGGGATATCTTGATCAATACTTTTCCTGTAGATGAGGCTCTTGCCTTGCTTGAAGGCCATTGCTTGAAGATATTCATTAGATCTGGTCCAATTTTAGTATCTTTAATACCAAATTCATTATGGAGTGATACACCAGGAGTGACTGTAGGAAACCAGAAAAACGGGGCCACAATTAGTTGTGGCCCTTGGCTGAGAACTTGCAATGGCTAAAGTGATTGCCATTTTTGATTGACTGCCAGCCATTCTTGGAGAAAACAGCACCACAGAGGGCAATTAATCCTGTTTGCTTATTTTCTGGCAGCCTGGAAAATATACTGGGCCACTGAAGGAGAGCCAGAGGCTGGTGTAATCTTCAAGAATTAGCAATAACATGCTGTGGCATGATGTTAGAGATGGGACTGAATCCATATTAACTTTGTTATACTCACAGAGCATGGAGACCACACACACTAGTATTTTCCTATACACTCATAAATGCCACTCAGATTCTGGCATCAAACATCATCTTTTATTTTATTTTATTTTATTTTATTTTATTTTATTTTATTTTATTTACTTAACTTCATTTGATTTGATTTGATTTGATTTTTATTTTCTTTCTTTTTTTTTTCATCACTTTTCCCCCAAGTTACTTCCCTTCCCCTCAAGCCTGCCCTCTAAATTTCCTGTGCCTGAAGAACACATCTCCTTCCATCTCCCGTTTCCAACTGTTTGGTAGCAGCCCCAAATGATCAAGACACAGACAGATGGACTGTTCTTGGTGTTAGTCCCAGGAATGAAGCTTTGGTTGCCAGTGACTTTAGTTTCATTGGAAGAGGCAGCTGCTATCCTTCAGCCAAGTGGGAAATTTAAATGATTTGGGGACAATGAGTTCACCCAGGAGAGAAGGGGTGGAGAAGACAATGTCTTGGCACAGTGACTTTCTTTTGTGTTCAGAGAGCAAGTGCCTGGCCTAGGCCATGCTGGGAGGTCCAGATTAACCCAGAAATGACAGAAACAAACGGTCCTTGAAACATGATTTGGAGCAGAGCCTACGGTTTGCAGTGTGTATTTGCAGTGCACATGTGATAAATCCTAGAAATGGTTGGAAAGGACCTCTGACTGCAGCAAATGGTTGAGTCTTGCTTTAAAGTACTCAGAAAAGATGAAAAGGCCCACTGGAAAAATTGACTGGATGCTGAGAATGATAGATGCTATATTACTGCTGGGAAATTTAGTACCTGGTACTGTCCCTGGGACAAGCAGAGGATTTGCTTTGCTTAGATAAAAGCACTGTGTGTATATTTAAGAGCCACAGCCATCTGTGAACTTGCTTCTTGATTCCACAAAAAAGGATTGGTGTAGCCAGGAGAAAAATTATTGTTCTAGATGTGCATCTGGGTTTCTTTCAGCTGACTCAAAGGAATCTGCAGAATAAGGGGTCTATAGGAAGATGCTCCCCTGCCATTGCCAAACTACTCATAGGATGTGAGTTAATATAAACTCATATATAGACATAGGACTCCACATGTGCATTTGCCTAAGCTTCCTGAACTGGCTGACATGAATGTTGCCCTCTCCCTCTTTTTTTGGAGAAGACAGACTCTAAACTCGGTCTGCATGACCCTGCACTTTGAGCTACTTGAAAATCTGAGCTTTGCTACTTCCTCCATATCTAATCAAGAATTTCAAACCTGTGTTTTGTGACTACTTACTGCTTCTTAGATCTGCTAGGTGAGCACTATTAGGGGAAATAGTAAAAGCATCTCTGCAGGGAGAGATTTTTCTTCTCTGTTTCCTGAAAAATGGCCTCTGGCCACTATTAGGAGAAAGTGATTTTCTGTGTGTAAGCCTTCTTCCTGGTGTTACTGGCAAAAACAAGGGACAGGTTTAAATAGCTCCTGGGTGGATCTTCTTTTGAAACCGATGTCCCCAGCTCAAGTTCGCCTTGAGACCTTGTGCCCTCCTGATGTGCCCCTAATACACAAAACATCATTGCCTCCAAGTACAAGAATTTATAGGAAACTGATGGAACTGTGTTAGGAGGAGAAGGAACACAGCCTCAGTGGGAGAAAACAGCAATACATCTATATGAACGATAAATAAAGTGTTCTCCCCTGGTAACTTCGCCAGGAATTTGTTAATTTGGTTTCCTGTCTCCTGGTGTAAACATCCAATAGCAAATGTCCTTTAACCACATGACTTCATCCTTCCGTGTCTGCTAACCCTCTCTCACAGTGTGGTGTCAGTGGGTATAATAGGCTTAAAGTCTTCAGGTGTACTTGGGGAGCCTCGCCCTAAACCTCTTGGAAAGCTTGCCTGGTTCTTTCCTAAGGCTTTTATACCTACCGCAGCTCTTGTGATTTCAGCTTTGTTTGACGAGGGGGAGAAGTTACCAGAGTTTGTTCAGGACTGGGGCTGTTCCCCGTGGCTCCAGCAAAGCCCCTTTACACTGGCAGCCCTGGCGGAGCCTCTCTCTGCTGCCTCCTGGGTGAAGGCCAGGACATCTCTTGGATTCCCATGGGGGATCCAGGGGTGAGAACAGGAGTGGAGGACTCCAGAGCTAGAAAGGATCCTCGAAGGGCAATCAATACTTCCTGCTGTCTCCAGATAAATCAGTATATCTGACAAAATTTTATCCAACTTCTTCTTATACAGACCAAATGATGCAGAAGCCATAGCTTCTCCGCACAGTCTCTTCCAGTATTTAAGTATCCTTCAGGCAGATGTTCAGCCTACCTCTCTCTTGTTGCCATTTAACTTCATTTCTTCTTCCTCTATGCTCAGTATGAATAGCAAACAGCTAATTTTGATGTTACTTTTTACATTTTTGAAGATTTATCCACTTCATCTCTTCTCCAGACTGAAGGAATCCCAGTTCTTTCAGTCCTTTCTTTGCATAATGCTTCATCCCTCTCCCTGTCATTTGTCCGTTCAGTTGCTGGTTTTAGTTGACAAATAGCTACAAAAATTCTCAAAAAGCCCTTGAGAGATTCTGAATAAAAATCGTATAATCTATGTGATCATCATCTCCTTTATCCACACTTAAACGGGAGAATGAGGTATGGGTAAAAAACAACCCAAGACACAGATAATACAAAACATATGTAAAGGAGGTTTTAAGTCTCTATTTTGTAGAGACTTACAGCTCTAAAGCTGTTTTAGCCGTGCAGCTATTTTCATCTCTGAAAGTCTAGTAAGCAGAGAGGAGCAGCAGCTCTAAAATATGGTGGGACTACCTGAGTCTAGTGCAACTGGCACATAATCTCCATCATGTACTCTCTGGCACTGTGCTAAAGTCAGGAATGAGGGAAAAGTGGGACTCGCACCCAAAGATAACCAAGAGTAGGCCACATTTCTCATTGTTCATCCCTTTTACTCTAGGGCTTATATCCATGCATGGTGGTGGATAGCTCTATGGCCATTCCTCTTTCAGCTCCTCCAGGAGTAGTTCTGTGTCCTCTAGAGCAATAGGTCCCAAACTTTATCGACCCATGACAAAACTGACCAAACGGATGTTCTGGAGCAACATCATTTATTTTCCCTGTCAACTTGGATTTTAGTGGCAGCAGCATCCCCTGGAAGTTGGTGAGTCTGTAATATTACCTGTAAGCCACTCCTCTAAAGCTCTGGCTACAGAGCTTGCATACCATTTGCTGGTATAGCCAGGTCTTCTGAAGTTGTTCCCTGTAGCATTAGATTTAGCCACGGGCATAAATATAGATAGTTGGAAAGGTATATTCCTGGTTAAGACTGAATATGCATGATGTAAAGAATTAGGTGCTTTCCAAGCCTAAATTTATAAAATGTACCATGCTGTATTTAGCAAATCTGTGGAGAGAATGAAAGAACATTTACCAGCAGATTGGGTGAATCAAAATGTTAGGGTAGTTTTTGACAAGCATTATTTAACCAGCACCATTGCTAATATGCATTTTCAATGTAGTAGGAGAAATGGAAACTGGTCATATTTCAGTGAAACCCTCTATTAGGGAAACATTTATAATTTCTACCCAGAGTACATGTGTAACAAGATAGTGATGTTACTGTGGGTCTGAATGAGTCACAACCCTGTTATACCAGTATATGGATCAGAGAAGGTGCACAACTGTGAAGATTTTCCTTTGGCTTTGTGCAATATCTACAGGCTCATCTCTTTTTCTGTTTGCCAACATCAGATCTCTTCCTGGAAGGGAACATGGGAGAGGTCTCTGATCTCTCCCCAAAGTGGGGTTTGAGAGCTTTGCCAGACACCTACCTATTCCACTTCATTGTTTTGAGAGGGATTAAAGAGGTAAGCGTGCTGAACTAGCCTGAACTTTCTTCTTGGGTAGACACGCGCCAAGTAAATATACACATTGTTTTGGTCTATACAGCAATATTAAGAGTCATAAGCTTTTCTTATTCTGTTTTCTTTTTTCTTTTTTTTTTTTTTTGATGCCATAACTTTGGGAAGGGACACTGGGATTTTTTCCAGTGCTCTTTTGAATATATTGTTATCTGTGGGTTGACTCTTGAAGCCCAGAAAACTGTCACAGATAAATGGAAAAGTTATTTATAATATATTTTTGTTCAGCCTTTATTTTGACATATTAAAATTGTTCAGCAAAATGTACAACATTGGTGCCAGGGAGAGAGACAGAGTCAAGTTCCTATGAGAGCCTGGACTCTGAGTTTCTATCGGACACTCAAGAATAGTAAAATCCAGTCTGTGCTCAGAGGGAAGTATCTTGTTGACTGAGAAGACTGACAAAAGGTTTTCCTCCCTGAGACAAACTGGAAACCAGAATTACTTTGCTGTGTTTCACCTCCTTACAGGGTTACGACCTGCCCTAAAGTAAGGTACTTGGAAATTTGTCAAATGTTCATATTTGGTATCCAAGACATTTTTTAGCCTCCTATCCAATACAAGTCTAGCCAGAACAAAACTTCTCAGACCTATTTTGAGAACATGAGTTAGTCATACCAGTAACAATGTGTTGAGGGTGAAGTTCCTCTTTCAGTGCAATTATTTCATGAGTTTGCCACCCCACATCAGAACAGATGCTTATTTTACAGTATGCTGACATGGCTAGACCCATAACTACTAAGAAATGCCACTGTGTGGAGACAAAGTCATGATATTTTAGAAATCCTCCATTAAAAAGAAAAATCTTCTGAATAACACCTGTTGGGAAGATCATATATTTGTTAAATTAAGAGAAATATTTTGAGAATGAGGCCATAAAAATGATGACTGAAAGACAAAGATAGATACATTCCAGTCAGAAATGAGGGAAGAACACTTAAACACTTAAGAGAAGGAGATTTAACCTTCACAAACAAAATATCAAACGAAATTTTCACACCAATACTTTCCTGGGGGATTATGTTATAGTCAAACATAATTTGTTAGCAGTAATTAAGTGAAATTCTCTCTACTGTGTTATGCAGGAGACAAGGCTTTGTGATCTAATGTTCTATTCTGGCCTATGAATCGTTTAAATATAACTAGCTATTTTATACATTTTTTTTCCTCCAATTCAACATAGTTTAGCAGTTAGTCAAGACAGAATTTGGTTATTCCTAGTAAGGAAGTGATAGATAAATGTGGGTAGCGTTTACTTGAAGATTTCAATGGTCTACACATCTTGATGTGGTTTCTTTCATGGTTTTGCACATGAAGGACTTTGCAGTGTGTGGGACATGACTGAGCTCATGGTCTGAGGTTATACTGTATTATACCCAGTTCTTACCAAAAAATAGAGGGCTTCTTTGAATAGGCTGCAGGAATCCTTTACCAGGGAGATCACCACATGGGGTCTTCTCCTTTGATGTTGTGTTTTGCATTGTGAAATTTCCACTGCGTGTGGAGACAATAAAGGTCAAATTATCAATCGGGTAGAAAGTGCAGATGGAGGGCATGGAAGGCCAACAGCAGCTCTGATCTCATGGTTAGTTCTCTAGCTGCCCAGGACTCTGCAAATGTTGGAAATGTTGGGTACGCTGGGTACATGACATCTACCAAGGATCTACCTGGGCAACAGAGGACAGAGTCTCCTCCCCAGGAAGATGTGAGGTCCCTCAGTTTCAGGTATTCAGAGCAGAACGAGTACCAGCCTCTTCCCAGCAAGCTCCAGCTTACAAAACCCTTTGGAAAACAGCGATCCTAAACTTGCCTCTTGCATCACCCTTTCTCATTGTGCTTCATTGCGACACTGCCATTAATGCCATTAACAAGATTTGTTTTCAGTGCTTTGATATCCTTTATTGTGGCAGGGATTATGCCTGTTACATGTTTTCCATTTACTGCACTATACAAAAGAGAATAGATCATCATCTAGCAGCCTTAAAATACTGTTTTATTTTTATAATATATTATGAGAACACCTTCATCCATTAAACCATGAGAGGGCAGCATTCTCTCTATCATTCATCTCCTTCTGCTGGGAAATTAACACAGACTTTTTCAACATTCATCACGTAAACCACGAAGAAGTGTCATATATAATTCAGAGCTTCGTTCAATATTCTTTGTAATCAATAGGAATGTTTCCCCTGATTTAAATAGGTGTTGGACTGAGGTTTTAGTTGTTCAAAATGACATCAGGAAGAACTGTCTGCATAATTTACATCAAAAGATAGTGAAAATAAGCAGCCAGGAAATAATTTTGGTGGTGGTTAACCATTGGAACAAACTACCAAGAATACCGGTGGATTCTCCATCTCTTGATGTCTTTGAATACAGACTAGATGACTCTGGAAAAACTGCTGGGTTCAATACTGAAGTATCCGAGTGGTGTTCAGTGATGTGCATTGCATAAAAGATAAGCTGAAACTACATGTATGCAGAGAAGATAAGCCACACTTTTTTTTTTTAACACTGTTGGCAATTAATTGATGGAGCAGCATCTGAAGGTTTCAGAGAACAATTTTAAAATCAAAATCTGATGTATTTCCACATGATCTTCTCTAAGTCAGTTCAGAGCATAGGCGTGTATTACACAAGCAATCAGGTTTGCTAAGCAAAATGATTCTCTGGCTCTGGAGTCCATTAATCTGTTATTTCCTTCTAGCTCTACAAAGCCAATACAATAGTGTCAGTACAAAATTTTACAGCTGTCCTCTAAACAACGTGCACTATTGCAGCAATAAGTGATTGTTTTTTTAAAGGAATTAACTGTGCATTTTTTTTGCAAAATTAGAGCATCTTAAGATGGAAAGAGGTTTCAAAATGGGGAAATTGAATTGTTTTCGTCCAAATTGTTGATACGGATATAACTTAGGTCACAAGAAACTTCAGATTTTTAGCCAGATGAATATTTAGAGAGCTCACAATGTCAATCCAGTTTAGAATGGCAAATGCTAACTAGCATTCTTACTGCAATTTCAGCAGAGAAGAAGGGTACTTAATGGTCATGGAAACCAAGCTTTTCTTTCCTTACTACTTGAGGTGGTGACCCAGCTCTGACCTCCTCGGGTTTGTGATGAAATTGTATTTTCTTGTTTGTTTACTTCATCTCCTGCTGATGAGGGAAATTCCTGTATGTCTCTTATTTACTGTATTTCAGTCATTTCAACACCCCTAAAATGATGCACAAAGTTTTCTCTGTGAATATATAAGAGGGACAAACTGTGGTTTCACAGAAATGTCATGGGACAAATGCAATGGTGGGCAAACATACACGCTTCAGAAAGAGTGACGTGTCCAGAGCAACCATCCAGCATGTGAGAAATTAAAATATCTCCAGAAGGGATGACAATAAAGGAAACAAAAATGTTACTTGATCAGAAAAGCATCTACCTTTACATTTCATTTGCATTTTCTTTCCTTGTAATGGGATTTTGAGATGCACTACTTAAAATGATTTCCCATTGTTTTGGAGAGAAAGTTGTGCCTATCTGTGTTTTTTAATTAGAACCATTATAAAGGAAAATGTTAATTTTGTAAGTACATTTTAAGGCTACTAAAGGGTGTTAGAGTTTGTTAACTTGAAATATTTTTACATCTTTACTATGACAAAGAAAAAATGTGAGGTATTATTTAATTTCCTGTAACTTGCAGTATAAAAACAAACTCAGTAACAAGTGAGCTTTGTCAGGGCAGCTGTATATTTCTCTTTTTTTGTAGAAATAACATAGCTGAGTCCATGCTAGCCTACAGTTTAGCTAGGGTTTGAATTATCACTTTTTCACTGGACCTTAAAAAGCTTTTTTCTCCATTGTTAAATTTAATTCTGAGGTTCCAGTTTCAGAAGCCAGTTCATAGTGTGAGTAACCTATTCAAATCAGTGGACCTACTCATGCACTTCAGTTGAACGTGTGCTTCCATATCTCAGGAGTGATGGCTTTACGTACAGTGAAACTAGCTGGTGTGTGTGGGACAGGCATATTATTTGAATCACAGCTAAGTTTTGCTTTGCTGTCAGAGAGAGTGCCCACCATACTTAACTGATGTGTGGGATGATCAACCTATTGATTACAGTAATATTCAAGAGGCCACAGCCCCATTGTGACTGGCATAAAACAGGGAAGTATAAAATGCAAATAACCCAGACAAGGCCCAAAAGAAATGATGCAACATACAAGCACGATGAACAAGGTAAGAGCAGCAAGTGATGTAATAACTCTGTGTTTCTTCCTTTTTTGGGGGAAGATCGGGTAAGTTTGGGGAGGGAGGGGCAAAGCTGCTTGAAGATGTGGAGAGCAAGATACGGAGAGACCAGAAAAAAACAGCAACTCACTATGGAGCAATGAAAATCCGCTCAAGAGCATGCAGAGGTCCTTGGTACAGGTTGTGCTTCTAATGGCCAGACCAGCCCTCTGAATCTAGCCCATAACGCCATATGGCAGGCAGAGGAGAGATGGGGACATGACCACGTCGTCTGTTTGCTGTTGCGGATGATGAATCTCCTTTGCCATCCGTCCTTGTCTGTGTGCGTGGCTTAAGTTTGTTTTTCTGCTTCCTGTGCTGTGCAGGCTGTGGAAGGCCATGGATTTTGACTCATTTTAGCAGTCATCTGATATATTCAACAGGGAGGCTATTTTGCTAAATAAGCTACAAAGCAAAGCACCAAGAAGCATATTGCAGCGAAATAAAATACAGACTCTAAATGAAATAGTAGTTTTGAATAAATCTTTCCGTTGTCATAGTCAGTGCACTAAATGCCAAGGCCTGTCAGCACCACTTCTTAGTTACCTACCCGAGGTAATTATATAGCTCTTCTCATTGCAGAATCCAATGCATCACCATTTTAGGTATTAATCTGTTAACAATCCCAGCTTATGACTTTTTCCTCTAACAGAATGAAGAATCAAGGCAAAAATAAATAACAGATCAGATTGTGCAAGGTATTCAGATCTCATCTCTGTTTGCTGGGCCAAAACAACTTGGAGATCATTTTGAGTGTCTTGCTGGGATTGCACAAGAGAGAGGGTGCCAGGGCAGAGGGCTGGAGCCAGCTCTTTCAGGAGCCTAATGGTGGGCCACCCTTCCTTTTGTGGAGGAATGGCCTTGGGGAAGTAATGCAGTTTCTCCCTTGTCCTTTTAAGTATATGCTCATAATCCCCAGGCAGTGCTAATCCCCATAGGCATGAGGCCCAGCATTCAATTTACCAAACACTTGTAAATACAGCATGCCACCCACATGCAAGATTTATAAATAGCAAATTTGCTGCATTTAGTTATGGAACTGTGATGCCTTTTATCCCTTCAAAACTTCAAATTCTGCTTGCAAGCAGAAACAGCAGCCGCTTTGTCCTCAGGGTCACAGCATCCGTACAGAAGAGAGTCAAGCCATGGGTTTATAGGGAAAGTTCACTTCTGCCCTTTTGTGTTGCTATCTAAGTGTATTTTTATTCCAACTGAACGTGTAAGTGCTTTTCTGGGTGGACTGGGAGGAAGAATGTAACCACATTTCAGGAGGGATATGGGGCGATCGAGAAAGGGGATGTCACTGAGTGGAGCCTTCCGCTATCACAAGCCACACATCATATGATCCCTTTCACAAGCTTCATGGTTTACTGAAATAAAACATTGTGATATCAGTTTGGTCCCAAATTGCATCCTGTGCACCACAATGACTTCAACTGGCAATAGCTTTAAATAATTTAAGTATTTGGGCTTCCAGAACTAATATTATTCTTGAAAAAAAGTATCTTTTTTTCTCAATTTTTCTTCTATTTTCCATGGGTGGGCCCTTTCTGTTCTCCTCGTGCATTAAAGGCCAAAATTTGCTCTGGTAAATTTACCTGGAAAAATCTATTTACTTTAAGATTCTGCCATTGTGAAAAGGTCCTGTTGTATTTAGTAACAAATACTCAAGCAGGTCCTATAAAAAAGTATTCTGCTTCTGCAAAATCTACTCTAAAAACCCTTTAGAATTTATTCATGACAGTCTGTAAGGTTTTATTTTTTAACTACTATATCACAAGGATGTAATTTTGTATTAAAATTTAACAGCTCAAAAAGTGTATGAAAAGATAATCATTTTCTATTAAATGCTAAAGGACTTTTCTCCATGAGGATATAAGCAAGCCCTACAGGAACTATAGCTTTGCGGCAGAAGGATTTTTCAGGCTTAGAGAGCTTGGGGGAGGGTGTTTGAGTGCATTAGTATTCACTCCACATTCTTGCCTGCTGTTCCACATGCTCTGTTTTGTGCCTCAATAAACTGCTCTGGATGCAGATCAAAATTATTTAAAAGAATTCACAGGGAAAAAAAATAACAGAGCAGCAGTTTCTATGTATTTCCACATTGCCTTCATTTTCACTGACATTTACTGTTAGCCTTTTTATAGCAATATGAAAAAAGGAGTCAGAAGCAGAGAAGGAAAACACTTTTACTGATAAGAAATGCTTTCATATTTTAGAGAGAAGTTCTCAAAACAAATCAGAGTGCTCTTAGCTTTCCGTGTGCATTCAGCGTAAACAATTTAAAGAAGAACCATTGAATTCTTTAACTGAAAGGACATTTAAAATTATTATTATTCTTTCTTGTTTGCAATATCTGCTTATACATAGGAAAAAGCATGTTCATCTCTGCTGTGTTAATCCTTTTTAATAGGGAGAACATTCCCTTCCTCTCTGTTTATTTTTTACTTCTCAGACTCTGGTGTCTTAAACCAGTCCAAGGGCAGCCCTAGTCAAGGAGCCATATCCCCAGCTCCCTGAGCTAAAACCAGCTGCAGGAACATGCTCAACAAAATTTCATGAAAGATCCAGTGGATAGGATCACCTGCAATACATGCATTTATCAAGCAAGTTCCCCTTTGCTCCTGCTAAAAAATTGGTTTCCTATTCGCAGCCTTGAGGGGCCTTAAATATTATTGTTCACTAAGACAAACCTAGTTCATGGCCTACCACCACAGACTGTGTGCTGCTCTGCAATTTTTTCCATCGTAGTGATACTCTTGAATCCTGATTCAATGGGAATGTGGTAATACGCAAAATTATCTTGCAGTACAAAGTTGTATTGCTTACTCTGATAGCAGACCAGACGAATCCTAGAAATATGAAAGTCTCTAAAGATCCCCATGCAAAAGAAAGAACAAGGGCTAAAAAGCTGAAGGAGAACCTCAAAGGCAAAAATACCCCAAACCCTGGCAGCAGACAAGCTCAGAAGGAAGCCTAGAGGGAAGCCTAGAGGATTTGTTAGAGAAGTGAATAAAAGTGAATTCAAGGAAGAGTTATATCTTGCACATGCACATACACACAGAGAAGTCAAATGTTCAGTGGTTACAATTCCTGTTGTGTGAAATATAGCAAACTCACGGTGCTAACTGAGGCACAGCATGGTAGATGCAACACCCTCAAATCACCAGCATTCCCCTGTGGACAAATTGTGTCTGGACGATCTTTTTGAAAACATCTAGGTTGAACTCCTGGTCCCTGGAATTTGTGCTGTTGTTTTCAGGGAGCCACACTGCCGTGCCTATGGGGAAAGGGATTAAATATGCATGAAATTGCGAGCATAGTTTGGCTTCCATCAAAGCTTGATTTAGCTCAGTTGTCAGCCCTGAATAAGAAAAATTAATAACAATAATTAATAATTCTGTTAGCACAGTGAGTAAAGAGCAGCATGCATGACAACTGCTAACTCCATGGAAACTTCAGTACTGTAAGAGAGGGCTGTACAATGCATTCCTCGCTGCTGAGGGGTAAAACAAGCTTTGCAAGGCCCTGATGGACTAAACAAAAGAAAATGTCTGGCCGGAGGGAGCAGAGGAATGTCCAGGAGCATCCATCGGCGACATAGCCCAGCCGCCCTTCTGGACTGCCTCTCCTCAGGAGTCGGAAATTCTTTCCACCTTCTCCCTCCTGCACTTTCTGTTTTTGAACCTTCTCTGCCAAGAAAAGGACAAAAGCTCTATTATGCCTGAAGTTTGGCCACAGGCAAAAGTACCTAAAAGATGCTTTGGAGCGTTTACTACATAAGCATGTGCTATTTCTACAGAAGACGTGGCAAGCTTCCTGAATGACTACCGCCATCTCCCACGAATTGCATATTCCTTTTGTGTTACTTCACAAAGGTCCCTCCTTTTTTTCTTGGCTTGCACCACTGCACTGCCTTTGAAGCCAACAACTGCAGAGCTGACATCGTAGGAGGAATTTGAAACAAATGTTGATAGCATTTTTGGGGAGGAAATGTTCATTTTTGCCACATTTATTGTGATTGTTTCTGTGTATAGTCATAATTGGGGCTTTTGGTGGGTGGTGCTGAACAAAGGCAAAGGAAGGCAGTGTACTTTCCTAAGAAACTTCAAAACTTAAGAAGTACAGCATATAGAAGGCAGAGAAGTACGTTCAATTTTTATGCATATATACATATACTATATACATAAAAATAATCCTTCACTTATAGTAGCCTGACCTAGCTCTCAGATGCTTGTCTTACAGGCAGTGGATTGCTCTCAGAGAGGATGGATGAACTAGAAAGTGAAGAGTCTTCAAACTTCATTCAAGAGCAGTGACATATGAAGAGAAGACAGCACTGGTGAAGACACAGAGATGGTTGTGGGAAAACGGGCAAGCTGAGGCTCACCTCAGTCATATAGAGAAAAAAACAAAAGCCACATGAATAGAAACACCAAGAAAATTAGCAAAGGAAAAGAAAGGACCACATACCTCTCAAACATGAAGACAAGAAGCTTTAACTAAATTCAGCGAGAAAAGGAGAGGTTATTAGAGAGATTCAAAGGATCATGGTATTGATATGCCACAGGGCAGTCAGAAGCTTTTTATAAATAAGGACAAAAGGAATGCACTATACGTCTGAAATTACTGGATTTGTAATGTTATCTACATACCTCACAGGACTGGCATAAGGATCACTCAGTGTGTGAAAGTGGAAGGTATTGCTTATATACCTAATATTCTTATTCCAGCTGATTTTCTTAAATGTCTGCACTCTCTCATAGTGCTTTTTCTGTCAAACTTTTTTCAGTAAAAGTCTATACTTGAGGTTTCAGTCTCTTACCTAGTCTATACGTCAGTTTCGTCAGCTTTCAAAGCCACTGCTATACTGTAGAGGATTACTGACCCGAGAAGCAGCCAGCTTCTTCTAGTAAATGATAATTGCCTTTAATGATCTTCCTGGTTGGAAGGGCAGAGCATAGCAGTCCACAGGAGATGAAACCATCCCGATGTAAATGAGATAGGCCATCCATTAAGTTGCACAAACTGATAGCTCGTTCACACAGTTGAATGAACTCAGTGTTTGAGAGATACAAATTCACAGCCTGTAGCACAAAACCTCAGATGTCCATGCAAAATTCATTGAAGACTGAGCATGGTATCATTGCCGGCCTGACATCTTTGCGTATGTGGAAAACGAGAAGGAAGGAAAATTGGTGCTATGTTAATGCCACCCAAATATACACAGTGAAGTCAGACTGAAAGCAATGAAATTACAGCTGCTCTTCATGAGCTAACGGGACCATTTTCCTTAACCAGTGACCTTCAATTACAGAGTAGCAAGCAAATTAGTAGAGACAAAAAAGAAAAACCTGTTAGCCAGAAAATCTTACTGGCTAAAGCTTGTCTTGTTTTGGTTCCAATTTCCTTAGCTTTCGGTAAAGTATGTGTCGTCTCTTCTGGAGTATTGGTGTTAACTGGAAATGCTGATTCTGGGAACAACGAATTCCTTCTTATCAAATGGTTGCGTATTGTGCCTGAGTTTTCCATAAGACTTTCTGAGTGATGGAGAAGTCTGAATCATTGCAGGAAGCTTCTTGCTTCCAGAGAGATTGAGTTAGGAAGAAATTCAAGGCCAGCAAGGCCAAAGCAGTAATGACTAAAGCAAACAGCCATTTCCTCAGTTCCCAACCCTCCAGTATTTCTTATGTGTGCTGTTGCTTGCCTATAGATGGGAGAGGTTGTGAGGTAGGCCAGGATGCAAATTCACAGGGCGTCAGCTTCATGCTCCACATACCTATGTCTAGGGTAGGCTTTCTCTTAACTACAGCCATCTGAAACTTAGGAGTCTCATCCTGTCTGGTTCGGTTTGCTTACACACTTTGACAAATTCACACATCCAGACAGCTGATGTGGTATGAATCCACTTTGAAAGGGACATAGAGTAGTTAATGTTATCTACAGGCTAAGGGTGTCCATACAGCGAGCTAGCGCTCTTTATATTCACAGGCTGCTTTAATCCCCAGGTAGGCAAGCCCTGCACAGAAAAGAGTATATGGTCTTCATTCTGAAGTTTGAGGAGAGGTTTGTATTTATGGCTGATGACTTTATATACACTTTGTGACTCTAATTTTTCAATTCCTTCATTGCAACCTTCAAATTTTATAATCCAAATCATGATCTGTTTTGATAGGACAAGCTCTATCTTTCCCTTTCTGGATACACAGTTGGACAAGTGAGGTTTTCCTTTTGGCTTATTAGTATCTCATATCTGCCTCAGATTTACAAAAGAAATGAGCCAAGGTCTCAATCTGAAACTGAGGAAAAAAAACATTTACAAGATAAAGCAAGCCACATATTTAAAACAAAGATAACCATATTTTCATTTGACAACATTATTAGCTAAATACCTTTTCTATTCCTTCAGTATATGTTGGCATGAAATTATTTCCCTGGGACTTCTAAGTCATATGGGAGAATGGGGATAAGGAAATATCTGGAGGGGGTTTTCACCAACTTCATCAGCAAAATCTGAAACATGCTTTCCTGCTACCAGCACCACTATGCTGGCTGCAGACGATCAGGTTTCTCTCAGACTCCATTTTCAAGGTTTCCCCAGGATGGTTCAGGTCATCAGCTCTTGCAATTTCAATAGATAGATTCATTTTGAAGGGACTGTTGTAACAGCATGGTAGAATGCCAAATTGTTTCCTGCTTGCAGCTACTAATATGTTTGCTTTCAGAGGCAATTGATCTTTTTGATATTCTTCCTCTCAGTTTGACAGAAATCTGTTAATGACGAAGGCCTGAGTGTTTTCTAAATGCACTGTGTGGTGAACTTGGAGTCCCAAGCCTGAAGCCACAGTCTTCCCACTGTTTGTTGCTTGGGCTCAATAAACATCCCACTGATATATTGAGATGACTCAGCTACACAGCATTCACCTGCCAGCACCAACTCACTGGTCTGGACTTGTGAGTTTTTCCAGATAGCAGACAGGCTTAAAGAGCAAAGCCATTTATAGACCTGGTGATTATAATGATGCATGGGAACAAAAATAGATTTATAACAATCATAACATCCAGGACAGCAATACAAATAGTGAGGATAAAAAACAGGGAAAGATAAATACCTGTCTGGAAATATGACTACTACTGAATCAATAAGCTGATGTCCCACCAAAAGCACATCATTATAGATTGAAAGCCTTATGGTATCAGTATCTTTCAGCCTGCCCAAAAAAGTCCTTTCTCTCCAGTTTTATGTACTGATAAAAGTTGCAATGACCTATTTCTGTTAACTGGAGAGCTTTTTCTGCATCGTTGTTAATTAATTATTTTTAAAGGCCAAACTAGACATATTCCTGTAGCATGTAGCTGATTATTAGTGCATGTATTCACCATGCTATGTTCGTTAGTAAAAAGAATAAATCCTGATTTTTTAGTTCCTTTTCTTATTATCTACTATGATAGTGAGAAATTAAAGAGACTTAACTTTTAAAAAATAACGTTAGGCAGTGTTCCTTCCCTGTTATGGCATGTAGTCACAACCGTGGTTCTTTTAAACACGACTGAGAACAGTTTGGTTGTAGCATGGACAAGTGTTTATTACAGGGTTGTTGCCTCGTCCTGTGATTCTGTGCTCTGCAAAGCACATCTTAACTAATTCCCAAAGGCAAAGTGGCAACTCTGCAGAGCACTTGTGAAAACATTGAAACTGCAGTTTAAGCCTTGTAAAAATGTAGTTCTTCTCTGAAAAGTGACACTAAAAATGGTGTTGTGGGGGATCCTGTATTTATTGTCTATTTGTGATTTCCAGATCAAACATGCTAAGTACAACTATGTAGTTTCCTCCAAATCTCCGCAGCCAGACCCCAGTGAGATTAGGAAGTTGAAACTTTCATGTTCAGGTGTCATAAGATGATGGTCTCCTTAGCATCTGTCCAAACCTGCTGTCCTCGCTGAAACAGATACACCTTGGCCCCTTTCCATTTAGATGAATGAGCTTAAAGAAGATCTGTTTTCTTCTCATTAAACTGTGTTAGGTTTTTCACTTCTGATGGGAGTAAAATTTATTTTCCTGCAGATCAGCAAATCTAATTCTGAACACAAATATACCTGAAGGAGACCTGTTGAAGAAGATCCTACTTTTCTAACCATAACCACACGTTAGGCTAAACAATATTAACAGCTTTTCTGTTTGTTTTCTCCTCTGGTTCATGACATAAAATATTTTGATCTCTAGAAAATTCTGGTATGAACAATATTCTGTATACGTATTAACCTGTATAACAAAATGCTTACGAGTTACGTTTTTATTTCTCTGTAGACCCAGCCATCATGTGTTTAGGGCTGGCACTAGTGAAGAGAATACACAGTTCAGCCCAAAGCCCACTGAAATTCAGTTATACTGTTGAGTTAATGGTGGGAGCTAGATATGGGTTTCTTGCTTTTCTTTCTGTTTTTTCTCAGCGGGGAGTAGTCAGCCTCCCCTGGTGTCCGTAACTTCTGAGCCAGCACTGGAGTTCCCAGTGGGGAGCAGGACACGTTGCTGTGTCCCAGCACCCAGCCTCTGAGAGGATAAAGCTAGTTTGGCCTGAATAACCTCAGCTGATGGGGCCAGTATTGTGAGTAACCTTTAAAGTTGGTCTCTGTGTGAAGAATTCAACTCTCTGGCATAGTTACCCTTACGTGATCAATGATGACCATGTAGAAAATAGTGTTTCTTCCCACCTCACCAAGAAAATTTAGAAGTAGATCCTCAGTTACTGTCAATCAGCACCATTCCACCAAAAGTAGCATGTCTCCCTACATCTGTCCCCTTATCTGGGCAGTAGGTTGATTAATACACCTAAGAATAGACGTTAAAATAAGAAAAGCTTCTGAAAAGATTACAGGAACAGTTACAACATCTACTCAAGGTGCAAGAATAGTAAAGTGGTGACTACTACCTAACAGAAGCCAGCAATACTCTTCTGGGTGGTGAGGTTTCCTCCCAGTTTTCACATAGCCTCTCACAAAGAACTTATCACTAATTCAAGTGCCCTTGAATTTTTATTGCGCTGCCCAGTGTAATCAGCATCTGTTTCAATTCTAGGGTATGCTCGATGGATGTTCAAATGGTTACAGATGTGTGAGGAGGCATCGGCAAGGCTTTCTTTGTGGAAGAGTATGGTTTCCTGACTTAGCGTAACTGACTTTTTGTGAAACAATACGCAAGCTTTTTCCACCTCCCTCTTTTGCCAATCCCGCACAGCCTTGTGACTCAAAGGGGCAAAACTGCACAACTCAGAGCTGGTGTGGGCCCCAGATTTTAAACGCTCAAGAGCTGGACTACAGAGAGCTGAGGTTTTGGTCTGGCCCGTGAAAAAGGAGAGAAAACCATCTGTGAAAATTGGAAGCACATCTGGTTTTGGCCTCTACCCTGGGATCCCACAGAGTCTGAAATATGGATGATAACCACTTTCTGAATATCTGCAGGTTGGGAGAAGAAATACTTTCTCTGCACCTTTGTGCAGAAACTTCTGCTCCATTCCAGGACCTTGTACGCCGGGTACACGCAGATTCCCGGTTACTGGAGCTGCTCCAGGGAGCGCTCCCGGAAACCCAGGGATGCAGGACCAGCAGCGTTTGGTCCTTGTTGCTTTAGGAAAATGTCCTTTTCTACTTCAAAGTGCCACACGGCAGTGGGGGAGATGGGAGGGGGGCCAGAGGAAGATGTCCAAGGCCTGTCCAAGAACAGGCCCCTGAGTGGGGCCTCTCTGGTCACCAAGGGCTTGCCAAAGGCACCAAGACTTCCTTTTTCTTTTTTTCAGACCCTGAATGTCACACGAAAATCACAGTCCCCCTGCACGTGCAAAGGCCCTGTATCGCCCCTCCGGCCTTGCAGAGCCCCTCGGGGCGGCGCGGGCAGCCGGGAGCCCAGCGCGGCCTCGGCGGGCAGCGGGACGGCGCGTTGCCTCTCGCGCTCCTGCAGCAGCGGGGCAAGGAAGTCAGCAGGGTTTCTCCTTTGCTGCGGCCTCTGCCTTCCCGACCTCGGCCTCCTGGGCAGCCGGGCCCCCGAGCGAGCGGAGAGCAGCCCTCTTCCTCGCGGGAAGCAGCAGCCCGGGGAGCGTGAGGGCTCACGGTCTCTGCGAGGGGACCGGCGGCGGCAGCGCAGGCAGCGCAGCCTCTGGGAGCTATTTTTAAATGTGTCTCCTGCGCGCCCGGGTGCTGAATGAGTCGCTGTTGTCGCGGAGGCGAGTGTCCCCCCTCCGAACCAGCTGCTGGGGGAAGGGGGGCCGGCAGACAGACAGACAGAGCCCAATTAAGCCCTCCCCTGGCCAGCCCCTGACACTCCCTCCTGCATTTTCCAGCCTGTGGTTACAGCGCTCAAAGGGTTCCATTAAGTCATCAAGTTTTACAGGTTCCCTAAAAAAAAAAGAAGAGGGAGAGAGAGAAAAGTTTGGTCATGGATAGGGAATGAGTGATCAAAGCTGAGCCAAAGCTTCCTGTTACACCAGGACTATATATATATCGTGTCTTTAATGTTGGGGGATGCAAGCAGGCTGCTAGGAGACTGGAGCACTAGCTGACTCCCTGCCTGATTTCCCAGCTCGCTCGCTGAGGTTTCTTCCACCGACCACAATGAACAAGTTCCTGTGCTGCACGCTTGTGGTAAGTCCCTTCAGAGAGGTAGATAGGCTTTAAGATGCATTACAGCTTCAGAGATGAGGCTGGAAAGACATAGAGGAGACTTCTATTTGGAGGGTTTTTTTGTTTTGGCTTTCTTTTTTCTTTTTTTTTCTTTTTTTTGTCTTCTCTCCGCTTTCCTGGTGAATCCTTTTGTTTTCATCACACCGAGCTTTCGTGGTGAGGTTTGAAGTGAGATGGACGCTTGCAGCTTCGGGAAGGAAGCAGAGATTTTGATCACGTTCTCCAGGTAGTGACATGATTTGCTTTTCTTATGCCTTCTTTCTTGACTTCTGATCACCTTCTGTAAGGCTTCATCATACTGGGCCAACATAAATCATATCTAGGAATGAATTTCAGAAAATGTAGGCTGGGATGTTTGCTCTTGGTTTACAAAAGGCTCCATCCTTGCCTATCTCTGTAATCTTTTTTGCAGTGGCACTGGTCAGTATCTCAAATGCTGGCCTGGCTTTCTTACCCTGAAAAACCACTGTGAACTCCAGAAAGATCTGAAAAGCACAAGCATGTGGTGCTTATTTTGGCTTAGAAAATTCAGCTTCATGTGCAAGAAAATGATGAATTAGTAGCTGTGTCAGTAGCTATTACAGAAAAAGTTGTGTTATTAAATCCCAGATAAGCCCCTGCTTTAATAAGTTTTTGTTTACTTGGTGTTTTAAGAAGATATTTCCAAGTACAAATTTAGAGATGTCAGCAATGAAATAAATCTTTCAAAATGTCATTTAATCTGTTTAGCTGTTGGGAATTTTATATGATGTCAGACTAATTTAAAACTGTGTACAGACAGATACTGTGTAACATCTATTTGCAGACTATTCATCTTTTGGATAAGAAAATATTTAAAGAAAAACATTAAAAATAATATTCAAAGTAGGCTGTTATGTATGCCTGCACAGTAACTTGTTTCTAGTTTGTTTTAATGAGTACAGTGCCATTAATGTTGTGGTAGGACACCAGAACTGAGTTCCATTTATTCTGAAAGCTCTTTATAAATGTAGCAAGATTTCCAGGATCCAATGAGTAATGCATGTTTATTGCTTTCTGCGTGACTTTCTGAAAGAGCTGTTTGAGAAACAAACCCAGGTAACTAATGGTGCAAGGGAAGCAAAAATTGTTCGGCTCGTGGCCAGCAAATTGAAATGCAGGACTGTAACTTTTTCATCTAATGTATGATGTGCCTTCTTTGTCTATATGAAAGCACAGGAAGTTAATTGGGGCATTTCAGCAATAGCTTGTTATCAGCTTGCCTTCTTATCTGTGCTTGTCATAAAATAATAACACACCAGCATTTTGGTCTTAAATAAATGTTATGTGGCCATTCATGTTCTTTCATAAAGTAACAGTGTTTGGTGAAGTTCAGCATAATCCGTATTTAGAGCTGTCTCTCTCAGTGAGGGTGATTTTTGATTTATTCCGTGAGCTGAGTTGAAATATGTCAGAATGACAGGAGCATGTATCAAAGAGCTTCAGGCTTCAGCTACAGTTTTTATTTAAAAGTAATTTATTTAATGTTATTGTGAAGTTTAAGTACTGCCAGCTGCGCCAGAGCTTAGAAGAGTAGTTTTAGTACTTGTTTCCTAGGAAGGTGTGTATGCACAAGAGTGGTTCAAGGTTGTGAGCATTTGGGTCACATACCTTAAGCTTGGATTGGAGGCACCAGAGGTAAAAAACACAGTTTGGACTTGATGTCCACTTTCAGCCTTGGTCTCTTTACTAACGTTTCAAAAAAAGGGGACTTGCTGTGGTAGAGCGTGCATGTATGTGCTGTTTGCTGGAACACTAAAACTGCTTGCAGACAGAGAAGCGTTATGAAATAGGGCTGAATTGAAAGAAATTCCCCAGAGTTGGATCTCATTACTTGTCACGTAACTATCTTGACCCTTAAACATGACCTTTCTCTATTTTGGATCTCTGGATGCATGTGACATGCTTTTTCTGGCCTGCCTGTTGGGTTTGTTGTGTGTAGGCAGTAATGGCTTTGCAACCAGCTAGGGTAGGAGTTTTCTTTCTGTCTGTCTTTCTTTCCTTCCTTCTTTCTTTCTGTCCATCTGTCTGTGTGTTTGTTGGTTAAAAATAAAATGCTGAAGTTACCAGAAGAATTTTTAAAAGATATTGTCATTGTTTGAATTACACCCATTATTCTAATCTTGTACAAACTTTAATTTTCCTCCTTTTGTACTTAACTTTTGTGTTAGTAGGATTGCTGCTCTGATGGTCTTCCTGGAGAAAAACACCTGTTTCCACATAATACTGGACGTATTGTTTCCCTAGGTAGATGATCAGTTGTTAGTGATCCTATTCAATGCAGAGGCAGACTGTAGTCATGGCAGTAACATCCCAGGTTTGGGTTAGCTCTAAATCTTGGTGTCACTGATGAATAATGTTCCAAAATATGATTTATGGATAAGATACATCTTTGGATGCATAGCTGATTGGTGTTTTTTACTTTCTTCTTCCACAAGCCTCAAGGAAAATGTAATTCATGTAAATGAAGACTTTCAGTTTAGCATTTCTTTGGTAAGACACAAGACTGCTTTTCAGCTGAATGTCATTTTCCTACCACCGAAAATGAATCAGTAGTTTAGACCTCTCAATTGCTTTCTAAATGACAGCTAACTATGCATCACAGAATCTCTGCTGGATTTGAATTGCAACTGTACTGCTTTACTTATGGAGAAGTGAAGACAGAGGTTGATTCCCATGGTTTTGAACACAGGTGACGCAAAAGAGTTGGTAGTTATATCCCTCATATAAAAGATGCAAAACATCTTTACAAAACATCTTCCATTCAAAAGTAGGCCCTGTTATGTCCGAAGTGAGTGGATAGGTCCTTTTGTGCTGAAACAGCTGACAGAGTGGTGAAACAGCTTTATAAGTGAATCTCAGACCAGTGAAAATGACTCGGTTTTAGTTTTCATTTGCGTGCTGGACGCTCGGTTGTGGCCTGCTGAAAGGTGTGTTTAGTTTGGGCTGCCATCTGAGTGAGCCCACAGTGAATTATGGTGTGCATAGTTCTCCATAGCTGTCATCCCAGAGAAGTCAGACTTGGTGATTGCATGGAAGTCCCCAAAAGAGCCAGGCGAGGAAGATGAGGTCTGAGCATCTCCCAGCTGACCGGATGAATGAGAGTCATTTTGCCTTAGATCAGTCGTTTGTAATAGATGGTCATGGATCTGGTCCAGCATGACAGTGCCTTGTACGGGACACTGTAGCTACTGCTTGGATTTGCCAAGCTACTGATTATGGGGACCTATCTGGTATCTTTCAGTACTATATTTTGTTGCTCAGATTTCACTGGGGCCTTTGCATCATTTCAGTGAGGCATTCTGCCTCAGAGCTGAGGGTAGATCAAGGCCTCTTGCCTCAGCTTTATCCAAATAGTTGATGTAGAAAGCAAAGTAGGAGAGCTGTGAGGTTTTACTTTGAACCCAGTGCAAATGCTAGCAGCAATATGACAAATGCCTCCAACAATTATTTATCAAGCAGGAAAATATGCTTCGGAATGGCTGTGGAATGCAAAGCAGAAACAGATTTATCTTTCTCAGCAAATTAAACATTCTCCTTTGGTCTACAACCCAAAACCACAAAGCCAAGCTATATAATAATATTTTCATATGCTGAAAAACCACCTTCTTTTCTCTCACAAAGCAGTGATTTAAGGGGATGATGCTTGAAGGACTTTTGCTTTATGTGCTTTGTCTTCAAGTTCATTTTAATTCAACAAGAAAAAGCAAGCAGCTCTTTGCCTTACATTTAAAGATGAAAGGAAAGGGTGTGTACTTCTTTTAATGCCCAAGATTCAAAATGAAATTTCACAATCACATTATTTTTCTTTCAAGAATATCTTCTAAAGGCTCAAAGAAACAGACTCTACAGGCCTTTTATGTTACAATTGATGGGTTTGTGCATGCTGACATAAAGAAGGTATGGAAAAATATTGCTTTAGGCCTAATGTGTTGAGGATCAACAATCAAAGGGTTGCTTTTTAACCTTGGGTAATTAATTTTGAGTAAAATGTCAAAATATATTAAATACGGTAAGTGACAATACAAAAACACATAACTACAAGAATATGTGAAATATCAGCCAATCCAATTTGGACATCATTCTCTAAGCTAAAGTCTCCATTATGGTTATGAGCAAACCCTGCTTTAAAGTGTCTTGCAGTACTTACTGTTGTGACACTGACTTACTCTAGACTTACATTGCCGTATTTAAAATTGATCCCAACTGTTTACACAGAGAAGTCCATTCTGAGAGGCAGCCAGGATTTGGCCCTGAGAGATCGATGAAGACTGAATTTTTCAGTCCTTTCAGAACTGGGCCCATGACAGTGGGGGGAAATTTCACCTGATAGTTTGATAGATGTAGATGATGATATTAGATTTTTTTTGTTTTAGTGATTATTTTGTTACTAATAACATTTCCTATTCATGTAACAAAATAATCTCTGGGATTGTTTTTAAAATTGAGCCTTGCATTTCACTGCCCCCGGAAAAAGCCTTTCCTAATGAGTGCACTCTGAATCAATCTAACAGTTAATTTGTCGAGATGAACAAGGTGCCAGATATCGTTGCCTTCCAGACAGGATTATAAAGGATATGCTTAGGATATAAAATTGAAGGAAACTGCCTAGATCCTTTGAGTCCAATACCTTGCTGTTCCAGGAAACCAAACTTCATAAATTGTTTTCAGAAATGTATCAAGAGCTATATTTTAACCAGTTGTTTTTTTCTCTTAAAGTGGAGACTGAGGTATTTAGTACTTATCCCATCCTTATGTACAGACATTGAGTTCAATCAGAGGTTTTATCCAAGTGAGGATTTGCTACCAAGTTGGTCCTAGTACGGCTTAGGAGGAGAAATGTCAGGAGTGACATAAAATGCATTTAATTAGCATTTAATCTGGATCAGGAACATGCTTTTGAAGGGCCTCTCCAGATCGTCTTCCTTCACTGTGTTTTAGTTTGCACATCAGAGCAGACCTGGAGTGCACAATGTGGATTTACAAAAGTAAGCTGGATTGATGAAAGTAAATCCAAAGACAGACTCCAGAGACCCACCAGATGTGCTCCAACCACTAATGGCTGCTCAGTCCATGAGACCAGAGCAGTGTTGGTCCAAAATCCACCCCCCTCGAAACATGCAAAATAGGGATGTCAGGTTCTTAGCACCATCTGTTTTGCTCTACAAATCTGCTCTTACAGATGACACAACTTGCTAATGCAAATACAACTGAGGGTATTCTTGACTGTGTGACAGGCCAAGAAGAGGGACAAGTTAGTGAAGTTCCCCACTAGTTTACTTTGTGAGCTGGAGGACATGAGTGGTCTTTCCTCTTGTTTGTAAAGTTCTCAGACCAGTTCTGGCCCAAATTACTTCAAGAAAACTATTAGAAATGACACCTAATTGCCTTCAACCATCCTCACCCTTTTTTTCTGAAAAATTGATTGCTTTTACTTTGGCGCTTAATGTGGGTTTGAGGCTAACTTCTGGTTTTCAGTTTATGTATTAAATATTCAGAATACTCAAATTTGCTAGCTGCTTTCTGTTGCCATAGGAGGCAATCTTACAGATCTGATTTCTATGTATTACTAGAAGACCTACAGTAGTTTTACAAAGAATTATGATACATAGGATTGGAGTCTAGAAATGTACCTAACAATATACAAATGGCTCTACTGGGTCTGAGATAAAAACCCATGAACCCCCTCCGCCTGCCAGAAGTCTCTATATCCTTTCTGTGACAGAAGTTGATAACTAACACATAGAGGAGAGTTTAAGAAAAAAGTGAATGTACAGTGATATTTCTCCAAAGCACTCTTCTAGAATCAAACAATTTGTGGTTTGGGATCTCCTGATCAAGAGGTGATGTTTGTGTTTAATAGTGCTTTTATTAGAATTTTCCTCCAATTCTTTGTCAAATTGCCTTTTGAACCCAGCTATTTGCAATGTTCTGTAGCAGGGAGTTCCACAGCTCACCTGGGCTTATAGGATTGTAACAGTCATAGTAGTAAGAAGAACGGTCTAGCTCTGTGTTCGAAATGAAATACAAAATGTTCTGGTAAAATATTGAAATATTGATTGCATTTCTAGCTTTAGTTTGATTGAAGAGTCTTTGGTAATAAATATTTACAAAATAGAAGAGTTTGATATGGCATACCTGTGGCTCAGCCAATGACTAACTGATTACTGCAGCTACATAATGTTTCTGGGAATGAAGAGAAGAGAGCTGAAATGTGATTTTCTTTTAAAAACACTAAGAAAGAAATCAAATGCCAAGACCAATAGCCCTTTTTGTGATCTAATTTATTAATCCTATTGTTACATTTATTGGTTATGATCATTTAGATTACTAGCGTTCTGCTCAGCAGCTATAATACACAGCTATTTGTGCTTCCAAAGGGAAAAGTTAACATAGTCTCACACATGTATTGTTCACGTATTTTTTGATCCTCTCAGTCTGGATCTTTGAGGGGAATCTTTCTTTTTTTCTAAGTGACACAATTAAAATTCAGATCAGTTTTTTTCTGCACCTGAGTCAAATTGTTTTCAATTCTTATCGTATTGCTTCATATAGTGAGTGGTTGGTTCTTCAGGAAGCAAGTGCCTCCGTTTTTGCCAACAAAACCCCATGCTCTCATATCCTCAGTGCTGAAGTTGAACTCTTTCAAATCCTGACTCCCTCCTGCAGTGAAATCTCTTACTTGACTCGTATATGATTTCCAAGGGAATTTGTCAAGTAAGGAAAATAGACAAAATCTTGTTGCTGTTACTCCTCCACATTACAAGGGGAGCCGGGCATTCATGGTGTGGGACCTAAGTGTTGAGCACCTGAAAATGTGACCTAGTGCAGAGGATGCACGACCCTGAGGAGCAGAGGCTGTTGCTGCAGCAGTGGCAGCTTGGCAGCTTGGGGTTTGTTGTGGACTCGCGCATCGCACAGTGGGAAAACTAGCATTTCTGCACTAGGCCATGCTGAGGTATCTGGCTGCTGTCCCTAATCGTTTTCACAGTGTCAGATTTTCATCTGCGTTTAGTATCATCTGAAGCTCTTGGGTTTCTGCAGACATCTGCATGACATGTTGGTTTATGCTTGTCTTTGTGGCATGTGTGCTTCGTGTTACGGTCTGTGATGTTCTGCAATACTGCATGAGAATGTGTGTGCCCATGCAAGCCTTGGCATCTGTGGGATGGACATTTAATTCTTGCTATATTATCTATTACTAAATAAAAATCCTCAAAGAAAACCTGACTGTTAACATCAACAACTGATGGGATTTTAAGGACTTCCTTGTTACTAGGTGAATAGCTGCAGATTTGCCAAGGCTGGGTGCATTTTTCATCAACAGAAAGACATTCACTTTTTAAAAATGCGCTGCATCCTCTTATTAAATAGATCTCATGAAACAGATGCAGGCATTTAAGAAAAATCGAGCTGCACATCATCAACGAACTTCAATGAGAAATAAGGAGTTTCTCACAATGGAAGGCATTGTGCATTGAGACCAAAAGAAAAAGTGGATTCTCCACCTATGGAAATCACAGATAAAGATGGGGCAGGTTACAGGGTTTAGTTGAGGGTAACTAGAAGAGGTTGTGGGGAATGTCCATAATACCTGCATTTCATTCTGCAGTGAGTCTAGGTATAGCCAAATAAAAAGTGGATTCATAGTCAGGCAACAGGAGACTGCAATTAAGAACACTCTAAGGCAGTAAGAGTTCTTATTTGAGGTACTTAATATTAGTTGGTGCAAATGCTGTGACTTTTGTTGGTGCAGATTAGTGATTTAATTGTCTTTTCCAGTCTTAATAAGAATTTCACATAAGAAGTGCAGCTCTGTGGTGGAAGTGAGGCCCTTAAGTGAAGCTTCTTTAGGAAGCTAGAGTCTGAGTGAATATAAAGAGTTAATTCCCCTTACTCTTTGGGGACATCTACATCGGAAAAAAAGGAAAATGTGTTCTTGAAACTGAATTGGCAACTCTGTATTAGCTAACTGGGATTAAAATAGGAATGAAGGCAAGTCAGCTAGATCTTTAATTTGAATGGACATATACATAGAAAAATTTCATCATTAGAGCCAGTTTACTTCATCTTTATAGGATGAGCAAATTTTAAAAGAGAAGCAGCACGTTGATCATGCAGCGTTTGGGCAGAGCTGAGGTCTCAGCCCGAAGCCCCAGCTCAAGGCTGACCCCGTGGGGCTCGGGGCTATTCTTAGGGAAGTAAACAAGAGAGTTCTGTTTTTGAAGGGCTGCGAGAATCACATAACCAAATTTTGAGTTAGAATAGACCAAAATGACGTGATCTCTGAGCTGTCCCTACGGAAGGGCAGGGTCATCTCAGACCGCTAGTTCCTAAATCGCACCAACAGTGTAGATTATTGCGGGAAGCTGAAGGGATTGTGGCTGTCATGATTTCTGTAAGGGCTAAACCAATTCCTCCAGACAAAATTAAGCATTCCCTGAATGTACTTTTGGATAGGAAGTGAAAGCATTGGCCTGACCTATTCCGGCTTGTGTGACTAAGTCTTTAATGCAGCTTCCATCAGTTGTAGCATTCTTTACCTCTGTCCGAAGCTACATCTTTATACTTGAAGTAGCTGCCACTTTTTATCCCAAGGGTCACTTCATTTTAGTCCGAGATTAATGAAAGGCATTAAAAAGTAACTCACATTGTTCTATCCATCCATTTCCAGTAAAAATAAATATTGTAAAGAATTATGCTTTAAAGACACCTCCAGTGAATGGGGCAGTACACTTGTTAGATTTGCATACTCAGATATTTGCCATTTCTTTTGGGAGAATAATAGGATCTATAGCCATAGATGGACTAAGAACAAGGAAGTACATATGTCGGTAAGATGTTCTGGATAAGATCCAAAAGGTTTCCCGTTCAGAGATAGCCATGGGAGAGTCCGGAAGCTGGCTAATATTTTCTAAATTTCTAACATAAGCATTTGATTGAAGATAGGGATAGGATTAAACTCATAAACTCATTAAAATCTAGGTTGCTTTGTGACTGTGTTGCCAACTAGGACTAAAGTGAACGATGTTTTGTTTTCCTGTCACTAGCTCTTGGATATTTCTGTTAAGTGGACCATCCAGGATCTCTCTCCTCCAAAGTATCTCCATTACGACCCAGGAACATCTCGTGAACTGACGTGTGACCAGTGCCCTCCTGGATCCTACGTGAAGAGGCACTGTACAGCTACCAGCAAAACACAGTGTGCCCCGTGTCCGGACCAGTACTATGCCGAAGACTGGAACAGCAACGATGAATGCCAATACTGCAACACCGTTTGCAAAGAATTGCAGTACGTTAAGCAAGAATGCACGAGCACACAGAACCGTGTCTGCGAGTGCATCGAAGGGAGATACCTTGACCTAGAGTTTTGCTTAAAGCACACAGAGTGTTCTCCCGGGTTCGGTGTTGCACAGCCAGGTACGTATCTGTTTTCAGTAGGCACTGAATTAATTAGAGTTCTACGACGCATTGAAGACTTGTGGCACTTACAAGATTAGGAAGCAGGCTTGTCCAGATGAAATTACAGGATGGTAAATTGTAAAGCCAATTGAACCTGTTCCTGGTCTGCGTTGCTTGGACTGTAGCCAAAGGAACATTTCTCAGTGGAATACCCCTGCTCCTACTGTAATATATTACTTGATGGCAGTAGCAAATGTAGCAAATTGCACTCTAATGAGAAACATGATGGATCACCCCTTTTAAAGGAACATTATCTGGAATGTAGTATTTGTGTGTGTGATAAATAATAATGTTTTTCTCTTTGAAATCTGCTGTTTCAAGCAACAGTATATCTTGACAGACACCAGGAGCAGTAAGTGCTTTGGCACCAAGTGTATAATTATAACAATATTAATATAGCTCTGGCATCATAGCAATATGTGGTAATAATAAATTATCAATGTCTTAAGTGGAACTCTTAGGTAAATTGTTACTATTATCAAAAAAACAATCATTTCTTTGTTAAACAAGCTGGTATGTCTGGCAGGGATAGAATGAAGCGGTGTTTTTCGGTGGAGTGTATTCTTCATTGTAGACAACATAAATTGTTAAACCAATAATAAGTTCTTCTCTCAAAACAAAATACATTATTTATCATTTGGCAAATATCATGGCCCAGTTTCACTCCAGTATTTAATACAGCCTAAAAGAACGGTATACTGTCATTGTGCCAGAGATTGATCACTGCCCAGAGGAGAACACCAAGGAAGGGAATACAGAAAATCAAGAAGCGTCTCAGACATGAAGCTGCAGGAAGCCAACCTCCAAAGCTACAGAATTACTTCTCTAGTAATTGCGTATATGCAGTGAGAAACACTAGGGCTAGCCAGAACATTGTAGAGCTATGCTGAGTAGTAGGTTAAGAGTGTTTTCTCTAGTTATGAATATCTCGCTGGAGAAAACTTTGGTGTAATGAGTAATGTAGCTGCTGTAGAGCATCACCATTCCCTCAGTAACTGATTAATTAAAAACTAACCTGGTGCCACATCTGCTTGTGCCACTTTTAAGCATTTCCATGCAGTTCCACTAGCGGCTACCACATTTCAGTATTAGAAACCTTCACTAACTTAAATTGTTTTATCCAAGGGCTTGGGTCAACAAGGTTCCACTGTACCTTAGCAGCAAGTCAAAAGGGGACAGAAACAAAGTTCTCAGAAAGCCCACGTGGGAGACACACAGAAAAGTGTAAATTGAGCAAGCAGCCTGCTGCATCCCTGAAAGAATATTGAAATCATGACTGCAAATTTGGATCCCTCAGTTCAAAATGAAGCAAACTTTGGAAGAAGATAAATTTTTGAATCATGTAATTTATTGGAAAGCTGGTTTCCAAAAAACCTGTCAGAATGAACAGACTAAACCCAAGCAGACCTCAAACAAGGAATGAAAACATTGTAAAAATAATCGTGTCCCCCTGTGCCAATATTCAGTTTTTGAGATGAGGCACTGACTAAGAATTTACTAAGCATGAACCACATTGTGTTCTCGCTTTCTGCCGTGCGGCACCAGGAAACAGTGCCTTTGTACTGATGTAAACTCAGGTGAAACAAAGCCTAAGTGTATAAAAATAAGCTTCCACCGCAACATAGGGAGATAGTGGGGTCTAGTGCCTCGTTCAGGGCTTAAAGAACTGGAAATCTGACCGTGGTTCCCCGTTGCCAGTTGCTCATGGTCATGCTGGGCAGATCACTTTACCTTGGTAGTCCCCATTTGTGAGTGCAAATTAAGGTTTGTTCCTTTCTGCAGCGGCCAACCCTATGCCCGGCAGAGCTTTTGGTAGCAATTCGCTTGGGAATTAGTGCTGCTACAAAGCAGCATTATCTCCCCTGTGGCATCTGCTGTTCTCCTTGCGAGAACGGGGGATTCCAGGCAAATTGAAGGGAGCGGCAGAAGGGCGGCCGGCCCGGCCATGGCACTTTGTGCCCTGAACAGGAGACACCAGATAAGCAGTGAAGAAGAAGCTGGCAGATGCTGAAGATTACTTTATACTCAGCTCCGAGAATGCTGACGATTACTCATTTTATTTCCTTCTTGTACGGAGAAGGCTACACGGGAAACTCTAAAAAGGGTGATCAACCACTTGCAGGGACTTTCTCCTTTCTTCCACTTCCTAGCTGCTGAAACACAAGAATAAAATGTCTGTAGTAGGGAGAGTTACTAAAAATTCAGACTTCTCCAAAATGCTAATTGCTGCCTGTGCAGGTGCAATAGGCAGCTGTATGTTGGTTGGAGTTTTGTATAATCTAGATCTAAAAGCAGCATATGTTATACAGGATAATGTAAGGGCAGACCTGCATGCAGCCGTCCACCGTTTGCTGCTGCTGCTGCTTGCCGAGGGCTGGAAGCAGAGCTTGTTTTGTTTTTAAGCAATACACGGACTCTCTGATTTTAGATGCACAAAAACTAAAAATTCCTGTTTTGTTTTCACTTATGTACTGAAAGAAGTGCTAGATCATGTGTATGCAAATATTGTTATTTATTTCATGGCTATCAGAAATCTTGAGATTCATAGTCTTCTTTTTCTCTAAGGAAATGCCCAAATTATAAAATTTACTTAAAAGCTAACATTAAAATAAGCATCCACATGTAAATACTTCCAAAATACACTAGATGGAGGCATTTTCATATTTAAATATAGTTTCCAATTATAAAAAAGAATTTGAAGCATGTGCTTAAGTCCATATTCAATAATGCAATATTAGATATTAGACTTTAGACACTTCTATAAGTGTTTGCTGAATAAAGACGACTAGGGGGGAATATAAAGCATTTATTGGTGCTGTTATTTTCTTGTCACTGGTGGTTAGACTGTTTGCATTATTTCAGATCTCATGCTTTCATTTTCTTCCTCTAAGTCAATTCGATAGAACCATAAAATATTATTCGGTTGTTGTATCAAACATTTAATTCTGGAGTAACACCTCTGTGATTATAGTAGCCAAACACCAAGTAAAATATGTATATATATTAACAATTTTTGCTTTATTGGATATCTTTTATTTGCTTTTAATAGTTATTTTTCAATCCAAGAAAAAGTTCAAAAATATTGCTTGAATTTAATTTTTCAGTATAATTTCATACTTGGAAGGTGAAAGTACAGTTCACAGAGTCTTAGCTAATCTTTAGCTGAGTTATATTTTTGGCTAGAACTAAATAGTCCCTTTTAGTAATGTTCTGCACAAGTATTACAGAGTAGTATTTAGTGTCTTGTGCCAGTTAATTGTTTTCCAGGATATTTGTACAGATGAAAGATGAAGGTCAGACATCATGTAATGTCTAAATAGATCAAGTAATTATTGATTTACAAGAGCTTTTAGGTGCTGGTAACAAGTATATATGTAAGACTATTATTTACTCTATTACTCCAGGAGGAACGTCATTCTCCGAAAGTCTCTTTTGTTTTTAAAAATTAAAGCTTTTTTTTGTCTAAATGTGCTTCCTTCTTACATGATAAACATGAAAAGCAGAAGTCGTCACAATTTTGGGAGGGATATTTTCTTGCATTTTTGTAGTCTTGTATTTTTTTTTTAACAATTCCGGGTGTATGTAAATGGATGTGTTTTCCTGTTTCCAAAGGTACCCCTGAGAGTGACACTGTATGTAAGAGATGTCCAGAAGGATTTTTCTCGAATGAAACATCATCCAAAGCAGCTTGTCAAAAACACACAAACTGTAGTGCACTGGGTTTGAAAGTAGCATTGAAGGGAAACGCAGTTCGTGACAACGTGTGCCAGGAAAATACAGATACATCAGCTCAAAAATGCGGCATAGGTAAGTATCATATTAAAGAAGAGTGACATGAAAACATACCTTTGATTACTGTTAAAATGAAAGTATCGGCATTTATGATAAAAACATCTAGGTTGTTAGTCATTTACCTGCTATACTGATGGACATAGTAGAACTTTAATTACCATACGTCAGAGTGAGTGGAACTCAAACATAGAGGGCAACTATGAAGAGCACTCTTTAGTGGTCATGTTTTTTAAACACTTTCCTTACCATCTTTGCTTCATACTGTTTTTTCAGGGATAAGCAGTGTAACTGAGACCAAAACAACTGATGTATTCTTTTTTCTCTTTTTTATTTTAGATGTAACCCTGTGCGAGGAGGCTTTGTTTAGGTTTGCTGTTCCTAATCAGCTCACACCTAACTGGCTGAACATACTAGCAGACAGTTTGCCTGGGACAAAGGTTAACACAGAAAATATAGAAAGGATTAAACAAAGGCACAGTTCTCAAGAGCAGACCTTCCAACTCTTGAAATTGTGGAAGCAGCAAAACAAAGAACAAGATACGGTCAAGAAGATTATCCAAGGTACCTTATATTGATAGCACGTATGTTAGAAGTAACCTTCTAAATGGCATTTTACAAATTGTGTGGGGTCAGATTTCTCCTGGTGGTGGGGTATGTCCTGACGGGGAGGTGCAGGGGTGGGTTTGGCTGAGGAGTGTTGGTGCAGGAGCACTGACGCTGAGAGCAGCTGTACAAGTGTGAATAGGAGCAGGATTCAACTTTTTGCACTCAGTTCTGCCCAGACAGGCCACACATGGCCTCTTTGGGAGCACACATGGTGTCAGAGTTTGGATCCCCTTTGGGACTGTGCAGCTTACAAAAACGTTTCCCGCAGCTATATCTGAGCAGCGGCTGTTGAGGTTAGAGGGAGCTGGATGTGTACAACTGAGAGTCCCATTTGTTTTAAAATAAAGCACTACCAGTGCTGATTGACAGCCCATACTGATACATCTATTTGCAGAATGGGGACAGCATGGGAATAAGGAACACAACTGAAGTGCTTTCCCTTCTTTCTGCCTTCTGGTAGCTATTTGTCATGCCAATTCACTGCTTTGCTTGTGCTGAATCTGCCAATACCGGCGTCAAAGGTGAAACAGTGCTGCAATGTTAGTGCTGAGATTTTTATGAAAGTCAGGCTACCTCTTTTCATGTAAGCCACCATCAACAACCACCACATTTTAATGACCTTTTGTCTACAAGGAATAGATTAGAAAAATGCTGTTGTTTTTCTTCACCTTTTGAATATGTATGCTTATGTCAGATTGTGAAGTGTCTAAAATGCTTCAAAAACTGAAATGACAGTGCCTATTTTAGTGAAGCTTGCCTAGACCTTTCCAAAGTAAGAAGAGCAAATTATTCATTCACTGGAACCAAACATTAGGAGTCCTACCATGTCTAGAGAACATTTTACAGGATGCATGAAAAAAAGCTTATAGAAATAAATACTTGCTAGTAATTTTGTGTAGTTTGGGGCTGTTTGTGTTTGCAAAGTTAATTACAATCTTGAGTGCTTTTCGAGACTGGAGCCTAAAACAGCATTGCTAATAGAATTATTTGAAATAAAGTAAAAAAAAAACTGGGAAGGAATATTCACCTTGATGTTTTGGAAGTTTTTTTGCAGACCACTGTAAAGTTGTAATGCATTGTACTTATGGCTCTTCTTTTTGCTTTATATAGATATCGATCTGTGCGAAAATAGTGTCTTAAAACATATTGGCCACCCTAATCTCACTTTTGAACATCTCAACACACTGATGGCAAGCTTACCAGGCAAGAAAGTGGGAAAAGAAGATATTGAGCGCACAATGAAACTGTGTCAACCTACAGAACAAATTCTGAAGCTGCTCAATCTGTGGAGAATAAAGAATGGAGACCAAGACACCATTAAAGGTTTAATGTATGGACTGAAGCACTTGAAAACATACCACTTTCCAAAAACGACCATCCAAAGTCTGAAGAAGGTGATAAAGTTTCTTCACAGATTTACAATGTATAGATTATACCAGAAACTGTTTTTAGAAATGATAGGGAACCAAGTTAAATCAGTGAAAGTAAGATGTGTCTAATTCAAAATACTTTTCATTCTCCACTGACTATTTTTCCCTAATTACTGCCAGCAGTAATTAAACTGGAACATTGTTTCCCTACATTATGTCTTACTATTTATAGAAATGCCTGACTGGAATAGCTCTAAGTCTTTTGCAGTGTTCTTGGAGTTTTTTTATAAAATCACTTTTGTAAAAGCTATTAACCTGTTGGTAACACTAAGAGCCTGATTCTGTATTTTTGCACATTCAGAATTGAAACGCCCCACTATAGTCACTAGATGAGAAAAGAATGCTGGACCAGGCTCTAATACAGTATTTGCTATTTATATTCTTTAAGGTATAAACATTTTTGTTGTACATATTTATTAAGTTAAATGGAAATTGTATGAGACTGAATTTTAGGAAGAGAAATGAAAAGCACACTGTATATATTCTAGTTAAACAAAAATGATCTCATATATTTTTCTGGCAAAATTTTGTAGCATGCTCTAAAAGTTCTTAATTTCTTTACATTGTATATTTGAAAAGTATAATTGCTTAGTTTTATCTGTATAAGTTGTGGTATCTTTTGGTAGGGATGTTTTAATTTATCCAATGATTTTAACTCAAATACGGTGAAAATATAGCATAAGTGACCTGAATATTTAAATATTCTGTGAGAAAGTGAATGTACCATATTTAAGAAGCTGGATTTTTACATAGAATTTCATAATCCTATTTTATAAAACAATTAAATTTTTCAGTTTACTTTTTGACTGGTGTTTTACTCTCGACTCTGAAATGGGCAGGAACAGCAAAGACAAGCTGCACGGATTTTGCTGCTTATCTTGGGCTTGGCTGTCTACTATGCCCTGCCTGGTCTAGTAGTTAATACGTGGGTCAAGTAAATATTGACCGACACTGGATTGTCACGGTCACTGTGCAGGTGTCAAAGAACGTAAAAAGTATGAAAGATTCCTGCTGATAGGGCACAGCCAGATGTGCTGCAACCAGCTACAACTCCAGAGATGTGTCTGGCCCAGTGTCATTGCTGGCCCGGTGTCATTCTTGGAGAGCTTGCAACCTTTGCCCTAACCACAGCTTGTAATTTCATGGAGGAAAGATGATGCACTGGCCTCGCCGGGCTTGGAATGCCTCATATATTGCCACTGTGTTTAAAGGAAGGGAGCACAGAGAGGTCACACTGAAAAAAAAAATCACTATCCAGTGCCCTCAGCTGCAGAGTGAGGCATCTGCAGAGAGATGGGCCCAGAACAAGGGGAAAGAGAGTGTTACAAACATTGAGGCCGTTGCTGAAAGGTCAAATAATGATAAGGGTCACTGATCATTCACACCATGAGCCTGGGCACTGGGTGTCTAGAGAGACAGACTGCACTCATGGGATTTTTTTTCTTTTTTCTTTAAACTACCCGTACAGACCTGGGGTATTCGATATATTTTTTCCTCTGGGGAAGGGGAAAAGAAAAGCTATCTGCATTTAGCTTTAAATGACAAATATTCCTGTGTTACAGATGAGAGGATCTTAAGCGAAAAATGAGAAAGCTTCCTGTTAGGTATGATAGGTTTGAAAATAAACATAAAAAGCAGTGTCCTTGCAGAGAGTACAAACAGGACATACTGCTTTAAAAAATCTTGGTTTTTATTTTCCCTGGAATCTCACATCACTTTTTGCATCGAAGTGCAAGTACACAGGACTACACTCCCTTCTATATTTCACATGCTATAAATTAGAATCGCCTTTATCAGTGTAGCTTTAAAAAATGGTGCTGAACACATACAAAAAAATCTACTTTTGTGTTGATTCATGTTAAATCACTCTCATACTTTCACAAGAAAAACTGGTTTAAAGTATGGTTAAAGAGTTTGAAAGGTGATCACAACAGAGTTGCAAATTTGGAAAGCAGAGCTCAGATCTTTCCATGATGCTGCTAGGTGTTTGGGATGTTATATAAAATTAGAATAATCATCTTACTGGCAGCAGTATGAAGAGGAATCCCACACACCTCTTATAAACATTTTCATCCTAATCCTTTCTAAATGAAGTCCCTTAAATACAACTCTTTAGCAACTGGCAGTGTAGTATCAAATAGCAATATGGTTAAAAATTACGTAAATGGAATCAGTTTAACAGAGTTAATTGGATAGTGGAAAGCGCAGTTGCTTCTTGCTTATTACTCCGTAGTGCTTTCACCTTTTCAATGGATGTATTTTCACTTCCATATGGCAATTATATGCAACTCTCATTATAAATAACATTGTAAATGTCTGTGGTCCTTCATGAGCGACAATACTGAAGGGGATGGTCAGAGCCACAGAGTAGTTAGGTGTGCTGTAACTACTATACTGATATGCTATACTTAACTCCAGGCGAGTACCGCCTTTACTGGATTTTCTCTGAAAATTTAGCATTAAACTATTATTTGTGCCTTTTAAGATAGGGCGGGTTTTTTTTTTTTTTTTTTCTTCCTAAACACTAGGTTGCGGCTGTTTAATGAATTATACCTTTTAAAGCTGACTCAGCCCAGCCGGCTGGCACTGCTGGGTCGGTTTCTGCCTGATTTATCACCTGAGCTCCGCTCGGCTGGGAGGACTCGCGCACAGACAATGCCTGCGCCGCGCTGCCTTCCCCAACGCGCCTGCCGCCCAAAATAGCCTAGACAAACAAAAGCGAGACCCATATAATGAGGGAGAGGTGAGGCAAACAGAAAGTGGGAGGATTGCTTGGAAAAAAATAAAATAAAAACGTGGGTTTGGGGGTTGTTTGTTTTCTAAGGAAAGCCGGCAGGAGGGCGCAGGCATGGGAGAGGGCCCTGCTCTGAGGAAGTGCCGCCGGCGGGGAGGGGAGGCCGCTGGGGAAAACCGGGCGAGGGCGGCGCGAGCGGGGCTGCCGCCCCCGGGCACCCCGAGCTGCCTGCCAGCACCTGCCTGCGCCTCGGCCCGGCTTTGGGGTGAGCTGAGGGGAGGCCACCGTGCCGGCAGCCCGCGGGCGGAAAGGGAGGAGAGATGAGGTCGCTGCCTCCAGGTAGGGCGGTGATGGCCCCACCGTGTCGGCTTCTCCCTGGTTGAGCTCTACCCTGAGGACCTCTGGTACCCGGTGGTGATGGCAGGGCCACTGCTGCTCTCTGCCTCCCGCTCCAGCACACTGTGGACCTGAAGATGTGGGAGAACATTGCGCCTAGGGAGGCAGGGCCTCCACCTGGATGAGCAGCCATGTCCGCTCCTGCTCATCATGTCCTGAGGTTGTGTTACCTCCCGGCAACCACTCAGCTGCTGCTCTCCCACCTCCTCCCCATCCTTCATGCTCACCCCTTCCCCGCTTGTGGGGCTCCTCCTGCTGCCATGTCCCTGAGGGTGTCCCCTCATGCCACCTCCCTCCCGCTCCCACATGCCGTTTCCCTGCTGCGCCTCCACCATCCCAGAGGCCTCCCTGCTCCTGCCCGGCAGTGCCCCCGCCGCACTGGCTGCTGGCGTTGTGTCCAGCCGTCCCCCGGCCTGCGTGGGGCGGTCCAGTCGCTCTCCTCCCCGCTCTCCTCCCCGCCACAGCAAGGGACGTCCCTTCCCACTCGTGGTGGCCCCACACCCCTGTCCCACCCGGCCGCTGCCGAAACCCCGGGCCGATCTAGTTTCATCTCTCTTATGCTGTGCACATCGCCAGACATAATACTTTCCTGGTCCCTGACGGACTCGTTGATGCTTTCATAGTAAAATTACCAATCAGTAATATACTCTGCTGCAGAGCAACCACGACCATTAATTGCCTTCAGGTGCCCATCCTGCGTGACCTGGCGCAGGTCGTTGCCACCTCCGAGGCAGAGCCAACTGCTCCCCTTGCAAATCACCTTTGAAGTGTGTATGACTTCTGAGCCCTAAAGTAGTTCAGGACTGAGCCTCAGAAATAAGTAAATACTTGGGGGTTTTTTCAGATTATCAAAAATTACTAAATTTTGGAAAAATGTTGCATGTGGGAAATACCTATCCTCCAAAATATTTCTTTGAAATAATGTGGAAAAGCAAAATAATTTGGGGGAGAATAACTGAGAGAAGAGTTTTACTTTTTTTTATTCCTTCACCTTAACTAGATGGTAGAACCAATATTGGCAAGGAGCTGAGTAGCGAGGAGATAAAAATACCTACAAAGCTGACACTGTAGTCCTGGAGGACAGGAGAATAGTCCTGTGGCTTCCCTGTAGTCCTGGAGAATACTTCCAGTGGATTCAAAGGACAAATCCATGGGCGAGGGCTACAGCAATGGGTTCATAATTGTAATGAATTTCATAATTCTATTTTTATATTAGAGTTTTAGTCTGAACAAAGCTTGAGACAAAGCAAAACAGGTGATTGCAACGCAAAAGTAGTTTATTCCACTTATCATCCTCATGTCTTATATTTATGGCAAGTTTGCGTAGGATTCTTCTGTTTGTTTTTTCATATTTAAAAAAAGTTCTTTCATGCTAACAGGTTATTTTTTTTAAATCATCCTGACCTTTAGTACCTAGGAGGTTATTTAAAAGGAACCACATGATGAAAGATTGTGGCTTTGGCAATATTTCATATATGAAGAGGACAGGGTGTGGTTCAATAACTGTGAATACAGCATGTTCTAGAAAATATTTTCTTTTTTTCTTAATCTAAGAAAGAAAGTCTTCATTCACTTCTAAATAAATAAGCTTACCAGCAACTAAGACATATATCATTCTGAGTGTGCAAAATTTTGTCAGCACACAAACATGGATTTATTTCTATTAATAGTATTGATGGCTTGGTATTTGTATTGTGCCTTAGCTGGGTCTATGATACTTAAGATGAGTGAAATAATAGATCCTAAGAGATGATTACTCCCACCTAATGCAGTGGAAAGTCAATGTCAGTAAAAAAATGGGTCAGAATTTTGTTTTCCTTTGAAGAGGAGAGAGAGAAGTCAAAGATCAAGGTGTGCAAATACCTCACAGCTTGCAGAAGCCTGGTCAGAAAGACGGAAACCTGTTTTCAGGAAGCGTGTCCAAGCCCAGGAGATGGGTGAGTGCTTGAGGAAGGATGTTTTTAATTGCAACAAAATAAGCTGCAGAGTGGCTGGCAGGCAGGTGAAGTGAGGCAGATGTGGTGTGGGTTTGGAAGCTGGAGCAGGGATGCGAGGAACGGGCTGTCACTGCTGTTGAAGTGTTTTGAAAGTCCGAGAACATCAACACTGAAACCTCAGGAAGTTGCAGGAACCATGAGAGGAAATTACACTTTTTGCCTCAAAATCAGACTCTCTTGAAACAATCACAGAAACTGGGATACTGACAGCAAATATATCCTCTTTGGAAGAAAGAGATTTCTCTGACAGCTAATGACCAAGACCTAATTTTACACTGACAGAGCATGCTTGCAGATAAGCGATGGTAGCACCAAAGCTGTTAGATGCCCAGCTGCGGAGCGGTGATCACAGTCACTCTCCCAGGCTCTGCACCTGGTCCAGGTCCCCCATAAATCTGGATACCCACAGGGATGCCCAGCCTTGCTGAGGGACTCGCTGCAGATGGACTATGTGTCGAAACCCTGGTCCCTCCCTCAGCAGCCCTGCTACTGGCTTAGGCATCCCTGTGAAAGCTGGACTTGTGGCCCAATACTCCCGGTGGGATGAGGCATCCAAGCGATCCCTTTGGGTGCAGGAATTGCCTCACTTTCCTGCCACATCTGGGGCTGCTAGTGCCCACCTCCAAATGCCAAAAGCACTCAGACAGGAAGGAGGGAGTAGGGGTTAATTCCCTCTCCCCCTCCTGGGCCATGCCCACAGGCTGCAGGGAAGTGCCCTGGTGCGGGCTGGGGACAGCATGGGATGCGCCAGCCTTCACCTTCCTACTGAACAGGGCCACCCCAGAAACAGCATTTGTGTTAAACAGGCATAGAAATAAAGGCATACCCAGCATGGGGAGCCAGGAATGGGACCTGCAAAACTCTTGGCCTTGCAGGAAAGCAACTGTGTGGTGATGGTGCCCTCCCGAGCGTGGCTTTTGGTCCCATCAGCCCCAGGAGCTCAGGGTGGGTGGCTGCCCCTGTGGGACAGGGGCTGTTGGAGCACATCTGGCTAGCACAGAGTGAGTCCAGCAGCATCCCTTGGTGAAGGTGGGCACATGGGGAGGCGTGCATGGATCAGAGATGCTCTGCGCCTCCTGGACAGTAGCTTGTCCCCATGGCTCCAGATGAAAGTTACAGCAATGGCATATGGAGAGTGGGATGTGGTGGCTGGCACAGCTGGGCTGGGTGCCATAGGGGCCATTTGAAGGAGTTTATGGACTTGATCTCCCTGCAATCTGTGTCTGTGTAAATCTAGAGTGACTCTGTGGAACTCAGTGGACATCAGGTCTATCTAAAATAAAATTTAAAAAAAGCAAAATGCCAAAATCTTATTCCAGAGACCCTGGGGAGCCAGCAGTTCTTCAGAGGGGAGAAAAACATCTTTCATGCTAGAAGCGATGGATTCATTTAGCTGCCAGAGTAGACAGTCAGTTCTGTAGCTAATTCTGTACCCCTAATGTGACAGTAAACTTGAAACTGCCCCACGTAATCCATTTTCAGTAATGATACTTTGACATACAATATATCCTGTTCCAGGGCGTCTGTGAATTTTATTCAACTCACAGGAGTTCTTATATAACCAGCTTAAGATTTTGGAGCAGGGGACTGAACATTGGTGTTTTACATGGCTGCACAAATCTGGAAGGATTGTAAGACCTAACACTTTGCTGTTTGTTCTTTTAAATATGAAGGGAAAAAGATCTCTTTCTTTTAAACATAAGAACCTCAGAATAACTCCAGAAAGTTCTTAGACTAAACTAATCTCAGTGTAATACTGTGGAATTCTGGCACATCAAAACCATACCAGCCTACTCGGCAGGGACTTTATCTCACAGACTAAGCAAGGAGCACTGGGCAAAGTCTCTAATGAGGACTGAGGTTTAAATGTAGGACTTCTGCCTGAGGAAGTACCAAAAAGCTTGTGTTCATTGTAAGTTCACACTCAGAATCAGCTGCCATTAATTTAGTGTTCTCTTCAATTAAACAAATAGCAAAGTATTTCTATGTGCACAGAGAGAAGCATTTCAAAAAGAAACTGTTCAGTGGGAAACACAGTTCTGCTTCACTTTGCTTAGTCCTTGTTCCTTTAAAACCATTCTGATGACACTTCTGATGAGTCCCATTACCACTGTTTCTGCTTTCCTGCTATCAACAGTTTATTGATGTAATTTCTTCGTCCGCTCTGGGATTGTAAATGACTCTACTGTTACACTGCATTTGACCTTTTTCCCATCCAGCCATGCCATCATCCTCCTGTCACGATGCGGAAAGTTTTCAAGACACAAACTGATGCTTCAAGGAGCAATGCTAGCTCTGTCAGGGAGCTGTTGGTTTAGCCCCAGAGCCACCACACCTTAAATAACCAAACATATTTGATGTACTTTGTCAATGTAAAGGCTCTATCAGTGGCTCATGATGGGTGATGAGCACTGTGCTTTTGCTTTGTGCTATGCTGTATTAACAAGCAGCTTTGAAATTGCAGAAATTGCACCTATTCCCACACAAATCTTCCTTCTCGCTCTGACACCCCTGTAAGAGGGTGGTTATTGCAATATCCCACAATGTAATTCTAAAGGGTATAGGACAAACTAGAACACCCACAGAATACAGGCTAAAAAGAATGTGACAACCAAAAAACCTGGGTTATATGAAGGGTAATGACTAGTAAGACCTGTGAGCCAAGAAAATACGATCCTAGGGAGAATCATCATCTCTTCCGCGGTTCAGATATTATAAGACATATGCTCCAGTTTTGCTGCAGCAACAATAAATCTGACACAGAAATGGTCAGTCCTGTTGCCTGGTGAGTCTTACTTACAGCTAAAATCCTGACAGGCCCATTCAGCACTGAAAATACTTAATCAGCAATTTCCTGGGTTTGCTGTCAGCCTCAGAGACACAATTCCCAGGGAAAGTTTAATGGTAGAAATAACTATATGCTTCCAAAGTTGGCAACTTAAACTGTATATTAAAATAATTACAATTCTAATAATAACAGTAAGAAGAATTCCTACAATTCTTTAATAGCCACCTGTGTTCCTCTTTTGTAGGGGAACACTGAATTTAAAATTGGACCCTGGAGATATTCACTTTTGCTCTGGAGGAAGTTAAGGTTCAATAGGCTGAATTCAGAGATGCATGGAGGGAGCCTCTTGTCAACACTGGAGGGAGGCTTGGAGTAATTTCCCCACCTCCTGTGCAGTTTACTACCTTCTTGGTAAGTTATCCTTGGAGATAATGGGTCCTTGGCCATCATCTACATAATGCTCAGCAGTGTTTTTTCATGTTCCAAATGTAAGGTGTTTTCCAAAAAAATTCCCACTGAGACATAACAAGCTGGCAGTGTTTGCCTGAAAAATCCCAAGCATTGAATCTGCTGGGAAAGGATGCTGACTCACTGATACTGATGGCTCAATACACAGCACCAATACAAAGAAGTAGGAGAGTTGCTTTTTTCAGACAGGAAGAAGAAAGCTATAGATACGGGAAAGCAAGAGGAAGGTCAGAGGAAAGAAGAACTTTATGTTTTCTTATGATTAAAGACACACTGCAAGAAGGGTGAGTTTAGACTCATTTGTGATATAGCTGTTAGTAGATCTGCATGAATGTACCTAATTCAGGCTCTCAAGAACACAGATTCAGTATTGAATCTTATGTGGTGCAGCATCTAGCTCTGTTCTTATCCTATGCCATGAATTAAATCTTCCCCTCCCTTCTCCCCACCCAGACTTTGAAACCAAGCAATCCTTTCCATGAGTGAAACCCAAAATAGATGAGAAAACACTTATTTACAATGGATGTTTTAGAACTGCCCTCTGTGGGATGACATCTGATTTATGGTGTGGTGTCACTTCTGACATCAGTAGAACAGCTCACTAGCTAAAGTAGAAGGCAATCTTTAGCTCCCTGTTGAGCAAAAAAGCAGCTTTGCTTATTAAGTATCTTTTCTATTACAATTTAAGGTTCGTATCCAGTATTCTTTGCATGTCCAAGGCTTACATACTTCTGCAAGATGTGCAAATGCTCTGAAGAAAAGAACCACCCCCTAAAAAGGAATTTGCCACAGGCAGTAAAATAGTCAGTCTGTACCACTGCCAGCATAGGTACTTATTGCTACTAAAGGAAATACTTTTCATATGACAGCTACAGTCTTCAGACAGAGAATTATAATGAAAAATGCTGTTTTGATGTTTATTTGGAGTAAGAAAATCTTCTTGCTTCTGGAAAGATGGGCCGAGGAGGAATGAATCCAATTCAATTTTACTTCAGCTATACCGTGCAGGATTACCCGAGCAATAACCGCAGCCACTGGGAGCCAGCCCAGCCATTCGGCATCCTGTCTCGGAGCCATTTTAATCCCCTGACTCTAACGCTGAGCAATAACCAGAGAAAGTCTTGTGGAAGCTCAGATTGCAGATCCACTGGCTTTTCACTTATCATTCCCAGACAAGCATTTGCCGGTTGTGTGAAGGGGAATTCTGAGCCCGCGGAGACAGGCACCTGATTGCCCAAAGACTTTCTGGGCTATGCTAATCTGTCTGGTTTCAGTCTAGCCTCCACAGACTTTTTTTTTTCTGTACTTGTTTTAGTTCCTCTTTTCTTTGTGAATTTCTGTGTAAATAGAAATTTAATCTTTCAGTGGAAGCCTGATTCTAATCTTGCTTGGACTGGTGTTGTAGGCTCTAATATCTTACTTTGGAGTTTTATTTCGTTTATTGAAAGTGTAAGGGAATGATGGGACTCCACAACCTAACCTATACCAATGTCTTTCTTCACACTGCTGAAACTCCATCAGTGGTAAGGAGCCACAGACAACATGAAAAAGTAGCAGATTAGCTATCTGCTTCCTGGAGATACATTTTTAGCTAGAGTAGAAAACAGGGGTTACCACTGGGAGCAGTGATCTGGGAGCTCCTTTACCAATGCTTATTCACTGTTGGAAGGAAGTAGGGAACTCCAGGGAAACAATGAGCATCTGCTTGCTTATGACAGGAGCAGGAAAAAAAATCTCGGATTAAGCCATTATTTCTTCAGCTCGTGGGTCACTTTTTCCATGTTACCTTGAGACAAAATTTTGGTTTCCTTTTAAATGCTTAATTAAACTAATATCAATGCACTACAAGAGGTAAACCTAAGTATTTCATATTCTCCATGTTAACTGTAGTTAACACTTCATTTTGCTGCTCAGCCCAAAACATTCATGCTCAGAAAGACTTGGTGCCACAATTTGTTTGAATATGGCAAGAGAGAGAGGTTTGACTTTGTTATTTGTTAATTGTCTCTGCTTGGTGCGGTACTTTGTTCCTCTCTCATGGTCACTGAGCCACCACAGTTACAGAGCTTGCTGTGCTGTGGCTGACAGAGAGAGGCTAAATGCATTTAAGCGTTTCATCCTACGTGTAACTTCCCCCTGCTCTATCGGGAAAGGCTGAGGGAGCCCCAACTGAGAATACTCTACTGTCACTTTTAGGTCATTCACATGGGAAAATTGCAAAACTCTGTTGGATTCAAAGCCAGAGGTTAAGCTAAACTTCTTCTGAGAAGACCCACTCAGTTTAAGTCAAGCAAGCAATTCTATTGTTTTTTTCCCCCAAACCAAGCAAGAGCAAATTTAGCATATTCAACCTAAAACTTAAATTAATATGCAAAAACGCAAGAAAAAGATCAATTCTTTTCATAATTCCATTCTTTCTTTCTAAGCATAAAAGAGCTGAACTGAGCTAAAATGGAAATCCACACTACTTGAACTCAGTAACTGCAACAGTTCCAATTCATGCAATAGATGTGCATCACTAAAAAATGGAAAAGGATATAAACTGTATTTAAACCTTCAGAAATAATTAAATAATATGTTGATGTTTATGCAATGAATGGAAAGAACTGATTGCTTAGAGGACCAAGAGACAGAAAATAATGTACTTATCTTATATCTTATGGTGTGTAAACATTGTGGATATATATTCTGAGATTAAGTGGAAACTGAAAACCCTTCCCTTATTAGACATTGTCACAGACAATTTCTGGGGCAGGCACAGAACTGCTTGATTCCTCTGTGTAAAAAAGGCAAATAATACTGCCTATTGTAAAGAAGGAACAGCAATGATGGGGACTGAAAGCATCTATACGTCCCTGTTTGAGGCAGATGCTCTTCTGTTGATTGCCTCCATCTTCTGCCAGGGAGGATGGTGGGGAAAGAAAAGGAGAGAAAGTGGCTTACAGCTCCACACAGCTTAGATCTCTTTTTTAGAAGAGCCCCAAATTTGTTACATTATGGTACCTCCAAACTTATACAGGTCCCTCATCCCAGTTTTTGCCCTGGTGCTTGCTTCCCTGTCTTTCTCTGAGTTACAGGCTGTTCTTTGTGGCAGAGCTGCGGGCTGCCCCTTTATAAAGTCAAATTAGTAAATTAAACCCACTATTCATGACATCCAAAACCAACAGGGCCCAAAGTCACAAAGGAAGAAGGATTTTTCCTGCACTTCTGTATCTCTTTAGAAAATAAACCAAACTTTTAAGAGAGTTGGCAAAAGGTATTAAAAGGAGCTTTTCTTACCAAGAAAGAGCAACAACCAAGTGTTGAATTCAAAAGAGCTCAAAGACAGACATACTTACTGTGCTTTTTTTCACCTGGGTTAATTTTTTTTTTAGGCAGAAGCTACTTGATTCATATTCAACAAACAGTGAAAGCGGCTTTTATTTGACATTGTATAACATTGTTACGCAAAAGTTTAGCTCTTTTCTGTGGCACAAATGAATAATTGTCACATCTGTGGAAATTCTGGAAAGTGCATTCATTGAGGAAATCAGTTATTTAGCTCTTTCTGGAAGAGAGGTTCATCATTTTTTAAAAACTGCTGAACTTCTTGTTTAGCAGTCAATGTGCATTCATATGGCTCTGAACAAAAAAGGGTATTTACACTTGGGAAGTATAACCTATGTGTCCTTCTTCCTCTGGCACTGGAATAGATGGTGAGGAATGATGTAACGAGGCTGCAGAAGAGTCAACATATTAAAAAGAGCTGAGCCCAGACCCATGTCCTGGATCTGAGCCATCTTTTCATTCTGGCAAAACTGTGATTAGGATCTGAGCTTTCAGCTCTACCCTGGTGTCTATGACCAAATACAGCAAAGCCTCTTCCTTCTCCCACCACTTGTCAGCTCCTCAGCATTGGGGAAAGTCTGAGCAAAACCCTGACTTCTAGTCTGAAGCCTCATTTGGGTTCACAGGCAGCCAGAAGCACTGTGAGATGTTTGTCTCTGGCAGGCAGCTCATTTAACTGCCCACGCGGAGTGGCAGCTCCATGGCTTAAGTCAAACTGCTAAATAAGTTTCTATTATGAAATGGTTGAGAAGTAAAAGAGGTCTGAGGGCGACGGGGGAGAGTAGGAATACTGAAAGAGAGATTCAGAAGGAGGAATAGGCAAAAGTGAAGGAAAAGCCACGATAAAATAAAATACAATATAATTAAAGAGGCAATATGTTTTTGTATTCTGTGACCAGCTCTCACAAGGCACATTTGATGCATGTTATTTCCAATGTCTGGTTTTATGTTGGTCTTAAAGCGTCATCCTAAGGAGGCTGTCAGTGCTCTGCATGGTTAGAGGTAAAGACTGCAACTGGGCCCTAAGGAGGAAAATTGCAAATAAAGCAGAACTGAGACGTGCTGACAAAGTGAACCACAATGCAAGCAGAAGGAAGCAAGCAGCAAGTTTTGCCTTCTTTTACCAGAAACCCACAAGATGACTATGCATTGACTCTACACCTACCTACTTAGAGATGGCAGTCCTGGTCTTCTGAAGGTTTAGTATCCACTTAGGAAATCAGGGAAGCTAGGTATTGCCCTAGAGGGTGTTGAAAATCAGGAATCATCGTTCATTCATAGAACAGATTATTTGGACCCTTTACAACAGCAAAATACCGGACAGACTATCCCCGTGCCACCAAGTATGTCCATGCTGTGAAACCTGCTGGACATTGGCCAGGAGGCCATACATGGGAGGAGGTCTAAGGCCCATATCACCTGGCACCATCTCTGGAGAGACTGTGGTATATGTCTCAGCCTTCATCCTGATATAGGAGCAATAGCAGAGCATGGTGTTCAAGGTGGCTGGTCTCCCTGTTTCTCCATTCCTCTGGCAATCGGTCTCCCTTCCTCAGGAGAGTCACTTGTATTTGCTTTTAAAGTCTGTACTTGAAGGAAAAATTCACCTCTTTGTTATAACAAAGTGGACTTGAAAATAGATGGTGTGCATGTATGCTTCGGTCAGAAGTGCATTTGCCTCAGCTGATAATTATTCTGTATTTTTAGCACCAGGGTGGGCAAATCTTTCTATTTTCTCTGTTGGACAAAAAAAATTTATTTCCTTCCTGTTACACACCCAAAACTCAGAATGATTGTTATTCTGACAGCACTGTCCACTTCGTTAGCACATGCGCAGAAGCTGCTTAAAAGAAGATGGATAAATACAGCTTGGTTTTATTTTAAGCTTTCACTTTTTTACTAATGTGAAATTTCAGCTCAGATGGAGTGAACTAAACTTCGCAGTCCGTAATTCTTCAATTCTAATCCTGCAATTATAATGTAGGTCTAATGTGGTCTGTATTCAGATCAATGTTCAGAAATATACGCTTGAAGAGGAGCCATAGATGCATGCAGAATTATATTATTGTTAGTCTTGGTTTTTTAAAGATATTCCTCAAATTTACAGTTTCTGAGGGCATATTTTCCAACAAATCCCTCATTTACTCAAATAAAATGTGCTTAAGTAATTAACTTTAAACTACTTTCATGTTTTCTTCATTTCACTAAGATAAAGTAGTGATAAAAATGGATTAAGAATGAAATCATTCCTCATAAAAGCTTGTTTCCCAGACAGTAGAAGCTTCCAGAGATTTAAGATGAAGGGATTCTACCTCATTAGGAGGCTAAGTCTTGTCAATCTGTTTACATGGAGAACAAATGAAATACAAGAATTAAGATGGGTTAAGAAATCAAGTGTAACAGTTATTTAAGATGTTACAGAAAGCGACACTGTGGAACTTTTGTTCAAATTTCTATTTATTAAGACGTGACAAATCCTGTAATCTGGCAAAATGAACACAAAGACCAGCTGCTCTTTTCTGGTGTTAGGCATTTCTCCTACGTTAACAGGCCGTGATAAGTGTGACCTTGACCAGACCGAAGCACCTTGCAACGGCCATGAGAGAGCGCAGAATGACAATGTGCTTCGTGCCAGCTCTTTGGTCGGCACACGCAGATTAGCTGGATGTGTGAGTTTGGAGCTCTGTCCTGTACTGTGCACAGGCTGAAATATTTCAAGAGAGTCAGATCAATTTCCCCTTCCCCTTCTGCATATTAGTCGTTTCTCCATTTCTCACTGGCTCCTTTTATGAGTTATATTTAATAACACCCTTGGATGGTTTTTAAAAACATGCTGTTTTAATGTTTCTTTAACAAAACACAAATTCCCATCAGACATAATTTTATAGTCTTATTACTCATACAAACGTTGAATTCCTCTCTTTATTCCTATTGACCTTGGCTTTAGTGAAATCCTGTGGCTGTGCATTAGTGCTCCTGCATAATGTAAAATCATTTCTCTTTGGTAAGATTTACACTACCCTGCTTTAAATATGATTGAATATCTCCTTGTTCTTGCAAGAAGGCAAATAAGGTGTCCTTTACCTGACTGTCCTTTCTTATTTGTTTCCAAATCAAACAGTCCCCTGATTATTTGCTCTTATGCTGGAATGCTTTGCACAGCCTGGTGAAGGCCGTTTGCAGATTAGAGTAGTGGAGTAGGGCGAGAAAAGGAAAATGGACTGTGGAGAGCTGTTCACCTGGAGATGCCACTCCACTCGCATATGGAGGAGAAAGGCTAGGGTAGTTCCTTCAAACCCTTCTTCCCTCTTCCTTCTGCAGAACTCCTTGCTTCCTGACATGGCCCTAATTTTGTGTCTATGTTCTTTCAACTAAAAAGCTATTTCCAGTGAATGGATGTCCCTCAACCTAAGCAGCAGGCAGCCTCCGGTGAGGCCTCCCTCCAGAAGAGGGAGAAGCAGAATACAGAAAATTGGGTGGGAAATCAAACTAAGGACCAGAAAATCAAACAGGGATGAGGAGAAAAATCTGCTGTCTGCCTGGTACAGGAGGATCTGAAGATCTCATCACCCAGTGGTTGCAAAGGGACCCCTGACATACGAGAGTGGGAACAGACCGACACTGTGTGTGATCTTTGTCATCAAAAGCGAGCATGAAGTTCAGACAGAAGCGTGACATGTCATCTTGCCTGGTCATTTGACCACAATGCTCTTAGCTCTGTGTGTTATGAGTGCTGTATCTGCATTTCACTTTCATTTTGCTTTCTTTCATTTTCTTGAAGTGCTGGGCACTACTGCACTGTTGACTTGAGTAAACAGCACTTGAACTGCATGTTTGCAAGTACAGGGCGGCATGGAATTTTCCATTATGTTAGAGAGTGTGTTTTGTCAAAAACAGCCCATTTTTGTGGGAGCACACATAGCAGCTTTCCCAGGAAGCGTTTCACAGTGCCTCCCTGGAATTTCCAGGCAAAGCAAGCTGTTCATTCTCCACGACAGCCTGTTTGTCAAGGCACATACCTGAGGTGTGGGTGATTCAGACTCAAGTTCTTGGCTCCAAGGAAGATACCACTGGTGAGAAAAAGCAGAATAGCTCCAAAACAGGAGACTACAAGAGCCCTAACCGAGGACAGACAATAATTTGGCATGAGGGCACTTGCCTGCAATGGAGTAGAACAGTCTTCAAGTACACGGTCTGAATGCAAAGTACAGGCCTCACTGAAATCATCTCATGTGAATTCCCTAGACTTCAAGCTGTTGAATTATGGTAGTCTGTTTCAGCAAAGAAGAGGAACATTTAAAAAACTCCACTATCTCCTATGTTCCTGATTTAGCTGACCTCCGTGGAAATGACCAGCATGCAGAATAACACTTGAGCTCCGCTAAGTGATAGTACTAACACATCTCAACACCATCGATTAAACCCTCCTCAATATTCCTTGACAGTGCTAACCATTCACTACCACTTTGGAGTTTGATGTCTTTTCTATGCAAGAACAGAACCCCAGTCGGCAATGAAACTGAGGCTACAGTTTAAATTACTCCTGTCTGGGAAGGCAAGACTTCGGAAACAGATTACACTGAGAGCTAAGAGCTAGGTGTATTTGTGATGACAAAGCTTTTATGTCAGCCTTGATGTTACTAACATTGTTGTTTTAGTTAGGAAGTCCTTAAATAATATGTTTCACAAAGAACTAATTTAAATTTAATTGAACTTAATGGCATAGCTGCCAATTATTAGTGATGTTCATTTTGTTTCTATTGAGGTGCCCTCAAGAAATGTAGCACAGCTTAATTTATTGTGCCTATCTCAGTCTCAGGTTGGTTGTGTCTGCACATTTCTCAGTCCCTTCTGAAAGATGACTTAGAGCTTTCCAACAACTGAACCATCCAGAGGCCATGGTACGACTTTTACCATTTCCACCATTGTACGTAAAGTATGGATTACTGTTGTCAAAGCTCCACATGCCTGCACAGTAACACAAATAACTTGTTGCAGAGCCATATACAACAACAAAATAGAAGTCTATTTTTCTATTTTTTCTTCACATGCAAAGGAGAATCCATCTGGTCAGCAGCCCAAAATTTTCCTTCAATTTGAAGGGTCACATTCTCTGTTGACTGCTCCATATTGTCCACTGCATTATCTCCTTATAGTATCCATGCTTGAACGTTCGGAGAAGTGAGTGGGTCTTGCACCCTAGCATTAAGCTGAAGGTAGACATCAGGCTTTGTTTCTTGAGAAGATACAAAACAATGACTTGGAGTCTTTTGCAGTTTCCTGCTTTCACTCATTGGTATCATCCTCCCTTTGCAATTTCTGTTTATCTCATCCACTTTGTCTGACTCTGACAGAGAACAGAATCGTTGGAGCAACAAAACTATCGTCTAAGCTGCTCACAACTCTGTCACATCCTCAGATCTGCAAAACTCAAGATATCCACAAATTCTTCCTTTGTTCTCTTGATAGTCAAAACTGGTCACAGTCCATACAGAGTATGCCAATTACTATTGCATGAAGGTCTGATGACTTGTTTTGAGACATCCCATAAAACAGACATCTCCCTTCTCCCTGCAAGAAAGTAAGTCAAAAGATTTCTTTCTTTCATTTGATTCTTTCTCTCTCTTTCCATATCTAGGCTATTTCAAGAAAAAAACATGCCAACATCCTCTCTTTAAGAAGATACAGAAAGTGCATATATGAACTCTCAGACAACACTGGAATTACCAGATGAACCTGGCACTACATGACACTTCCTTGCATTCTGTGGCTCCCATCAGTGTGAGATACTGAGCTGAAGAGCAATCTAAACTCTATGTCAGAACTATTAAGGAGAATTACATTGGTTTTCTTAGTAGCAGGTTGTACTCACCTCTGACTGAGTATCATATATGGCTGTTATCAGAAATGATATTCCTTACAGCTGCATCCTCAAAGCATAACTGGCTAAATACACTCTTTCACTATCTGTGTCCTGAAATGCAAACTAGGCTTGGCTATGCTCTCGTTGTAGGTCAGCAGTAATGCTACTGAAATCACTGGGATAAGACCCTAAAGGAGAAGGAGGTGCAGTGTTAATAATGTATGTGGCCTGTCTTATTCCTTTCTCAGAAAGTCCTCCTTTGTAAATGAAAACCCCTATATTAACACAGTCTATTACTCACCTCATTTATTGTTGCAGCTTCTCTGTCCACAATTAAGTATGCCTGGACTCACAGTGGTGGAAAAGGATGTCAGTTTTTAACCTTACTGAACCTAGTGGGAGACCGATAATTGATGCACTAAGCTACTTGGCTTGCCCGTCAACTGAGGGGTATAGAAAGACCCATAAACATGTTGTACGGTTACTCCGAAAGCAACTGAAAGAACAAAATACTCTAGAAGGGGAAGTTATTTTTCATGATGTTCCATATTCCAAATGCCACTTTAGCCCAGCTCCCAGACTGCACATTTCCCCTTTCTAATAGGAAGGCTGAGGTGACTAAACTTTTCTCATGACCTTAAGGTGTTCAGTCTGTTGGCAGTAACTATGGCCAGGTGCAAATACCAAGTGGTTCCTGTTAAAATTAACAAACACACTGGTCTAAGACTCCACCCAGAAACCTGGGAAAATTAAATATTTTCCCTAGACACCTTAACAGGCTATACTTCTCTGGTCACAAGCCTAACACTTGTCTGTAAACAAAAGGAATGCTATTAATGAGAAAAAGGAACACAGAAATAATTTGGGAGAATACAGTGATAATAAACATATGTTTCTACCAACACTATCTATATACTGCCCCATCCTGCAACATCTTCAGCATTTGGCTGTTTTTTTGTTTCTCCATGGGGTTGTGTGAATCTCTGATAGAGAAATGCCCCCTCACACATTCTTTTTCTTGCCTTATCACATCTCACTAAGTTTCTTATCAGACCCAAACATTTTTATCCTCTATGAAAATGATGTGTAATCCGTGACTGGTCCTTCATGCCTTTTCTTGTCAAGCCTTTGCTGTTCAGCTGCAACAGGGAGTCTCTGGATTGGTCCTTGTGGGATCTCATAATCCAGATAGTGATTTCAGAATAAGAAGCTAGATTGAAGGTGACAGCTCAGCCAAGTCTTTTCATTTCTAGTCTTACCCTTTTAGCCTCAATGAGAAATCATCAGTGTCTCTCACCACTTCTCTATATTGCCACCTTTCATTGCTCCCTGTAACTGTAATGCCTGGGCCTGACCTGGCTATCATGATTACAGCTGTGGAGATGCTAAGCAGAGGAAGCTCATCATTTCTAGATTATGTCTCCCACCATGATGTCATTGCATGGTTTCCCACCATGATGTCATACATAAGTCATCCTTTTCCTAATGGCTAGCAACTGCAAGAACCCACATCCCTGCTAGAATTCATGCAGACATCATAAAGATAGCATTCACAGGCAAAAAGCACAGTTATGTAGAGTCCGTGCCACAAAACTGCAACTATTCAGGTCTAACAAAGCTAAAAAGTTAAAATATTTGCATTGACAGAAGGGGAGGTCGCCTATTAAATGAAACATGATACACTGTCTAGGGCACCAAGGCAGAACAGCAGAGTTCCTTCTCCTGTGAGCTCACAAAAGTTCACTAAGGACACTTTTTTTGCCTGATAGCACACATTTCCAGGTCCCAACAGAAGTGGACATGGCTCCACATCAAACCCAAGAAGGCTGGCAGTTCTTTGGAGGCCTTTTTAGTTTGCCAGTGGCTGCTTCATTTCTCCTTTTCTTCAGTGTCTCTGACACAAATTCGGTAGTAAAAGCCTGGAGGAAAAGCAGAAGCAATGAAGATGGCCAGAACAATAAAGAATACATACTCAAAAACACAGTCCATATCCCGCCCTTCTGGGCTTTCCTTAGCATTTCTGCTACTGCCAAACTAGCTTTCAGACTTTGCAAGCTACAGCCCTCAGCCTCATCTCAGAAGGTGCCAAAGCATGTGTCATTTGAAGGGTAAGTAGGCAGTGACATTCCCTATGCACATTAAGGCCTCTGTCAAACTGGAGAGGCTGACAGTTTTAATAAAGTTGCCTTATGTAATAATTAGTCATTTACCACTTAGGTACATGGCAGTCAGATAAAGGTGTCATTTCCCTGCCTGTCAACACCATAACAGACATTACGGTGCCCACTCCAGAACACAAAGTGTTGCCGTGCTCTGACTTTCGCCCACTGACACACAGGCTCCTTCTGAGGGGGCTGAATCATCGGAACTTGAGAAAAATGCCTAAGTAAACATCTCTCCAGGTACTTACAGTCTTCAGCACTGCAATCTCTGCGTGCCAGCATGTTACGTGCTATGGGCTGAAGACAGCAGCTGAAGCTGGAAAGAGTCAGGGAGTGAGAGGGGACAAGTGCCTCAGGGGAGGCTTTTTTTAATGAAGCGTTCCTTCTGCCCTGCCAAAGGAGACCTACTGCTGAGACTCCATGAGACTCCACAATAGTATGGTTTTCATGGGTCAGGAACAAAAGGCTGTGATGGGTGGCAAGTGGCTTGTGTCCCTACACCTAACCTCTTTTAGCCCCCCAGAAGAGGATGGTGCTTCCCAGCTGCCTAACAGCTGGGGGCACCACCAAACAGTGTGAACAACCACATACCAGCCTTCGGCCCTGTGAATTTGTTGGCAGAGCCTGAGGGTGCTCTGCTGCGCTGGTCCGAGTCTATGGCCTTCCCATTTGCAGCTTTGCTCCACCCTGGGCTGTCCAATGCTGTTGTTTCTTCCTCTCCAGCCCATAGGTTCTTATTTGCAGAGTCTGTCCCCAAGCCTGGATGAACCCCAAATCCCCCACTCCTCCCTCCTCTTTCATTTTTTCCTCCCTAGGCACTAGCTGTTAACCAAACCTCCAGCTCCAGCAATCTGATTAAGCTAATCTGAGTTTGTGGTAATCAGGTGGTAAATCAACTAAGCCAATCTGAGTTTCCCACAAAACCTTGTCTTTCCACAACATTTCTCTTCTCCCATTTGCCTCCTCTAACGCTGAACCTCACGCTGCATCAGAGAGAGGCCTGCAAGTTGCAGCACCACTGGAGATCCCACCTCCCCTGCGCAACCTCCCCTGGGATCTGCCAGGAAGCGGGTAGTCAAGTACTGCCCAAGAAAACTGCTTTTTCAACACTCATTTCTCAGTTCTGTCAAAATAGACACGTGGTGCTCAGCAAGTATCATGCCTGGGTGCGTGAACGTGTGAATAGGATGAACAGAGGTGCAGTACGAACAGACGTGTGCTGCACATAGGCCCAGGCTGTGCTTGGCTGTGTTGCCGACACAGCCAAAATCATCTTTTTCTGAAGACCACCGGTTACTGATACTCTGGTCACTGGTGGTGGACCTGGGATACACACCTGTGCAAAACTCGGTAGGCCAAAATTCAAATATTCCCCTTACCTACAACTGTGAAACCACTCTCCTGTTTCTTGTTTTTTTACAAGGGACTGAATAATTGCTATTCGGGCCAAAACTTAATCCCAATGTTGCAACAATGGATCATAATGACCTGGAGGTGTTTTGGATTTGTTTTTTGCTGTAGCAAGCCAGATAGAGAGAGAACTGTGATTTTCCTTGAGAACCTCAAAGGAAAAATCAAATTTTATTAAAGATACCATGGAGGATGATTGCTACTTTCACAATCTATTGCTCCACTTCACAATAACAAAATACATGAAACTAGCTCAACCATATATCTAGTCATACAAAGGCAATCAAAAGCACATTACAAATAATATATGATTCAACACAATGCAATATCATTCATAATGCAATTCTGAAAGTCCCAGAAAAAATGGAATCCCACAGCCTATCAGATTTTCCTGACCTGTGTGTGACAAAAATTGGATTAGTTTTCATCCAGCACTTGTTTCTATGAGGCTGAAACAAAACAATATTAAGTTAGTGTTGGGAGGAAGCAGAACTTAGAGTAAGTGTCTATATATCTACTGCTGTTGTTTTAGACTGAGTACAATAAAGCAGCAAAAAATAGATTTAGAATCAGAATAAAATTAGTAGAATAAGGAAGCTTGACAATAAATCAGAGAGTTAGCAATTTTGTATGATACCTTTGTAAATTCTAATATGTATTACAGCCCAACAAAATGAATATCTGAAAGTAGTGGAAAGTACTAATGTCTGCCATCTGGCAAATTCTTGCATCCAAAGACAATCCTAGACCTTATTAAAGTCAGTGGTCTGGCTGGATCTTCTTCCATGTACAACAAAACAGCTTAGGTAAAAACAGCAAAAGTTGATCAAAACAGTTACAGATTCATAAATAAATATTAATCCACATCAGTTATTGTAGAGATTCTTTACAAATTAGATTCTCTGAAAAGCTTAATGCTTTCTTTGAATGAAGCAGTAAATTTAGACAACACTACTTGATGAGTCTATGCTGTTCATTTCCCGTGCTGGCAAAAAATTATGAATAGGCACAATTTCATGGCTATGGGCCCATGATCTCATTTGAGCAACAATATGACCTGTCAATTACAGAGCCCTGTAGAGAACTGGCTTTAAAATAAGAAATTGCATGGGAAAGAATAATGGTACAATAAGATGGACAGATAGCATGAGCACACGTTTGAGCAGATTTTTGTTAATGCTCATGCTAATGTCTGGTGAATAGGTAGGACAGATCCTTGGAGAACCTGCTATATGTCCTATCAGGAATGTGTGGATGCCCAAGTGGGACATTTTCTTGATGCAATGGTTAAGAATTTAAACATGAAGACACTTATTACCAACCCAACTTCATCCACCCAGCACCTCTGTGGTGGCGCAATGACTCTGAGGGATGAGTGCTGATGCAAACTGTGAGATACTCTTTCATGGGCACTCAGCTTAATCACAGAAACACTGAGGTTGGAAGGTACCTCTGGAGATCATATTGTCCAACTCCCCCTGATCAAGCAGGGTCACCCAAAGCACATCTGCCAGGACCATGTCCAGTCATGTTTTGAGTATCTCCAAGCATGGAGCCTCCACAGCCTCTCTGGGCAACCTGTTTCAGTGTTCAACCACTCTCACAGTAAAAAAGTTCTTTCTTAGATTTAAATGAATTCTCTGTATTTCAGTTTGTGCCTGTTGCCTCTTGTTCTATTGCTGAGCACCACTGAGAAGAGTCTGGCCCCATCCTCTTTACACCCTCACTTCAGATATTTATACAAGATAAGTTCCCCCTGAGCCTTCTCTTCTCCAGGCTGAACAGTCCCAGCTCTTTCAGCCTCTCTGCATGAGAGAGATGCTCCAGTCCCTAAATCATCTTTGTAACCCTTCGCTGGACTTACTCTAATATGTCCATGTGTCTCTCATACTGGGGAGCCCAGCACTGGACCCAGCACTCCAGATGCATCTCACCAGTGCTGAGTAGAGGGGAAGGATCATCCCCTTCAACCTGCTGGCAATGCTCTGCCTAATGCAGCCCAGTATGTTGTTGGCTTTTTTGACCATGAGGGCACATTGCTAGCCCATGTTCAATTTGTCCACTGGGGCCTTCTCTGCAAAGCTTCACTCTAGCTAGTCAGCCCCCAGCCTGTACTGGTTTGCTCCTCGGGTGCAGAATTTGTCATTTCCCTTTGTTAAAGCTGTGTCCTTCCTGTAAAGGGAAAAACTTGAAAGACAAAACACTTTCAGATTGAAGAAATGGAAGGAAAATAATAGCAGAGGGCAGCTGCTCCAGGGAATGTTGAAAAGTAGCCCACCTTTGCCGAAAGATGATCGGTGATACTTACAGCCTCTAATAATGTCCCAATGTGCTCCTTCAAGCTACGGCTGGATCCAGCAGAATAACCACTCTCTGCATAAGTGACGCAACTGGACCGAGGCCCGTGTGCAGCAGCGCGTGGGCGCCAAACTGCGAAGACACGATAGGGGTAGGTGCGGGTGACATTTGCGGTTGGCTGGACTGAGGGCCCCATTTCATTCCTTGCACTGAGGCCCATGCCAATCATGCTGCAACACTGCCCGGATAATTAAGTTTTGAAGCAAGAACAGAGTCTGCTTAATCCTAGTTAACATAAAGCCTCTGTTAAAACTGATGTGCACATTTTTAAGAGTTTATTTCAAGCTGACTAAACCACTAAAAGGGGACATTCATTATTACTGTTTCTCTTGAAGCAAATTAATTTCCATTCCCCCCGAAGGGAACCTTGAAGAGTGAGGAAGAATCACAAAAGCTAATGAGGAAGGCGTCGCCTATGTAACACTACCAAAAATATTCAGTTACTTTGTCCCCACAAAGCCACTGGGTAATTTAAAATAATAAAACATCAGAAAACAGCACAGCTTGTTTCTCTGTAATTTAGAAGCATAAAAGGGAACTGATGTTGTAATTACAGACTAAAAAACCAGAAGTCCCATTTTTAAAGTTATTTCAGCAGATTTTTTAATAGCTATTAGCTCCTCCAAAGGGAACAGAAAACCTCCCGTCAAGGCCTTCATTCAAATTTGAAGCAGACTGAGAAAAAGTAATGGACCCCAAAAGGAGCTGGAGGGGATCTTAGTAGACCAGAAGTGGTTAGCATGCTACAAGGCAGATACCAGTGCTGAGACTAGAATTTGCTTTAGGCAGAGCTACGGGAAATAATCACAGATCTAGCATGTCTACAGTATTCTCCATTGGGCCAAATCAGTATCCTCACTTTACGGATCAGCCACTTGAGGCTCAGAAACAATAAGATCAAAAGATCTTCTGGTTGCTGAAGAGCCAGAAATAAAACTCAAGTTAAAATGTCTCTGGTATTTTTCTTAAAACTACTAATCCTTTGGGATCTGATGTAGTTGGTGACAGCCAGTCTCAAAAACTAATCAGTTTAACCTTAAATACTATGGGACCATCAGAACCATCTAAGAAATTACGTGTCATTTCTTCATACAAATGTTGGGAAACCAAGAAAAGAAGAATCTTTTCCAGCAAACCTTTTCAGTGAAGTGGAGGGAGACAACATAGCTTTAAGGATAATGTGGCTTTTCCAATAACGTTCCTTGTTCCGAGGTAAAAGGAAGCCACTTTCAGAAGCTCTGTGTCCTTCCTTGGCAGTTCAGACCAATGGTGTTGATCATTGCCCGTTCCACCCAGGAGGTCAAAGAGATGGGTCTCCTCCCTTGCCTCTGGAAGGCGTTGTCGCCCATATGCACCAGAATACATTTGTGGGCAAGGCTTCTGACTTTCTCATTTCCTTTTCTGTTTTGTTGAGCAGGGATTTTAAGCACTTGGCTTCAGGGATCTCTTTTTATAGGCCTTTTGCCTTTGTTTGTTGTCATTTTGTTTTTAGTTGTTTTTGTTAAGGTGCCCAGTATCCTTCAGGCATGGATGCCCATAAATTAACATGCATTATTATTATAATAAAGTTGCGTCACTGCTGAAAGCCAGACTGTCCAACACAGACCTCTAAATAGAGGGGTAAGTGAGAAGTTGGATGGCATTACCCTCTACAACAAGGCACACAGCAGAAAGTATCTAATCTGGGAGGTGGAAAATATGGAGAGGACATGTACATGTGCTCATGTAAGCTTCTGGTGGCCTGCAAAGTTCATCAAAAGACCTTGAAAACCGGGATGGCCATGAAAATCCTCAAAACTTTCATGGGGAACTGAGATGAATTATATGCTTAAAAGATTGTGGTTGTCCTAAACTATTGGGATTAAATGCTAAAACAGGCAGCACACTTAGACACCCATCTCAAATGAGCCAACCAGCTCAAGGGAGCAGTGACTGTGCACTACCACAATTACAGGGAGAGTTTGCTTATTACTACAGCTACCTACGAAGTGAAGAGTGCAACGATCAAATAAAACAGGCTGCTCTTTTTCCAAGCCTTTTCTTTGCATATTCAAATGAAATTATTGCCCTTCAGAATTTTGAATACAAGCAAAAATACCCCATTTGTTATTGCTTGTCAGTTCTCTGCTGTGATCAACTCAACTCATCAACAAACATTCAAAGATTTAGCAGTTGTCTTTGTCAGTGTGAAAATGCTAGGTAGGCTCTAGCCTGCTCAGCTAGGAGACCTTGAAATTGTGCCATAGTTTTAGGCACCTAACAAAGCTATCCCTAAGGTATCCATGAAGTAAAGGAGATTCCTTTGAAGGCTTTCAGAAAAAAATTCTTCCATCGAAAGTAAATGTGTAATGTCGAATGGGGAGTCTACAAAAGACAAGAGGAATGTCTCCATCCAGGAGAACTTAAAAACCTGCTTCTCCCTACTGACTGTCCAGGGAATGTGGTTGCTTATGGTAAAGGTATTAGGCCACAAAATTTAGCCACAAGTAAGTTAGTTGCTGAAGTTAGGTAAACTGGATCCAATTTATGAATATTTATCTAATTATATACACTTTCATTTTTAAAGTATCTCTTACATGAGGACCTTATTGTATTTTTAAACATAGCTTTAAACATAAAGCTCACCGCACTCTTATAAAGAAAGCAAACATTATTTCCATTTCCCTATAAGGAAACCGACCCACAGAGACAAGACAAACTGACTTAAGTTAGGCATGCAGTGACTACTTATGGACCCAAAGTTGTGTGTTGTCTTTGCTTTGTAAGACTATCTGCAAAAGAATAAAATCCACACCTATGGTCAAACATCATCTTCAAAATGGTGAAAACACAACTGCTGAAATTCATCCTCCAAGCTAACATCAAAGCCCCTAAAGCCTATGGTAAGCCCACAGTCTCTCATATTAATGTGTCTTGTTAATTTATGGTTTATTAGATTTATTAATGTTCCAGCATTTTCTGTAAAAAAGCATAAACTACCAGGAATTTCTGCCTTCTGTTTAGTTTTAAGTTTGAAAATTTGAAATGTTTTCTTACCATTTCTTAGCTGGTTTGATTTTTTAACCTTTTCTAACTGAAAAATTATGGGTTCTGTTTTGGGTTTTTTGTGTTTTTTTTTCCTTTGGTTTTTTCTTTTTTGCACAAACTGATGGCTTAACAAGTAGAAAACCTTACAAGAAAAATCTTCTGTTGGAAAGCAGTTCTAAGAGTCCTGTCTGATTTGTCATTCTCTGGATATCAATGACATTTAATCTTCACATTTATTTCACTTAGTAGAGAGATATTAGAGAGCTGATCTAAAACTATGTGATAATGAAATCTGAACTCATACTTTCATTACTTTAATGGACAATCCTGTTTTCAGTTTTGCAAACCAGTAAAAACATATCTGACTAGACATTTCTTTAAAAGCCACAGTTGCAAAATTTCTACATTAAGAAGTCCTTTTTCTATTTTTAACTGTGAAAAGATACATTGCCCTTAACACATATATTGATGCTTTGCATCACCGTATTATGAGAGTATGATGAATGACGATAGTGAACATCCCTTTTTGCAGAGATGGGGAAAGGTACAGGCGAATGTCTATCATCCATGCCAAAATGTTTTCACTCAGCTTGGAATACTGTCAATCCCCACAGATTTTAAATATAATATACGAAAGTAATTGTGAAATGCAGAAATTATTATTGCGTTATTAGAAAAGATATTAAAACTGACTGAAAATTAACAGTTACTTCTTCAAGTGAAATGAAAATCATGGCTGATTTTATTGTACATTCTCTTAAACAGAGTTCTCCGGAGTTTGCTTGCCATTTTCCATCAGAATTTAGCCATAGGTGAAACTCGAAGGATCCATGCTTCTTTTTCCTATGAATATTGACGCTAGTCTGGGCAGCTTACTGCTTGCTTACTTCATTGCTAGGATCTGAAATGTGGGGTAGATTCTTCTCTTAAATAAATCTTCCCTTCTGCACTAGTGCTTCTGAGTGGGCCCTACTGAATATTAGCTAGAAGCTGGAAGAGATGAAGATCTGTGTTCCTGGACTTTATGTCATGCAAACAAGGGAGAGACTTTTTTTCTACTTTATCTCCATGCAAGAAAGAACATTTGATTTCCTATAGTCTTCTCAGCATCTGGGTAACATTTCAGTCACAGACCTTACAAAATCAGGACAGTCCAGCCAGTCCATGGTTAATAATCCATCAACTTTGATCTGGTTAAACCCACGTAAAATACCTCAGGGTTAAATTTTTTATAAATTTTTTTGGCTAAGATAAATTGGGCCATGTTAATTGAATCATCTGCCATGGTATTTTTCTCCCTCTACTGAAATACAGTTCAGTTGTTCATTTGTGTTAATTAATAATCCTTAAAGAGCCAAAGCATTAGCACATCATTTATTCCTTGCTGCCAGGAAAATTATACAAAGGACTTTGTATTCATTGCTCTGTTGCCAGAAGTACTATATTTAAGAAATGGAAAAATGGTGAGACAGACATCCCATTCTGTAAAAGCATCAAATATTCTTTATTTGGCCCGTTTGCACTGCAGAAGTGATACATCAGACTTTGCTTATCATCTCCTTGAACAAAAACACACAGCACTGATGGTCAAATGGGAGACTTTAACAAACAAATCTTATATAAATTGCCAACTCACTTGGAAAAAGAGAAGCCCTTCCCTAGACACTTTTCTTTCTTGTCTATAATCACAGCTACACAACTGTTATGTTCCTTTAACTGCAATACCCATTAATTGGGACTACTCGGTGATAGATACATCACGGTATTGAGACAATGTCCCCAGCTGTGATTTAACTAGGGAAAATACATCCCTTCTGCAAAGATAAACAATGTGAAACTTTCCCATGAGTATCCGTTCCCGTCTGGTGGACAGGAGGCAGGTCAGTGCCCGTGAAATGGCTCTTCTGCAGTGAGCACCTTCTCTGGATTCAGGAACTGAGCTGCGCCTCTAGTGACTGGTGTGGTCAGAAAGCTTCAGCTTCACAAACAGACTGTGTAGTTAACATTTAGGTCGGTTCATTTAATTATCCTTATCTAACTAACTGTTCTTGAATAGTGGTTGTCTGTGTTTTTATATCACTCTAAATTGCCTGTTTGTTTTCTGCACACCTCTTTTACCAATGTGTCACTGCAAAATTATTCAAATGCAAAACTTGCCTAAACATTTATTAAAATGTTCATTCTTATTCAGCAAAGCTGTAACTCAAAGTAATCTACTTTCTCATAACGGATGATCTTATCCGTCCAAATGAAGAGCCCTAAGAGATATTGAAACATAATTAATATAGAGGTTTATGAATTCATTGCATAAAACACTTGCCTGTCAAAGGAGTAGAATAGCCCACCCCCACCCCAAGATGTGTATTTTGGTCTCCTTTGTCTCTAGATAAGGCACAAAGATAGTATTCAGTCTGAATAGATTTTACTTCAGTGTACAAGTGACTACTTGAATATCTAAATATATTGGTTGTTCCTCAAGAAAACAATTTCTCCTGCAAGATTATGTAGTATTTGGAAAGCACCCAAGTAAGATCTTCATAAAACTGTCTGGTTTTCTGGTGGTTTTGTCCTCAAACGAAACAGATGTGCTCAGGTTTTGCTGCCCTCTGCCAGTACAGGCACAAGTACTGTGGTAAAGAAAAAAAAAATCTGGTAACCAAGCCTTTGATATAGAAAAACCACACGGAGTTGAGTCATAAACTGTGGACACGAGACAACTAATTATGGGTTATGTTAGGCATGGGGAACAGGTTAACTGCTCCATAATTACAATTGAGATCGCTGTGGACACAGTCAAGGAAACCCAGTTAATAGAAAGAAGTAAATGAAAATATATTGGTATCTATGAAGGAAAACAAGTCCTGTCTGTTTTCTTTAGCTTCTTCAGTGATTTCAGATGTTCTTGATGTTTTACTGCTGCTTAGGAATCATACTTATGAAGTATAAACAGGGGGTTATATTTCATGTTCTGCTATTTTTTCATAAGAATAGCAGGGAAGGAGTTAGTAAGGCTTTCTCTAATAAGTACTTTCTATGGGCTGCATTGCTAGTGGGGTGAAACTCTGGATAATAGTGACACAATGCAAACTGGAAGTCTGTGAAATGGAAACTTCTATGAAATGGATCAGCAAACGGTGGAATGGAAATGGGTGGCAATATCAAAATGGGTGGTAGTCAAAAGGTTATGGGGAAAAGGAGTAGCACTGGAAACTGGACTCCCCTGAGACCGTCACCTGTGGCAGAGCTCTGCAGCTGCCGGAGCAGCCTGTCCAGCAGCAAGGGGTCTGCCAGGGCTCAGTCAGAGCTTTCTGCATCGGGGCAACCTCTTGTGGAGAAAAAAATACCTTCTGGCAACAATAACTGAGTGATAAAAGTGAGGTGAGCATCCAAACAGACATCATTCCCAAGCCTTCCCTGAAGGCCTGACTCAGATCTGTTTGCAGGCTTTCCCTTTTTCTCCTAGCTGGGTGGAAACTTTTATCCTGGTTCCTTTAACTCGCCCTCCAAAAGTACACACCATTTCTGAGTACAGGGCCTATATATAGCCTCTCTCTTCAACGCCACCTCAGTGTCAGAGGCTGTTTCCCGTTGACATCAGCTAAATGTGGTACTGAAGTTTGAGGTTGAGGTGTTGGGCCTTTTACCTGAGTGAGTGGGCAGGCAGGCAAGTGGACATACAGTTTGTTTGACCTCACTGTGGCATCACAGCTTGCAAAATGAAGTTGCTGGCAAACACTGTGGCTCCTTATGTTTCTGCATTTATTGCATTGACTCTACAGTTGGTACCATTACAAGGACAACCCACACAGGCTCCGCTGGGCGCTCTGTATGCCCAGCACCAGGACCTGCCAGCTCAGCCTACTGCTCTGCCTCGCTGGGCATTTTCCTTCCACCCTCAGGCCTGGATTTGCAGGTGCGGACATCCCTTTGCTGAAGAGACACAGAATGCTCTTGGTCTTTGAGTCACACAACCCTTCTGCTTGGCTTTTGATCCGCAGCTGCAAAGGTACAGCTCTCCTCTTCTGATAGTCAGTGAGAACGCCACAATGTCCTTCATCTTTTCCCATAAAAATTTCTAGTAGTTTCTGAGTCATATAGATGCCGGAGAAGTAGTGTCTATGTAAAACACATTGGCATCAATACATTTGTCCAAGTTCATCACATGAGAAATGTTGTCCAGTGTTTATAAATCCATCTAGTGTTTCTCAAGCCTCCACAGTTTTTCACTGTTGAAAACAACTTAGTCATCAGCAGATTTTAACTAGATTGCTGCCTGCTTCTTCCCACATTAGTATATGAGATAGCACTGGTCCCAGCACAGATCTCTGGGTTTATACCACTGTTGTTTTTTTTTTTTTCTGTGCTGCAGAACACTTCCTCGTGTAACTACTCTTAAGTCCTTGCCAAGATTTCACTTCTTCCCCTATGGTTACTTATACTCCAGCCATTTGTACTGTGGATATTTGGAACGCCTATTCAAAAGATTATGAAGGGCTCTTTTCAACACTTACGTAAACTGTGTTTTCCAGATCACCTTTTCTGAAACTAGCCTTCGGGCCATACTATTCCAGTCACTAACAAATTGCTGCCCCCCACTCACCAAGCCTATCATTTAGGAAGACAGAAGAACTTGTGATTTCCCTCCACACAAAGAAATGTCTCAAGACCTCAACCCTGAGTTATGAGCATGTAGAAATTTTGCAGCCACTGCATATTAGAAATAACAACTAATTATAAAATAGCAGAAAGTGAAACATAATTACAAAGGAAACATATTTAAATGCCACCATGGTTTATTTTGACAGATGAGCCTGCCTTGAAGATGAAGGATTTCCCACGTGAGATTCAGCTGGAGAAATACAGATTCTTAAGTTGCTTTTTGATCTAAAGGCAGCTTCTATACTTTTCGTTTTATCACCTCCTTTGAAGAGAATCATGACTCAGAGAGGCACAGGGATAAGAATGGAATGAACATTAAAAGCTCCTGTCACTAAAGCTAGACTATGAAAAAGATTTTCAGAGACTCCAAACCTATGGTTTTTTTTGCTGTTTCTCCTGGCAGTGGTGTGATAGGATTTAAAATAAATGTGGGCCCTGACAGATGACAATTGCTGCTCCAAGTGGAAAAATAGAAGAGGTGATTTCAGAAAACCTTTATATATCATCAAGCAAGGATCATATACATCAGTGTTCTGGGATCCACTTCCAAATAATCTGACTAGAGCACACCAGGAAAAAAAAAAAAAAAAAAGAGAGAGAGAGAGAGAGAGAGAGAGAGAGAGAGAGAGAGAGAGAGAAAGGCAGCCCTGTGGGGCAGCTGGTGCTTGTCAGATTACCCAGCTACCTACCATACAAAACAATGAAAATACTAATGCAGCTTTGATGATTGCTATAGCCATTTCTATAGCTAAAGTGCCTGCTTTTGTGTGTATCCAGCATAGGCTGGGTGAGATATTTGAATTTTTGTTGGTTCAGCGTGTGACAGGTTGCTCCAGCAGCCCCTTGGCAGAGCACCCAAGTGGGTACTGTCTATTTGTCCTTGCTGCTGCTCTTCTGGGACCAGAGCTTGAAAAGATATGCGGCCGTAAACACATCTTTTGATTACATTAATTTGGGAAATTGTGGTAGTTTATAGGCCATCCCATTACTTGGTTCCACAAGTTTATGTTAACACATTGTAGCCATCCAGCTTCCCCTTAAATATCCATGGAATCTGAACTCAATGTGTGCTGCTGCTGGATTTATGCCACGGACCAGACTTCCCCCTTAGAGTTCGCAAGAGAAGAAGCTAAACTGTAAGTTTCAATTCTGCTTCAGAAATATTTGTACATTTGCTGCTCAAATATTTTGAGAATATCTCTGGCATTGTCTAATCCTCGAGCCTTGTCTTTTTTTTAAAAAAAAAAAACTTTCAAGCTTCTCGCCTTCTACAGTCTTATTTTGGTACCCATTTCCTTCACGTCCAATTTAGGTATGGGCCACTTTCCCAGAACTAAAATGAAGGCATGAGTAAGGAAAACGGTATGCAGAGTATGAGCTCTGGTGAGGAGCAGATGCCCTCCATTACCGCCACCAAAGCCTTATTATCAACAGGGTGAGCCAGTCCAGAGTACACATTAAGGCAGCTTTGTTTTGGTGTAGGAGGAAATAATCAATAATCAATTACTTCTTAAGCTGAGTGTCAACTTCATAGACTCACACCAAGGAGCAGAAACCATCTCTCTTTTTATTTGGGTGGGACACACAGACATACCATTCATCTGTGTTGGACGAGTCTCTCTCACAAAGCATCATATACCAACGAGTCCTCTTTCTAAACCTCCTCGAATCAGCAGAAGTCTTCCTATTGACTTCAGTGGGGTTTTTGACCTCTGCTCAGCATGCCCATGCTACTGTCAATGCTGTATCAGAAGTTTTAACCTTTTTTTTACTTGCTTGGGGCAACAATACACTGTATTCCTCTGTGTTGCTGAGATGAATAGGTTTATTACTGGGATCTCAACACCACTGTGGCACAGAAACAGCCTCCCCAGCATGTATAGAAAGTACTGCTGGCTCTGAAGCCTGCTACTGTCTTCATGTGGTGTTTTGGCTTCCTCGTGGAGTACTTTTATTTTCTTTCTGTGAACCATACGATGAGTTCCCACATATGCCTAACGATCATTTGTATAAAATAAAATTATGGCAAGCGATGAAGTAATACTAATGGAGCAAGACCATGCATTTTCTAAGGAATCTTAAACTGGGTACATATGGCTGTTTATGCGTTCAACTGCTTTTACTTCCTATCTTGCAGTAATACATATCAAGCTGAAATTTGAAAACAAGGAGTGTGCATTAAAAATAAAGATCTTAATTCTTTTTCCAAGCATATTATCTTATTTACTAAAACAAATGGGTAAAACTATCATCAGGAAAACATTGTTACATGACCATCGCCAGAATTGTATTCTTACCACTGGATCATAATTCCCTTTCTTTCCATTCCTTAAAAGTTCATTCAGTTCTAACTTCTACAGTAATGTTTATCTAGAGTACCTAATTATATAGTGCAACCTGCATCTGGAGTGCTGGTTCAAGGTTATTATAGTTCCCCACAGACATAACAAAAATACTGTTTTAAACTTATCCATTGAGGAAAATGGCTGCCTCTTAGCACTGATAGAAATATATGGATATAAAATAAAATTATTAGAACTTTATTAGCATAGCAGTGTTGTCTACTCAGAAGACTGAATTACCTTCATGACACTTGCTATCACAGAGCTACCTCCTCATTTTTACTTCTTCAGCAGACATAAAATCTGATGAATTTAAACCAAATGTATAAGACCTATAAAATGACAGATTGTAGTGATAGGCAAATAACTGAGGTGAATTTTATGAATGTTGTGAGTATATGTTTCAAACAAAGCAGGTTGGAAAAACTGGGTAAGATTAATGAAATATGAATAATAAAATGGAGCAGTAATAATAATTTAATGATTTCTCAGTAGTCAATGTCTGAAAAACAAGGTTCTGCTTAATCTATATTGTAATGATTATACGCAGAGCACTATTACTTTTACTACAAAGAAGAAAACTTTCTTTTTTGGCAGCAGTAAAAGGAAAGTGGGTAGATAAAACAAACTCTTTAATTCATATGTCCTTACTCATAGGTTTCCCGTCAAGCATGGTTTCTTCTTTATTTAGAATCAATACTAAGTAAGGAAAGGATAAATATATAAATCGCAAAACTCTTTCTGTGGGTGTATTGGTAGCCAAAGTAAATTGTCTGAGGTTTGGAGAAACCATGCGCTTATTCTGTACTTGCTCTAAAATTCAGAAGTGATGAAGAAATATTTTGTTTAAATCCCTAGAATGAGGGTTCTAAGGACTGCTTGAAGCACGGACTGTGTTTGCGACATATAGTGGAGTAAGAGATGGCAGCAACCTTCTTGATAAAGCCCTTGCTGCTTATTTCCATATTCCTGTTCTCTAGGAGAAGGGTGAGTCTCCCACAAAGCTGAAATGGGAAGTCAGGAGTCCTATGGCTGTGCTCTGCTCTTGTTTCTGCCACACCAACTGAGTGCAGGGCATCTATAGGCAAGCCATAGCGAACTATAAGGATCCCTCTCCTAAGGGATTTATGCTACGGAGGCCTGATCCTGCTAAGAACTGATGTGGCTACTCAAAAGTAAACATACAAGCAGTCCCTTTAAAGTCAGCAGTGACTTTAGGATAAAATATGTGCTTATAATTGTTTTACTGACAGTGGCATAAATTGACCATATTTTACCAACCCCCAAAAGAGGTCATAGTTATCCATTCACTTACACTCTTTCCGTGTCAGTGGCCTTTTTGTGACATGGATGCAGTAAATACCTGGGCAATGATGCGATAATGTTGTGGAAGTTCACATTTCTGGTGCATCCTAAGATATTCAGGGAAAAGTAAGTCAGAAATGCAGAAACATATTCTGATTTTTTAGAACTTTTCTGGTTAGTTGCTCTGATAAGACAGTCCTCAGATAATGAATACAGCTGGGAGAAATTACAAGTTTATTAAAGGTATGATTTAATATTATGTGAAAGCTCCTGGGATTTTTAGTGTCCCAATATCTTTTATTCTATTTAATCATTAGCAACAGCCTTCACTTTTATCTAGGTAAAAAATAGTAACAATATTAAAATAGGTTTGGGAACATGGGAACTGATCCTTCTAGGTGTTTGAAGTAAGGTAAATTTAAAAAATAGAAATGTGTGAAATACATCTGTATGATATAGATATTGCTATGCAGCAGGGCTCATCAAAGCTGTGAGGTTCTTCAATTTTAGACCACTTAAACCATAGCTTAAAAATCAGGCACTCTGAAAGCCATCTGGACAGTTAAGCCTGATCGAGGCACTGTAGAAGACTTCTTCATACTTTACAAAAGGTTTCAACCTGCAAGAGGCTAAACATCACCTCAGAACAGGTGAGTGCCGCCACCTAGCAAGGTCTGACCTCTGTTCAGTAAAAATTACCAGAAGTGGATCAACATCCTGAAGAATTATTGCTTGCATTATAGTATTTTACAGTTTGATCAAACCCTCCCCTTCTCTCTCCGCCTTCTTCCTTCCTTCCTGCCTTCCTCCCTCCCTCCCTCCCTCCCATTGCCCATTCTCTAAGGAAATGGCAGGAAAACGAACCAAGCAGTCAAAATGAACATGACAAACAGAAGGAAAGGATCCCTGGCTTTATCAGCTGGGATCCAAAAGGAATGAAATTAGCTTGAGGAATTTTCAAATTTTGCATAAAATTACCTGGATGCCAACCCACATGGTTTAGATGTGGGTCAGATGAAAATTGCTGTCACAGGAGTTGTGGAAGGTCAAATGATGAGACAACCCACTTCATGTGCTTGTGTCCAACAATGACAAAAATCTGGAAGGAAGTGGTAATAGAAAGGGTGATATCTGGGATTACAGGCTGCCAGCACTGCTGTAGAATTTTTATTGCTTATCTTGATCAAACTGAAAGACATAGCAAAAAAACGTCATAAGGTGGCCCTAACCCTAACCCTAACCCTGGAGCATACAGGGTGCAGGAGCTAGGGCTAATATGTCAGAGCAACCAGATTCATGAGAGAAAATGTCAGACTGTTAGTCCACAGAAAGTGGGAGAATTTCACCTCTACCAAAGTGAATCATAGGAGACCTTGGAGTAAGGTAGCTATTTTCCAGGGGTAACACCTTCACAAAGTGGGGGTGCTCTCAGCCACCGCACAACTACTGCCAAGCAGAACTGAGGCCAGGTCAGGTCCAAATTTGCTCTAGGTTCTTACATCCTGAGATACTCCACGTTTTTTTCAGACTTTCACCAATGCTGTTATAGACAGGACTGTGGGACCTGGCAAATCACTGCTACAAGATGATACTCATGCTGATTGCAATTTAAAAGAAAACAGCAATTTAAAAAAGTTAAAAATCCTTTGTTCCACTGACGGTACAGACCTAATGGGAAGCTGAAGCAATCGATCCTCTGCAGTACAATATCAGGAGCTCCTCTTAGTCTGAGTTTGAAACCTCTACAATTCATACACTGAATTAGCTATCAATATTTTTTTATTACAACAAAAATGATTTTTCACCCGAGATTTTCATATGAGACGAATGCTGACATGACAGAAAAATGCTCCCAGGTACACTAGAAATGATATATTTATAAATAAAATAGCTTATTGTCTCATAGCTAAGAGCACTTCCAGGCCTCCCTGCCAAGCTACCAGAGTGTAATAGATGTGATGGTCCTTTGGGAGCTGAAGGTTGTACTTTGGTGTATAATCGGGCCAGTTTTAGTGTGTATTTCCTACTGTCTCCTTCACGCCCATGCTCAAAGGCTCCTGAAGATTATCACTGAATTCCTCTGAGAGCAAAGCTGAAAAAAAAGAACGGGTGAAATCCTTGCCTTCTGTTTTCTACTTTTCTCTATTTCCAGTGTTCTCCAAGTATGCAAAAACCATTGTCCCAAAGTACCAATGCACATAATAAATTACATTCTATGTCAAGCTAGGGGACAATGGGTTTACAGTGGAAAATTTGCTTCACTCCTTTGTTTTCTCTTGTTCTTTTTTTCAATTTCAAGTGCTCGAGAAGTTTTCACTCAGAAAACACAACACAAACCATAAAGCATGTGGGTGCATTGGCAACCCGTTTGGGTTTTAGTAAGCATCATGTATATTTTTACGGGGAGAAAGAAGTTCCTGTGTTTTTTTTCCGATATACCATTGCTTCAGTGGGAGTCAAAAGTGAAGTGAAACCAAGATGATAGTGTTCTTCGGTTGTTCCCAGCACTAATACCCACTTGAAAGCTGTAAGGAGACCTTATTTCCTTTTAGGGGGTTTATTTTAGCATTTGAAATATGGCAGATAGCATAATTGGATTTTAAATATCTGATCCAAATTTATTTCAGGGGATTGAGTCAAAACAAATACAAATTCAAGTTTGCCTGGTGCATTTAAAAACTGGCAGCACATGCATTTCAGGATCTCACCAATTACAGCACTTTGCTTATTTCTGAAACAGTTGGCTGCATATTATTTCTATCTAAAACCATGTCCCACACTTTCAGGCTTAGTTGCGGGTTCGTAAGTGTTTGTTCTATTATTCAATCATATTATAAAATGAACCACATTTTCCAATAGCTACTTCATGTTCCTTATTTCATTTTTAATTGTGGCATTTCTTCAAACATCAGTTGTCCCACAGGATTTCATTTTTGGACCACTTTTGCAAGCCACTAGAAATGATGAATTCTTGAAGTTTGCAATCTGAGCTCAGTTTAAGCCCACATACCAAAATCTTATCCAAAACCATGTCAAAGAAGCCAAAACCAACCCCACACCACTTCCTAGGTCTAAGTTGCATAACAAATAGGTCTGTACCCTCCCATAAGAAAATAAAGGCCCTGGCCTCATGCATGCTGTATTTTTCACAGATTGAGAGTTGCCTCAGTATCCATGATGCATGGAGTATTGTCTTGCACCGTGTAAACATCAGCCTTGTGTCATTTGTAACTGCTTTAACTCTTGCGTTTTAAATCCTCTGGTTTCCTGTGGTCTGATGACATCGTGTGTCACTCAAAGGGAAAAAGGGCTTGCAATTACTGACAGGCTAGTTTTCATGAGCTAAATCCTTTCTTCACCTTTATTTTAATTTTGGAAGGACATATTTGAATTTCTAAAACTTTCCAGATGTTCCTAGTGCTTTTTGTGCCTTAGCGCCTCTCCCCTCACAACCTAGAGGACTCTTCTCTTTCCTATCTTGTAAGTGCTAGGAGATCCTGCACTCTCTCAAATAAGTATATAAGTCTTTTGGAGTGGTCCTAGAGAACTCAAAGAATAATCTCAGGCCAAAGAGTAACTTCAGCCTTGCGATGAAAAAGACCAATCACTATTACAAAGTTACATCTGAAAGAAGCAATCACAGCCTTCTGGTGGAAGAAGAAAAAAAATTGCTGGTGAGGGTGAAGGTTGCCTTCTTATGACTATGGGTGCCTGGGATCCGAGCAATTATCACATCTCAAACTGAGGTTAAAAAGGACAGAAATCTTCAGTTATATCTGTTGTCACCATTCTTTCATAACTTTCTGCTACACCGCCAAAATGTTCAAATTTTAATTTTTCATGCTTTACTTGTTGCTAAGCACTTTGAGTGGAATTATGTCCTCTGCCTAAACTCTCTGCCTAAACTAGGACCAGAACAGTAATGCATTTGTCACGAGGATGTTTTTTAAAATACACTCCCACGTAAGATGCACAGCCAGTCGTCACCTCAGTGCCCCTTGAAGCTGGAGATGCAGCGCCCAGATGGACACGGTGCAGAGAGGCAGCCTCTTCCAGGGGTCACCACTGCTTGTCACTGATCCTTTCCGCTATCGAGCAGTGCTCAAGGGCACATCGAGAGCAGCGAGGTGGTAGGAATGCTGCCCAGTGGTTACCAGCGCTACCAGCAGCAGTGTCTTTGTGCCTGGGCAAGTCCACCATGTGGTATATTTCTGGCTGCAGCTTACTGCTGTACTTTCTCCCTCAACATGAAGTCATGTATTGGCGATATCCCCTGCATCCAGGCTGTGCACTGGAAGAAGAGAAACTTGAGTAGCTTGTTGGATACTGGTAGCAACCTAACCTAATCCCAGCATGGCCATGCAAAAGCAGACCTAGTCTTTATTTAGCAAGCTGAGTTTGCAGTTCATGTTTCCATATAGTGCTTGAAACGCTTAGCCCATATTGCTACCACTGTCCCACACTGTGGTTAGAGGCTTCTTAAATGTCTCTTCATGATCCCATTGCAGAAACTAGCATAAAGCTCATTTTTGTGTTTCGTGGGTTACTCACAAAGCACGTTTCCATATTTCACAGATCATTCCTGTTTCTTTTCGGACTAGACTCCTTCAGGTTTTCCCTCAGTAAGGCCAAACAGAGCAAGATGGAGCTGCATGTTTTGCTTTCACATCTAGTGGGAAGCCAGAAATATTTCTTCCTAAACTGTTATGAAGAACATGATACTATTGTTAAAAGGAAGGCCTGGGCTAGATCCTCCTTTCTCCTGGTTCTGAAATGACTCTTTTGGGAACTGTACTTCCAAAACACCAGGTTAATGTAGGTCTCTGTGAGGCACATTAGACAGAAATGTCTCAGAATATAAAAATCAGTCTGTGCCCCTGAGTCTAAGAGGCAAGCAGATCCACTCACTGTCCTAGTGCTCTATAAAGGAATCTGTAGAATCCCTCAGGTTGGGAGAGTTATTGGAAAAATCCATAAAGATGGAAAATGCAAATAGATAAAGCAAGAAAAATGCAGAGTATAAAGCAACATAGTGTAAGGGTGGACCTACACTCTGGTTCAGCACTTAGCTCATAAACCCTTAGCATACAGCTCCTTTCAATGGGTTTCAGCATCCTTCAGAAACTTACTGTGATTCCACATCAGAGGAGTGTTACAGCAATCTAATTTTCAGGTGACCAAGACCTTGATAATTGTGGCAAGTTTGCATCTGACAGAAAAGGTCACACTTGCCTTGACATGTGCAGAAAAGTGCCCTTGGCCACAGTTGCTCCTGAATTGTCCAGGTGTACAGCTGAAATGTGCTGAATCCTGTGTTACAAATGGCAGTCATGCTTTCCCAAGGAGGAGTGCTGGCATAAATTTTGTCAACTCTTCTGGCTTCCTTCCCTGCCCTACCCTATCCATCCTGTCTGGCCTGAATGGTGAGATCTCAATCAGGGCATAAGCTCATCAAAGTGGTCCTGTCACTCATCATCCAGATCAAAAAGGACAGTGATGTAGAAATTAAAAATCATCACTGAACTGAATGCACCAAAGTTGAAGTTCCTCCCTAGTCTTTCCAGTGTATTCATACAAACACTAAGCCAGAATCAATGGATATAAACTAATATGGGAATACAAATTGGTTTTAGACTATATATCTCTGATAATCCCCTCTCCCAAAAGAAAGACTGGTACGAAAAGCCAATTGTCTACATCTTTTTTCTGAAGCTCTCAAGAGAGAAGCCTTGTAACCACAGGCCTACAAAATCTCTGGTTCAGATGTATCAGACATTGGTGATGGTTTCATAATGGTATCTTAATCCTCAAATAAACAAATCATCTAAAGCAACCATTGAAAATTCTGCTCCGTATCTACACTTATTGTCAACCTGACCAGGCAGAGGGGAAGGTGAGGACTCAAGGCATTTGACAGCAAATTCTCCTCCATATGGAAATAAGGACTCTTGAATACCCATTATTTTGATATGGCTTAATGGTGAAGTCTTCATCTAGGCAAACAGACTCTGTGAGGAGAAACCAAGGAATTACCATATTCATGCTGTGGCGCTAAGATGTCTGTTGCATTTATATGCAAAGTAATACCTATCTATAGCTAGAGCATGTTGGTACGAGACTTTCCCTCAGGTCTCATAAACTAAGTAAGTGGGTAGAAGAACTTTAAGAAACTGCCAGAATAATCAGAGGTGCTTTCCTAAGATTTCCTTACTGTTACAGATAAACACAGTATTTCTATATGAACTTTTAAATTCAGGTACAATGCCTCACACTATTGTGTTCTATAACCAACTGTGCTCTGAAGTGGGTATAGATGCATACATACAGCTTATAAGGAACTTTGGACTATAAATAATTCAGTGTGAAAAAACAAGGAAGATTAATTTTACTGAGCACCAGTTTATGCTTTGAAATGAAAGTAAGAATATGAAATCCAAATAGCAAGCCATTCTGCATGCAGCCATGTGAAAGGACATTAAATTAAGATTACAGTAGGTATCTGTAATTCTGACATTTCCTAACTTCTGAGAGCCTGACTTGCCACTCTCTTTGTATGAAGGGACTTTTGTTTGCATTTCCAAGATTCTTTGAAAAGCCAACAAAATCCTCTCAGAAATTCCACTGTGGAATTATACTGACACCAGGTAGGTGTCATTGACGGGGCTGGAATTTTTGCCCGGAGAAAGTATTAATGAACTGTCATCTTCTGTGTGGACCAGCTTTCCAAGGCAATGTGAGGAGTCTGTCAGCGAGCTTTGCAGATGCTTTTTAGATGCCGACAAGTCTCAGCAAGTCTCAGGAACTGGGTTTCAAGTCTTGATGGTCACAGAGCATGTGTGTGGATTCACAAGTCTTTCTTTTCTTATTTTTCTTTTTTTTCCCCTTGACACATTCCTGACTTTTTTGCCTTATTCCCTCTAGTCCTTTCTTGTCTCAAAACTTCTCTTTTCTGTCACCCTAGAAACTCCCATACTCTAACCTCATTCTACATAATACTAAATTTTCTGTTCCCATCCCTGGCCTATTTCTGCTCTTTGCCCCCAGTCTTCTTGTCTAGCTCATCTTTCTTTTCTCCCGTGTACATGATCCTGGCTCCACTCCCAGCTTCTTCAAATCAGTTCTGGATCTAATGAGCCTACATGGCATCATCTTTCTCATTTGGGGTCTTTGTTTCAATCTTTTCCTCCTTCAAAGGAGGTCTCATGAATTCTCATTCCTACCTCCCTCCTTACACTGCTCAGCTCCATCCTCAATCTTCTCTCTTTCCTCAGTCCCACCTCATCTAGACTGGCTTCTCGTCTGATTTGCTCTTTAACAACTACCTCCTCATCCAGTCAGTGTCTAAAAGCAACCTATCTCCTTGTCTACATCCTTCTTTGTGGCTTTTCCTCTAGCCAATATGACTTTCTTTCTCCTTGACTTTGCTCTGATGTTGCCAGTCTCTCAGTTTTTCATATTACACCTGTTCTTCCTTATAGATTTTAGATTCAGGTCTCCTCGTCTAGCCAGTTTCTCTGCATGCTTATCTATTAATCAATTAGGACAAAACTGAATGGCTCCCATGCTTTTGCAGATCAGCATCTTACTCGTCTTTGACAATCCATCCAAGTTCTTGACTTTTCTTGCCTGGACTCAAATTGAATGGTTTCTTGCTTTCTGTTGGTCTAGCATAGTGTGGGCACAGGAGGCACAAGTCATGTGACAGCTTACTGCTACTTTTAAGGTCAACTGTGAGAAAACTGTTGGTTGGTAAGGGTGCTGAAGGTCCTGGTCACCCTCTGGAGATAATGCAGTTGGCATGCAAAAAGTAACACATGCTCAGGACAGACAGGAATTGTGAAGAATTTATCTGCCAAACTCTACCATATTACTACTGAGTAGGGCTTAAAACCCAGCCAAATATGGGCAAATGCTTATGTGTCTGGCACCAGGATACCTCCAGCCTGCCAACCTTCAAGTCAAAGCATGAAGAAGCTAGCATTTCCAAAAAAGAATTCTTACAACCAATTCATTAACATTGGCAAAACGATATATTTTTTTCCTAATCTTTTTTCTGGGAAATAGCATAACCATTTTTGCTGAAACTTTCCAAAAAAAATTTAAGCAGAGGCAGACACCCAGCATAAAAATTCACAAAGTTATAAATAACTAAAACAGGAATTTATAAATAGAAGCATCAGGCAAATTTATAGTATTGGGTAGCACAGTATTGATAATGACCGTTTCTATTACTGTAGCCCCCAAAATTCTGCTTGGGGACCACAACTCCACAGTGTTAAATACATACAAACATGGAACAGAATTGTGTCTACAATACTATTGTCCCAAGGAACTTAACATTCAAATTTTAGACAAAAAAGACAGATGGATCTAAATGGAGGCAGAGTGCAAGGAAACAATAAGAAGATACTAATCAATGTGACAGCAGATCATCTCAAGGTGCCACCTTGAGATGGCACTAAGTACTGTCAAGGTTTTTGTAGGTAAAAATGGAAAAATAAGAGCTTTAAGGGAAATGAGGAGTGACCAGATGACAACGAGGAAGTTTTTCAGACATTTACAGAGAGCTTTTCCCAGGTTTGGGGGTCAGGGTGGGAAAAAGTATGCAAGAATTTAACTGAAACTAATCAGCCATGCTGTGGACCTCTGGGCAGCCAACACTTGACAGTGAGTGAGGGCTGATAAGCAGAGGGAGAATGGGCTGGAAGTCAAGCCAGGATCAAGCAGGGCAGCTAACAGAGTACCTTTATTGCAGGGATTGCCATACGTGCCCATCTCTGTGCATACAGAGGGAGTATGCAACGTAAGGATCCGTCCTGCCACACCATTGTTGTCCCCTTTCCTTTCATCTCCTTACCACTCTTAAATGAGGAAACTTGGACAACCTGCTTCACTAGAATGTGCACGGGAAGGATTATTATTTTCTGAGGACTGCCACTGCTTTGTGCCCCAAGTGAGGTTGTTGGAAGAAAAAAAAACTCACAGATGCCTCTAATTAAAGGCTGTTCTTTTGGTGTGGTGTCACAGTGACCTTTTCAGCTGGATTTCAAAGCCTGAAACTCTCCACCTGTCCTTAACACCGTTCTTGAGCCTCCTTATCTGCAACAGGGGAGGCGACTGCAGCCCCCAGGCTGTTTTGCACGGATGAGTGGCTGCTCAAGGCTGTAAAGGTTTGCTCCACTTTCCCAGAAAGAAGCTTGCAAAATAACAGGGAGAACCTCATGGTTTCACCTGGGTTGGAGGGGTCCTCTTATGTGGAAAGAGGAAAGAGAAAAGAGGAAAAAGACCTTGAGGCCATCCAGCCAAGCTGGCTGTACCTACGCCCTAGGTGTTGAAACTGTGACTGTATCTCAGACCATCATGTTTAGCTCTAAGCACATTTCCCCAGCTGGCGACAGAGCCAGGATGCTGAATATTTATGCCTTGCAGGAAAGTCGATAATCTGTGTAAAGCTGCAAACAGCCGTGGTTCTCAGCACAGGAAAATAATGACGGATGGCCTGGAAAGCACGCCAGTTTGTTCACAGGCCCAGTAAAGGCATGGGCCCTTCGCTCGCCTGGCTTCTCTTCCAGCTGGGCTGCGCTGTGGGGATTTCTGTGGGATTTCTCCCGCGGCATGGCGTGGCGCGGTGGGCCGGGAGCGTGCAATGTGAGTGCCATCTGCTGGGCCTGGAAACATCGTACAGTGCCGTGTGCCCCCGTGCAGCCTCTCCTCCGCCCGTGCTGGCTTCCCGGCAGCTTGGGAAGCTGCCCTTCCCCAGCTTTTACCTCTGTGCATAAAGCACAGAAAGAGCGCATCATCAAGGCTGGCCGAAAACAGCAGAGATGTACAGATAACAGCGTGGCAAGTCTCTCCCTGTGTATAACAGACGTGAACGGCACATTACCAAGATGGGTTGAATACAGCAGGGATATAGGGGCAATGGCAGTGCAGAGCTCATCCCGAGCACAACACAGCCGTCTCCCAGCTCCAGCAGATACAGCCAGGGGCTGTCCGCCACAGTGGCTTTGCACCCTGAGGGAGCAGACGAGAGGTTGCGGAGCCGTTCCCACCACACAGCCCCACGGGGCAGCCCCTGCTGCACGAGCCCCCCAGCCCTACTGCCGCTGCTCTCCTGCCAGGCTCAGTGCCTTCTTCACACTCACTGGGGCACACTCGGTTTGCACGGTTTGGTTACTGTTAGCTGATTCAGGTGGCTTCAAGCTGATTTCAGAGCTTTGCCTGCAAACCTGCAGTATCTGAAGTGTCAAGACAGTAATTTAGATTTAGGCGAGACATTCCTACTGAACACTGCCCCAAGGATAAAGTATTTCTTGCACTCTGTTCTGGTTTATCATCTTTGTCTGGAAGATAAGTTCTTGCAAAAGCCCAAGTCTGCTCTCCAGAAACAGTGAGGGAGCTCATCTTCCCAAAATGGTCACTCAACAGTCCCTAGATCTTGGCTGAGAGCATGACTATCCAGCTATCTCAGCAAAGCTGTGTCTGTAGGGCATAAATATCCCCTCTTCCAGCAATCAGCATCTGGGACCTGAATGGTTGGCAGAAGTAAGAATAGATCATTGGAGGGGATGGAGCAGTATGAGATAATCTCAGCTGTTTGTTCATGTTGGAAAACTGCTGGAGAAATAATATCACTATTCCAGTGCCAATGGCCTGGTGTGACCTATGTTGCTGCAAATGCTTGTCTTTGGTTTACGCTTTCAGCTTCTCTCCATCACACATTCAAAAAGTTTCAGGGGAAAAGGGTTCAGACTATTTTCTGATGGATTTCACCATTATTTCCGTGAGTCCACTGAGTGAAAGAAGCCCTCCAAGAAAGAAAGATCAAGAGATGACAAAGCCATAACTTCGCTTGGTAATTTGTTCCAAGGATTAATTGCCATTCCAGTTAATTTTTTTTTACTGATTTCTAATTTGAATTTGTCTGGCTGTTCTGTCTTTTTTTTTTTTCCTACTTGATAGGCACTCAAGCACTTATTTGCTCAGTCTTCTTTTTAATAGTCTGAACCTATTTAAGTCATCACTTTAAGGACTGTCTCTAGGACTTCAACAATTTTTGTTCCTTCCAATATCATCACCAATTTTTCAACACCCATTCCAAAATGTGAAGAATAGATCTGTGCAAATATTCCAGTTTCAGTCTGATCAACACCGTGCAGAGGGGTAAAACACAAGACCCCTGACTCCCCTGTTAACATATCTAAGACCATTTTGTCCCTTTTTCTTCAAGATTCACACTGAAAGCTTACAATTGTCTTCTCCTGCTTACCAGCACTCTTGTAACATTTCTGCAACAATTGCCTACCTTTCTTCTTCTTGAGGTATTATGTTCGCTTGTTTTTAACAAAAATCAATTGATTTGAAAAGGCGCAGCTTAAGAAATGATCTTTTTTTTGTCCTGTAGTTATTTTTTACTGTAAGAAACACCCCATTTGATGGTAATTCCTAATGACAGCTACTTTATGAGATTTGTGGTGATAATACATGAAGTCAAGATGTGTACATTTCAGGTAGAAATGAGCGCATTTTCTGTCGTCATTGACAGAGGCCGATGGCTGAGACAAAACAGTGGTCTCACAATTTATGGCATGATGAGCTTTGATGACGAGCTATGTGCATGCTTTTAGCCTATAGCAAACTTGAGATAAAACACTTCAGCTTAAACCTCAGTAGAAGACGTGGGCATCTATTGCATGTGCGCATGTAAATCACTGTGAATTCATTCAGCAATTCCTTAACTTGTGACCAAGTGATTACTCATTTGCCAGAGTCCTGAGGTGGTCTCAGAAACTCTGTCCTTCAGCACATCTCCAGGACTCTATTTTCTCTGGAGCCTCTGATGTGAAACAACCAAATGACACAAGAGTTATTAAAAATAGAGAGAAAATGTAATTGAAAAGGGGGGAAAAATACTTGAATAACATCCATATCCACGGTTCAAGAGAAATGAATTGCTTACATCTGTCTCTTTGGCCATTTTTTGGTCAGGTCTGCCAATAACTTCTGTTATCTAGGCAGAGAGAATCTCTGTGCTGTGTCCAGAAAGCTTTATTTTCAAACCCATGCTATCCAAGGATGCTGCTTCTGCTTTTCAAGCCAGTTTTCTCCAGTTTTTTACATGCTGATAGAGACCTGAACCTTTCCCACACCCTAGATCACACTGAATTTTTGTGACCTATTGAGGTCACAAAAACTATTGAAACTATTGAAAAACTATCGAAACTATTTGAGAGAGGGGGGTATAAAACTGTTCTTATACCAGGAAAGGTGATTCACTTAACTTTTTTAGAATAATGGTGTACACTTCCAGGGAGTTGCATTGCTTTAATGAGGTTGATTCCAGATTAAATTAATTAAAGCTGTATAAAAAAAAAAAAATGTAGATGAGTGCTGAGATATCCCACTGAGATTTTAAAGACTCTTAACAATGATTAACTGAAATCTTCTGACTGCTTAACTGCTCACCTCTGAGATCTTATCCCACAGATCCTTCTCTGTATAAAGCACAGCTAAGCAAGCGTCTGGTTTCTGTCCTCTCTTTTTATTTATGTTGCCTTCGAGCACCTTTTGGAAAATATATGAACGGTGGTTTCAGACCATCTGTAACGATCTTTCAGGACTCCCCCTCAGGAGTCCCCACATACACCTTCCACCATATTTTGAGATTAAGATGAGTTGCAAATCATCTGCAAAGAAGCAGCAGAGGGCAAACGGAGAGCTGGAAGCAAAGAATACACTCTGGTGCTGCTTAGGACTTTCCCTTGCTGTAGTAGAAACTAAAGCTGGCATATACAATTATTATTATTATTATTATTATTATTATTATTATTCATCTATTCATTTATTTATTTTTGGAAATAGCTAAGCATTTAGCTCTCAATAGCTGAGAAAATAATGGTCTAAGGTTGCCAGGGTATAAACAGAGTTACTTATTAATTGTTCCCAGTTTACTCCTTTCCAGCTTCAGTAATGTGGTTTAAATATCTGTTTCTGGTTTACACACTGAGTCCTACTCAGTCATGCCCCTGCCTTTAGTGAATCTGCACCACTAGGACTGAGAAAGTGGGAAACTTTCCAAAGAGATGCAATGAAGTTTCAAGTCAAGAGGGTGTTCTTTTTTTTTTTTTTTTTTAATATATCATTGTGAAATCTTAAATAGAAGGCATTATTCAAGTGATAAGCAGGGTGAATTAACCTAGACTTTCTCCTCAGAGAGACATAGATCAATTATTTCCTGTTATGAATAGTTTTCCACCCATTTTGCAGTTTTCTCAACTTTGTCAGCATAGTGCTATGGGCATAGGTGAGGGTAAAGGCAGGAGTATGTTGTTTTCTTCAGTTGAGTTTGCCCTGATTTTATTGCTAGACATGAGCAGACTCTCTTCAGCTATGACAAATTTTGAGGAGAAAACGTCGCTTCAGTCACGGAAGTAACAATACTGCCACCAGCCTGTAGGAAACCAAGACTTCTTTTTTGTTCCTCAACATTAGTGCCATCGAGTAATTCAAATTTCTTCATTATTTTAGACATTTGAACATCCTCCTGTGGGGACAAGGATATTCCTGCTTTCAATTTTTCCTCAACAAATCATTTCTCTGTCTCTCTTCTTTCTTCCCTGTTAATAATATCCTTTTGCATGTGTGTTGAGGAGGGGGGGTAATCTACAAAGACTATTGTGAATGGCTATAAATAGCAGTGTTTGAATTCTTCTGATTGCCATAGTCCTGATTTCCCGGAGTCCCTGTATGCACATAACGCATACAGGAACCGCCCGTCGTGGCTGCCTGCTGGGAACTGCAAGGGCTGTCTTTGAAAGAGTGACACCATCAAGCCATTACACAAATATTCGTTACAGTGAATCCCAGACCCAAAAAGTTAAATCTAAAGTGAATGTATTGCACCTTTCAATACCTGTCGGTAAGACTGATGACAAGCTGTTGTGGACCATGCCTGGAGCTACCAGCAGTGTGGCAGCGCTGGGTGGAAACTCCTGCCTGGGTGAGGAAGAGGAGGAGATCCTCGGGGAAGAGCCACCCTGGTGCTGAATGCTCTGCAGGAAATGCAGGAGCGCTGCCTTCAGGGGCCAGATTCTGCCCCAGCCTCCTCTTTGCCTTGGGCAGTAAATCAGATGTTTCTGACAACTTGGAAAGCACAAAGCAACTTGACAACCTGTCTATAATTAAAAGGTTTGCTGAGATAGCTCTGTGGTAGAGCTACTGTGACACTGAAACACCGTGGCACTTTTTTGCTGCTATCACTTATATTAACTCCCTGAAGAAAATCAGTTGTGCTAATTGGGACTTGTGAGTCTGTCAACATGCAACTGCAGAATTCAGAGGAAAGAGCTCAAGAATAATATCCTCTTTGTACAAAAGAACATGCAGCAAAACATGCAAACGGTTAGTATAAAGCTGGTGGAAGGGCAACACCATCCATTTTAGATATAGCTTTGCTTATATTTGTCTGTTGTAAAATGAGTTTTGGACATTCTGCAAAGTGTTGACTGCTTAAGAAAATAAAATGATTTTGAGTGGTGATTTCTGGAAATCCATGTTGTTCATGCCAATGGAAAAGAGAAAAAGAAACAGAGAGGTAAAAGACAACTTAATTAATTCAAATCTTAAATGTTAGACATTCAAGAACACAGGTATCTGCCTTTTTTCCCTCTGAACTCTTCACTTTTCCATGCAACTGAGATATGAAATAAATTACTTAAGAACAGAGAGATAAAATAACTTCTAGTAAACTGCATTTTCATGAAGTGGTTGGTTAGAAAAATATTGATGTTTAAACAACTGTGGAAAGAAAATCAATAATGAATGCAGCAGTTTGGAGAAAATTCTTTAAAAATGGGATTCCTTTTAATGTCCACAGTGAGGCAAAAAATATCAGAATATTGATATCTATCCAAAATAGCCAACCTATAGCTAGTCTCTTTTGTTTGAATAAATAAGATCGCAAACAAGTTATTAGTACTTTATGTGATGTGACATAGCTTGTAATCAGTATGGATAGAGCATAACACATCTGACAAGCATGGGCCACACTAATTAAAAACAGCAGCAACAGAGTTACAAGCTCATGATAGCGTCTAACAGTGAATTTCCACCGTGTCCCGGGAACCATAGGGAACTACAACCTACATCGTGCCTCCAATGTTCTGCAGTGCTATATCCACCTACAGAGCCGAAAATAACTGCGTGACCTGCAGATTATTCCAAACATTTTATTATAAAGACTCACGGCACTATGAGATCAGATGTTCCTCTAGTGTCATGACATTTTGGATATAGCTTTCTTGAAACGTGCCTCATCACCAAGAGTCCGCTGTTCATGCACACCCTCCGCTGCTCACTGAATCTGTGTGTTACCTTGAACTATTAATCTCCTCCAGGCAGGTACACAAAAACCAGTGACCCTAATTTAGAAATGCTTTAATTAAGACAGATTCACCAGGGTGGGGAACCTGGTAGTACAGTAATATAGTCCTTCTCAACTACCTGGGAAAATCCTGATGTGTCTCAACACATAGCACACCTGGACATTCAAAGGAATGCAAAAACAGCCAGGATACAGTTACATATGTGGGATTTACTTTGTTGGCCTAGGTTAATCTAGATATTCAATACTAGGTATCTGTCACTCAAGCTGATACTGAGTGATGACTCAGTCTTTCACCTATGGGAAAGGCCTGTGTTAGAGGATTTGGCTCTTAAGAAAAATACTGAATTGAAATCTTCATTTGTTTGCAGCTGTGACCTAACAAAGCTATAACCTGAAAGACAGAAGTTTGTTATAACAACTGAGGCCTTAGCAGGGTGCGAACTTCCCATTGGAATGACCTTCTGGTCAGCAAATATTTTCTTGGCAAAATGCAAGATTCTAATAGTGAAAACAACAGTTTTCTTTAAAACTAGAATTGCTTTTCTACTGAAAAAAAAAAAGAAAATGAAATATTGTGTTTCAGGTTGGCTTGGACAAAGTTGTTTTGTTAGACAACAGAGTGTTCCAGCACCCATGCCCAGGACACATAGCTGCCTAAGTGCAGGAAGCAAGTCTGCCCTGCGGATGCCAGCAGTTTGTCTCATGGCTGAAGGGAGATGTTTAATTCCAGAAAGGAAGCGTGGTGTTGGACATAGTGTTCCCGTTGGCTAGCCTGTGGTCTCTCCACCTTTTTCCTCCTCTGTCCAATGCTGTCGATCCTATTCTGGGATGCTGGCTCTTCCCAACCCCTGTGTCCAGTGCCTGAGCAACTCCCTTGGGTTTCTGATTTCCACCCTCCATGCAGAGCGTTCCTTGCCAACCTGCATCCAGATCACCAGATCTTTCGACTCTGCTTATTTACCCCAGGTTTTAACCTATCATTTTTGCTATTGCTCAATTTCCTGCCTGTACAACTATTCCTCCCTTTGCTTGCAGTCTATCTGGTACCTTCTGAATGTAGTCATTTTCTCATTAGTATTGACAATCGTGCAGCCAGATTTGTACCTTTAGAAAGCTTTATCTCCTGTGTGGACATCCCTTCTTCAAGGTCATTGATAAGCAATAGAGGCAGTTTAACTAATTATACTAATCCATATGTAACCAAAGCTCCAACTCAGCATGCAAAAACTTAAAGGCAACAAGACTCTTGAGGAGGGACCTGACAATGGCAAAAAGAGAAACACTGGAGAACTAAAAAATGCTCCTGAAAATACAGGGGAGAGAAGATGGAGAAACAGGAGTGAGAGAATGAGTGGATTCAAAATGACTTTGATATCACTGCATAAAAATATATATATAAAAAAAAAAGATACAGACTTTATCTTTGAACTTTCCTGACACAGTAAATCAAAATGGTGAGACATTTTCTAGCGTGGAGACACTTGAGCTTTTGGATGCATGTCTCTTCAGTCAGCTTGAGACTCCTCAGTTGAGGAAAGCATTAGAGGATTTTGAAGATCTTTCTGGGCTGAGACAAAGTAACTATTGGACAAAATGATACCACACATCCACAACTACTGTCACCATGTGGGCTTTCAGCCTGAAGCAAATGTGTGAAAATTTAAGTTAGTTTAACCCTCTGCATTAAGGCTAATGTAACTCCAATTGCTTTGCATTTACAATGGGTTAAAATCCACATGCAGCTACTGTGAATGAGGATGGCAGAGAGCAACCCATTACCCTATGCTGTGCCATTCCCAGGGCTGCACCTTCTGTTTTTCAGAGGATCTACAAGCACCTGCTCCAGGCTTTCTATACCCAATGGCAGTGTTTTCCTTGATATGAATGATCCTCAGGATCAGTCCTATAATGACAAAAGAGTCCTCCTTCTAGCTAATTATCTCATTGCCAAAACACTTTTCATCTTCCTATTCCAAATATGAAATAACTGGGATGGGAGACAGCTTCAGATGCTAACATGGTTAATATCACTAAATGACTTCTGCACACTTCTTCTATGTGAGCACTGTGCTGCCAATAAGGGTCAATAACAGACTATCACAAAACAAATAAATGATATTTGTGTGTGGTAAGCTCCAGGTCCAATCCAAGGAAAGCATGTAATTACAGAGGAAAACAACTTCTCCTTTTTTAGGAACATGAGGGATAAGCCATCTCTGGCAGGACCGAGCTAGCAGAACTCCAGCGAGCCTCGGTGGAGGCAGGAATATTGTCCTTCCTTCCCCTGGTTTGGTGGCAGAATTTTAACAGGGAGCTCCTACGAGACCCCTCGAAGCATAGCACTGCATGTAATTCATTACCTCAGCTGCACCTGAGGTCTTGGATTTTCTGGACAGGGCGTACTTCTGTGAAGTGACTATAAAAACCAGAGACTATGCTCAAGCTCAAATCTCCAGAGGAAGTCCAGATGGCTATTCTAAAAATGCAATCAAAAAAGGCCTCTGGCCTTGACGGTTTGTAGGCTGATTTTAATAAGAATTACTAGAGCATTTTCTCTCCCAAATTGGGAGAGGATTTTTCAGTACTGAAATAACAATCTGTCACTCAGTTTAAATTTGTTTATGCCACAAACCACGTGGAGTTCTTCATCTCAGATGGCAAATAACAGAAAGTGCCCCTGACAATCCAATTTGTCAATTTTCTTATTTGGTTTTTGTTCTTCCTAGTACCTTTGTTCTAACTTGTTTTTAAAAATCTGAATAAATGTTACGATTGGTGTGGGAAGGTTAGAGTGAGACTAATTTTGACTAGCTTTGAGGAAGTCAAGGTCTGAACAATTAACACTTCAGTCAAAGCTGCCTGAAGATATAATTTCAAAAATCTTACACATGCAAAGAGATGTTATACAGGAAGGTATATGTTGTCTCCACTGCAAAACAACAGTATTTGAAAACTTTCTAATGAACACAAAGGTGAGATGTGGAGAAAAGAAAGTTACAAGTATTAGCATAAATTTTGAGAAGTGGTTGTCTGAAGAGATTATTTTCTAATGTTCATGAATGCTCAGGCCAGGAAGGAGCACTCTTAACTGAAAGAAAAAGAGTAAAAATGAGTATCTTGTTTTTCATAATGTATAATTAAGCTGTGAAACTCATTGTTACAAAATACTGAGGTCAAGATTTTAGTGGCGTTAAAAGAAAGGTTTCATATTATACAGATAATACTAAATCAAATGGGCTGGAAAAATTTTGCGGGTAATACACAACCTTCCTGCTGCAGGCATAGACAATTCCTAATTAATAAGGAGAAGAATTTTCCCCTAGGGCAGGTTTGCTGTAATTGTTCGCTAATGGTTTTCTCGAAGCTCCCTGTGCCAGGAAAAAACTATTTGAATGAACTACTCCAGCAACCCAGCATTGTACGTCCTGTTCCCTGTGTACTTCATGAAAGGATGTCACCCAATGAAGTGCCCATCAGATGTGAGGCAATTTTAAATGAAAAAGTCCCATTCTTGCATAGCCAATTCTCTCTGAAAAATTGCATTTTTTTTCTGAAAAGGGACAAATTAAGGACTAATACATGAATTTTAATGGACTTAGGTGTGCTGACACCAGGAGCAATAAAGCAGGAAAGCATCCATGCCTCTGCGCACTCATCTACAGTCCAGCCTTTTAGCTCACCCAGATCTGCTGAAGCACATAGCCCTTATGCTACTTGGAGGTAACTTCTGGTAGGGGAATGGGACAAACAGAGATTGTGTCTCTCAGGTGACCAGCAAAAATATAAAGATGGGCTGTTTAGGTCTCTGCAGCACAAATTGACCTACACTGAAAGACCAGTTGTTCTTTAGCTTCTTCCACTGTCCCCATAAGAAATTCAAGGTCACCAGAAAAGAAGTCGTAGTAACAGACGGTCTTCGAATATGAATTCTTTCTAAGGAAATAAAACAAAGCAATCATCTGTAGACTTTCATATGCAGAAAGAACTGTGGGGAGGTGGATTCTGACAAAAACTGGGATGAGGAGGAGATAAAAACATTCTAAATAAAAAAATTATTTTTGTAAAAAATGAAAAAAGTTTTTGTAAAAAGCATCTTCTTCTGAAAACTAAAAAATTGACCAAAAGATAATATCATCAGGCATAAATATTGAAACTAATTTTTAAATGAAAAATTCCAGTGAAATATCTGTTAACTCTGTGTAGAATCATCCTCCCAGGTAAAGGAAAGGACAGGACAAACAGAGGAGCTTGCCGAATGGGAGGCATCAAGTCAGCCTGCAAGATCTGGTCTCATTTATTCCAGTTGATCCATTGGCTTCACACAGGGATTACAGCTCCTCGCCAACACCCAGGACTCTGACAGTTGTGCCTTTAATTAACTTTGTATCCAGTCTCACATTTCTTAAGTGATAATGGCGTTATAATAAATCCAGGGGATTACTTATTTAACATAAGACTCACTGTAGAGCTGCCTGTGAGATGAAATTGTGGTAAGTAGTTCGGGAAGTTTCAGCAAAAGATTAGATGCTCACCCTGCTCGAGAAAAGGCAGGGCCAGCAGTTGGAGCTCCACGGAGGAAGTTCAATGGGCCACACAACACTACATTTGAGGGTGTTAAATTGATTACTAAGTGGATTAAGAGAGAAATGCCCCTCTCCCACCTTGGCAGAGCCAGAACATGGAAGTAGCTGCCTCACAAAGATTACACTTTTCCTTGAAGCATCTGGCGTTACCAGTGGGAAAGGCAGGACAGCAGACTCAATGCAGTTGCTCACGTAAGGGTGTCTCAGGCCTTTTTAGAAGCCCTGGAGAAAACCCAACTGCCTCTTCAGGAGTGTGCAATGTTGGGGTCACACCAGCCAGCCCCGTGCAGATGTCTCTGATGCTGCAGGGTGCCTCAGACATCCCCAGACACTGCTGTGCAGCACTTGAATTGAGACCCAGAGCTCTCCTCGCCAAAATAGGTTTAGACACCTAAATTTAAGAAGTGGAGATGTCATGGTCCAGGGCCGAGTCTGGCCCTGTCATGTGTGGTCAAGTGTTAACTGCTCAGTAATTAAAAGATTTATCTAAGTCCTTGCAAACTGGAGTGCAGGATCTCAAATGCCCTCAAATTTTTATGAAGAGGAACAGTAAATATTTGGTCTGTAAATGAGGTTCTGGAAAAAGAAATGACAGCGTGGCTAAATATATCCTGTGAATGTTATCCTGTGAATCTCAAAAGACCTGAGTCTGCGGTCTTTCCTCAGTCAAAATTCCCACTGCTGTATCTAGGAGAGATGGTGGCTGTGAGAGCAGTCACGGGAAGGAAGGAGCAGAGGTGAGCTGTTCCCGTAGGCACCGAGCTCATCCTGCAAGCACACCGCCTCCGTCGTCTATACCGCGAGCCGGGCCTCCGCGCTCCCTTTCGTAGAGGGGAATCTGCTCTCTCCTCCCCCACTCTGCAGAGCAGCCTTTGCTCCCTCTCCTCGTCGCCATTTACTAGAGCACAAGGAATTGGATTACGTTAACTTCTGTGCTCTTGTAAGGGAGGAGGAAAGACTTCTTGCTTCTCTTCTTCCCCTGCTGCACAGGTCCAATGACATCCTCGCCCCGGGTGCTGGGTTAGCTTGATTAAACCCTGAAGAAGCACAGCCAGATTTGACTCAAAGGCCTTGCTACTTAAAAAAAAATTCTGAAAAGGATTAAGAATCTGAAAATAACGCATCAAAGACCTATGGCTATATGCCTGGAATAACGCAGAGTGTTTTATTTTAAGGTGGTTTTTGCTCCCTTTTATTTAAATTCTACGACCTTCAGGGAATCAAGTTAGTTCTAGCTTTTAGTTTATAGATTTTGTGTTTGGTATTCAAGGTTAACTTCTTGCCTGATTAGACATGAGCAAATGCTAGCAGCTGCGAGTACCATTGTGGAAATGAAATACTGTACTGTTTGGTCAGAAATGTCAAGAATCTGGTAGTTAACCAAAAAGAACTAATTTTCTCTTCCATTAGCAGCATTAAACTAAGTTAAATACTCTTTTGTTTTCATGTTGTGAAATATAAAGATGTCTTAATCTGAGACATATGCAATAATTTGAAGATGTTTGTCGTTATTTTATGCAGGGAGTGGTGCTCTGTTTTTAATACTTTATCAATATTATCAGAGAGCCACTAGATGAAAGCTCAAGCAGTTTGGAAAAATATTTGCATGCTGAAGGATTCGTGCACATTGTTCTGGTAACACTGCAAATACATGTTAAAAATTCATGAAGCTTGGACAGTATAAAATTGCTATTAGATGGCACACAAGGACAAAAGAAAACAAAGCACGTGCACATGACCAGCATAAGACTGCATGAAACAGCAGTGCTGTGTTTGCCACAGATTAGGTGCATGTTGTGCACTGGGACGGGTGTAAGGAGTCAGGGGGGTGTCTTGTCTTGGCAGCTGCTTGCGCCAGCCCCTGCACCCTCTCATTTCCATACCCTGAGCCTTTCCAGCCTGCAGGAACATGGTCCGTATCCTGTGGCTGCCCAATAGGCACCATGGATTGTGAGACTGCCTGACCATTTCGGTTGTGTTGGTTAGGAGAACCACCTACACCTTTGCAAAAGGTGTATCATCAGCACTGAAGGAGTCTGCCCCTCCTGCAACGCATGCTGGACCTGAAGCTGGCTGGTCTGAGAGGCTGCCAAAGCTGAAGACATTCTCAGATCCAGCCTAAGGAAGGCCAAGTTCAACCTGATTTCACGCCGCTTCAGATCTCATTTGCCTTGGCAACAGACCATGCCAGGGTTCTCCCTTCTAGGAAGAGGTTCAGGCAGGCGCCTGAACCACCACTGGACGGAGGGGCAGGTGAAGGCTGCCAGCTCAGGGCTGGCACAGGGCACCAGCTCTCACCCACATGCAAGGAGAGCAGCCCTTGAGGCGTCTAATAGTGCCCCAGAGACATCTCCCAAAGCCTTGCCTCTGAACTTGGCCTTCACCGAACAGTGATTGCCAGTGTCTCCAGGGAAATATCACTGCTGTGCAGCTGTTTCATATTCCCAGCTCCAACAAGAGCATCAGCTTCAAGTCAGACCTTTGCCTTATGATGTTTGGTTTACAAATATTACTGACTATATCTTCAACTGAAGAGAGACAAATTTAGTTTGCAGTCAGAGTAAACACCTTTGAAATGACCTTGGCTAGTACATGGCTGTTATGCATCAGCTTGGAATGAGCTTGACACGAGAATACACATCGGCTGCTTCCTTAGATGAGCAGTTCAAGCGCAGACTTGAGAGCCTGTTGGCTGGGAACGTTCAGATATGGATCAGGGAAAGAATGTTTTCACATGCAGCTTCCTCCTCCACCTTTTCTTTTCTTCCCTTAATATCATTTCCAGATATTTCCGCAAGGCATCAGCGATAGTAATTGCTATGTGGCCAAGAAACTCTATTTAGAGGCTTTACAGATCATTCTGGAAAAACAGTCAAAAGATTTTTCAATGTAAAAGGAACATATGACTATTTATTTCACTTACTAAGTCAGGGTTCAGTTGAACATTTCTTTTTAGCAGTTGCCAGTGCAAATTGGAATGAAGAAATATGAATTAATGCCCTGAATACTTGCCTTTGTATTTGAAAAGAGTTGAACTTTCAGCATTTCTACTAAGGTACACAATGCCATGAACTTTCAGCAGGACGGAAACCTATGTACCTCCTCAGTTCTCTGTAGAATAAGGTCCTAAAAGCCATCATCAGAATTATAGCAGCTTAAAGGCATCCTCTGTTTGAGAAGAGAAGGGATCTTTGGACCCACTTCTTTCTTTTAGATACAAGCCTCATGAGATCTTGTTTGGTTTTACTCATCTGGATGGGTAGGTTGCTTAATTTTTTTATTTGGCAAAACACATACCACGAAGAAAATGCGAAGAAAAATCTTAGGTATGTGCAAGGAGTGTCTCCAGCAGAAAGAGCTACCGTTACTCAGGTTTACTCCGAGCTACCTGAGAAAACATTTCCAAGGACTGTCAAAATTTCTCCAAAACCAGTTACAAAGAAGAAAAGAGTCTACTGTGGTGTACCTGTTGAGAAAGGACATGTAACTCAAAATTGGCTATATGCATCAGTGAGCTAAAGTGACTGATATGCTTTTGGCACCGGAGCTGAGACTGTCCTGTGCCCATTAGGAGGTCTGGGATAGCGTGGGCTGTAGGCACATGGTCGCTCCTAAGACTTGTTCTACCACTGCCTGTGGACACAGCCTGGTGTCCCACTTCCCTTCTCTCACTCGCACTTTGTCCACCCATGCCTTTCCCATCTATAAAGATCAGAGTAGCTCCCCGCTGTGGTGATTCAGGGATCTCTCCCTGTTCTGGGGACTGAAGGTTCGCCAGCTTGGTGCCACCTCTGCAGGAACCCAAGGAGTGGAGACTGCTCCGAAGCAGGTTGCTGTACAAATGAATGCTGGTAGTGTTGTGCTCTTGTAAGGGTTTGGCTTAGGCAATCAGGGAGAGATGCAACTTAGACTTGCTTCTGGGCTGTTCTAACCAGCATTAGCTGCCCCCTAATTCCCCCCCCCCCACAAAAAAAAGATAACGATCCAATATCAACAGATGAGATTTCCTAATGACAATGTTTCAAGGGACCTAACATTGCATAACCTTTGGGTCAAAACTTGTTAGAGTACTGGCTTGTAGTTGTTGGTCTATTGTGTGCAGTTCCTAGATGGCCTAGTCTACTGGCTTTGTGCCCTGGAGGTTAACTGCAGCTTGTTTAAAATACGACATGCAGCTCTTAGATCCAAGTGATTATTGGCTGATTTATATAAATGTTAATATTATGAATACAGTGGTAAGGGCTTTCCGTACTCCCCAGAAGACTGCAAAATAAATCAGAGATGCTGATGTTGATGTCTTGAAAATTAAAGCTAAAGTAAACTGTCAATGAGACTTACGTAAATGACTCTCATAATTTTGTTTTGAAGAGAACTCAAACTCTTAAGAGTCAGCCAGCTGGCATGTTCAAAGTCTGTCTGTAAATATTAAAAGCTTTTCCTTGGCAAGAATACCAAAATATTACTGGTATCTCTGGCACGTAATTCAAATAAAAATGAAGTCAACTGTAAATGTTATCACAAACCTTAAATAGTACTGATATGTACTAAATGTAGAGCTTCATTATGCCAAGCTGATGTAACCTCCAGAGTAGTGCTCAAACAACAAGGACTGTGTTGGGTGATTCCCTATTATGTTCATGAAGTCTTTTTAAAAGCAGTATGTTTTCTCATATAACTTGCTACATTTTCTTTATTTTTGCTTACTGTATTGTGATAACCTACCCCATCTGTTTCCTTCTGCAACAAGCCCCAGGCTAAGCTGCCATATAATCTAGATAGGTTTTCTTCAGTCTCATCCTGTAAGTTTGAGACATCCTGAATCTCTTGCATACAGCCAAATAGCACATATGCCAAAAGTCCAGTGCCTTTTGGAGAAGTACAGGGCAGTACATGTGCTGAAGGCCAGTACTACAGACATGTTGAGGATTTCTGGATGTGCAGTGGCCCTTGAGGAGAAGCTGATCATGGATCAGAGCCCGCTGATGATGCTGATAGCAAGTCCAGGGGCTGTGGCAATGTAGCGACGTGCATACACCAAGGTTTCATGAGCCCCACTCTAGCACTTGCATCCAAGGAGTAACCTTGCAAACCTCAGCAGAGGTCTCCATGGCACAAGACCTACCACATGTACAGTATGAACTGCAGGATTTGTAATTTAATTTTTACAGCTCTGTCATATGGCATGATGAATCTAGCAAAAATGACAATTTTGTATCCTTGAAATATCAAAAAGTAGTGTCTGTGGAACAGGAGAAACACATTGCCAGGCACAATTACTGTTTAGATCAAAAGCACTAAGAGTTAGAAGTAGACTTTTTTCCTGTCTTTTCAAGCACAGACTTGGCAGAGTGTTAGTTTTACTTAATGCAATATTCCATGCTTATGCAGAAAGACAACTTAGGCAGTATGGCATCATATTTTTTGAGAAGGCTATTAAAACTAATGAAAAAGCACAAAAGTGTGTCCATATTTTTTTCTGCAAAACAGTAATGTGGAAGATGATAAAATATTTATGTTACATAACAAGAACCCTCTAGTTATGTTTTATTTTTGGAAATGTTAAAAAATACAAGGGCTTCTCTGAAATGAGCATTTACTAACTTAATGGGAAACGTGATGTGGATTTAGCAGAAGCAATGAACGAAAGCAGCAGACTGAGGTAGCAGGCGGAGCACTCCAGAGTTTTGTTATATCGTGCTTGCTGCAAGCCACCATCACATGGAGGATTATGTGCTTACTGCATTTGCCAGGAGGGCAGTTTTTCTCTTTTGTCCCCAAAATGTACGTCTCATGTGCTTCTAAGACTTTTAACTGAGATGGAGTGTGCTTCTGCACAGAGTTACCAGTGAGTAGTTAATGCTCTGCCAAGGAGCTGTGCGAGAAGGAGAAGCGGAGCTCAGCCTAAATAGGGTGGTGATGCCCACACTGTCCAAACGTGACTGGAGGCTGGTTTTGCTGAAGCATCGCAAATGAGGAGGTGCAGGCTCATGCACTGCTGGTGATGTTGGAATGGCTTTTCTTCCCCACTGTTAACTCTCTGACTGCAGAACAGGGGTGGAAATGTTCTCTGATAACGTCACATAATCGCAGGCATATTTGGCCTTTCCCAAAATGATTCAAAAAACCCGCATAAAGATAAATACAATGTTCCTGACATGCTGCCTAGATATTGCATCAGAACATTGCTACACAGCAATGTACATCATTCATCTACATCAAACCACTTCCTGCCTCCTATTAGGGAATCCTCCTAAGTAAGGGTTTGGTATCCTGCAGATAAAGATGATGGGTAAACAGATGCTGAAAGAGGCAGGAGCACGAAGTGTAGAAAAGGTCGACAGAGGGCCTGACCCTCAAAACTGCAGCTCTGTTGGTGAGCAGGTAAGGGAGAATGGACACATGCACACAGTCCTGTACTGTGTTACTGATCTTGTTTATTCAATTACCAGTCCTACAATTGAAATGGCCTATTTGTTAAATACGTGCTTGTACAGAAAGAGCATACAAGACTCTAAGTCTTTTTTAACATGGGTAGGTGAGGTTTTTGTTCCTGTTTTAGCACCCATTCATCTGAAGGCTGCTTACACCAGACTGTGACTAGCCAAACTGGCACTGGTCCACAGAAAACCTCGACTTCACACCTTCTCTGCCTACAGAAATCGTAGTCTGTCCTAATAGCCAGGCTGTGCAGAGCTGTCTTGGGGGATCAAATTGGATGATGGTGCAGAGATAGGCATTAAGAGTAACTGCTCAAGATTTGTATTAACTTTTGCCTCCTTCATCTGTGGAAATATTTTCCTTGAAGCTGCTGGGGCCAGTCTGGTTCCTTCCATAGGTCTTGTGTTAGGAGTTGGTGAGCAGAGGACGGGGCAGGCAAGTGACTGAGGACAGTGAGTTATTGCTGAGCCTGGCATAATACATGCTTAAAAGCACCTGGAGAAAATGCTGCAAATTCTCTGCTTATTCTCTGAGACCCTGGAGTAGGAAAAATGCCTGATATATCCCAGGGTTACACAGGCAACAAACACAAAGTAAGCATCAGCTTGGATCAGGACAGTGTTAGATTTCCCGAGTCCACGAGGAGCAATCTGCTCTTAGTTGGTAGCATCTGCCAAATATAATAGATGAAACTCAGAAAATTTGCCAAAAGGAAAGTTTTTTATCATTGCCCCTGGATGCTGGCAGATGGAGGGTGGATAGCAGCACATGTGCGGAGACGGGACAAGGCTGGGCAATAACTGCTTTGCTGCTGGAAGCCGTCACCCCCTGTGCCCTCCGTTCTGGACAGTCACTTGAATCAGCAAGCTGCTGCTGGCAGTGGCCGGTGCTGATGTTTCAAGGGAAGGTGAAACAAAACAGATGACCGTATTTGTCCCACAAAGAAGTACACTGATGAAGGGGAATTCTTACTAACATATATGGCTGCCACAAACCATATTTGGCAGCTATGCTGTTGAAAAGCTGGGGGGGCATGCTGGAAGAGTGATTCATAAAATCCAAACTGGGAGGATATTCAGCTATTAAAATCCAATTCCATGCCATAAAATATAAAGGCCATTAGGCATATACATATATATATATATATGCTGTGGAGATGTTGTTTTCTGGCAGGGAAATCAGTGTTTGATAAATGATTTAGGAAATGTGCGACTGCAAGGTCCTAATTTGCATCTGTTACTGCAGCACTGGGCAGTAAAGGACAGAAGAGAGAGAGACTTCCATATACAGTGGGTACCATGGTGGGGGGGGGGATATATAGATATTTGTTACACAAGAGACAGCTTGGAAAATTCCCAGCAAGCTGAATTTGCTTCTAAAATGTCTAAATAATGCAAAATCAGAAGAGAACAGCAAGGCATGGGCATTCTATGCCCTTTCCCCAGCTTTCTGCCAGTCACCATTATTTCCCATTTAGAAACATTCATCTCTCCTCTCAGCAAACATTATATATGCATTCCTGCTATCAGCAATGTGCCAGTGTGTGACTTCAGTCTTATACAATTAAAACTTTAAGAGGCTTGTAATACAGAAGGCAAGTTCCTAAATCAAATAAAAATGTTCTCCATTTGCTTCAGACTCTACCATAATTTGTTCCAAATTTCATGCTCTCCATTGGTCCAATTTGCACAAACTCACACTAATTAGCTGCAGAGCTTCTTTTAAATTTACAAAAGCAATCATTCTCTGTGATAGCTGTATGCTATGCCCAACTCCCTCTGAATAGACTTTAATGACACAGTAACCATGGTTACAGTATATAAAATATGCAGCCACAAAATGTGGAAATGTAAAAGTGTAATATAATTTTATCTGGAAAATAAAGGTTTTTGGCATATTTGCATTAATTAGGACATTGCATGATGTATTTCATGTCTGCATTCTTTATGAAAATTTAAGTCATCACAGACAAAATTACTCTTAATTTCTATTCAGCAGCAAATGGTGCCACTGGAAAAGCATTTTCCCTGATAAAACATTTTAACTGGACATCTGTAAGTGCCATTCTGGTAATTCTGAGTTATAGCATGTTGGAACAAGCCCAGAGATCCATTGTGGCTGGACTAGCCGTATGACACAAAGCGCAGGCTTTTAATCTAAGAAGTGGCAACCGGGGGAAGCAGTAAAATCTCTCATGTGCAGAATGGAGCACATAATGGGTGAAATTGTTGAACCAACCAACATAGCACACTTTCAGTCTTTTTGCTTCCCAGTTGCTGTTTGCTATTATACCTATTTTACTGGCATAAAACAGCCTATTGCACAGAAAGCTAGACCACTGTTGAGTGATATGTTGGATCTTTCATGCATACTGCAGCCCCCCTCCATCAATGCTTCATTCATCAAAAAACTCTTAAGGCCTTTGAATGTGTGTTGAGGATCCACACATCTCTCTCCTCTTGCTGAACTGCTTCTCTGCAGCGGATCTGATTCCACCAGGGACTGGGATGTGAACTACAGTGGCTGATGCCTGGGGAAGCCCTTGGCGCACAGGGCAGGAGGAGTGCTAGCTCCTGTCCGTCTCCCCAGAGCTGTCGGATCCAGGGACCCTGCTCAGCACAGCCGTGGCCCCCCTGCCCCTCGCTTCTGGAGACCAGGCACATCTCTGCTTTGACAGTTTGTTGGGAAGAGCAAGGAGGGTTGCCGTCTGAGGAAGGGAAAGGCTAAACGCAGCCCTGCCCTAACTTTTCCCCTAACTGTATTGTGTCCTATGATACACATGTGAAATACAGTGGGACAGGTACCTCGCCCATCACTATGAGTGGTAGGGAAAACTCATACCAGCTTGGCTGTAGTGACTGAAACTCTGAGCTTACTTCCAAATTTGAGGCTACTTGCTGCTCTATCCCCTCCAGGCTGGCCCAAAACACAGGATTTGACCAGAGTTTCCAGATCTGAGCACAGCTTCAGTGCGGTCCTGGCAATTTCCTGATTCTGATTTGCAGGAGTGATGCCGTAGCTGGTGACAAGCATCCCTGAAGTGACAGTCCTCAAGCAATACAAAGGCGGTTACTTTATTTTCTCTTGAAGCATTTATCAAACAGCATTAGACCAGAAATGTATTTATAAAAAAACGGTCTCTTCATGACAAACTGATGTACAAGAGAAAAGATTAAATTAATTGAAAAACATTTATTATGAATAGTTCATTTAGCTCTAGCCTCAAGCAAGCCTCTTCCTTATCGTCTGGACATGGAAAGATGCCCCGAGTTCAGAGCTGTACCTCTTGTTCTCTCAGCTGCAGCCTAGTGAAAGCCACACAAAGGAAGGAAGATTAACCTTAGAAAATACAAAAGGATGAAAAGTTGTTGAAAATCCTTCAGTTCCATTTAGATCAGGCTGGCTTTCAGCAACAGCTCTGGAAGAAGGAGTCCTCATTAGGCAACTGGAGTGGATTTGCTCTTTGTCCCCATGCCATTTGCATCCCTGTTGCAGAAACAGAAGGGAAGGATAACATTTTTATTCCAGTTCCAAAATACAGATGCAACAATATGATCTAGCAAAAAGCTACTGTATATCTTTTTTGTTAGATTCTGATCCCTTTTTTGTGGAGGGAAAATCCCCCCCCCCCCTTTTTTTTCCTGCAGACAAGAACAAACTTAGTACCTCAGTTTTGTTTAGGTGGATTTGTTTTCTTTAATATGATCCTCTGATTAGGACTTTCAGATCCATCAAAGATAACACAGAAAATGCAATTAAGGTTGTCATGCATACATTCTTTTTAACCTTGGATTCAATTTCTGAGATATATTTTGTCTGTGCAGAAAGAACAAAATGAGCAGGACTCTTTTCTGAATCTCGCACATTTTGAAATGATTTCTCTTCACAGTACAGAGCATCTCTCTTTCTCAGATATTTACAAAGCACCTGTCACCATGGGAACAAAATTGAACATCAAAAAAGCAAAGGAAAAAAATATTTTTTATTCTTTTATATGCTTCTGAAGACCAACCTGAACAAGGTACCAGCTCTAAACTTTATTCTAGGTTTGAGTTCAGCCTAAGCACTTGTAGGAAAAAGTAGCAATGACAACAGCCTCTTTCCTCCTCCCTTTCTCTGAAGAACATAACAGCAGAACAGCACAGAGTGTATAGGAGAAGGCAATGCTATGTCCCAGTCCACATAGTGTCATTCTGATAAGAAGCATGGTAAAATCCTAGTCCTCGTAGAGTCAATGCTAAAGCCAATACGGATTTAAACGCAGGTTTTTAAAAAGATTCAACGTTCTTTCAGATGAATAGACATGAAGTAAATACTTCATGACTGCCAGCTATACAGACAGAGCCTGTTAGTCAGAGGAACAGACTCATGGTGATGACAGCCGGGATTTTCTGGCCCAGGATCACCATTCCAAAGTCTCAGTGACAGACTAATGTTGGTTTGGCTAGTTTGGCTGGTTGGTTGGTTTGGTTGGCTGTCAATACAGTGGCACCAGCTTGTACTTGTCCAGCACAGCACCCCATAGAGAGCGGCGGGAAAGGTGTCTCCTGCTTGGCTCTTACCCAGACATCCAGTGCTGACATGCCCACTGACTGAATAACGTACTTCAGGGAGGTGTCCATCAACCATTCTGATACTCTGACTAATTCACACCTACTAAAAATATGCCATTTTTAAGAATAATTGCAGACCATTATAAATACATTCCAAGTATATTAAAAGAGACAAAGATATAGAAATATGAGTCCCTTCTTGTTTTCTACTGCTATTTTTTGAGCTATATACTTGAGAGTAGTGACATAGCTTCCATGTGCATTGCATGTTACACCCAATAGCAACTTTTGGTATCATATCACATTATGGGTTCTTCTCCAATCCCACCTCCATGTAGAAATGACTGCCAGGCACATCTTGGAAGCCGGCGGTCTAAAAGATAATATCTATTATCTGATGTTATTAACACACAATACTTGTGCTTTATGGTCAAAACCTGTGCTGACTTCATTAGGAGTGTTGCCTGAGTAAGGGCTGCCTAATAGACTTTGGCCCATAGAATTACTGAAGAGACCCTGAGAAGTGCAGACAATGCATTGAACATCATGTCCAGATCTGCAGATGTGTTTAAGCACTCTCTCCTCCCCAGCCAATATTGAACCATATTTATCCTCCCTTTCAAGTAACTTTGCTGGCAGATCCTTTTCAGTTGCTTCGAAAGGAGAAGGTTCATGCTTACAAGTGCTACATTGCAACAGAGTTACTCACAGCTATTCAGCATCCCATGGCATTGCATAAAAAGCCATGTCAGTGCAGGCCTACCTTAGTGCGTGTTCCAGCCAAGTGCAGTGTGAGTCATCTGCTGAGCTTCAGCTGGCTGACTTGTGAAGAATTTGCAGGTGTGTATTAGTTTGGATTAAGAAGAGACCTCTCACCTATTTAAAGTGGAGACAAAATGTTTCATTCCTACCCCTCATTACCATTGGCACATTATATTTGCCACTCCTGCCAACAAACATTTGTAAACCAGAAATAATGTCTTAAATATATGTACTATATTACGGTGTTTTGGAAGACATTGAGACATCTCTGCTTATAACATGGATTTTGTCTCTTGGCTGTCTTCCTCCTTTGAGAAACAGCACTTTGCTGTGCCAGTTGGAAAGACAGACCCATCTCTCTCCCCTCCAGCCTCTCTAAGATTATTCACTGCTACCTTTTAGTTACCATTCAGAGGAGTACGACATCTTCTGAAAGTCCTAATATTTTCCGGACAGCCTTGGGAAATCTGGCTAGAATGATCTTTCAGGGCAAAGTTGTGAGACCCCATTTTCCACCAATAGAAGTTACATGCGAGCAAATGACAGTCTAAGTTGAAGTCCCTGAGATTAAACAAACTTGCTCTTCATTTCCAGCACAGTTTTTCTGTTTGCTCTGTGTCAATTTGCTGAGTAGCTCAGACTCTCCTGGAATAATTGCCTCATTAGGTATACAGGATACAGGTTGTAAACTGCATTTTGCCATCTCAAGGATAAATTATACCCAAGCAAGTCCTGGTCCGTGGGTGAGAATACAGTCCGGCACATGCACTTTGCATGACTCCTGGAACAAGCAATGTATATATGTAATCATTAGCATCCAGGTAGTAAGGCCAAGGTCAAACCCTTGACATTGCTTGATCTCTTCCAAAGGCGATGTAAAAAGGAACACACTCATTATCCAGCATCACCTAACATTGTATCCAAATATTTTTATGAAAATCAGACCTGATTATTCTCTAGATTTTCCCAGTGGTCTTCCACACGTGATTGTGAGACAGGCAGAACAGGCAAAGAAGGAAAAGAATCTATAGCAAATAAGGGAAAAGGGATAGGGAAAAAAGAACTATGTGGATGATAAGCTAGAATTAAAAATAGGATAAATAAATAAAAACTCAAGCCAAAAGCAAAGTGAACAGGCACAGAATGCAAAGATTTTAAATGAAATATCAGATGATCATCATTATAGACAGTCATCTTCTGTTTGTCACAGCTGCCAAGAGAATCTTCACTTCTGAAACTGTCTGACCTCACTTTAATTGTAATTTAAACGTCCAACAAGGTGACTCAAGTGGAAATAGAATACACAATTATTTTCATTTTTCTTAATTAAAGCAAAATGACATTCCATTTATATTCTGTTTTCTTTTGTATTAACACTTAAAGAAAAAGATAGCCAAATGATTGGACCTTTTTGTCCTTGACTGTATCTTTCTCTCTCTGAGAAGATAGTTTGCCCTTAGGTGGTTTAAGTATTAGAAACCCTAGGTGTAGAAATACACGGGCTCCTCATTAACAGAACAGAATCAGAATTGAGGAATTTAATGATGGTTTGCCTGAAATGGACAGTGCTAGCAAGTGCTTCACTGGCTGTAACAGGAGTGCCATATATTTAATAAATGAGTAGTGTTGGCAATTTTAGGAGTCATACAGTGATATATTATATCACTCTGACCACCTACCCAATTTTCTTAATGGTTCTGAGAGGCCAATAGGACTTTCTGCCCCATTCCTGCTTGTCAAAAAATGTCATTGAGCTCAGATGGAGTTAGACTGTGCAAGACATGGGGGACTAAGACATCACACAGGAAAATGTCTAGGTGTATTCTCAGCTTTCTCTTAGGGTGCCTAAGACAACAGTACCCTGATTCTTTTCTGTGATTTGTCACCAGCTCAATGTAGATGTTGCACTGGCTCAATAATAATAGCAAAACTTTCCCATTAAACTAGATTAGAGATACAGTTGCTTGCTTCTTTCCCAAGGGAAAGTAGTATTTTTTGTTTATTGTTGACTTTTTGCTTCCTTTCTCAACACTTTTTGGTAGGCCATGTTAATTTGGGACAGCATTAATGGATTCTTGATTTTAGTTATGCTACTGCTACAGGAAATACTTCCCAAAGATTTTTTTTTAAAGCATATAAAATTAAGGCTCATTTTTTAAGGCCTCCTAAAGCCATACTTAGTGGCTAATATGGTTTCCCGATCCTGTAATTGGCTACACATTGGCAAACCAAATGCTGGTTGAAGGCTTCCGGGTATTTTGAAGGGTGCACACTTCACAGAGCATAGTCCACATGGTCTGGCTGTAACAAGTGCGGCCAGCAAGAGCGACATGCAGCATCAGCGATGGCTATGTGCCACTCCTCACAATGAAGTCACTGAACAAGGGATTGTGACCCAAAAGCTTCTTATTGTTATCTATTGGCCATTGTGCCGTTATGGTCAATTGTAAGAGGCTTTTTTCCTTTGGCTAATATTCTTCCACCATCCTGAGGTATTTCTGATTCAGGATGATACGTGCAAGGAGTCTAGAGGAGAAAGCTCATGAAAGCATATTGAACAAACCAACCACTTGCAGAATCTCATGTCTTCCCATAGAAGATGTATAATTCAGAAATAATGATTTGCAATGCAGACCGTTCACATAGCTATGCAGAAAGAAAGAAAATATTACAAATGAAAGGAATGAAATGTTACTACTGTGGGATTAATGGAAAACATCGAGGAAACATTAACACTGCCTGCAAGAGGATGCAGACACTTAGCATGCTGAAAAGTGTTTCCATATTATTTTAACGGAGTAGCAAAAAGTACCAAAAATAAGCAAAGAGGAGGGAAGATTATTTTTGACACACAATATTCATAGCCAGGGAAAATAGTTATTACTAATGTTTATGGAGCAAATATAGACAGTGTAGGCTTCTTGGATTAAACTGTGGACAACCAGAAATGTTGCTTAATAATGGGAAATAATTTCAATCTTACTCCACTCATAGACAAATTAATCCCAAGTATTTCCAATATTTAGATGAAAAAAAAAAAAAGAAAGAAAACAACTGAATAATCTAATACCTCCCCCGTTCCCACAACCTAATCCCCAGAGACTGAAATAGTTTTGGTTCATGATCCAGCACGCGGGTTGTATTTGGATTGCCCCTGTCGGCAGGCTGAGCACCTTGGGGCCAGGCCCTTCCCTGGGCTCAGCACTCCAGCCCGCCAACCTCCCAGTATGCGCTATGGGGCTCAGCAGCAAGGAGACTGTTGAAGGAGAGGCAATTTTGTTCAGCCAAGGAGTCTGGTTCACAGAGAAGAATCAGAAAGGAGAGAGTTAGCTTATAGCTCCTTGAGTCACTGTGTTTTCATATGCACGTCTTTTTTTTTTCTTGAAGAATTGGAGTTGAAAATTCATTCTTGGCCAAAAACATTTATGTTACTCTTTTCTTTTTTTCTTTCTCAGTCACTGTTTTCATTTGGAGAGAAATCTTTTTCTGATGATCTCTGATTAAATGAAATAGTTTCTTTAGTTAAATGAAGAATCGATTTTGATATAGTTGTGGGCATCTGGAAAAGCTGCAGATGTCACCATCATGAGGCATCTTCAGTAATACCAGCTGTTGTGATTGATATAATTTTGGGCTAGAGCTGATCTAGTGATTACTAGTTACAGCCTTTGTGCAATTCCCACGCTTCCAGAGGTCAATATTGTCTTTCCCTGTTTCCACTGGGCTGAAAGGCCAGATCCGTGGTTGAGGGGCCTGGAGGTGCAGGTAGTTTTGCAGCTGGGTGCATGGATGTGACATAAGTTCAGTACCATGGTGAGCAAGAAAATGCAGCTTTTGACTCAGATTTGTATTATACTCTTTACAAAATGACAGGTGAAATAACTAATAGTGAAAATTTTATGATTATATGATGCTTAAATTTCCCAACATGGATTGACTGGAAACTACTATTAGTAATGGCAGGGCTTATATAGTCCTGAACATGGCAGAATAGAGATTCATTTACCAAACTGTCAATGAATGAACAGGAATAGTGGTAATTTAGATTCTGTTTTAGGAGGTATGAAGCTCTTTCAGAAAAAATAGCTCTAAAAATAACTTTGGATAGGATGATCTGTTCATATTAAATTGCAATATGAACAAATGTAAATCTGTAATGAAGTTAGAGCAACAAGGCTTCCAGTTTCCATGATGGAAACAAAATTTCAGACCATTTAATATAATAAAATCCAAGATGCAGAGAATTTCCATCCTAGAATATTAAAAGAACTGGAACTTGAAATGGCAAGTCCAGTAGGAAGGGCTTTAATGAAGCTGTAAATGTTGTCTAGAAATTTGTAAATGCAGTATCTATTCTCAGAGAAGGAGAAAAACATGATTCTGAGCAATACTAAACCTTTGAATTTGACTTTGACTCTGCAAAATTTTAGAACAGATTTTGAAGATAATTAAGAGCAGAGAGGCAAGAGGAAGTAGACTAAATTACAGCATGATTTTATCAAAGATAGATCATGCCAGCCTAAGCTAATATTTTTTTGATAAAATCAATAATTTCCTAGAAAAAGGTAATGCAGCAAATGTAATCTATGTAGATTTAAGTTAAGCATCTCTTACACCACTTCATAGGAAATTAGTATTTAAAGTGGCGATATTGGGGATTGATGTGAAGTGGTTAGGGAGCTGTTTAAGGGAAAATTTACCCTAAGTTGTATTAAAAAAAATAGTTATGAGGATGGCAGAGGTTACTGCTTCAATGATCAGTCTTGGGAGCTATGTTGCTTAATATATTAGTGGCCAAGGAGATAGGAGCTAATGAAATTTGCAGATGACATAAGGTTGAGAGATATTATCAACACCAAGAGAGTAGAGGGCCACCACAGGAAAATAATTTTGCCACTGCACAAGGCACTGAAATACTTTTAGAATATCATGTTCAGTTCTGCTCATCTGTGTTCAAGAAAAATGAACCTAAACTGGAATGAATACACAAAAAGTTTGGGAGAATGGGGTCTCCCTCATTAGGAGAAATGCTTTATTTAGCTTAGGCAGCTGAAGGTTCAGAGGGAATTGACAGCTCCTTATATTCAAGGGCCAACATAAAGAAGATGAAGAACCATTGGAGTGAATTGATAATACAGGCCCGAGATCAATGGTTATAAATTAATAATTAGTATTTATTAGCATGGAAATTTAGAAGACCTTTGAACATCTCAGGAATTTAGTTTAGGAGAGCTTTCCAAACAAAGTGAGGAGAGGCAGAATCTGAGCTTAGTTTAAGATGAAACTTGGTATGTTCAGAGAACTGATGTTTGACAAATTAGAATGCCTCAAGACAGAAAATGAAGCCTGTGATAGTGGTCTTTGGTATACAGTATTTTGCTATCTCCAAGAAACAGTGAAGGATGGATTGATGTTTGTTTGCACCATATTTATATTGTATTAATACCGTATTCAAGGATCACTGTTAGTGAAAGCAAGGAAAATTTTGTTATTCTTGATATATATAATTCAGCTTCTGAGGCTGAAGGACTAAGAAGAATATTTCTTCTTTTCATGAAATTCTGGAGGTTGTGCAACTTAAAAGAGTGTAAATGGAAGACACTGGTGTTCCTAGCGTCACTAAATTCTTAGGGGCTGATTGATAAATCCTGTTCTCATCTTCAAAGTTAAAACAGTTACCAGATTTAGGGTCACTCTGTCGGTTTGGAGAAATTGGGTCAGGGCCTGTGGGTTGCTCTTTCTTCTGTCCCCTCTGTAACACAAGGTAGCTGACCACTTCCTAGCATAACTTACAAGTTTTATTTAATACTTTCCTTCCAGGGACATTGATGAGGTCAAATTCTTCTGTTCTTCCTACCCCCCATTATAATGAAATTTTTGGTTCGTTTAATATAGACTTGAAGTTTGTTTTAAGATGCTGGGATGCATTCTTATAGTTTGAGGTATAGCCTGGTATAGATTAGAAACTTTATAAATTAACAGCTGTTGCGTGGTCTTCCCAACTGTAGGAAACAGAATGGAGTGACCCAGGTGGGTCCCTGTGATTCTGTGTTTCTTTGTCCTTCGCTTCTGTAGTTGTACAGCTGTTCAGTTAGCAGCAAGGGAAATGGGTGGATGAGCTGGCTGCTGTCCCAGAAATTGCTTGAGTTCTGTCCCTGAAACACCTTTTCTTTTCACATAACTATGCCCAAGAGCCATTCAATAATTATGGCTCTTAAAGACACTCTACAAAAGACATTCAATACATGTCATAAGCTCAGAGCATGACTGATCCTACAAAGCCAAGGAAAACCTTCAGAGAGGGTCCACCTTATCAAAGATTCACCAAATAAGCATTAACAGCAATGTGGGAAAACTCAGTGCTGACAGAGGCAACCTCCTTCCTTAAAAGAGCACATCCCCATCCACTTCCATAGACAGCACATGTAAATGCACAGGTATCATTGGCACATAATGTGTTTTGGGATAGAGAGAGACTAGCAATCACAAAACAGGTTGTTTAGGAGAAACAAATTGTGTGTGGAAGTGCTGGGCAGTAGAAACACCATTATGTGTGATTTTTCTATGCGTCATACTCTCTCCTCTAGGCTCTGGGAGTCCCTAGGATGAAGAATACAGCATAAAGCTGTAGTAGCTCCTGCTCCTAAGCAAATCAGATGTGGCAAAATAAGATCAGATACTGCATTTGAGCGCTGCCTTACTGGCACACGGAGAAAGAACAGGTTGGTCAGTCTCCTACAATCATGCAGATGGCTTGTGTACCCCGGAAAGCCACTGATATTTTAATAGGGAAAATTTTACTGGTGGATAGAAGTCAACCTTTGTTACACTGCAAAGATACATAAAGAATAGCCAAAGAAGGTTACAGCGCATCATAAAGAGATTTAATAGAACCATTTGCCACATTAGCTACCTTCCGTTCCATATTTTCAGATTCACTCAGGTTGTTCTTTGTCCCCAAACCTGTAATTATCTATGTTATTGGCATGAATCTCACAGTTGTATAGCAGATGGGTGCTGTCAGATATGTATCAATTAGACTAGTTGCATAGGAAGCAGCCTAACAGCTTCAGTTACTACTGGAGTCTGTATCCATGCAGATATTTGATGGTATGATTAGTGAGAGAAACAATGTAAGGAAGGTAAACAAAACTGGACACAATGCTCATGGCATTATTATTGGGGTGGACAATGCATTCATATTGAAGGAACAGATGTTCCAGTCTTACCTACCTTTGAAATTACTGAATGTGTTGGCAATATTTCAGAACAAACCAGCTGGACGAAATTCAGTATTTTTGCCCTGTTGCAATATTTTATACTCAGAAATATTTCTTCCAGTAAATGAATGCGTAGGTTTCAATTTTCTTACAGACACCTACTTTATAGAGTACTCACAGACACCTACACTCTAGAGTAGGTGTCCTTCCAGCCATAGTAGAAGGAGATGAACTTCTCTTTCCCTCTGAGTCCTTACACGTTTTTGCCGGAGAAGTCAGGAGCATAGAGTCACTCTGAGTCTTACATTCCTGTTATCCCTTCCTCAGCAGGAGGTCTTATTCTCTGCCAATCTCATATTCATGTAAATCCATAAGCCTAAAGGGGAAGATTTACAGAGAAGTCTGTGAAAGTATTTTCATGGTTCTGTATCTTATTAGCTTCTGTAGGCAGTGGGCCAATCTAGCTCATAGTTACTGCAGTATTAAACTAAGTAACAGTCTTAATAACATAGTGAAATATATTTGGAGCCCTATGGTGCAAAATATATTAGATTATTTCAAAGACAGGACAATCTGAGTCTCTGGAGAAAAGCAAATGTAATTAAAATTATTTCTACTCCAAAAATTCACTTCTCATTACAAATGTTGCCACAGAGTATTCCCAATGCAATTTTTATTCAGAGTTAGAGAAAAAGATATTAGCCTTCCTGAAAACTGTGTTACCTTGAATAAGGTACGGTATGCATTGCCTTGAGTGAAAGAGAAATGGAAATTAGATGTTAGATTGTATCAGATGACTTTCAGTCTTCAAATTTATATGGTCTAGGTAGGAAAATATGGTATCTGCTGAGGCAGTGATGGAAGACTTAATCACACGTGACTTTAGAGTGCAATTATATGGCATTAAATGCAGTTACTGAACATTTGTAGAAAACTGTGTCGGATACAAAGAAATTTAGACAGAAAAGTAATGAACACTAAATAAAATCCTCAGGTTACTTAATTAACTTAGAATACTTTGTTATGTGGAATCGTGGCCATCAGCAGAAGGTCATCTTATCTGATGTATCTTTAACTAATCGTTTTACATTTCATTTTCTTAATTTAAATGTTCAGGAAAAACTAGACTGGATTAACCAGATTCACAGGGACTATGAACTTAAAAGTTATGCTTCTCACGGAGTTAAAACAAATGAGAGAGTTTTCTGAGAAAGAAATGTGCTTATGCTTTTTACTTTCACAGAATATTTAGACAGTAGTAGGTAGAAGCAGCGTTTGAAAATACAGCCTTACAAACATGTAGTTTTCTCCTCAACAAATAATACATAGAGAACCCTTCCTCAGGGTGGTAATAACAAGATCATGATTTCTCTAAAAAGAGACTAGAAAAAAGATGTTGATACAGTAGAGGAAAGCTACAAGGCAATAATTACAGAACAGTTGATACAAATAATTGAAATCATTAAAAATGTGGGGACTCTGAAGAGGATTAAGAAAGACAGATGGCAGTTCAAAATAAATAAATAAATAAATAAAGGCCAGTTCTATCATTTCTAGATAAGGCCAACAGGCTTAGATTTTTGATACACAGCTGAAATGCAGGCCATATCCAAACATGCTAAAAGTATGTGATATATTGATGCAGAGTGATATCATACAGCTTCTGGATGGCAGCTCAGTAAGGGGCTGGAGACAATCCAGCAATAAATGTAAATACAGATATTAGCATAAAGAATTACTAGAGGTCAAACAGCGGATTTATATTTCCCTCTTCCTCAGACATTCTTGTCCAGTTGACCACACCTGCTCTCAATTTCTACCATCCTATCTTTGTGGGTTTTGAGCTCTGTCATTTCTCTCCTATGCAATGAGTAAGGAATTTTCTGCACCCTGCCACATAAATGCTCAGAGGCACATAGAAAAGCTTCCCCCTTTTCTTCTTCTCCTTCCTCATCCTCTTCTCCAAGCAGCAAGATGAAAGGATGTTCCACCACCTCCTGGCAAATGCCTCCCACAGGTACCACAGTCTTGGAAGTGCTTTGTGGCTCTACACTTCCATCATTTCCATCCTCTCTTTCTTTCTTGAAGAAGAGTGCAAAAGCGAAAGAACAGCAAATGAGAGCCCTCTGCTGTGATTAGGAAAAGCTGTCTTCACTAATGAGCAGCATCTTTCAGATCAAAAGTATGGAAAGAAATGTAGTCTAGGCTCATCCAGATTCTTGCAGAGAGCTGAGTCTCCCCTTGTAGAAAGGATCAAAGCCTGCATTACTTCAGGTTTTGCTGTAGCTGCCATTGGACATATAAATCAGATAATCTTCAAGTAGAAGATAGCCCAGCAGTTCCTATTGTATGTGGTAGAAAGTATTCATCTAACATCCCTTGAAAAGTCGCAGTTGGTAGTATTGTCCAGCTGTGGGTGGTGCTAATCAGGTATCCTACTAGGCAGGGAGGGCAGTAGAGACCCTTTCCTCTAGGCTGCCCTCCCTTTATGTGCTTTATGTCAAACCCTTTCTGTCTTGCAACTATGCAACTGCAGCCATGTTATGTCAGTAATTTTATACCTCTAGAATAAATGCAGATTTACCTTCTGTCGAGAGGCCTCACGCTCTGGCAATAGAAGCATCAGTGCTAATCTTGAATCCACCTGCACCACTTCTCCAAAGTCTGTGAAAGCCTTGAATTCCTGAACTTTTGAAAAATATATACTTACAGTTCATAACATTAACCTTTCCACAGAGGAAAAGACTCATTCCGCTTATACACTAAGCTGAAATGAATGAAATAGGCTCAAACCTTCTCTTGCTCATGATAAGTATTATACTACTTTGCTGCTGTTAAAGAATCTGCTGCTTTGGGCAGTGCTGCTTTACAGCAAATGATAGTCACAGGTGAGTCTGGAAACACAGTGGATAAAACGAAGAGAGATCCACTCAAAGAAGAACATCTAAACCTTGCTATAGAGAGCACACACTGACAGAACAAGATCTGGCATTAAATAAGAACAAAGTCATTGCCAGTCAGACTGAGTTGGCCACAGCAGAAGTGAAAGTGAAAAGGTGATGCACAGCTCACATTCTTCAAACTGTACAGGCCGTACAAACGTGGCTTAAAGCATATTCTATATGCTTGTACATTATATATATAATATACAATACTGGAAACACAAACCCCCAAACCCTGTGAAAGGGAAAGGCACAACAAGAACCAGGACACAGCTGGAGATCTACGAAACACTCTTCATATTACTTCAAGTTCTTGCGAAGAAAGCTTGATGGGAACACTGCAGAAAAAACAGGCATTTTGCTGCCATGTCAGAGTGCTCCACCCAAGCAATAGGCCCCTGAAGTGCCTGTGGCTACCCTTTTCAGTTTGGGCAGACAGTCTCAAATACAATGCAGATACAATACTGTTGGCTGTCAATGTTTCTGTTGTCTCATCGGGGAGACAACAAGTCTATTTAATTAAAGTTGGATGCAGTTTTCTGTAATATGTGAATCAGTTTACTTGCAGTGTTTTAAGCTTATGTGCAGTGAGTTAACTTTAGATCAAATTCCTGAGATGAGATGGGCTGTGCCATGTAAATGGGACTATTGGCATGGTTTGTGCACATGCTGAATTCTCTACTGTGCGTACAAGACAAGGATGCAGGTCTGATACTGCTACAATAAATACGCCAATAAATAATGCAGGCAGGGTTTCAGCACCATCAGATGCTAATACAGTGCAGGCTCTGGATTCATTTATTGTGAGAGTCACTGATGAAGAAATTTTGGTTCCACAAAAGGATTTGTTCATAGAGTTAAAATTCAGCTTAGCCTGATCCCATATAACAGAAGTTACTTCAGGTATTATTTGCAGCAAGAGATGATGAATTACAGACACTTAAAAACTAGACTGGAGTGATGTTGTAAGAGAAATTGAATCTGGTAAATGACGAAGTATGATCCATAGTGACAACAAAGTAGCATGCCAAACAAGGCTTTTGTGATCAACAGGATTCAAGTCCATAGGACTAGTAGGAGTAGGACTACTAGGAGTATTTTTCAAGCTCGGTGGTGCAAAGATACATTGTATCCTAGGTTGGATCAGTAACACCAAGATGTATCACCTGGGAGTAACAGAGCCATCACAGAATTTATTGCAACTTTTCTATTTTAAATATGTGCTAAATGAGTTTGCATCAGTACAGAATCATTCAGGCTGGAGGGGACCTCAGAGGTGTCTAGTCCTCCTGCTCAAAGCAGGGGCAATACTGAATTTAAACCAGGTTGTTCAGTTTTCTTGGGTATTGAAAATCTCTAAGGATGAAGACCTATAACCCTGTAGCCCAGTAATATGCCATTGCCATTGCTAGTAACATGCCACAGCTTTTTGTAAAATTTGCAAGTCTCAGGAGAAAAGCTGGTCAGGCTTGCTCTGTCTGAACTCGGCTTGACCTGCCTGGCACTTTTGTTTTCACTTGGTTCAGCTGCAACAGCAATTTTTCTTCTGAGCAGGTGGCTATGCCTAATCTGTTTTGCTTATCTTTGTGTGGTACAACCATAGTTTTATCCAGACAGTAGTAACAAGCAGTTATTCTGTGTAGAATGAGATATTTATGATTCTAACAGAATGATGTAGTACAGGAAAATACCGGCCTGGTACAACAGTAGAGGTCTTGAGTGGTGGGGACACCGCGTGCTGTGAAGAGCCTACAGGCATCGGATGAGGAGAGATGGGGCACAAGCTCAGCCCTGGGGACACCACAGCTATGAACAACTCACCCATGGTCAGTTAATGAAATGCAGGCCTGGAGCTGGAGAAAACCAGTTTTTTAGGGATAAAAAAGAGAACAGAGAATAAGTATCCAACATATGTAAAATGCCCCACATATACTAAATTTGGATGTAATGTGGACTTGCAGACCAATAAAAAAAGAGCAAGGTATCAAAATGTATTAGAAAGCATATAAAAATGACCTCAGACCCTAGACTGAGGAATAAGAAAACAACGACGTCGTACTCCTCCAGATGAGACTCACATTGCTGTACCCCTCCCCTCACCAGACTGAAGCCACCGACCTGAGGACGCAGAGCGGCAGTGCAGGGGTGAGCATAACAGCAGGAAAAGGGGTAGGGACTAGCAAGGGTGTATTTTTTTACTGTAGTAAATGTTAACTGTAGTATTATTAAGATTGTTTCTCTATAGAAGAATGTAATTTTTTATTATTTTTTCTTCTTTTTCTGTATTTATTAAATCTGAACTATAATGGCTCTTGGATTAGTCCTTTAAGATTTCAATTATACTAACAATAAATTTGTAAGGTGTGTTTCCTTTAGTCCACAAACAAGATTTTGAATGTAAATGATTGCACAGCCCCTCTAGGCAACCTGTTCAAATCCTCCTCAGAAATGTTGCCCACATTTCTCAGTAACTAGTCCAAAATCCAGTATTACCTGTGTGATATTTTATTTGGAAAGAATACAGAAGCACGAACAACAGAGGCACTGCATCAACTCAGCAGGACAGAGGCTGAACTTTGCCAAATGCCACCTCCGATAGACAGAGTCATCTTTCCTTAGGAACATGATTTTTCCAGCATGACTGGAATCTAATCTTGACATTACAAAGAAATAGCTTGCAGGTTTCAAAGTTTACCACCACCAGAAAAATGATAGATATTATGTTTATTTCATAGGTTTATTTCTTGCATGTTGTTAGAGAAACTTTACCCTTATCTCTGCTTGCGGTGTTGGTCAGCATCGCTTCAGAGAATCCCAAGCCCACCCCAGGCAGCCTTGCAGAAACCTGTGTGGGAACAGTGAAATCCTGGATCATCAGAAGCTCGGCACCTACCTTAATTGATCCTGTGCTATTACAGCTGTGATTCCTGATGCCTCAGACTGTGGAGTTAGGGCGCTACTTATCTAAACCCCTTGGGACAATACCTAGGCCATTACATTTGTGGCAAGAACGCCTAACAAAACCAAGAGAAAGTATTTCACTGTTGATATATTATTGTACACAGAAACAGAGAAACTACCCTTGAAGCCATAGGTACAAACAGTATACAGATAATTTTGCTATCAAAGGGTTGCAAACAACAGAAGGATTCAGATGAGCAGAGATACATATTGCCTAATGGTCTGTGAGATAACTTGAGCTTACACAAGGCAAAAATTCATGTCTTTACTGACATAAAAAAACAGATCAGAAACTGAACATAAGACAGCTTACTGCTTGTTTCCCCAGCCTTTACCTTCAATAGGTGTCTACCAAGGATAATTTCAAAGAAATTGTACAGACTACTGGAAAGGTTAGTGCATTTAAAACTGCTCCCTCATTACATCTGATTCAACAAAAGTTAAGTGGCTTTCTCAGAACAAGATGCCCTAATAATCACGAGCCTCTTAATTTGAGATTAGAAATGAATTTTTCCAAAATGCAGTTGTGTGGTATAAGTTACTTTCTATCTCATTATTCCAGATGAACTATAGGCAAAATATTTACAATTGGCTCGTGATAAACCTCAAGTCATTTCCAGAAGACAAACTGAAAAATGGAATGTGTATTGGATGCTCTAGTTGAAATTCTTGTGAAATATTTTATTACTTACAAAATTCCTAACACGATAAGACTGATCAATACACTGCCATTTCAGCCCGTATGTGTGCAGCACAGCCGAGCTGACACAACAGGCCCATCAGCTCATGCACCATTTAACTGTTGCTCTGCTGTCCTCCTGATAGGAAATGTCCAGAAATAGCACTTAAGCCACAGGTTGCACCTGCTACTATAGCTCACTTTTTTTCCTACTGTTTTCAGCACAGAAGAAAATTGAAAAGAATCAGTATCAGACCAAAGAACATAATTCACTACCTTAGATTTTGCAACTTTGTTTTAAGAGAGAAAAACGTGATACAGAGAAAATCACAAGAATCTTACCTTCAAACAATCCAGAGAACCTGGAAATGTTAGTAAAATTTAGAAAGAAAATTTAATGACTGTTAATTGAAGGAAAGTGGGAAAACCTTCACTATGGACTTTCTATAAACTTACTCTTTTCTAAGAGGCATGTTAAGATGTAGCTTGCCAAACATTTTTGAAAGGCCTATTCAGCCCTCAGTAAGTAAAAGATTGCTTGCTTCTGACATGGGCTGAATTCACCACTGGACAGTAGGCCACCACAAAGCAGTATTTATAGATTATTTTGAGGCCTTATTAAATGCACGTCCTTGTGCAGGCTCTCAGCAGAATGGTAAAATTCATTTTGCAGAACATATCACATATTTCCTTGTTTGGATGATTTCTATTACTTTTCTCCCACATTATTGCCCTATACATCTTTGCCATTCTGTTAGTGTCATTAGATAAGAAAAGATACTATTGTAATACATGCAAACTGGCAAGCAACATCAGTGTTTTGGTAGGAAGCTTGAATCTAAATTCTGCAACTAACATGCATTAAATTCTGCAGCTTTTAGTGTATTTCTGGAAAAGACAGAGGTGGCATACACAATAAAGGACTTAAAACTTATGGCAAGAAGACTTAAGAATTCACTCAGAGGACGAACAACAGCGGCAACTCAGAGGAGCAGTTCAGAGCACGAAGAAAAAATGAGGCAGTCTTATGAGAGAAACTCAAGGAGGCAGATGGCAGTTAGGTGTCAGTAAGTTCTCATTAAAAGTGGATGGTTGCCAGACTCAATTAAAAGCAAATGCTTTGCAAAGACCTTTTTGGAGCAGTAGAGAGGAAAAAGGAGAAGCTTTAAAGCCATTACAAGGCTGATGTGTATTACAAAACCTTTTCTTTTCATTGTTGTTTGGGAAGAGAGTGAAAAAGTCAGATTTTGAATCTGCAGTTTTGTCACATAATAACTCATATTTCTGATGCTATAAGCTTGCAAAACAGATGTGTTCAAACTAATAGAGAAAAGGGAATAAAAGGGGAAAAATAAAACAAAATTATTGTGCTATGTTTTCTTCCAGTGCGTTAAAAATAATGAACTCATTATGACTTATATTTTTGAAAATAACTTACAGTAGAATTCTCTTAGGAGAATGCACAGCTTTTTCACGTGTAAGACGTGCAGAAAAGAATGCTTTTTCTGGCTGTCTTGGAGAAATAATGCTATGAAAGCCATTAGGCTCAGAGCACAGTGTGTACTGCCTTCAATAGTCATGTTAGCCACACTAGCTCCGGTAGAGTTCCCTGAGTCAAGTAGGCTGAACCAGCAACATTCCCATGGTTGACCTTAGTTTGTTTCTGGCTTGTATGCCAATGCTCATAACATCATTCATCAGGGCTGAATGCAGGCCAGAATTGTGCCCACATGCCATGACCTTCAGCTGCCTTTGCTGGTGTACAAATGCACTGAATGCATTGCACTGCCTCAGACCAGGGGACGAGCATGGTCTTCAGCTGCTCAGACATGCACCCGGGGCGGTGTGAAGACTAACAAGGCCTGGTAGAGGGCTATTGACACCTTCCTCAGTGAGCTGAGTCAACGAAGAGAGGGCTGAGCAGGTTTCTGGTCTCTGTTATTCCTGGCAGGCAGCTCTATGCAGCTGGGACACCGAACAACAAGTGCACAACTGCTTAATGTAGCCTCCATCCCACAGCCCAAGAGGATAGTCATGCCAGCTCCCACTGCTCAGGAGGAAGCCAGACTGTGTGTCCGTCACAAACATCATCAGAAATGTCACTGAAAGAATCAGTAATTTTGCTCAACTCAGTTCCTCAAGAAATGGGAAATTAGGTGTCGAGATTAAAACACCCAAATGTTGGTGCATGTGTGTTAATGTTCACCACCCATTACACTCAGCAGAGATAGACAGCAGGATTCAGTTACTTAAACATCTGCCTTTAGTGGCAGATAAAACACATGGCCTCCAGCAGACCCACACCTCTTCTGGACTAGTAGTTATAACCCATGAGGAAACTCAAAGGGCACCAGTCACTTATGCTGAGACAGCTGAATTGATGCTGGATCACCTGCACACCAAAGTCATGGACACCATTTGCATTACCGTGTTTCCTGCATGGTTCAGAGCTTCTCCATCAGACTTTGTCAGAGCAGGGCCCTCAGGGCTGCCTTCACCCAGTTTGGTACTGCTGCATGCTTACTGCCTGCTAGGGCATGGAAGTAACATACCCAATCTGCAGTGCTGTCTTCTGTAATTTCCTTCTTTTCCCCCCCTTCTCTCCTTTTCCCCCAAGGCTTCTCAATATCTTAAGCAAAACCTTTCCTTCATCTGCAAGGATAAGCACAAAATAACTTATTTTGTTCTTGTCTTTGATGTGACAAAATTCAGCTTTTCAACAGAGTGGGTTATGTGGGTTTACTGTATAGTACTCAGAAGGAAGCAAAATGCCACGGGGTTGTGGCATGTTTCAAAGTCATACAAATGGAAGAATTTCATGTTCTTCTCTCAGTAGTGTTTCCCCATCTGACTGAATATCAGTTCCCCATTGAACAATCCACTACAAACTTCCTTTTCCTGCCCCCAAATTGCCCGTATTCACCATGGCATAATCATGAGGATGGAGAGAAAGCAGGCTTCTTCAGCCACAGGGAAGCAAGAAAAGGGACCAGAAAGCTGGACTGACAGCTCAGAAGAGCCTTGGTGAGCTTGGCTTCTTGCTTCTGCTGTTGGCAGGGTGAGAATAGGAAAGGTGCAGTTCTTCCCCCCAAAACCAATACCTCCCACATCCTGATCCTCTCTTGTGCTAGTGCATAAGCTATGGATGTGGCTATGTGTTTCCTCCAAACTGCTCTTTTTTCCTGCTAGGGTAGGCAAATAAGTATCATAGGCTTTTTTCACGTTTGAGTTCTTTACCTACCACCATTAATCTGCTACCTACTCTTGGTCCTGATGGCAGGACCCTTGTATAGTCACTTCAGCCAGTGTGAATAGAGATTTCTATTTTCCTGAGCTGTGAGTCAACTGAACCATGCTAGACACAGCAGTCTGATCCTCTCCTCACTTCTACCCCTGCCTCATCCCAGATTATCCTATCCACTTTCCTGGAATGATGATTGAACGAGGCTTGGTGTGAGGAAGTAGGAATTAAGGACTCAGCACTCCTAGAATTTGTCTTCATTTGAAATCATTAGTTTAAGTTCATACACCTGAATGCCTTCGTCTATGCTCAGCTTGGTTTTAGTGAGCACAGGCAGTCGGTGAAACACCACTCCAGTTATGTGAGTGATTTGATTAGCAGTGCCGTGATTAGATTCGTGGAGTGGCTGGACAGAGCCGTTGATGACTTGTCATTCTGGCTGATCCGTCCTCATTGCACTAATAGCTTGGGCTATGCACTTGCATAGATAAAACCTGTGCATGCTTAAAACCCACCATTTATTTGAGAACTTATAACCTCACTATTAGTGCTTCTAGTCCATTAGCTTACATAGCAGAGGTCTGTACTAGCTGTAAACTCTGTTGTTAGCCTGTACTGGAGATCATTATATGTTGTACTGAAAATGTCAGGGAGGGAAAGTGTTGGTTCTTTGTCATAACTGCAGCAGAGTTATTTTTCAGATTCTCTGGGTAATGCTGTTTCTGGAGTGGTGTTTCTCAGCATGCAACAGTGCCTCAATTGCAGAAATACTATACTTTTGTGATGCTGTTGCAAATAGCAATAGTTTTCCCTGTCTCTTAAGCTCTCTGGAATACTGCATCATGGCAAAAACACTTCCTGGGAAATGCCAGGGAAAAATCCTAGTTTTAAGGCTGGAGCTCATGGACAAGTGAACATAAAGCAATTAGACAGCGACTGCAGGATTTCTCTTCATCAACTTAGCCCTCTATGAGTTGTGTGTCTAGGCTAGCTGGTCATCCGGGCTACTGCTGTTGTAAGGAGAGACAATGATGAGCACCTCAATGAACACTACTTATTCTTTCCTCAATGACTTCCAGGAAATAGAGAGTTATTGAATGCCTGATGCTTTGATAGATGAAGTTCAGTGAGATGAATCCTACCTTCCTGCTCTCTGCCAAAAGGAAACAGACCCACAATACGGCTCCTCTGCCAAAAAATAGCAGACGTTATGTTTGCCCATATGGAGTAGCACTCTGGATTCTTGTGCTTGGAATACAAGTGGAATTCCCTTTTTATTAAAAAGCAAAGCAAAACAACCTGCTCAGAAATACGTGCAAAGCCCTTAGGAATATGGAATAGGTGCTCTTTTCTAGATGCCAGGGCCAATTTCATGCTCTGTTGGATCATTTATAAAGTTCCTCGGCTCTCTGTGTAGTAAAAGCATGCAGAGTACAAAGTAAAAACATAAAGTAACATTGTATGAATGATCTCAAAATATAACATTGATGAGGAAAACTAACAAAAGAAATGGCATAGGGTGGTGATGCTTTGCATTTCTGGTAACAGCTGATGTGTGTATAGTGACAGTGCTAAATCCTTCTATATTGGGTGTACACCTTCTTTGCACTGGGAATTTTGCTATATGAGGTGTGAGGCAATGAAAAATCAGGGTCATAATATCCCACTGAGCTTCTGAGTCATCTTATTGCACTGGAATAAAAGCATTTTAGAAAATACAAGCCATCTGTAATGTTATTTGCAATTATCTGATTTGCCTTAGTAAATGCCCACAAATCACCACCAACTGCTTGAATTTTTCAACACTGCACTGAGCCATTCATGAGCAGGTAAAGGTCATCATTGCTAAGATGTTATCAACTCTGATCATTATTAAGTTATTACTATCTGCAATAGCATAACTGCCTCGATCCAAACCTAGCACACAGAAGGATTTTAAAGAAAGCGACAGGTCATTTTTTTAGCTTTGACCTTCAGAGGATCACACTAGTTCTGTTATTACACTGAAGTCTATGCAATATTGACTGCTATTTACAGCCTTGTCCTACTGACATTGAGCTAAGTGACAAAAATTACTGTCGTTAAAGGTCAGATCCCAAGTTCTATGCTCCAGATTCCCATTTGTTAGAGTTTCTGTACACTGAGAATCCCCTAGATATGCCTTTTTTCCCCATTACCCAGTAATTTTGCCCAAGCAGCATTTTATGACGAGCCACACCATAAATTCAGGCTGCCAGAGGCCAGGAAATCCCTGACAAAGCCACTGTGCTTTTACAAATTAAATATTCTGGTTGTATGGAATAAGCCCACTGTGCTCAGGATGTATCAGCCCTAATGTGCATGTACAGATTATGTTCTAGATGTGCTAGGCTCTCTGCAGATGTACGTGACCTACATTGCACAAGCTCATGCATTTACTCTGCGGAAACCCAGCAGAGCTATGATAATGCTACCTATAACTTTGTTTCTCAGATGTTATCTGCACCTGTGCCAAAAGCTAACAGTATGAATTTTAAACATATTTTGCAGAAGTGTAAATGTCTCCAGTTTCCCATTAGGAATAGCTGCGTGTGTGTTATGTTACCCAAATCTGAGCATCCCAGGGCTCCATGATATAGTGCACCCATCTATGTCTAGTGTGGGACTGTAGCAGGAGTGGGCTGAATGCTCAGCCAGTAAAAATCAGCACAGAAGCACTGAAACAGGGATAAAGCGAAGAGAAGGCTTGGCGGGGATCTTATAAAAGTTTATAAAAATCTGATGGGAGTGTGTAAAGAGGATGGGGCCAGCCTGTTCTCAGTGTTGCCCACTGAAAGTACAAGAGCCAATGGGCATGAATTGAAATACAGGAAATTCCATTTAAACATAAGAAGAAACTTTTTTACAGTGAAAGGTGGTAAAACATAAGAACAGGTTTCCTAGAGAGCTTATGGAGTCTCCACCCTTGGAGATATTCAAAACCTAGCTGGACACAGCCTTGAGCAACCTGCTCTCTTTGGCCCTGCTTTGAGCAGTGGGGTGGACTAGACAACCTCCAGAGGTGCCTTCCAACCTCAGTGATTCCTTGGTTCTGTGCTGCAGGTTACTGAGACCATTGAATTGTTCTAGACCACAACAAATTCCATTTCAGCAAATAATAGCAAAAGTCATGGTTGTTTAAAGCAGTTACCTAACTGTGTCGGCTCAGTCTGCCAGTTGGTCACATCGACCTGCTACGGTAGGTTGTTCTTCATAAATGTCTAGCTCCATTTACATACGCATCTCCTATTAGGTCTGTCTCCCTCATTTTCTTTGAGGAACACTTACGCATAAGGCTCAGTTTGATGCTGTGATTCACACGCCAATGGAGAGCAAGGAGGGCACTCGGTATGTTACTTTTCTCTGAAGAGACCCAAAACATTTTTCAGGAAACTGTAGATCTCATTCACTGCTCTCAGATCTCCAATAGGAACCCAGCTGGGGCTATCACTGAAACAGCCAAGTTCTGCAACCGTATGAGGAACACTGCTTTGGCTTTTGCCACTGATGGAGAATGCTAACAATCTTCTAGTCTTTGGACACCTAATATAGGAACCAGCTCCTGTTCTTTGTGCATTTTAAGCTTCTTATGGACCAGTTGCCATTTACACATGGAAGAACAAAAAGTAGAGAAGTATGGACCATGCATATCTGTGTATGGAGCCCTGATGCAAGCAGGTCATAAAACCTACATGGTGGAAAGAAGTTTCAATATGTGCATACAAATCTTTTAGACAGTTTTGGCATTCTTGTTCATGGTGTCTGCTTTATCACTATGATTTGCCTTTAGTCATTTTGTATCTTCTCTTGAAAATGTATGCAATAGTGATTTATATACACATCCTTGTAGAGCTTGTACTCTCTGGCCACCACGAGTATAGTTATCATATGTGCCCTGTTGAAGGAGAAGATTGGCTTATGAATATATCTTCCTCTGGCTGTAGCTGTCCCAGCTGAAAACATCACTGTACTCAGCTACTCATTCCTAGCACAGTTACACAGTGCTGATCTCCAGAATCTGCCAGCGCATGTGATCACACTCTCATCTGCTTCAGTCAAAATAAGACAGGTTGGCCACAACCTTTTGTAGAAGCTTCAGAAGTTAACCCAGCTTATTTTAAACAAAAAGATTAGGAAGCAGCAAGTGGACAGACAGGAAAGAAAATGATGTATAAGTGGATGGTGACAAGCAGATGTGGGCAGAAGCAGCTGGTAACTCATCCCACAGGCACAGCCGTAGACAGAAGATGCCTGAATGAGCTGGATGAAGAAGTCAGTCATGGTAGTGTACTCTGCACTGCAATACAGGCTGGAGCCGAGACAACAGATGTGACTGAAACCTACACTGAGCCTCCGGGGAGGCACAGTGACAAGGACAGAGCTCTCCTTGACATAAATGAGAGCATGATCACCTGTCTCTGAGCACATGAACTTGGTATAAAGTGTGTTGCACCTCTAAAAATCTACAGGCTGCTCAAGCCAGAGAAAGAAAGCACTGCCCTCACTTGCTTTTTCCCACCTCATGCTGCGCAGTTCCTTGTGCTAGCACGTGCAAACACAGTCACACAGTGAATGAAAGCAGGGAACTGACGGGGGTTACACTCAACAGGTTTTGTGCCAGGTTAGCTTTCAGTAAAAAGGAAGAGCGTTGCAGACTAAAGACAACAGCAGGGGACAGGCAGAAGGTAAACCACTAGTTTACATAGCAGTACTAGCTCACAGTAACTAAGAGTGTCCATAGGATCACAGGATAATTCAGGTGGAAGGGGAACTTGGGAAGTCTCTAGCCCAACGTCCTGCTCCAAGCAGAATCAGACACGAGAGCAGACCAGGTGGTTCAGGGCTTTATCCAGTCAGGACTTGAAAACCTCCAAGGATGGAGACTACACAACCTCTCTGGGCAACCTGCTCCAATGCCCAACAGTACACACAGCAAAAAAGGCTTTCCTTGTACCCAGTCTGAAACTCTCTTGTTTCCACTTATGCCTGTTTTCTCCCAGCCTCCCACTATGCACCACTGTGAAAAGCCTGGCTCAGAAAGTTGTCATCCAAGACAGCCACAGCTGTGGTGCAAGTATCAAGCCCCACCGCTGATTTGGTAACTGTCCTGCTGGGAAAGTTGTCACAAACTTGCTTCAGGAGGAAAGTGTTTCCAAGTTTTCCATGCCTTCCAAGAGGCATGTTTCCAAGTTTGCATAAAACTTTTCTTTGGTTTATCACAAAATAATATATGAATTAAACAGCTTGTCATGTTGCTTGAAGACGGCAACAGTCCGTACCACTCTCCGTGCATGACTTAAAACATAGATGTTACTGGAGAGCAGAATTAACCTTACACTTATAAAAGGATAGATATTTTATATATACAGACTACTGTCAGCCCCAGACACATAAAGATCATGGGATTAACCTATCCACTTCCCTTTCCCAGTTTTCAGTAATAAGAGAGAGAGAGAAAAAAAAAAACCCTACAGATCTGAGTATTCTGAATATTCCAACACTCAAAATTTCAAATTTTTCTTTGCAGCTGGGAGGGGAAGACATTGATTACATGAGAATCTCATTTTTTAATCTTTATTTTAAAAAATAAATCAACTACTTGAACAGAAAAATAAGAGAAACACCAGAAATTGTAACACTAATGATAAAATACACTTTGAAGACATCAAAAGCTTCTGCCTGATATCTGAGTCTCCTGCAGAGTCCCATATGCACTATAGGTAGCATTATGGATTAATGATTTACAACACAAGACATTTTTAACAATAAGGGAATATAGGTGTGTAATATAAAGAATACTCAAAATATATTTAGCCAATAGTATAGATAGAGAACATTAATTATACAATTAAAAAGTAATATGTCATGGCAGAACATTATTTTATATTTATAAAGTGTTATGAGGCAAGGCTCTAAACAAGACAAGATTACTACCCTATTAAAACCTGCTTTGCAATGTCTTAATAACATACTGTTGAAATAATATTATATCTATTTTAAGCAAGTTTATTATACCTTTGGGCAGACTACAGTCTCCCTCCCTCCTTCCAGCAGAAAGCACTGCATATTATATGCAAATAAATGTTCAAGTGAAGTATTTAATAGCTTTTCTGAAATAATCTTCAGACCCCCAAAACTGCTTCTGAATATTATTGTTTATACTTTAACATGTAGCAGAACTTGGTTCATTCTGTGATGGCAAGACTGGATCCACACAAGCTTAAAAATACGTTTTAATGGATCAAAACATAGGACTTCAGTCTAAAAATCAGTTTCTCTCCTTTTCTCATATGCTCAGTTGTGTTATGGAGCACTTTTTTCCTTTAAAAACCAAACCCCTGCAGAACGTTAATAACATAAAGTTGGATATTGGGAAAAAAAAAAAAAACATATTGCACCTAGCATTTCATTGCCCCATCTTTCAGGTACTTGTGTGAGACTCAGCAGGTCATCTTCTCAGGAAATGCCACTTCCCACAGGAAACCAAATGAAGTAACATATGCAAAACAGAGTGTGCACAGGGGAGTCCACCCTCCTCCTCTCACCCCAGATGTGGAACCCCGTATCCCTAACACTGTTTTTCCAGTCATGTGGCTGGCTCTGAACAAGAAAAAGGGAGGGGAAGTGGGTCTGAAATTCTCCATTTTCCATTTCCACCACTGGATTTCCTGCTAACTCCTACACTGCAGTGTCCTTAAAGTTTCTGCTGGAACTTCCTTGTTTCTTATTACCAAATGAGGGCAACTCATGGCCTAGGGCATGCATTGACAGCAGGCCTGAACGTACTGCCCTTCTCTCTTCCATTTTCTCTTTTGGCCCTCAGTACCTATAGAAGTAATAAAGCAGAAACTCCACTACTTCCTCCTCATCAATATCAGATCTGTATACATCTATGCATGTTCCTCCCATACTTTCCCAGAAGGTAAATGTACTAGACATCAGCTGCCTTCCAAAAAACCCCACTGATTTCCATGTTCTGATTCCTTGCAATATGCAAGGCAATGTAAGAATACAGACACTGAGTTGTCAGGCAGGTGGGATGGTTTTGTGGTAGGGCGATTGTTATCACACACGAGTCTGACGACAACCTTTGAATGGTTTTAATTTCACCATCACAGCCTAGGCCCATTCAGCTAAGCAGATTATGGCCAAAATGTTGAGTTGTGGCTGTGATCCTGTTGGCCTCTGGTGACACCTCACTTGAGGTCCTTGATTTTCAGCTGTTTGTTCAGCTGCTCCTGAAAGATGGCTCTGTGCGTGTGCTTGGGCGCCCAGAATAATTAATCAGGTTTGAAAAGCCTGGCTCATAACCATACAGCAGAAGTTTACAGTACCTCACTAATGAGATCATCAGATAAAGATGAGTGAGGATTTCAGTGTTATACAGAAAGAACTTACTTGCACGAAAGGTTACTTAAATCTTAATGACTGTTGAATTTTTGTAGGTGAAAGGGGAATAAAAGGAGAAAAAATGATGATGTATGATAGTGTAGTGATGTATACAACCCTAATGTCTTGTTTAGACTTCAGAACTCTTCTAGCAGAGCTATGCTGTCGAAGGATGTACTTTGATCTAATGTTAGTTGGCAAAAGCCCTACCTAGATATAATTTGAATGGCTTAGGAGCCTTTCGTCAGTATTGCTTATTTAATCTGGTGATCTAAGGCAAAGTACACAGCTAATTGACCTTTGCTGTTACAAACTGTGTCTGTTTTAAGGAACTTAAAACTCTTTTAAGAAATAGCTTGGAAGGAATATATCTGGAGAAAGACATGGTTAAAAAGAGAAGCAAGCAAGCAAGCATGATGAGATAGCTCTCTGAGTTGAGAAAGCTGGGCTTTTTCTACTCTATAATTTAAAAGGATGTTTTTAGAAAGTTAGCTAGCTCTCTCTGATGTTTCTGAAAGCTCTGCTCAAAACAGAGTGTACTTTACCATAGACTAATTCACTCAGCTCACAGCCTCTTTTCTCTGATGAATGACACGCATTAAGTTACATTTTGCCTAGTCTTGACCAGAGTTTTAGACATTTCTGATATGTTAGATATTGTTAAATACTAGGTTTCATTAGCTATCATGTAACATCAGGTATTAAACACTATACCTCTTAACATCCTCAATGCCCTATTTGCCAGCTAGTCACAGCTATAATTTTCCTGTTCTTTAGCAGGCACAAAGTTGTAATTAAAAACTACAGGGCTTTTTAAAGGGCTTAGTAATACTGTATTCACTGGGGATGTCCTCAGGGGCCATAGCTGAAATGTAGTTACTAGTCAGAAATTCAGCATATTAAAGGGGATAGGACTCCAGCTCTCCATGTCTGTACCATTTGAACCCAGAGTCTTGGTAGCTATTCACACTATGGCTTCTAACTCATTCTAAGAGAGCCACACTATACACATGCATTAACTAGATAATTACAATAACTTACCTCCAAATATTGCCACTGTTCCTGCTTGAACAGTTAAATAAATACATGAGCTTGAAACAAAATGTCAGCAAAATCACAAAAGTTTATGTGCTGCTGTTGAGAAAAAATTGTCCAAGGTTGTCTGTGTGTATAACGTATATTTGAAAACTGTGAAACCTGCAACACCCTATTATCCTGACAGAGAGTGCCTGAGTATTTGCCCATTTCACCCAATACATGGGTTCCGGTGTGTGGTTGTACTGCAGTCAGAAATATCAGCATAACCTCGCAATCATTGTTATTTATAACGCATTGCAAGTATTCATACTGCTTCACAGATACATGAAAGACAAGGGTGCTGCTCCAGGGAGCTTGTAACCTGACTCATATACAATACAAAGGCTAATAGTTCAAATGCATATGAGAGCAAAGAACAAGTGAGATCTCCAGGGCAAAGCTGGTAATAGAAGGTTTCAGGAAAGTGTTGGGCTTTAAGGTCGTCCTGTATAGGATTTAGTTTTCCTTCATAAAATAAATAACAAAGACCTAATTTTACTTTAATTACTTCATACATTTCAAGAATATCAGAATACATGGGGTTTATTCATTTGCACATTGCATGTTCTTCTGCCCTAATTTGAACTAATGGATGTTTATTTTGCAAAACCAACCTGTCTTGAATAATGCTCATTAGCTGCAATAGCTTGTGGTAACAAAAAAAAGCATAAGTGAAAATGTTTTCATACCCTACCTCTATATGCCTGTGTGTACTCACTCAGCCCCTCTGCTGTTGCCCTCCTGATTTTAGTGGTGACATAACTCTGGTGAATGAAGGCACTCACAGACTCTTTCTAGGTAGGTTAGTATTTGTTAATACATTTGAAAGCAAGAAAGACGTATTTTTGGAGGTGAAAAATCTTCAAAGCCTTTTCGATACTTCACAATGAAACTAGAAAAGATACAACCCAAAACTCTTTCAGACAACAAACATTTCAGGACAGATCTTAGGAGTGACAGGTTGTTTGGCACAGGATTTGGGAGGTGTTGAAGTAAACTCAGCGCTCAGTTACTGTCTCCCTAATCTCCTTCATTTTTTGGATTCGTAAGAAGATACGGCCTGTCAGAGTCAGACAGGATAAAGATGATAGATGCAGAAAGACTGAGCCCCTTACACATGCTGCAGTACCCAGAGATGCTGAACGGAAGCTACCGATGCTTTTTCCGTGCCTTTCCCTTCTCCCAGGAAAATTGTCTTCCACTGTATGAGTGGGAGAATATGGGGCGAAGGCCTCAGTCAGATGAGAGCTGGAAAGCAGGCTCAGAGTCAGGCTGGAAACTGCTGGGAATGATCATGACTGAAATATCCTGTGAAATGGCTTTCTATTGACGAAACAACTAGGGGAAGCTTCTGCTCAGCTGCTTATTCTCACATCTGGCCTCACTTTCACATGTGCTAGAAGGTCCTAAGGCTTCACCGAGCCCTCCCTGTATTGAGCTAAATCAGTGCCACCAGTTCGGGTTCATATGACCTATGCTGTTTTCCCTTGTCGCTAGGTAAAAAACAAGGTGTGTGATACCACAAAGTCCTCCACAGGTTTTCAAGGGTGGCCCTGAGGGAAGGATGCTCTGCAGAAGGGCAAGATGAGCCCCAGGTGTGGCACGGAGGCCCCAGTCACGGATGGAGCTGCCCAAGGCCCTGGGCGTGCGCTCGTGCCAAGAGACACCACACACCCACGACAAGACTGGGCGGCCTGGCTGGAAGCGCCCTGGGAGGCCGCGGGGCAAGGGGGACCATCCCCGCTTGCCCACAGCGGCTCCCCCGGTGTGGAGGCCATCGGCGTGGCCCCCCTGCCTGCGGGCGAGCGGCAGCTTCACCCTCCCGTTGCCCAGAGCTGCGCCAGGGCCAGGCTTGGCACTTTCCGCCGTCACCTCGACAGGGAATTTCCCAGGCCAAACCCGCAAACACCAGGGAACGCCTGTGCTTATTACTTACAGCCCCGGCGCGCCGCCGCAGCGAGGCCGCGCCCGCGCGGGCCGGTCGGGGCCGGCGGTGCCCTCCCGGGGCCGGTGGGGCCGGGACTACATTTCCCAGGGTGCCGCGGGGCGCGGGCTGCGGCCCCGCCCGCTGTCAGCGGAGCGCTGCAGGTTGCTCGCCGCGGCTGCAGATGAGCGGAGCGAGCGCGCGGGCGGGGGGGCGGCGGCCGGGGCAGCGCGGCCGGGGCCGGGGCGGCGGCGGCCGGCGCGCTATGCGCCGCTAGGAGGATGGCGGTGGAAGGTAAGGGCCGCGCGTCCCCTGCCCGCCGCCCCCGGGGTCCCTCCCCTGTCTCCTCCCCCGGGCACTCACCTGCGCCGCGGCGGGGCCGGCCCGGCCCGGCGGGGGGGGGCCGCGCCCGCCGGCGGCGCCTGAGGAGGCGGCGCCGGCCCCGCTCGCGGGGGGCCCGGCCCGGCCCGGCCGCCCCAGCGCTCCGCCTGCCCCGGGCCAGGTGGCGCCGGCCGCGCCGCGGCGGGCGCGGGGGAGGCCCGGGGCCGCCCGCGCTGCCCTGCGGCAGCCGGAGGCTTCAGCGCGGCAACTTCCCGGCGGTGCCGCCTGTGCCCGGCGAGGGCGGCCGAACCTCGCCGCGCCGCCTCCCTGCGGGCGGCCCCGCTGCCGCCGGCCGGGGCGCGAGGCTCCTGCGCGGCGCCGCCCCCGAGGGGCCACGGCGGCCCCCGGGGCCCGGCGGCCCTCTGCCCCCGGGCAGGTGCCGAAACCCGGCGGCCGGGCCCCGGGCCGGTGTTGGAGGTGGCGGCCGGTCGGCAAGGCCCGGTGGCGCTGGGCTCTCGCGCCGGTCTGGCGTTGGATGTGTGCACCCTCTCCGTGGGGTGCCGGGGTGTCAAACAAGACACGAGGCTACGTGTGCGGGAGAAGGCAGATCCCCTCTTCTTGTCTGCTGTCGGCTTCTGAAGTTCACTCGCTCTTGCAGAGCTTCAGCACAAGGCATTGAGGTTCCTGGGTTTGGGCTCCCTACTGCTTTCTTCTGTGGCCTCAGGAAAGCTTCAGAAGTCCACGGTGTAAAAACAAGCCATCTGTCCTCATCCTTCTGTGCTTAATTTGGGATTTGTCGTTTTTTTGGAGTGCTCATCCTGAGCGAGCCTTGAGCTTAGTTTCTCAGAAGCGGTGAGGTCTGTAGTTCTACCTGAGACCACTGAAAATCAGGCTGGAGCTGTCCTTTACTGGATGCCCAAAGGTGAGCTGCATGTTTCAGTGTCCAGCTAAAACCATGGATACTGAAGCCAGTGGACAGCTCAGCACCCCTGAAAGCCAACTTCATAGGCAAACTCAAATCAGGGTAGATAAAACCACTAGTTATTTCTTAAAAGGCATTTATGTACATGCAGAGTCCACTGCAAACCTCAAGCCTTTCCATGAGTCCAGCAGTTTCCTTATGCACAGGCCACTTTATTGAATGGCATTTTGAAGATTGTAATGATGCAAAGAAAGAAGCTAGCGGCTCTGAAAAAAAGAGTGCTGCTTTTTCAGTGGAAGAAGACTGAGCAACGTGAACAGGGCATGCATGCCTGGTAGTGGGAAAGCAAATGAAACGGACTGCCATGCACCAGATGGTTCACATGCCAGCAGCAACCCCTGTTTTAGTGTGCTGCCTTTATTCGCTTGAAGTCCTTCTCAGTCTGTTTGCTAGATTCTTTCGGGTCTGTAATAATTTCTGTCATATCTGCAGTGTCTTCCATCTGAGGATCTCTAAAAGCTTTGTAAATATTAATGAAAGAAAGCTTTGCTAAACCTTTAGGAAGCAGTGCTTCTCCCTCAGAGGATGTGGGCTTTTTTCTTCTTTAACCCCTTCTTTCTGTATTCTTCTACCAGGATGCATCCCTGTTGCAGTGTCTCAGAATAGGCCCTCTTGTCTGTATTTTCCTCTTTCCCTTCCATTTTAGTTTTTCTCCCAAGAATTTCTTGCCCTCTCACTGCTGTGTAATTCTGTTCCCCTCACTAGCACAGCAAGATGACTACTTACTTCTCCAGGAAAAGTAGCTGTGTGGCTGTGACTACTTCGTGTGAATGTAGTACATGCACGTATAAGGCCTGCTCTTATCGATACTTTTCTGTTGGGACTATGTTTCTTTGTATGGCTGTGCTTTTATCTTAACGCATTCTTCACAGTATTGGAGTCATGGGTGTGGGCCGTGTTCTTTTCATGACGTGTGCCTTTTGGCAGGTAACTCATGGCATTACAGCTTCTGTTTGGGAAGCTGAGAGGTTACTTGTCCCTCACTGCTCCATTCTCCACAGTGTGTGGGTCGTGCTCTGTGAAAACTAGGCAAAAGTAAAGTTGCTGTGGAATTTTCTAACATGATAGAGTTTTGTAGAAAAACACCAATTTGCTGATCTCAAAATGTTTTGGACTTAAGAAACACGGACTGCTTTTTTTCAGTTGTTTGATTTGTTTGTTTTCATTGGAAAAATGTTTTCCTGGTTTTGTGTTTGAGATCTTGAGAACATACCCTGCTGTATATCAGATCTGGGAGCCTGGAAATGCGGAAAGCCTAGAAGAGTCTGGCTAAAGCTGAGGTTGTCTGGCCTTCCAGTCTCTGCGGTACTCATCTGGGAGCCTGGCTAGGGTGGGCTCCGCGAGTCTTCAGCCCTTTTCTATGGAGTGTCACAAGCTTTTCGGTGGCTGGGCCAACTGGCTTTTTGCGCAAACTCACAAGTGGCTGGCTCTGGGATTCGACTGGTTCTTGGAGGGGTCCCAGGGGCACGAGGGAACCACAGATCCTGGAGCATGGGAGCTCCTGGCTGAAGCCAGCATCCGTTGCCCGACCAGCCCTTTGCACTCCTTAATGTGAGCCCATTTAGATGGGAGCTCTGCCAAGGCAGGTCTATTTTTAGACCTAACAGTTTTGACAATATTCCTTTAAGTGGTTTTTTTTTTTTTCCTTCTAGTGAGAATGAAAGAACTAGGTCAGAGTCAGTAGAAAAAGGCTTTTGATCTTTGCTACAGTGTTCTCAAAAATATTTTTCTTCTTGCTCTTGTGCAGCAGAGGTAAAACAGGAGAGAGATGGGTGATATTTTCTCCATGTTTATTGCATAGGAAAGCAGGAGACTGACAGCACCAGCCAGATAACATATGCACGCAGGTAATCCCACACAGTTCTGTCAAATCTCCTGCAGCTCTGACCTGCGGTACCCTTGAGATTCCCGAGCAAAAAAAATGCTAATTATATCATGGAGTGGTGTCACAGTAAGTTTGGACTGCCACCTTTTCTCTTCTGTATAGGCTTTGGAAAGTATATAAATATATTAATTGCTAGTCTCCTCCTGAAGGTTGATGAAAAGTTAGTTCTCTAGTATCTTGTGGCCCTTGTTTAGTGGTCTGGTGCTATTGAGACTCTGGTTCTGTATGTATCATTAAGTGGTGTCTTGCAAGCTTAAAGGTGACAGAATGGCTCTGGCCTTGCTCCTCAGTAACCCTGAAGGAGAGTAGAGACTCACAAAGGAGGTTAGAGCCTTCTGGGATGTGAAGGCAAGGTTAAGTGCTGCAAGACTGAAGTTATTTGCAGCCTGTAAGCAACTCATGTCAAAGCAGTCCTGTGAATTTCAGCCACGTGATATACCTCGGTGGAAAGCCTTCAGTGCTTAGCAGACTTCAACCAATATTGAATGTATTTCCCCAGAGATCTGAGATACTGTGAGCTCATAAGCTTGCTATGCCAATTCTGCCAAGGTTGTTAAAGTGAGTTTAGAACCGTCAAAAGGACAACTTTGATGTTAGTTTCAGTGTAGGTACCTGTTATGCTGTTCCAGGGTGTGCCAAGAATTACAACAATCTTGACAAGTATTCAGATACGCAACCTTGCCTTATTTCTATACCCACTCCAGGCTCAGACTGGATGTCTCTACGCTTAAGTTTCCAGGGAATCTGATCTAATAGATGTGTTTTCAGCACACCTAATTGCCTGTGGAGCAAAGAAGTCACAAATCCTGTCATTCAAAAATAGCATGTGCTTCCATCATTTCTCATGTTTTCTTCAATACTTCCCAACCCCTCCTCGTCTTGAGGGACAGAAAGAACAGCTAGCTGGAGGCAGGGCTGAGATAAGAGTCTACCTTTCCAGTTGAAACTGTCACATTGGATTGTAGCAGAGGAGATTGATAGGACCAGTGGTGGAAGCACACAGAGGGCAGGGAGGGGGAAGACTTGAATTCCTTTGCCTTTGATCACAATACTGTTTCTCTGTATTATTTAGTGACCGTTTATTGAAAAAATGCATTAAGCTGTTATGGGTTATGGTACGTAGGTCTCTTCCCATCCCCTTCTGTCTGACAGTCTTTGTGCTGGGCTACAGCATCTTGTCCCTTCTTTCTTGCTCAGCAGCAGCCTAACTTCAGAAGATGGGGCTTGCCTTCAGGCCCCCTCCCCAGTGTGCACACAGCTTGGTGGAAGAGCATGCTTCTCTGCCTTGAACCACTTCTTAGAGTTCTCCCATCTGGGTTACTTCCTTTAAAAAAAGTCAGCCCCATTGCAGCTCATCGCATCTGTCTGCAGCTGTCTCTCAGCTATACCCAAAGGAATAATGTAGCTATGTAAGTCCAGGAGTTTGTTTTGGACTGCAAATTCTTATTTTGGTTAGGTACCCTAGGCTCTCGGGCATAGTATAGGGAGACTGAGCAGAAGTTCAGGAGGTGCATTCCATTCTGGCAAGCAGATACCCCCAAATTAAGCTGTGGCTACAAAGACTGTTGCTGCACTGAAGTCTCTTTGGATGCATCTAGGCTGCGTGGCAGGTAGATACGACTGCTGATTATATGATTGTTTTCCCCTTCCTTCTTGAGACTTCTTTGAGAGGTCCCAGCATGGTAGGTAGCATCCAAGGAAGTTGTGTAGTTTTTTTCCTCTTGTTGACAGCTCAACACATGAGGCCAGGGCAGGCTGTTCAGATGCCAGCCTTTTGTGCTTCTGAGTATTACAGGGGATATCATAGGAAAGCAGCAGTGAGAAACTCAAAGAAAGGTGTTGTAGCTAAGTGGTAAGTAAGTGTTAGAGTTGCAGGTTGGTGCAGGCTGTTCAGCTCATAACTCTGGAGAGGATTCTGTCCAAGAAATCTTCTGAAGGCTTGTTAGTGGTGCAGACTTAGGCATCTGGATAGCGCCATGAGCTATGGTCCTGCCCACGGGACTCTGGAAGTACTACAGCTAGTTTGCAGAGGTAGAGCTGTTGGAGGAATATTGCTCAGTTCACTAGGCAGTGCACTGTTCCAGTGTTTGATCAGCTCTCACATAAAGAAATGTTTTGTTGTGTTCAGCTGGAGTTTTCTATGTTTCAGTTTGTGCCCATTGCCTCTTGTCCTGTCACTGGGCACCGCTGAGAAAAGCCTGGCTCCATCTTTTTTACTTTTCCTCTGCATATTTATACACATTGCTAAGATCCCCCCCATGTCTTCTCTTCTCCAGACTGAACAGTCCCAGCCCAGAAAATGGAGTCATTTTGAAGTCTTCTGAAATTGTCTGTTTGGTGGTAATCAAAATAGCAAATAGAATTTCAGGAGCTATGAGGAATAGCTTTCAGAACAAAGCAAGAAACTTCTTTGTCTCTATATTATTCCATAGTGCTCTCGTATTTTGAATACTTCGTGCAGTTTTGCTTGCCACATCTCAAAAAAGACATCATAGGACTGGAAAGAGTACAGAAAAAAGGCAATGAGCTGATCAGGGATGTGTAATATTATCTGAGAAAGAGATCAGGAAGATTCTGGTTATTCCGCTTAGAAGGGAGATGACCAAGAAGAGAAGCATTAGACATTGAAAAATGCTTTGGAGAAGGTGAAGAAGGAACTAGTTCACAAAACACAACAATGAAGTTGTAGGGCTGTGTGCTTAAAATAAAAAAAGAAGTTTTTCATACAACACACAATTGCCTGGGTGCAGCCTTCAAGCTTGGGACACTCCTAGTTTGCCTAGGAAAGATCAGTTGATGTACACCCTGCTCTCACATTGTTTCCTTAAGCAATGACCTACTGGGCTAACTGTATGTTTAGTCTGACCAAACCTGATCATTTTTATGACAGAATTTAGTTCATCTTTTGTGCATCCAGGACAGCTTCACTCATCAATGAAGTAGAGCTATTCTAGATTTGCATCAAGTAATTGAGAGCAGAATTGGGTCAGGACAATCCAGATAAACAGAAAGGGGATGGGGACTTGGCCACTGAACTATAAAAATGTTTACAGCTAGAGTAGTGATATATGAGATACATAATGGAAAAAGAGAGATGCATATGAACTGATACTGCTGTGCAACAGGGTAACATCAGCTATATCAGATCAATGGGATTAGGGCACAGGAGAAGGTAGAGGGAGGGCAGGGCAGGTCTGGTGTTAGGCTGCAGCTGTAGAAGTGTCACCCAGGAGAATGGCAGTTCCCCATGGCAGGTGCAGTTGCAAACTACAGTACTGCCCTGCATGAATGGGGTGAAATATGGTCCAAGAAAGACCTTCAGGAAAGCCTGAAGCAAATCAGTTCTATGACTTTCACCATCAGTGGCTTATGTCCTGGGTATGTTGTATGATCCTTCAGTTTTGTGTAGGTCCTCTTCATCTTCAGAAGCATCCTGTGGCAAAAGGACTATGAAGAATGATGAAGGAGTTGCCGTCAGTGGCTGTATGTTATCCGTGCAGCATGAGCCAAACTCAGCATTGGATAGCAGGTTCATCACTGTGCTCTGAGAGCAAGAATTCACCCTAATGTTTGCTACTACTGGGTGAGGCTAGCAGCAAGCAAGTAGGCAGCAGGACTGAACATGGGCTGAAGTGAACTCCGTGTTCAATTACATGATCTAAAACTTTACAAAGAGTACATGACTGGGTAGGCAGAGGGCTTCAGGAAGATGTTTGGGAGGGATTGTAGCCTCTCTTTAGTGCAGTCTTATCCATCTCTATATAACCTGGAAATAGCTGATACTCCTCAGCTGAGCCTTCAGATCATTAGTTCCCCACTCATTTGTTCTCCTCTGCTTTTTTGCTAGAGGGTATTTTAGTTGAGTTGGGAGTGCTTCTCTGCAAATAACCTAGTAAAAGCAAGAAGCAGACTTTTAATAATGCTGTTTCAGAAACATGAAGAAAGAAGAATTGTAATGTGTGTAAATAGAAGCTTTCTCCTTTATTTTCCTCCAGCAAAATAATTGCCCGCTCTCAGCCAACTGTTTGTTGGTACAAGAATCAGCTGCGGTATGGGAGTGAGTAGGATCCAGTGGTATGAGTAAGCAGTAGGAGGTGAAGAATTTTGCTGGGGAAAGGAAAGAAGACATTTCTAGGTCCTTTCATTAAATATGTAAGGAAAGGGGTAGCCTCAACGAATGATAAAGGAGGTGACTTTTAGGAAGATGAGAAAAAGCCAGAACTGAAAAGTCAACTGCCAGATCACAAAATAGTTATGCTAGTGAGAATGTATAACTATACTTTTCCTTTGCATTTTGATGACTTTGTGCATCAAATAAATGACAAATAAAGCCTCAATTCACAGCTGAACTGCAGCCATTTATGCTCCATATGTTTGTTAGACATTTGCTTTTATGAAGTACAATAGGGCAAAGGCAGAAGTTTGTGCCGCATGTTTGGGACAGAGAGCCTCTACACAACTGATGCAGTAATAAAAAGACTCACTTATGTGTGCCTGATACCTGTGCTGTATGGCTAGATAGGCTCCCTAGCATTCAGAAAAGGTTTCTGATGTAACACTTTCTGATTATAGAATTGAATAATAGTGCTATTAGGACTGGAGATGAAGCATTCTTAGAAATATAAGTTGTGGTGAAATGTGACTAGCTAATCTGATTTAGGAGGAGCTTGTCAGGTGATTGCAGGTAAGACAAATTGTTTCAGGAACCGTGGAACTAATGAAGCCTTGTTTCTTACCTAGTTGTGTTCTTTATCCTTTCTGTCTCCTTCCTCTCTGCTGTAATACCACCAACTCTCCAGGTATCTGCATGTTCACTGTGAAATTCTCAGTCAGCAAGAAACAGTAGTATTTGATCAGGCGTTTGTATAAGGCAGTTGGTTACTGACAACTGTGAGGTATGGTGGATACTTTCCTTTCAATGAGAGGACTAATTTAGGTCTCTCCCTCTCTATCTGCGTAGTGATTTTTGTATTTTTCATACATTTTCATCTTATCTCCTGTAGCACTCTCTCTGACTGCAAATCTGTACATCTCACAAACATCTTTGAAATCCTGAAGACTTGCTTGCCTTACTTTTCAGGATAAGCTTAGTAAATGCTGGCACAAGCCTTCTAATTAACAAAGGATGAAATCTGTTTACAAAATTATTTACCAACCACTTTGTACTGTGATCAAAAGCGTATGGCTTATTGTCCTTTATTGTTGTGTTCAGTAAGATCCATTCTGCCCTGAGCTAATTGCGTACCTCGCTATTCCCTTCCTCACCATCATTCTCCTCTTCCCCTATATCTGTGCAGGATTTGTGGTAGACTTGCCGTACTTATTCACTGAATTGGGCTATTTCTCGATGAGTTTTCCTGTTGCCAGTGTGAATTCAAGAGGTGCTTGTATCTGCTGTACATTTATCAAAATGTCAGGAGAAAATTCTTCAGAAATAATTTGTCTGTCCAAATACATTTTTTTCCTGCTTTTTATCACGCGATTCTGTTGCTGTTACGAAAGGCGGAACTTGCACTAGTGAAGCTCCGAGGTCTGCAGCGACTTAGGTTTAGAGTGTTTGCTGATGTCTGTGAGATGAAAGTGATACAAAGTGGATATTACCATACATAAAATGAACAAGTCGTTTCCAGTAGAAAAGTTGTCTAAAATGTGCGAGTAAATCTCTTAACTTAGTAAACTTAAATACATAAAATGCCTGTAGGATGAGGGTCTTAAAGGCAAAGGAAACCTAAATAAGAAGACTATTTCTTATTTTGGGCTTATTGTTCTGTGGAATAGTAGAGAGTATTTCATCTCTCTCAACACTTAGGATTTGTAAGGGCTTCAGCCAAATTAGGAAACTTTTCTGTTCAGTTTGTTTAAGGATGAAACTGCTGAGTTACTCATTCTTATTTCCTGATATAGTCCTGATGATGCTATACAAAGCTCAGTACTACATCATCTACCTCTTATAGCTGAGGTGAGTGTAGGAGATGCATGTGCAGTGTAGTAGATTGTCTAATCATGTTCTCCTTTTTGTGTTAACCTTTGGCTTTAGTTATGGGCACTTTCTTTGCTTTTGGATTATTCAAAAGAGAGTGTTTCTTCTGCAAGAGCAAATGGGGTGTAGCGGTAATTGGCGTGGTACCATACAGGTAACTGCCCAGTTGTTGCCAGCTAGAGATGTTCAGAGCTAGCTGGTGTCAGGAGTGCAGTTACTTTAAACTTTGCAGCTGATAATTCAGAAGGCAAAAAAGGATAAAAGTGCATAAATCTACAGTTACAAGCTAAAATGAACAGCCTCCCTCTGAACATTTCATCCCTTTCTGCCTATATTTGTCTTCCTGGACCTGCCCTCCTCGACCCAGTTCGATTCTTGCTTCCTTCCTGCAGAGCCATCTTTTCTCTTGCCCTTCAGTATATCTCCCAGCTGCCCAGAGATGGAGGACATATCCCACTGCTTGGACAAACACTTGATGGTAAACTTCGTGTGTTGTAAGAATTTATCATTTGTTAAACTGATTAATCTGGTATATGGTTAATAGTTCTGATAGAGTCTGGAAAATGAGCAGCTCTGTGGAAGGATCTGAGGGGTGCTGCTGTGTGTGCCAAGCCTTGCTGTCCATGTCTGTCTGAGCTTTAAACTCAAACCTATTGGTCCAGCTCATCAATAGCAGTACTTTACAAGGCAAAGCTTTTGGCACAGCCTTTTTATAATTGCCCAATGCTGTTTTTTGATGCTGACTAACAGAAGCAGACAGTTAGACGCAGATACTACTTTGTCAAAGTACTTCAGGACTTCATCCTTAGAGGAAGTTTCTGATAATAAGTCCATGTATTATCTATACTGAAGTAGAAAATATTATGCCTGATTTGGGGCTGCTTGGCTGTGTGAATGCTACTGATTTCCTGGCCATTAGACTGGCAAATTCGAGAAACAGAGATAGGCAAAATCTTGAAGTTACTTCCCCAGTGTGTTGCCAGCATTCCAGCAGTATTTACCAGGCGGCAACAGGAGCAGCAGATAGGATTCCTACGGAGCTTTGTCTACAGGTCCAGCTTGTCCAAAATGACAGGTCAGCATAGTTCCACTGACCTACATCAGCTGGAGATCAGGCTGTATGGAGAAGTAATTCCTATATGCAGAAGCCAGCTGGTCTCTCAAAACTAGAAACTGGCTGATGAGGCAGACAGCTTATTCAAAAGTGTTGTATTTGTTCACTCCTGCGAATAGCTTTCTGGCAGACAAAATAGTCAAAATAATTCTAAACCTGGTGGTACTTGTTAAGATGATCTCTAGCTTTTGTTTTTAATTCTGTTTTTTAGTATTATAGAGGTGGTAACAACTACTTAGGTCAGATATAATCTTGAAATGGATATCTCGTGTTTGTTTGGTGTGAGCAGCCATCTTAGTTTGGAACTAGATCTCTGTGTGAATGTCTCCGTGAATTTGATCAAACCAGCTAAAGCAGACTGTAAATGCTGTCGAGCAAAAAACCCTGGGGATGCTCTTTGACCACTCAGTTTTGAAATGCAGCACATGGAAGCTTGTAGAAGTCTAATTGAACAAGTTTACTGAAGAATTTTGCATTGTTGGAGATTTGACCGGCCTTTTACAAAGAACCAGGCAAAGATGGAAGGGACCATCCCTTCCATCCCCTTCCAAGAGTGAGACCTGCTGCCCAAAGGTCTTGCATGATCTTCTTTCCTAGAAAAACTTGATAAATCTTCATGAGCTTCATGCAGGTTCAAGGTGACTGAAAAGACTTTTGGATCCTTTATATGGGGTCCTTGCTATGTCTGACCTGAGTTTGTTAAAGTTATGGATGTGTTGACTAACTTCTCTCTTTCCCAGCTAAGTGGCGTTTTAATGATGGGAGTAGCGGGTGAATTGTATGAACTTATCTCCTAGCATTATACAACAGTCTGTGGTATGAGTATACAAAACGGAGCTTGTTTGCAAGTGTTTAACATTTGAAAGTTTTCTAAGGATTGTTAGAGGTTGGATGGATGGCTCCTGTGTCTGCTTTTTGTCTCTAAAGAGCAAAAGCTAGCACATGACTGTGATGCACACAGAACAGGACAGATGAGTAAGAAGATGCTATTTTTACTCGATCACTTTTCAGAATAGAGCAATTGTTATTGAATGTAACTCAAGCACTTGCCAAATATGCTTTAATGTAGTCTTAATTGATCTGCTTAAAATTTTAAGCAGTCAGCAGTATTCCCACTGAAACAAGTGGTTATGAAATGTTTGACATGGTAGGCAGTAGAGTGCACTGAGGTAGTGATTGATCATAGATTTATCTGCTAAGCCTTGAGCCCACAGATGGAGAGGCTAAGACTTTCCATCTGCCCATGCAAAACTCTTCGGGTGTTTCAAGACCATCTTCTGAAAAGCCTCTGAGGCTTTTCTCAGGACAGGATTCGTAGAGAGTATCCTCTAGTAAAATGCGAGGCCTGCCTCCAGATGCCAGTAGCTTACTATGGCTCTTGGTGACTTTGTGCATGACATCAAGCGTGCTCAGACAAACTGTCTCTTGGCTGCTTGCCATCAGTGAGGCAGATGTATGGGAGGAAGGCAGCTAGGGAGGCGCAGCATTTGTGCTGCCCTGAGAGCTCTCCGTTGGAACTGCATATGCATGCCGTAGGCATCTGTGTCGGCACCGAGCGCTGCCCACGCAGAGCAGCATCTGGAGGGCAACAGATTCTCTTGTCCTGTCTCCTGGGAAAGGACTTGGGTTTATATGCTAGCCTATGAAAAAATATACTAGGGTATTACATTAATTTTGTTTCTTCCCTAGCTTTTTAGGGCAAACATGGTTGTCTTTCCATTCTGGGTGCTCCATCTACTGTTTTTTCACAGAATTCCAGATTTCCATAACTTGACAGATCTCAGCAGTCTTTTCTTGAAAGTTCTGGAAAAGCAGATGTCTTCAGGTAGGTTTAGAGCTTAGAAACGTATAAGCTGTACCACTGAGCTAGGAGTACAAGAGCATTTAAGTACCTTTGTTTTAAATAACATCTGGTTTTCTAAATGTAATCTGCGGATCTATGTCATTGAGTCTGCCAGCAAAATTCCTCACGTAGTCAGTGCTGTGCAGACAGAGCTGTACAGACCATCCATCTACCCACACTCCCCCTGAAAAAGTTCCCACCACAAAAAGTTTTCAATCTAAGTTCAGTAACAATTGCTGGGAAGCATGAAGAGAGAGAAATTATCAGTGGTTTTCAGCAGACTGTCTAGTCTGTGGACACTGGGGAAAAGAGAATTTCAGAGTGATCTGGAACTGGATAAAGGATGGTATTACTGAGACATATGGGTGATATATGAGTAATGAGACTGTATGGAAGAATATTAGAAGGGGTTCTGTTTCAAAGTCTACTGATACTACTGATATCTAATGGTATTAGGTTGATACAATCAACTGATCTGGAGGTAGAGTTGCTGTCTTGATAGACTTCTAAAGCCTGGGAATTAGAAGGTAGGTTTGATATGGTAGAATGAAGAGGTGCAGAGAAAGTAGGAATATTGCCAAAGTGGTGGTATAAGAAAATGGTTTGAATGCAGAGGGTTTGCTGACATAAGCCAAGGTCAGGGCAAAGAGAGGTAAGAGCCTAGACAAGTATTTTAGCAAGAAATTCCTGTGTCTGTAGCAAGTGAGAATCTTTTCCAGGAGAATGTCGTGAAGCCCTGAAAAATATGAGCTTTACAACTAAGAAGAGTCAGCTGAGGGGATCAGAAAGCGCAATAGGACTTGTATTTTGGAGAAGGTTCAAAAGAAAAAGTTGGCTCGTGATGAAGTTTGCAATTTGTGGCAGCCACGAGATTGATAGTGGGATACAGGCTCTTCTGTAAGAGCTTCTTAAATTCAGTTCTGTAGATGTTTAACTCTGGAAGCTGTCAGCCCTTTATATTGTGTATAGTTTATCCTGAAGTTTAGAGTTGGTGTTATCTAGCTAAAATTACCTAAAAGGTGCTGATTTAAGAAGAGGTTGGATATGTTATTATGGATCAAACCCAGATCTTTTTCTCTGCTTTTAACAGTTCTTGAAAGGGAACAATTATGGTTTGAATTGACGTTCAAAAGGGATGGAGAGCTCCACCTCTCTTTGTCATAAAGATGGAAATGCTGCATTTGCTGTGTGGCAAGAAGAAATAACAGATCTATGCAAGCAAATGCTCTTTCCTGCCTGGTCCGGTCTCTGTGTACCTGAGAGATGGAGGCAGCACTGGAGAAAAGTGAAAGAACTAGGCACCAGATGATGACTCCTGACAAAGAGATACTAGCACTGCCAAGTGACAGATAATACTTATTCTCACCTCTGCTTTTTTCTCCTTCTCCCCATGCTGAGGATCTTATTCTAGAGTTGTCTTCCTGGAGGAACACATTCAGTCCCGGCTTCGTCATTAGTTATAAGCCAAGCCCATGATAGGAGTGAAGCAGCCAAACTCTTTCCTTCTCCTTCCCCCAGTACATGTGAAGGTTGTCTCCCCCCTCCCCCCCCTCCCCCCCTCCCCCCCACCTCCTAATATCAGCGACTTTGGAAGGGTGCTTTCTGAGGCCACCTGCATTTCAAGCAGCGTCTTGCTGTGTGATTTATTTATTTTTTTAACCCACCCAGGTGCTGCTTATGCTAACATGTTATTAGAAATACTGGGTCATTTGTTCCCTGTAATGCATAGTAAATCTTCTGTAAGCCAGGCGGCTTTTCTTCTCCTCCTGCCCTCCTCCCTGGGCTGTATTGTTTTGGTGCCCCTGGGAAGGGAGGAGCTGCAGTGCACAGGAAGCTCCCTGCTGGCACAGGGCTCTCCAAGGCAGTGCCGAGTCCCATTGTGCTTTGTGATTTCCCTCTAGGGAGCTTGGAAAGGGGGCCGGCAGCCAAAAGCTCCCAGGATTTGGATTGGGCTGAGGTTTGTTAGTGGTTAAAGGGTATATAGGGCAGTCTTTCCATTCAGGTAGGCAAGATCCTTGCAGAAGACAGTTGGAGGTTTTTCTTTCTTTTTTCCCATTTCTTACCGAGTGGCTTTCACTGCTTATTTCCAGCCCCTGCTGCTCTTCCGGAGCAGGGTGTGCTAGAAAGAAACTTTCTACAGGATAGCTGGGTTAGCTCCCGTGTTTTGTGAAGGAGGGGAGCTGCTGACTTAAGCCTAGCTGCTAACAGTTTCCATCTGCATCAGGCTGCGGAAAAGTGTTGTGGCAGATCATATCTGTCTTTTCTGTGGTCTGCAGGATAAACAAAGTAGTCTTGTTTCTTTCTAATAGATATTAGCTAGGAGAGATCAGGTAGCCTTCTGGTATCTTAAGACATACTAATGTAAATATAACCATGAAATAATATCTCATTGAAACATACCTTGGGAGCTTAGAAGCCCCAAAGAGTCCTTCATCATAACAGCTTGGCAGGGTCTAGGTATCTCCCCATAACGGCAGCACAGCCAGAGCAGGTGTCACTAGTAGTGTCAATGCAGAAATAAAAAGGGGTTTGCTTTTTTTCTGACACAGAAGGAGGTCTTGCAAGGGAAGAATCAAGCAGCATCTGTGCTCAGGAGGTTTATTTCCATTGTAGTCTTGTAGCAATAGTAAGAGCAAAATCCAGGAAGGGGAAGTGTGGAGTGTAACCAGAACTAAAGGGCTCAAAAGTTAAGAAATGCCGCTGCTGAGATTACTAAGATTTAGGTATTTACATTGTGGATTGACTCAGATGGTTTGGCTGGGGAAAAACAGTAGGTGGAAAGGAGTGACGGAAAATAGTCACTTATTTTCCCTTCTCATTGATGAGGGGCAGTGGCAGAACTACGAGATTTGGTTTTGCGTTACCTTCAGCCAGCCTACAAAATTGGTTTGAACAAGGAAAGAAAGAGGCCTACCAATAAGAGCTGAAGTTAGACTTAGGAAAGAACTCTTTAGATTTGCTTTGGGAAACTAGGATCTGTAACAACTCTTGGGATATCAAGAAGAAATTGCAAATGTCTGACCTTTATTAAAAGGAGACAGGAAGATATCAGATATTAAGCAGGCATGGAAGCTGCTGTAAACTGCTTTTCCTTCTGTGCTTTTTTTTCCCCCTGTTGATTAAAATAAAGTTCTTGTTTTTGAGAAATTTGTACCTAAAGGGAACACCCAGCTTCCAAAAGACTTTGCCAGATGGTTTTCAGTGATTTTTTTTTTTTTTTAATACAAAACTACAACTATCTATGCCAAGCCTAAGCAAATGGAGGATCCCTTCTTGAAAAAGTGATTTTAGCTGGAAATCCTTCTATGAAAGTCTCTAGGGTAGCCAGTAGAAACCCTGCTTCACCTCTACAGGCTCCGCATAGTTCCCTTCTGTATTTCCCTCCCCAGTGGGATGCCTCTGCAGGGCTCAGCTCTGGGCGCGTTGGGGGAGCATCTGAAGATTCCTCCTCTCCTGTTTCATGCTGTCTTTTAAAGCATTAACTATTCAGAGAAGGATCTCTGACGTTTTTATGCACTCGTAAAAGAAGTTCAGGACTAATCCTGATTGAGCCTTTGGGTTTCCGTACAGCTACTCACAGTAGTACTGGAATTTAGTTCCCTTTCTATTTTTGCTTTAATTTACTGTTTATTTGTGGGCCAGTGATGGATTTGCCTTTCTTCTGTAAGGGAGAAAGGGTAATAGCTGCGGTTCGTAATAAAACACATTGCACTTTACTGCTTTCTATCACTTACTGTTGTTAATGAATTACCTACCCTTCATGATGTTCTCTTCACTTGAAGATAGGAGACATTTTCATTTCTAACATCCTGATTAAGTTGCTCAAGTACTTGTCAGGTCATGCATCTTTCACAGATATTTAGATGTTTTTGCAAGTCCCGAGGAGAAAAGGCAAACTTCTTGGACTTTGGTGTTTGCTTTAATCCTTCAACAAGCAATTGCTATTATTTAACAGGCTTAGAATTTTCATTGAAGACTCTGGAATTACAAGTGTTTGGATTTTTTTTTTTTTTAAAGGTGCTGTAGTTGAAGGGCCCTCTACCTTCTCAGGCTGCTTGAGCCTCTTTCCTCTGACAGGCTTTCAGGGCTTATCAGGAGGCTAGTAGAAATTGGCAGTTCTCCTTCCTCCTGCTTTCAGTGCTTGATATCTAAGCCAAGCAAGTGTTAAGAGGTAACTTTTATTTTAGCTTTACATTGTTTTTGGGGTTTCTATTGAAGTCTGTGAAACATTGCACCACAGTATTTGAGCAGAGTTCTTTTGCATATGGGGGAAGCTTGGACCGTTAATTATGAGTGGTGCTAGAAGTAGCATGATTACCCAGAAATATGAACAGAAAATTCAGATGCTTGCATGAAGGGGAAGTTGCTTCAGGATCCATACATTTGAAATTCTGTACGCTTGCCAAAAAGGTTGTTAAGGCTTCCTTCTGTGTGAATGCTGGGACCGTGAAATTTCAGGCAGAAAACAATTAAATTACTGCTGTAGTTCTGTGTGCATTTTTGTGGTGCGGTTTGCATTTGTTTTTTCTCCCATGGCTGCTTTCCTTATTCTGCTGTCATTAGTCTGCACTCATTATATTCTCCTAGAGAGTACATCCTTCTTGCTTGTTACGATGGTGAACGTGGCAATTTGCAGTGGTACAAAGTGCTGAAAGGGAGATAATCAGCTGGGTAAGTCATTGCTGGATGGGGAGGCTGACTTTCTGACTTGCTGTGCACAGCTCACTTATCTCACGTTGTTTAGGACACAGAATGCTGCAGTTAATGGAAAATGTAATAGAAAAAACTCTAACTTACTTGCCTAGAAAAGAAAAAAGGTATGGCTGAATGATAAATACATGGGATATATTGTCCTCCACTAGTAAAAGCTGTAAATTGAAGGTCTTGGACTCTAGCGATGCCAGTAGAGAACAGTTCAACACAGTAGCCTGGATAAAATAGCACTATAGAGTGCTGCATTCTTTCTCATTTTCTTCCTCAAATAGCTCCCCCTGAATCGGTGTCAAGCTACAGACAATTCTTTCGCCACGATCAGACTGGAGTCTGGCTCCATGTGGCATTTATTAATACTTTGTGATAAATGCTTGTAATGTCAGGTTGTTCTTTCCTAAGTAGTGTTTCCTCTTTGTCATAATTTTTTTCTCAGCTATCCATTGCAATCTGAATCCAAATGGTATTGATCATCCTGTCCCCACAGAAGGTATTAACCTGCAACTTGAAGGTGAAGGAGTTGAATCACCCACTGTTAAGAACACTTGTACGCCGAAAGGGCCTGAGTCGAAAGAGACACCCAAGAGACAAGTGGAGCCAGAAATATCTAAGGTAGGTTGAGCTGGATCCTTGTCTGTTTCAGAGAGCCTCGAAGAATCCAAGCACTTTGAAATCCTTGTTCCTGCTTGAAAAGCATTCTGATAAAAGCATGTAAAGGTAAAAAAGTAATAGTCTGAGGGGAGTGGGTGTTACAGAAGGGAGGTACTGCAGTTGAGTTTTAGCACGCACACATATCTTGTTTTTTTGTTTTTTTTTTTTTTAAGATAATAGAAATAATGGAATCATTCTTTTTCTGGCATTGTTAAGACATACATTTTCTGAATTACTTGAGTAACAACCAGAATGGGAATAGATTTGGGGCGTTTGGGAATTTTTGTTTGCTTTTTCTTTTCCTGGGGCAGAAAGGTTCTATGGATATATGAATATGTGGATTTTTATATGGGTAACTGAGTTTAATAGGCTGTGATAACTAATTTTAGGTAAAATAAATAGGATCAGTTTTTCTGTATCTAGTCTGTCAGTGAATAGACATACTTCAGATGTGAATTCTTAGAGACAAAATGAAGTGTCTGTTCTCATTTGTAAGCTGATACGAGTTCTGCTGTTTCTCGTTCATGCACAATAGACATGACTATGAAATGCAGGTGAATGTGTGTGCTCCAGCCATTCTGGGTATAGGACAGTAATTTGTTGTATTAGGTGTGTGTTTAACTAGAATGAAAAATAAGAGAATGTAAAATATATTTGAGGCCAGATTCTATAAAAGCCCTGTCAATCCTTTTGACCTTGCAAGCCCTAAAAACATGCGTTTTGGGGGGAATTTCTGCAGAGTAGAAAATTGAGTTTTTACTGAATCTGACACTTTGGGAGTTAGTAGAGCAAATAAAATATGAGTGTCCTTTTTTTTTAAAGGACAAAGAAAAAATGATGTATACTATAACAATTATTTCAATGACTGAACAAATAAGAGTATTTCCTAGAGTCACCCATACAACAAATTAACAAATGATATGCATACAGCTGTAATGAATTTCACTTTTAGAATAAATTGGCATTAAATATTTTGATCAGTAGCCTTAACAATAAGGACTTGATATGAATTCTCTGTTCTGGTACTTATCTAAAATATCTAGTTATAAATGAGTGCAATTTCAACTCATTTCATCCCATCTTTAAGTCATTGAACTGGATCCAATTCAGGCTGGCATTGATCAAAATCAGTGCTACTCTTAGTCTGTTTTATGGCTAATATCAAGCAAGTTACTGATTTCTCTTGAACCCTTAAAGGGCAGGTTTGTGCTTAATGATTTGAATTTTCCTTTTGGTAACAAAGAGACCAAGTTTTGGCTAGGCTTTGAGAAAAAGTTCAGCTAATGGTGTCTTTACTTGGTCTTTTGCAGACAAAGGCGAGCTGATTCTGCCCATGTTTCAACCTTGCCAGCTGCAAACCTGCTCTGTGTTGAAAGCTAGGGAGGCGTGTTAAGCTCGAGCAAATGTCCTTAGCTTGGGCGTGAACTGCACTAAATGAAGCAATGGGGCTTCCAATTTGGCACGGACCTGGAGCGTGGTTAGATAAGGCTCATCTTTGCAAAAGTTTCATCTTAATAAACAGTTGGAATTGAGTTATATTGGTGAGTTAATGTAATGGAGCCTGTATTTCTACTGTCTGAGCTGTATCTGTTGGATTAATAAATGGAAAACCATTTCCAAGGCTGTGTGTCAGGAGATGGGCAGGGAGGGAGGAAAGAAGAGAAAGCATAGATCTCTGTGTAGTGATATCAGCCATTGGATTCCTACATCTGATTGCAATGGCCTTATTTAGAAAGAGTTGGGCATGCTTCAGATTTAATGGAAAACAACAGCAAAAAACAGGCATTTTGCTTGATGGAATAAGCTTGGCATAATGGCATCAGGGTAATGAAGTGGATTACCGCTTTTTATGCATGTGTTGCTGCAACGTTAGGTAACTTCTTTTTTTTCTCTCCTTTTCTGTATAGTATTAACTTAGTGGCATTTCTCATCTTGATTCGTACATTACAGTGCTAGTTAATCTGTCTTTTCTGGCTTGCTATACTATAAATTTCAAAATTGTGTTGCTTTATCCTCCAAAATGTGGATATAGAGTTGGGTTGGTAACTTGTGCGGTTTTAGGAGTTGAAGTAAGCTGTTGTTACAAAACTTGATCCATGCAATCATATCTGTCCAGTGGAAAGATGAGAGAGAATAGAGAAAAGTATTATAAATAAAACGCTTTGGGCAGATCCATTTGTTTTTATATTTCCTCATCGCTCAGTTGTTTAAAAACAGATTTCTTAGCAATCCTATGCATTCAAATAATATTAACACATGCCTCATATTCACAGTAGTGAGATTTATATGGCACACAGCAGCGCGATGTGTTAAATGTGATTTAGGATGCCTTATAGACCATTTTCTGTGCCCTCAGCCCTCTGATTTGTCTTCATTGGGACCAATTCCAGCACTTCAGACTGGAGCAGCCCTAAGGTTTTGCTGTCCAAAGGAACAAACCAAATCTGCTCCCCAGTGGAGGGTGTCCTTCTTCTGTCATCGCTTGTGGACTTGCAGCACAGTAATAATCACTCATGCACTTCAGATTTAAACTTTCCTTTTATACAGCTACTGTATTGAAAATAGGGGAATACAAGTGGTTCCTTCTAAATTTGGGATGCACAAGCAAGTGCAGCGTGGGAGAACGGGAACTTCTAAATGAGTTCTTCTTGAGTATGGTATTTAATTTTTAGAGACTGATAGAGATGGAATTTTAAAGGAAAGTGGAATAATGACCTCAGTCTCCCTCTTCTAAAAAGAAGCCTATGCTATGTAACAAATATGAGCAGGTCCAGAAAAAGCCATAATTACTCATAGCTGATGTGTACAATGCAGTGAGACTGATAAAGTACAGGATATAAATTAAGGAAATGAAAGTGTAAAAATACTAAGCTTTTTTGCTATTATTTCAATATATGTAAAAAAAGTGTGTGTATATATGTATGTGTGCACACGTATGTGCACACTCTCTTGGCTGGTAATTTTTCGGTATTCACAGTACATCAAAAAATTGTAGGCTGTTGAGTGGATAGAGCATAAAGCTCTCTATTAGAAAAATAGAAAATGATTTAGATATTTCTTTTCTTTAATTAGGACCTTCTGCATCTAACCTCTGTTGTGTGTGTATATTTACTGGAATTCTTTATTTCATTAAGATGCTACTTCAGGCTCCTATGTCTAGCCTATTTTCTTAATTTTTTTAACAGAAATAGAGTTAGAAAAGTCTGCAACCCCAATTTTCCTGACTCATTGTATTTATCCAGAAATAATTATTTATGGTATAGAAAGTTTTTCTATACTTCTGAAGTCCCATACATCTCTGAGTTTTGGCTTGAACAGAAGAAGGTTTTCCTAACAAGATCCAGAAAATCATTTGTCTTACAGAAATATTAATTTTATCAAGGCTTCCCATGTATTAGACTCATAAAGTCCTATTCAGTGTGTACAAGAGATCTGCTTCTGGTCTGTCGCTTATTAAAAGAAGTGTATTTATTCAGGGAGTTTTGATTCTTGCATAAGGTGTGTATGCTTGATGACAGTGCTTGCATTATGCCATAGCAGTATAGCAAATAATACAGCCATTTTAATGGCGACGACTACTGCTGGACTTTTCTTCTTGTGTTAGTAATTGCAGTTTTATATCTGAGTCAGACAAATTAACCAATCTTTAAAATGTTCATGAAAATTGTGAAAGGAAACCAGTAAATGAAGTGAGGTGTTTTTTCTTTGCCCTCTATTGGAGTGCTTTATAGACAACAAAAAGTATAGTCTACTGGTGTAGTGTAGCTCATTAATTCTTTGGGTTGCGTTTCTTTGCTTTCTCTTTATATATATATATATATGTATATATATATGTATATATATACGTGTATATATATATGTGTATATATATATGTATATGTATATATGTATGTACGTATACGTATATATAAATATATGTTTCTTCAAAGTGACATCAAACAATGCTGAAGGGCTGACTGAATTTAATAACAAGAGGACTCATCCAATTTATATTGGTTTACTGGCCCAGTTCAATACTGATGGGAGTGGAAGCGTCTACTTTGGCTTCAAGAGGAGTTCTGCATTCCCCTGGGAGTAGCTGGTGTATGTTTTAAGAGTGTCTGAAGAAATGTCTGAGGAGTGAGGCTTTTGAGTAATAAGGATAGTCTAAAATTGTTTTTAAAAAAATATAAAAGTATTATTTTGTCAGCTGTTTAAAAAAAATGATGTTCTGAAACTGTTCTCTAATGGAAGAATAGAAAACTTTTTTTTTCTTGTTAGGATTCTCTGGGTTTTTTTAATCAGTAGCTTTCGTTTCACAGTGTTGTTCTTTTTAATCAAGCTTATAAAATGGATGGGATGAGAAGGCTGTATCTGCCGAGCAGTGGTCCTGGTGACATGTAACGTACACATTCACCACGGTAGCTGCTTGGTATGCTCTGCCTGATTGCTTTGTTTTGTTTGAAACTGCTTGAGAAACACTAGTGGCCATTGAGTTAGGTTTGGGCAATGCAGTTTCACCATTTTGGTTTGTTTACTGACTATCCTCTTTAACTTTCTGGTGTCTGCAAAAACCTGAACAAGAACCCGGATGCGACTGGCTGAGGTTAACGAACATTTTGCCTGGTAAAGTGAAGGTTCAGCAGAGCCCCGACTGCTCCGTTCCACTTCCCTAGGCTTTGCTTTAACATGATGCTGGGAGGGTGTTTGAATTGCAGACCTCTAAATGTATCCCAGTAGAGGTACAGACCCTGGATAGTGAAATGAGTATTTTACTAATGGAAAGTTTGCTTTTCTTAGTTACTTTTGTAGACCCTGGAGAAGCCGCAAATGGATTGCCAGTGATCCAAAGGCACTACATGGAATACTGCTTGCCGATGGGAAGTAGGGGGTGTGTGTGTGCGCGTCGTCTTGGCTTGTAATAGTGAAATAACACCATTTACTGCATTGGATCTTTTACAGGTCTAACAAAGATAGCTACAGAATCTCGGTGTGCAGCATATCTGAAGAGGATTTAAAAGTATTTGAGTTTGGTAAATGTTAATATTAACAGCTGACATACTTCAGGGCAGTGTGCCTTCCTAATGCCTCATTTGGTAGTTGCTAATAATATACAACAGTGGTTTGGCTTCTCTCTTCATTTTCAGTAGTGCTTTTTCTTTCCTGTGTTGTGTAGTTAGAAGTATGCATGTTGTCTTGCTTTTAAGTGTCTAAATTGGAGAGCTGAAATGTTTGATATGTCCATATGTTTTCCTCTCTGTGTTGCGTTGAGTCTGAGCAGCCTGGTAGTAATCAGCTTAGACGCACGTGTGTGTGCACACACACACGTGCACGCATGCACATACACACACACACACACACACACACACACACACACACACACACTCTTTAACTAAATACAAATCATGACATTGAATTTATACAGCTTACAAGGGCAGTGTTTTTGAAAAGATTAATCTTCTCATCTGTGCACAAATAGGTAATAAAATCTGGCTGGGGGAGGCAAACTTTTACATAGAAAAGCCAATGTCATCACATTCACAGAAGCTTTCAATTTCTCCAGTTTGAGAACTTTTCTTTTCTTTCAACAAAAGACTTAAGCTTGCAATTTAGTAATGGATTACAACTTTAGATTGATACAGTTACTGCATAAATCTCAGATGGCTGCTTATTTCTAAGACAAACATTTTAATGTGAAATCATGAGGCTAACAAAGAGTGAAATTTAGATGATCATGGGGGAGATTCTTGCTCCTGTGTTCAGTCCCCCATTTCTGTAGACAAGCACATCTTGTAATTCTGTTCCCTTTCAAAAGTAAGTAATGTTGTTTTCACTGCCCTTATGGGAAAGGCATTTCAAGACTCTTAACTCTTCCTCTCATGAATCATATTCTTTCAGGTTTTGCCATCAGTTTTTAGCTGTGGCCAGCTTATCACTCATGATTGTGACCGCCATCTGATCTCTAACATTGCAAAAGCGTTCAGTGAACTCTGCTGCTTCTGTTCTGAGCAGAGTAATAGAAATGCAGGGTGACCCTGCATGTTTGAAGCAGCAGAGATGGATGTTTTATTTTTTTATCACTCTGAGGATTTTACTGGTGGGAGCGAAGTGCTAGAGTAACCCTACTTGTAGTGCAGAATACAGCTGCCTGTTTCAGAATTTGGATTGGAACTAGCCAGGAGAACAAGAAACGTCTTCTCTCTCTGTTAGTCTTATAAGTCAGCTTATTTTAGGAGGAGAAATGCCTGATAGAGTCTAAGTATATTCTCCGTGTACCATCTTTTCCCCTGTTGTTATATCTTCCGCTCTTTTAATAAATAGTGTAATGCGATGACCCACACCTTCTTAGCGAGGTTTGTAAATTCAGCATGAAAGATCTGGCATTTCCTACTCATCCGTGCCCTGGCCGCGGACCTGGGGATTCTGAAATACCAGCTGCCCCGGCAGGAGCCGCGTATTAAGCGAGAGATCTCATCTGAGGTAGCTTGTTATGCCCTGCCCGGGGATGGTGAGGGGGAAAGAAAAGAGGCAAAGAACTGTTATTCATTTCTGTCTCTCTCCCCTCCTCCCCCGTCTCAAGATGGGATTATTCTCCTTATTGCTTCTTTCTTTCTTAATTCTCACCACAGTAGGTCAAAATAACTAGTTCAGGCTAGTACTTAGCTCTTTAGATGGCTGTAAGTAGGATAGATTAAGTTTATCCATAGAGGATATGGCATCTATTGGCCTTACAAACTATTTAAAGGGATCCTTTATAAAATTCATCTGTACAAGCTAGTCCTGTCACTGCATGAATATAACTTCCTCTTCTGTGAACTTCAGTCCATCAAGTGATATAGGAGGAGAAATTCCCCTGTTGGCCAGGCCTTTTAGAATTGGATTTTTACCACCAAAAAAAAAAAAAAAAAAGTCAACAATGAAAACACTTTCCGTGCCTGCATGTGCCCAGTGCACGTGTGTGAAGGAAGGCAAGGTGCTGACCCATGGGCAATGGCATGGTAGGTGATCCTGGCCGCTGCATTGCGCTTGGTGCTGCACAAGCACAGAACCAAATGGTGGTTCCTGCCCCGAGGAGTGAATGCAGCCCTTGTATATGATAGGAACAACATATGGTTACAAAGAGGCAGCTGAGGGAGCATAAGGAGGGAAATGCAGGCTGTAGTGGCTCCTATTGTCCTGTGAAAGCCATCAAAGTGAAATTTGTTGTCTTTCCCATTGTGCTAGCATGAAGAGGAGCAGTAATTGCAGTATGTATTAGCAAACAGTAAGCAGTAAAAAACAGTGGTAGTACTCAAGAAATAAGTGGGATGTATATTATTTATGTAATACTATAGACTCATGTAGACAGACACATTTTTTTAAAAGAGCTTCCTTTTTTCAGGGGAAAAAGAAATACAGATAAAAAGTTGGAGCAGCTTTTAGAGGAGAAAGCAATTCTATACAGTGTGCAGATGCATAATGTATTTATATTGCCCGTCCTGCTGCTTGCCTCATTCTGAAGCTGTTCAACAAAGCCATCAGAAATGCTGCTTTCACTTCGAAGCTAATTTATAGGGGTTCACAGTTACTGCTTTAAAAATAAATGAGTATTTTAATGACACAGCTGCGTTGATGGGGAAGGAAAAGTTTAGAATCGCCTTTAAAGAAAATTCTGATTAGAGGGATTAGAAAACGTGTTATAGAACCAATTTAGTGTTCAAAATAGGCAAGCAGTTTAATGCTTCACTTCTGACACTGCAGATTCTGCAAATAGTGCATCTCATCTGGTTTATAACAAAAATGTCATTAATCTGGCATGTGTGTTCACTGGACACTTCTGACAAAACTGATTAGCAGTTGCTGTAGTGTCCCTTTCTCTCTACAAGTGGGAACTTCTTTCTTTTCTATTTTGAAAAGTGACATAATTGCTTAGCACTACAAGTCAAACGTGTCACAATGACGGAAGGAGTGTGTGAATGTAATAGCCTTGATAAATGTCTGAAGGGCATTTCTTACACTATCAACTTGTCAAGATTTCACTCAGTGCAGAGGTGCACTAAGGAAGGCAGTGATTTCATTAAGAGAGTCTGGAAAAAGATGGTTTGGGGCAGAATGGAGCCTTTCTCCCATCCTCAGTTACAGTGGGTAGGATTCAGCTTGCTGATTAGGGCAACTTAATTTAAGTGTCTATGCATAAGCTAGGTGTGTCTTAACTGTTATATTTGTGGGAGATCTAGTAAACATACTCAGCAGAGTGTCGGGAGGGATTAGACTCAGCTTGAAGTGAGCAACAGCCAGCTGAATCTATCTAAGCTTTATGACCTGTATTTACACCTGGATTCAAATATACTAATCTCAGATTGAATTCTGTTGTATGCCTCACTACCTAACTGGTGTTTTTGTTTGGTATTGAAATGGTTATTAATGTCTAATGGAGGTACTATCTTTTAAAGAAAGATTTTATTTCAGAAACCACATTTAAACTTAAAACATCATATTTTGAACACTTAGGATAGACTAGCTCTATGTGTAAGTGTATGCTCAATATGTCCTCCTAGCAAGTAAATATTGCTGAATTTGAAAAAGGTCTGTTCTTTGGATTGAAAGGAAATGATTGGAATATGTTTTTCTTTGTTTTTGCTTTTTTCCTCTCTTTTAATTCGTGTTGGACTTTAGAAACCTGTTGCTCTTCACTGGAAATGAAGTCAAGTTCCTGATCTGTGGCTTAGTTTTTCCAGCTGGAGAAGAAGGGTGATAATTCAGACTAGTTAAAACTTGTTTCAGTAGAAAACTGAGATTGGGAATAAAACAAATCAAATTTGCTGTCAAAATTTTGTCTTTTCCATGTGTTTCTGTGTAAAATTGATTATCCAAAAACTCTGCATTGCCTGCCTGAAAACTGAAAAGCTCTGACTTGACTAGGTTTCCCATGAGACTAAGAAGTGTTGCAGTGTGTATGCTTCATGTTCCCATTTTCCTCCACTGGACAGATTGTCCAGCTGGGCTGTGCTTTCCGTGGTGGGTAATGGTGATGACTTCTACTGCTGTGTGTCCAATTGAAGCAGAGGCTGGTATATGACAATGTTTCACCACAGTTCCCCAAAAGCACAATGGAGTTTGAAAATGCTTATTAGTATGTATGTTCTTGAAATCGGTATTAATTATTGATGGATAGTGTAGATGGGATTTTCCATTTTCATAAGGCCTTTCCTTTGGGGAGGATTTTGGAGAACTTCAGTGCTTCATATGTGTCTTACTTCCAATCTAAATTAGAAGGCATTTGGTGTATGGGGACTGTCTTTACTAGAGTGCGCATTGTGCCTAGCTCTGAGGAATATCTTATGTCACTTTTGGCCTCTAGTTACTGTAAAAATGGAAGTAGTAAAGGCCTCTGAAATAAAGGAGGCTTTTGTAATAGGCCTTACTTTCATATTTCACAAATACCAGTCCTTTTGGCTATTTCTGACTGTGGACTTAAGTCAGAACTGTTCCTGTTTTCAGCTCTACTTCACAGTCAGAGGCAGATCACTGTGTAGCTGATGTGCCACTGCAGGGAGCAGGAGAAGACCTTCCAAAAGTTAAAGCAGATAGTTTCTATGAGGTTGTGTATTATCAGTGGGGCAAGCAGAAGGCAGGGAGAATGTCATGTTCAGTGAGAGACCTTTCTCCCCTTTCGCACTTCAATTTTTTGACCAAGTGATTTGTAAGTATTAGTGTGGGATTCCTGTGCCCCAGAGCTGTTAAGTGGCACTGGATAAACCTGGATGCAATGATTCAGCCTGGGGGGTGGACTTAACATGCCTCCTTCCTAATTCGGCTCTCTTGGGTCAGTGCTTCAAGTTTATGTTGAGAGAAGTGCTTTTTATTTTGTCATCTGAGTGTTTTCAAGGTTTGTTACTAAATGAAGAATGATATAAAAGTATGCCAGACTCTTAAACTTAAAGAAGTGTCATAAGTTTGCAGTAGGAGAGCAGAGAGAGGGAGGAAGCAGTGCCACAGTCTGTATTATTGAATTTTGGGAGGTGGTAATTGTAGTGCGCAGTTGAGGCACTCAGCACTTGGAAAAGACAATGCTGTGAATGATCACACACAGGATCAAACATCACAAGTCATTTCCCTTTAAGAGATTAGGGAACCTGAATCCAATTCCCTCAACAAATCTCACGGTTTAGGAAGTAAAAAGAGATTACCTTTTGTTTTCTGGTCCTTTACTTATTTTAGCTTTTGAACTGTTTCTGGCTGTGTATATATATCCATGCAAATTCATGATGATTTCCATTCTCTTAAATATACCACCTGTTGTCTTTGGTCTGCCAGCATAGTTAGAACCTACTCACTGACGCATGGCCTGCCGATGTAATCTTCACCTCACCTGCCAAACTGATCCTGTTTTCCCCTAGTGCTTGTGCCTTTTCTGCTCATCCATCTTGCTGTAGAGAACAAGGAGTGGGAGTGCACCGGGAGAGGGTCTAGAGCGGAATTCCAATAGTGCCTCTATGGGCAGGGTGGGCCAAAGGAATGAGTGACAACTGAAGAAACACATGTTTAAGGGGCATTACTCAGAGCAAGATCATGCATTTATACTTAGCGAATAAAAGCCAAGAGAGCATGACATTTTAAAGGGAAGAAGAGGGGATAGGATGAGAGAGTTCAGGAGATAACAAGTGGGGTTTGCAGGGCTACAGGGGTGTTAAAGCATTTCCATGCTGATTTAGACCCATATTATAAGGGGTCCTTTGCATAGTCAGCACCTCTTCCTTCAGTGATTGTAAAACAAGATGAGATCCATCTGCATGGCAGTGTCCTGTTATCAATGATAATAAAGCTGTCACTGGTATTTTGGACAGTTGCTCCTTAATTGTAATGATCAAAATCTTACTTTCCTTCTCTAGGCATCTGCACAATAAGTTCTCTAGAGTTCCTTAGCCAATGCAGGGAAAGCCCAGCAGGGGTTTCAGGAGACAGCTGTGCCCATCTTAGGTCCTACAGGGGCTAACAGAAGTGATCCTGTTCCTTGCCCCTTCAAGAGTTGCAACAGTGGAAGCCGTAGCAGTGTGCAGCCTGGAGTGTTGGGGAGGAGGAGCAAGGCCACCCTTTTGAGTGTCCTCACAACATAATCTTCACACTTCCCGCTTACCCGGAGATCAGCCATGCACCTGCTAGCGGTGATTAACACCTCCTGAAGTGACAATTGTGCTAGCTCTGTTATCCCCTAATTCCTTACCCACAGTTCATAGTTATTACTGGTAGGGGCTGTTCTCGGAAGATATATTTGGGAGAATGAATACTTCTAACTTTGTCAGTGTATAGGAATGAATACTGTGATGATACATCAAGCTGCACTTCTAGAGTTAAATGTGTCCTTGACATGCATATCCAAGAATAGAAAACTTTCAACTCTGAACAAGGTAGGGTTACTGCACATCTTGAGGCCTTTTTTCCATCCTTAACATACAGCATCTCACAAGTGGGTATTATGTTCTGCCTCTTTTCCCTTTTTCTCTAATGTCTGTAAGTGCATCCATCAACTACTGGTGACTTCACTGACCTAGGCACCCTGTATTTCTTCAACTTTTTTTTTTCTTGCTTTAAACAAAAGCATGACAATAGAGTCTGTATCTAATGGTTTTGGAACTGCTATTAATTCATCTTTCATTCAAGGCTGACTGCTTTCAGTCTTAGCAGTACACTTCAGATTGTCAAGCATTTTGTGAATGTTTTCATTATGAAAAGGTAGATATGACTGAACTTGAACATACCTAAGCTGGTATATAGTCTTTTATATAAATACAGTTTGTGCATAGGTTTGAAGATGTATTTTAACTAATCAATATCCTTGATTATCTTCAAAAAAAAGTTCTTAAATTAAAGACCATTACAATTGTGTATTCTACTTCACATGCAAGACTGTCTCAAACATTTCTGTTTTGGTAACTCAGACTTTTTGCGTCTTATACAGGTTTGTCCTGAAGAAAAAATGGCTCTGATGTCAACATTTTACTGTTACATGTTGGTTTGTGAGGTTTGTAGGCTTGATAAGAAAAATAGAGTGTGTTATTTCATGTGCAAGGCTTTCTTGATACCTTTATTGTTGACTGTAGAAAGAGTTTTAAATTGAAGTGGTTGGTAAGGTTTGTGTGTGTTGAACTGTATTGTTCCTGCAGAGAAGGCTATTTCATGACTTTCAGACTATAGTTTATTATGCGTAGTGACTGGCAGCTGAATGATTATTTTCAAAAAGTTGTTTTGGCCAAATGGCCAAATCATCTTAGCTTTCCTTACATGTTTTTTCATGTCCCCTTTGTCTCTTGTGAAATAATAAAGTATGTCAAGGTTTTCATTTTTTAAATAGTATTTTTGAAGAAAAAAAAACAGTGCCAAATGACTGATATGTTCAGATCAGGTAAGTGTTCATAATACTGATAACATCTCAAATTCAGATGAAATTCAATTAGCTGTATATGCTCATTAAAACATGTTGCCATCCCCACTCCCCCTGGTTTGCACATTCCAAAGGACATAAAATTACTGATACTGGCCAAAAAGAAGAATAATTGAGAAGGGAGTTGTCTCAACTTCTGATTTGAAGAAGAATGCTATAGAATGCAGTCACGTTAAATGAGTAGGCCTGGCAGCCAAAAAAAAAAAAAAAGTACAAAGTGCATCCTATTGCTGTGCTTTACAATATTTTATGCAAATTGCTAGTGATTCTAAAAACCCGAAATAAAAACAGCAGTTGAAACTGGACTTGAAAATACAATTAGCTCTTCTATGCACTGCACAATTATGCCAAATAAGATCAGGTAATTGTTGATGACATTTATTTAACCCTATTGTGTGATCATCTTCCTCTTCCTCCCACATACCCCTCTTTCCTCTCTGCCCTAGGGAAGGAGAGGGGCTAATTTTTCATTCTGTGTGGATTCTTGTTTTTTTTCTGCTCTGTTTTCAGAGTTAATGCCAACAAACCTGGTTCACTTCTGGTCCTTACAGAGGTTTGTACCTGTGCTCCTGAAGGAGAGGGGGCAGGATAGGGTGGGAGTGCCACTGTTTCCCAGCTAAACCAACCTAATAATAATATATCACTAAATGGGGTGTTGCTCCTGTAGCAGTTGCAGTCCCCAATGCCTGCTTTCTCTCATCTTGCTGAGCTGACTGCTCTGTTCTTTGACTTCAGTGAGTTGATGATGAATTTATCATCCACCTGAATCGTCTCACTCCGGCCTCTGTTAGTGAGGTAACCCCCAACAGTAGTTGGTCAAGAGCATCCATTGAGAACTGTCCTATGTGACAGCATTTCCTTTGTAATTTGACTTATCGTAATCACCTAGCTGTGCTATCAGAAGCTATGGAGAGTGTTGCACTGCTGGTTTTGCTTATGGGAGAAACACCTGTGGAACCAGTCTAAATAGACCTAGAGGGAAGATTAAATCACATTAAAATGAGGAATTTAAGGAAGGTATCAATCTTAAAGAATAATAACCTTGTTAACCAAGTGTCTTCTGATTTTACACCACTTCATCAAACACTTCTAGTATACTAGTGTATACAAGATGAGATTCGGGTGCTCTTATAAGGCAGGTGATTGCAAATGTTCTTCAAAGAAGTATAGCAGGTCCTCTGTCTCCAAGGCCATAAGCAAATAAACATGGGGACCTGCATGAATTACATGAGCACAGAGAATATGAAGCAGTGAAATCCTACATCTCATAGCCTAACATACATGATTGATCTCAAAGGGTCAAAAGACAAAGCTGATGGAAACAGACTACAAGGTGGATGACAGAGGTTGGGAAAAGCGGTAGAGCATGAGCAGCAAAAGGGAACTGGACTGCAGAGGATGAAATATGGCATAATGGAAGAATAATTTCTAGGATGAACCTGAATATCCCATTGTATTTATATATCTGAGAACTGAGGAAGAAACAGAAAATTGTTGCTGAGGCATGCAAATAGACTAAAAGAGTAAAACTCTGCACAGACCCAAGCAAATATGGCAATAAAACATGGTGGAACTTGAAACTTTCCTAGCTATTAGAAAATTCTTCTCATTATTTTATTAATGGATATTAATTTGCTATGTGTATAAACAAGATTGACTATAACCTTTCCCTTAGTAAAAGCTGTATCAATTGTCTGTCTTTAAATCCTGTTCTAAACTGATTGAGGAAAATTATTGTATGAAACCAGTATATTGAGTTTCACTGACCTTTGGAATCTGGATGAAATATAAAAATGTAACTGAGCTTTAAATGTGTTATTGATGTTTTAATCAATGAAACAACACAAAGCAGAAGCTGTGAACGTTTCTTCTGTATTTTCACTTTTAAAATTAATAAATTATCACAAGTGCTTCTTATGTTAGCAAGTTGAAGGCCTTTAGTACCGCTGAATTGTGACTATTTTGTTAAAGTTATTTAATGTTTTTATCTTCATTCAGATATATGTAAAAAAAAAAAAAAACCAAAAAAACCAAAAAAACAAAAAAAACCTAGCTCCTATCATGTTGTAACACAAATGTTACATGGTAACTAATTGCAATAGTGCTAAGAAGTACTTTCAAACCATGTGGCTTATAGTTTGGTGCATTGCTACTGTGTAGTATCCCCGAGTTTAGAAGTGACCAAGATATCATATAGTATTCCTAAAGGCTATTTCTGATCATATTAGCTAAGAGAACAGCATCAGAACCATTTGCAGATATTGATAATATTTCCTCGTGTTTCAGGGAGCAGCCTTTTCTCATGTTTCTCATGTGTAATAAATTTGTGTAGTAAATTAATAAAATGTTATTCATGTGATAATTTTGTGTAGTAAAATAATATAAGGTTGTAGTACTGTGTTCAAAGAAATAAAACAAAAGTAGGAGAAAAGTGAGGAAGAAACCCACATCTGCATATAATCTCCTCTATGAGAACATAGATATTTCATCTCATTAAGTATCCCTTGAAGCTTTCAGTAGTCTTGAGGCAAATGCATCTCACCTAGGGACTGTTCAAAAGCAGTTGACTTCAATGGAAAATTGTTGACTCAGTAGCTTTTGGAAACATGTCTTCATAAGCCACTGCTAATAAAATGTTAATTTATGATTGTAAAATGATAGCATAGTCACTGTTGTTACCTGTGTAAGAGGGAAGAATATATAAATGTGGAAAGCTTCAAAGAAAGTGTGAAATGGGAAAGACAAGGAAAGATGGGGGGGACTGACTGCTAGAACTGTGCTGCTGTGTCTTGGAGGGAGTGGGATGCCTCAAGAGCCATGAGTGCAAGGATGGGTTAACTGGCTTCGAAGAGACAGGACAAGGGAGAGAGACAACGTGACAAATTTTATACCTCACTGGGGAGAAAGTTGGGTTCCTTAAAAGCTAGGTTATCTGGAAGCCATGTGCAGTGCCTTGCAAAGCTGTTTGGGTCTGTCAAAATGCAGCCTGTCAGTAGATGGTGCTCTTTATATCAGCTATCTGCTTATGCTCCAAATGCTTGGATGTATTTACATGTAAAACATAATAACATAATAACATTCCCTAACAGTTAATTTCTCTTATTTCTGATGCCTAGGAGATTAGAAAACTTGGAGATTTTGGAGGGAATGCCCCCCCACCCCCCACAAAAAATTTTGCTTAGATTACTTTGACACATCATTTGTCCTTGATTTCTTTTTTGCCATGACTCCTTTTTTTTGTGAGCATGTATTGGTTTGATCTTGGACAAATTCAGAAGCTTCCAGCATAAAAACCTTGAAAAAACATTGAGCAACGGAGAATATATAGAAGACTAATTCAGTTTTGCAGCTGACCTGGGAGGCACTGCAATAACGTACCCTAAACTAAAACTGCAAAGTGGATTTGGCAAGTCGTCTGCAGTTTTAAAGTTTTTCTTTTGCATATCAACATTGCAGATTTACCTGATCTTTCTGGCTAGATAGAGATTAGCTTATTTTTAAATGTGATGCTGCTTAGAAGGACTTAAATGAATCAATAGAGCTGTGAGTTTCACATGGAGTCATTTGTTCCTCTGTGGTTGGATGAATATAAAAAGCAGGGGGAAGAAAAAGATGTCCTTTTACATGTGGTTGAAGTGTTACTGGACCTGCTTGCATTTTTCATTAGTTTTTCAGAAAATTTGCCAACTCTGGAGGAAAAAAGTTAACTGGGTTAACTGTGGGGAGAAAAAAAAAATCAGTTGCCGGAGGTTGTTGGTTGAAACCAAAGCCCTGATCAGGAATGCAGAATCACATTGCAGACGTGAAATGGAATTTGAGATGCGTAAAATTACATGTGTCTTTATGCAGTGGTGTGTGTACAGAGTGCTGTCTTCTTAACCAAGAGTTTAGGTTCTGAGTTGGGTGGTGATGGGATGAATTTGCTCCTGGAGTAACTCTTGAGCAGCCTGTTTGCTGCCTGACACTTTTTCTTTCTGCAAGCAGAAACTGAATGGTTAGTGTGAATTTTGCATGTCTTAAACTGCAAGCACATGATTCAGAAAAGGGAAGTGAACTGAATTCCTCTCAGAAATGTAATTACTATATTTTTAGTTCTTACTCAGGGCTGGTTTCTTGCCCCGGTGCATTAATTTGGATGCCCCTTTGCAGATCTCTCTCTAGGAAGGAAATGTTGCGTGTACTCAGCACATCACAGCAGATGAGTATCTGCCCTCTCCGTGCTTTATTTACCTTCTGTCTGCCCTTCTTTCACATCCATCTCCTTAAGACTTAAGTTCTGTATGCTGGTGTCGGGCTGACATAATGTTTGAGCTGGATTTACAACTGGTACCTGGAACCGAAGACCTAAATCTTCACTTGACCATCATTTCTTTTGTGCTTAGACTGCCCTCGATGCCTGGGGAAGTCCCATTTTCCTATGAATGGCCGGATGTAGGAGTTCAGAGCATGGCAATGATAGTAATCTCTGCCCCTCCCCTTCCCCCCCCCCCCCCCCCAGATGTGGTCTGCCAAGTCTCATAGATGTGGGCTGTAGAACTCCAAGTCTTTGGGCTTTTGAGCAAAGATAGTGCTGCTGGCACATCTTTCTGTTTCCTTTTAAAATATGGACATTTCCTTTGCTTTTGAGTTTATTTACATCACTACAAGAAGAGATGCCTCCTGTGAGCAAGAAAAGAGGTCTCGCTTTGGCCTGTGTTGGCACTGACTTGGATATAGGACTTGCACTCTGCCACTTTCTCTGTATTTTCTTGTTAGCTAACTTAGGCTGTTTCCTATCCAGGAGCAGCTGGCCTTCATGAATCTGAATTTGAGGTGCTTTGCTTCCCGTAATAAATGGGATAAAAAGTGCATTGTAATGCTTAAGCTCCCTGCACCTTCATAGAGGTGATAAAAGAATAAAAGAACTTCTCTTATTAGGGAAAAGAGCACTGTGTTTTCTACAATAATTAGCAAGAAATTAAATTGAGGTCAAAAGTGCCCTGAATGTTTTGAAAAATAAATATCTAGAAGGCAGGTATGCTACTTAAGTTGATAAATCCATTATGACCTTCTACACAGGCACTGCAATGCTCTTGCATGAATCAGGTGGTTGCAGTAATCTGCCTTTTCTACCAACATTTACCTTTTTTTTGCCCCCTTTGCTGGAAGTGGGAGCAATGTCACACTAGGAAACAAGAGGTTGACCTGTCTGTTGAGGCTTGGGGACCTTTTCTTATTTATACTCAGGTACACATCTGGCCTATAACAGTTCTGCTCAAAATATTTTTGGCTTGAGAGAACATAGTTAAGAGTCAACTGGCAAAGATATCCAAAAAACTTTGATTGCTGTTGGGGTATAAAACGCCTTGGCTGCTACACTTGCCTTCTGCATATGAATGAGCCTATCCATAAAGACTGAAAGTTGGCATGGAAAGGTTATACTGCTTCATACAGTACAATCCTCTTAATTGGCACATCTGCTGGAAACAAAGGTGCCAAAAATGTGATTCACTTACAAGGTTTACCCCTTCCAAGAAAGCAACCTGTCATTATTTAATAGGGATTAAGATCCTCTCAGGATGTTAAAAGTTCTCCTAGTACAAATGTGCTGTTGTTGAGCTAATGACAGAATTAACCTCATACCTGCTGGCAATGAAATAAGTTTGGTTCATTGTTCTTCTCATGCTTTGCTGTGTATGTCTTGAAGATCAAAAAATGGACTGTGTCCTTTACCTCTGATATACAGCAGCTATGAAAAAAATAGGAGCTACTTCCCAAAGCCGAGGCTGTGAGATGCAGAATGATTTCTCCAGAGAATACTGTAATTAGAAATAGAAGGATTTAGGTGTGGCCTATGATGGACAGATTTGTTATGTCAGAGTAACTTCACCAGTAAATCCCCAGAATAAAAAAATTCTCCCAGAATCGGTAATGAAAACACCCAGAGACAGACAAACACTATTTTGACAAAAGCAATTTCTATGCCATAGATGTTTTTTCTTTAATTATGTCACCAAAAAGCATACATCCCACACTGACCGTAGGTGAATGTTTCTAAGATAGACTTAGCCTGTGTTTGAACAACTTTATGTGTAGCTGTTGTCATTTCAAAGCAGCCTATTTTGCAATTCTTATTGCTAACTATTGCTTGTTGAGCCGTTTTTGAAAGAATCCAATTAAATGAGTAAAGAATTACAGATGAGGCATCACCAAATGTGTTTGCCTGGGGCAAACAGTCAGAGGCATTCTGGTGATCAGAAAACAAATACAGGCTGACCAACTTCCTTTAACTCTTATTATTGGATTCCCAAGTATTAAATTATAAATTCTGTAGTGTCCTTCAGACCTTACCATGTTTAGCTCTCTTTTGCTCCTAATTGTTCAGTAATTAAGGTGCAACAACGTTTCAGTGTAATATTAGTGTTTTCCAACGAATTTAAAATTTCTTCTAGTCTAGTTTGGTCAATGGATTTTTTTGCTGCTCTAGGCTGTGTTTTAGCAAAATTCTTCTATATCACTGTCTTCAAGTATGTGAGGAATTCCAAGAAAAGAAGTGGACCTACTTATATGCCTGAAGTCAATGCTGTTTGTACATATTTTAATGGAGTTACTGACAAGCAGTCTCTGTTTAGTTGCATCTTAAATGTAGCTGTCTAGGAGGCAACTTGTTAAGGTGCCAGGACTGTTTTTTAAAAAAAAAAAAAAGGAGGTAATAAAGACTTCTTTGTGATTGTCAGTTTTGTAGTATAGGTGGGTTTTGGGTGTTGTTATTCTTTTTTATTATTATTATTTATTTATATTTTTTTTATTTATGCCAGGAGAAAATATTTTGACAAATAGTAAACTTCCTCAAAGTGAGATTTCACTTGCCCTGAGTGTGTTTCTTGGTTCAGGATGCAGTGTTGAAAGAGGGGGGCTTCTTTTCATCACTGTCTTAGTGGTTAGATACACTCCACTTCAGTTTTTTATTCCTGTCTGAATGGATTTGAACCTGCAACTTAAACTAAGGTGAGGCAGTCCTCTGTGCCTGTTATCAGTGTGAGTGGCGTATTCTGGCGATAAAGACTCATGCCATAAAGCTGATTCATATTGGGTTAAATATCTAGTCCATAAGACTGGATAAAAGTTGAGCTACCCTGCTAACTAGAGGTGCCACGTCCAGGGTGAATGCCTAAAGTTTCCATTCTTGCTGTAGAGGGTGATTACGTGCAATAAAGAACATGTGCTTATATATGCTCGTAATAAAGTTTAGTTAATTATTTGATGTTGTTAGTACTTGCCTCTTCATTGCAATTCATTCTGTTTCTTCTTTGGCTCAAGTAGCAGTAACAAGTACACTGGAGAAGTTCAAAGAGGAACCTTTTCTCTTTGGCTGCACAAGCATGCTTAGGGGACACTGCCTGTGTGAACAGCTGTTATCCCTTCTTGAGATTTATGCAGTGCCCTGAGTAGGGTTCTGTATGTAAAATTAGGAAGAATTGTGTTTATTTTATGAAGATTGCTGCCTGTGATACAAGGCATTGGTGGTTAGGGCCCTGTTTTGGACAGGGAATGTGTGGTTTGAATTGCCACAGGTAGAGAAGGGGAATCAAACCCACATCAGTGAAGAGGTATCAAACAGCTGATGTCTGGCGTGAGTAGAAACTCCTACCCTGACAGAGCAATTCCCTTCCTCTGCTTTCTTTTGCAAATATCCAAAAGCAACTACTCAGTTTTTGGATTGAAAGGAATGTTCAGTACTGAGCGAAATGGATCTTTAGTTTGGAAAGATAAAAATGCACAGTGTTTTTAAATTAAGTGAACTTTAAAACATTACACTCTTTGCTTTGGATTTGGCTGTCAAACCAAAACCTGGTTGTCCTTCTGGTCCTACTTGTGATCTTATTTTAAGCATTGTTGGCCTGTCTGTCCAAGTGGTGGTTTTCAGGGCTTTGATAGCAATTAGCGTGATGCCAGGCAAGTTTCTTGACAGTGCTGAAGAATGCTCCATCTTCACCTTTCTCATCCTGACACTTCAGCTCTTCACAGTTTGCCGATAATGCCACTACTATTTATCTCAACACCAGCATCTGCCAGTCATGATTCTTGCCTTCAGAGTGTAGTATCTCATTGAATGAGAGTACTTTGGCCAAAATGTATCATCTTATTTATTTCTGCTTTTGGTGTGGATGCTGCCTGTATTCCAATCAGGATAATTCCCAGTGGTAACTTTATTTGACAACACAACCTATCCTTTCCTGTTGACAGTTATATTTGTGACAGCCTTTTAGCCAGTTAAATCCCTCTAATATTCTCTTATTTTTTAGTTCAATCCTGTTGTTTTTCATCATTTGTTTCATTTTTTTTCCCTTGCAGTCTGTTTGTAACACACTCCAGTTGGAGGCACAAGTAGAGAAGGCAGTGGATTGGATCAATCCAGGTGTTGCTTGAAAGCTAGATCAGACCTGTCTCCTGGTTCATAAGTCTTTGAGCAGGGGACAGTGTTACGTTGATTTAGGACCCTCGTGTAGAAGTTACTCTTACACAAGGCTGGCTCTGCTCAGATATCCTCAGCTCAGATCACCATTTCCATCTGTCCTGTATCCTTCCTCCTGCAAGGTCAAAGGAGCATCCCCGTTTGTTCAGTGGCTAGAATGAGGGGGCCGTGATATCTCTGTGAGTCCATTTTGTGTCTCTCCTTGAACTGCAGGTGTGTTTGAGGTAGCTCAGAGTCACCGAGGTCTGCGGTTCTCCTGGAGCCTTGGACACCTTGTCTGGAGTTCATTATGCTTCTGCAGACACGGCAAGCTGGCTACACAGAGTTACTTCTCTATGTATTTTGAGAACGTGGATTTTGAGAACATGGATTTAGGTGAACCAGAAGGCATTATGGCTCTACTCAGACTCTTCTACTGACCAGCGATGAGAAGTAACTCCCTTTTATATGTATAGGTAACCAACCTTGTCTTTTGGGGGACACCACACATGGACCCTGACGGCAGGCAGCGTGACGTGGCCCTGTGCCAGTGTCCCAGCCCAGGGAAAGTGAGAGCACTTGTGGGACCGTGACGTGCATGTGCAAGGTGGGGAAGGGCTGTGGTGCAGTTTGGGTGCCACATCCAGAGGCACACTTTTGAGCATCAGCCTGTGCTGACAGATATGAGCTCCCTGGCGGCTGCACAGCCTCCAGTTCTTGCTCTTGTGTCGTTGTATGACTCCCTCCGCCACGCTCAGGGCATCATGGGTTAGGCCAAGCAATTGCATTTTGTGTGTTGCTACATGGAGCAAGTGAGCTTGGTGCTGGGCTGCAAACGTGAGACACGAGCTTGCCGCTCAGAGGGCGCAAGGCACTAACTGAACGAGTTTCCAGCACGATTCAGGAGACTTGGTAGGTCTCCCATGGCTGTATGGCTTTTATCGAAAGTGGACACTGCGTGTGTTGAGTCAAAGGTGTGTTTGTCTTGTACAATGGCTTCTATAGTAGCTCTGTTTTAATCCTCCTTGGTGGCACTGATAGTAATTTATTTCCTGGTTAAAAACAATACCGGTGCAAAGCAGGCCTTTAAAGCAGGCTTTGTTTAAACTAAATTGCAAGGACTTATTTAAAAATCTTTTATCTACTATACTGACTTTGGTTTGTTTTTCAGTGACTTAAGTAATAAATTAGCATGTAGCTGTTTGAATTTCTGATCCAATTGAAGTTTTAAGCACTCCATTTTTATCATTATAAAAGGCAGGGTCTCTTACAATGTTTTCCTTTATTTCTTTTTTTAAAACAGAGGAAGACACTTCCTTTTGTTTGTCATTTTCATCTCTTAGATAAAATTCTATTAATTCATTTCAAATTAGATTAAGCGAATTAAAATTCTGAGTCATACCAACTGGAACGTAGCACAGTGGAGGTTTCAGTGTTTTATGGGGTGTGCTTATTGTAATTTTTGTTAGTCTTTGCTAGAAAAATCTGTTACTATGACTATCTGAGAAAGTGTATTTCTAAACCAAAATGTGTCCTTTCCAAACCCTTCAATATTTTAAGATATCATATAAAAATACATTCACAGCCCTTGCTCATTTCATCTATTCTTTCCAGAACTGAAAACTTGGCTTTTATGTTAGTCATTAATTCTGAATTTTATATAGGCAGTTTAACTTTGGAGAAGTAATTTGGGAATATATGAAAAAGATTCTTATTTTCTCAGCTTTAGAAATACAACTCAAGCATGTTAAAAAAAAAAGTTACTTAGTGATTTTGAAATTGTTATTGGGCATTGATGCTCCTGCTGCTTCTTGTCATAAGTTATGAAAATGATGGTGTTAAAGTTTTACTTCCTGAATAGCCTGAAAGATTTGATAGTAACTTAAAGTATGCAACCCCAAAAGCTAAGTTCTCTGCTTTATCTACCTATATCAAATGTAAACACAGTTTTAGTTTTCTAATTTTTAAATAGATGCATGGTCCTTCATAGTTTGCTTGCAGAAGATATGTACATTTTGATTAAAAAATATTTCATTACTTCTCAACTTCATGCATAAACTGATCCCACTTATTTCCTCCCATCGTCTCTTTGATCACAGATGAACCAATGCTTTTCTGCTACATTATAAGGTTTTCTGCCTAGCTGAGTCTGCGTTACTCTATGGGTGATAGTTACCCATCACACTCTCTCTGTCCCCATTAGGTGGCAGTGACTTTACTGGTTTCCTTTGCCATTCCAGTTCCTTCTCTTGCAGCTTACAGCCTCCTCTCGAACTGCCCAGCTGGGTTAGCGCCAAGCAGGTGTACTCAAGGTGTGCTCAGCATGAGGATGTCTTCTTGTCTGAAACACACCTGGCAGAGCTCAGCTGATAAATGAAGGTGTTTCTCCTCCCAGCTTTGCCTTGCTCGTGTCCTTTGACCAGAAGAGCTGTAACAAGAGTGGCGCGGCTTTGTCCTTTACCGGTTTAACTGTAAACTGTGGAGCTAAGAGAGTCCGACGATGTATGTTGGAACAGAACCTGCCTTAGTGCTTTAAGAAGCGTCTTTTTTACTCGGGTTCTGTTTTATATAAGTTTATTGGGCAGAAAGTGTAGGGCCTGACTTTGGATAAATTTGTGGGTAAATGTGCATGGACTTCACTCATGTCAGGATCAGTGTATAGGCAAATTGGATACTGCAAATGGTATCAGACCTGCAATCTTCTAGCAGACTCGCTGCCTTGTTAGAATGAGGAACACGATCTCCCGGGTCCCCGGATTTTGGAATCCGAGCACGCTCACAAATGCACAAAATGCTTGGTTTTGAGAAGTTCTTTCAAATAACCTGAATCACAGTGCATAAAGTGTTTTTAATAGTTATGTTCAATCCTTTGTCACTCAAAAACACAAGAGTCTTTTCTTTTCCACCATAAAATACAGTGAATGAAGAAATTCTGGTGAATACGTTGACCTTGGAAATTGGCAGGCTTGGTAAACGGCACCTGTAAGGCTGATGAGATAACGTGTTTGTTGCTGCTTAGGAAGAACAGGGCTTGGTTGCTAATGCTATTCTGAACACTGACATATTCTCTCTAATAATGCCCGAGCTATCAGTTTGATTTATATATATATATATTTTTTTTTTCTTATGTTGGTGATTTTAAATACTGTATGCTCTGCATCATGGAACAAACAGAGCATGAAATTAAGTGTCATGTATTAAATATGCTGATTTATTTTTTTTTCCTCTTGGTATAGTCATTCTTATAGCTAGAGGTACACATAGCCAAAACTGTATTTAGGAAATCTGGAGGAAAGAATTTGACACAAAATCCTGAAGAAGCAGGTTTTAGTTCAATATGCAAGAAAGGATCTGAATACTGAAGACTTTTATATGCATTGGACCTGTATATGGCACACAACTTGCATAGTGTTCTGCAGCATTAAAACTTATGAAATCCTTGCCAGCAAAGGGCAATTTTAGGAAGAGTTTATGTTAGGAAAAAGAAACAGAAGGCTAGACCAAAGGTGGTGTGGTGTGGTGTGTGTGGTGTTTTTTTTTTTAATCAGTTTGACCCTACTATTTGACTGATATGGTGAACAGAAATAAAGCACGGTGTAATACATCTTCCAACTGTCTAGATGTTTTCTATATACTTAGTTTCTATATACTTGTAGGTATGTTTGTATGGTCACAGTGGTCATGGTCATGTTCCTTGGTATACTGAGAATATTCTAGTATAAATAAGATCTAGCTTTAGAGCAAGGTAGAAATTCACAGATGAGTTTTGTGGTAAGGAGGGTTGTTTTTTCTAATAAGCTTATATCTGGAGCATCAGGTTAAAGAACGCTTTGGGTATGACATTCCAAAATAAAGGTGACAACCATACTGTTTATAACCATTGCTTCAAAATGCCAATATGCTTCTAACTCATCAAGCCCTTATGAATTAGAAAATTAAACATAACGCTTGGTGTTTCTATATGTAAAAAAAAAAAAAAAAAAAAAAAGGAAGCCCTATTTGGACTGCAGTTATAAGTTTGTTCGACATGTTATGGTCATTATAATTCTGACAGTGAAGAATTGCAGTGTATATTTGCTATGCAGTGATCTGTATATTGCACTGCATAATAGCTACATTCATAGCCACATGTCAGTTCCATAGGCATAGAGGGAAATGTTACTTTGGTGCTGTAATTGCTGATAAACTTGGTTATTTAGATATCTAACACAACAGTGTTTAACCTTTTAAAAGGAGAATAGCTGCTGGACTGAAAGCAGCATCCCCTCCAGTTATCATAAGCATTCTCATCACCTGTGTACTTCCAACTAGGAATAAATAGCTTGCAAAGCTATTGTCAGCTATGTATATATTTGTGTGTATATATTTATAATTTATATATTTTTATGACGCACAAGAAAAGCCATTAACAATTTATTTTTCAAGGGCTGACAGCTCTAGTCTTAAAATTTGAAAAGCAATGCTTAAAATATCTTTAAAATTCAGCAGAAATTCATATAGAGTTACATGTATTAAAGTCTCGATCCTGTTATTGGGGATTTCTGTGGAACCAGAGAGACTGCTACTATTATACGGCTATTTTTACTTTTTTATTTCCTTTGTGTTTGTGAAGGAAATGCATTTATATACGCGTATAATAAAAATCAGTTAACTGATCCCATAGTATTGGGTGCTTCATTGAAATTCATTCTCTTTCTTCTTTGACTCGAGTAGCAGTAACAAGCAGACTAGAGAAGTTCAAAGAAGAGCCTTTTGTCTTCATAGCTGAGCAAGACACACTAATGGGGCCCTTGCTGTGTACGCAGAAGTTGTCCTTTCTCCAGATCTCTGCTGGGTCCTGTCTGTGCAGCAGACTGGCCTCTTTCCCGGAAGGGTTAGCGGTAAAGCAAGCACTGCCCCTGTTACAGCACAGGGTAAACACCCCTGAAATTTGCAGCTGCTTTGGCTACAAGTCTATCGATCACGCTTCTGGCTGCTATAGGTTGGTGGGTGCCAGTGTAAGACTAGAAACAATTATTTGAGGGAATATGTGGTTTTGCCCATTATTTTGAGAGCTGTAAATTTCAATGGCGTGTGCTTGTGTCTTCTGAACAGGATCCGTGTTTCTGGCGAGTGTTTTTATTTGAAACGAATAAAAAAGGTTAAGGGATGTGCATTGTACTATATATTCAACTATAATTTTTGTGCCATTTATTTAACTTCTACCCAGGCAGTGAAGGAGACAGAGGGAAAAGAGGACACGAGAAGTTCACAGCTTCCTTGCCAGTTAGAATTTTAGTACTGGCGCGTTCCCTGGACCTGAGTTAGTATCTGCATGATGTCCTTTATGGACGAAATACATGCAAAACACTAGCTTAAAATTGCTTCAGTCCTTTGGGCTTCTGGTAATGAAAAATTTCAAAGCAACTTTGAAAAGGTCTGTTTGACAAAGTAATCTGCATAAATGTGGGAATAAACCCTGGCTGGCAACATCAAGGGAATCTGCCATGGAGAAGAATGGTTGAGATGACATTCTCCTTCACCTCCAGTCTTTACAGAAAAACATCTCTTAACAACGTAGCACAGCACCCAAGGAGCTGGAGGATAGGTATTTTACATGCACAACATGGGACCAGATACTTTGAAACTGATTTTATTCTGTAAACTCAGTTCTTTGACAAAATCATGAAGTAAATGGAAACAGTGGTGTTGCCACACCTTTATATCAGCAATGTCCAATGTTAAACATTTATTGTTGGTAATAACTGCACATTTACGTAAGGTCGTTTAGTCTCCTGGACAGAGACTGTGTTGCAAAAAAAGATGAAATCACTTTGAATATCTTTTCTTGGGGTTTTTGTTTGTTTGTTGGGATGCACTGGGACCCATTGCCCAGAAAGGTTGTGGAGACCCCATCCTTGGAGATATTCAAAAGCTTTCTGGACATAGTCCTGAGCAACATGCTCTAGGTGACCCTGCATGAGCAGGGGGGTTGGACTAGATGATCTCTGGAGGTCCCTTCCAACCTCAACCATTCTGTGAACTATATCCCTGTAGTTCTGGTCTTTCAGAACTCAACATTTTTATATTTAAAAACTTACAAGTGGAAGTGAATTGTTTGATTAAATGAAATACAGCTTTATACATATGATAATGCAATTGACTTAATTTGTGTTTTATGTTTTTAAACTGTTAATCTATTTGTTCAGACAGTATATTATAAAACTGAATTTTCATGGGAATATTGAATAGTAGTCTTTTTTTTAATAAGGAGAGGACATTTAAAATGGTAAGCAGGGGTTCTTCCCACTTCATATAACAGTGAATGTAGGAAAATTAAAGGAAAAAAAGGAGACTTAAAAACTAGCAGTACTTGTAAATATCACTCTAACTTGGAACCTGTCAGCTGAAAGGCTCAGTGTGAATAGATATCACCAACTCTACTTCATCGGTGTGTAGTCTGCTGTTCCTTGACAGAACCAGTCTGTAAGCTTGTTTGAAGCAGAGTTTTGTTGCAAAATCTTTTCTAATCATAGTTGAGGAACATGCTTGATCTAATAATGATACTCCTGATCCTTCTGTGGTTATATCAGAACTGGGACACAGAGGTATGTCTCACTTGTCAATTTGAAGGCTTCAGCCTTGTCAAAGGCTGCAGTTGTTGCCCTTCAGGTGCAGTCAAAGTCTGACACTTCTACACTGAGGTTGGGTTTGCCTACAGGAACACTCGATTTAGGCTAATCTCTTTGATCTAGTTACTGGTCTTAGCTGAGAGGTGATACGTAACAATATTGTTTCTTGGTTGTTGAATACCTGCGTTTATATGATTAATTTCCCACGTTTGCATAGATGAAAGAACTCAAGCTCTGTGGGTCCCTTTTGCTTTTGGATGTTGGAGATAGATGAGGAGTATATAACTATATCTAACTCTACATATAGTCATGAGAGAGAGCACCAGGGTTTGGCTCAGGATAATGATTGCAGTATAGAAACTGTCATTAGGGGAACAGTTATTCTATATCAGGCTTTCCCAACTTGTAGTACTGTTTGTAGTCATGTATCTCTCTTTAATTTTTCTAGAACATTTAGTAGTAAGCTAGTCAGCCCTCCAGTTGTTTGTTTCTACAGCTGGTCTGGCTGTCATGTGAGAATAGCTGTATTTTAAGAAAGTTCTGATTTACACTATAATGCCATTTTGCTGTGAAATGTGATTACCTGAAATGGGCCCTGTGTGGGGATCAGTTGTTCAGTGGTGCCAGATTTCACTGGCTTCTAACTTTTCATAGGGCTGCAGCTATTGTCTGTTATACAATTAACAGATTAAGAGACTGTTCTCCAAGCCAGGACCTGAAGTTCAAGTTGGGTTTCTTCCATTAGAGCTATTCGGTTCTCTGTTGTTAACTCTCTGCTGTATGTAATCTGTACCTTTTGCAACAATGGAAATTGCACAAATGTGACAAAGAGCAGAAACAGGCTTATGTTTTTACAAGTCTGTTTTTCATCTGTAAGCTTACTGTATTTGTTACAAATCCATAAGATGTAAAATCCAGAGTCTCCCTATGCCAAATGTATCACTGTTATTTTGAGCAAAATTATACTTATATATGTTTATCTAGGAAGTTTATTGGTAGATAACAAATAGATTCTGAACCAGTAATTAAACTTAGTAGTTCTGAACTAAGTTAAGATACAAGACTGTAACAAAAACTTAAGAAAAAACTGCACTCTGCTGTGCTTTTTTTTTTTCTAATAATTGACATCAAGAGTTGCAGAGAGACAAAAGGAGTCCTCTGTGGAGTTGGAAGTCCACATTTGATTATTTTTTCATGTTAATAGATAATAATAGGAAACTGCAGCACTTAAATTAGACCTTTCACCTTTGAAAAGTCAGCGTTAGCCTGTTAGCTGTAACTATTGGCTTTTTGCCGATTGTCACAAAGCAGATGGAAGAAGCTGATCCTTCATGATCAGAATCATTCCAGAAGGGATCTTAAACTGTTATTCAAGTAAGAGATGGTAAAATACGTTTTTGTGATGTGAGGAATATATATACAATGCAGAATAATGTTAAAGAACCTTTCACTGTGGATGATTCCTGCATAATAGAGTTGAATAGCTGAGTCTCCTGCAATATGCTGGTGATCGCTGGATGTCTGCCAGTAAGAACAGCTCCCATATAGTGTTTATTATTTTGATACCTTACATGGATTTGACGAAGTCAAATTTCTGAAATGTGTGTGTGGATTAAATATCATTTCTTTTCTCATTCTGTGTTTCTAGTCTGGCACTGTGAAGCTGACCAAGCCAGTAGCTTTGTGGAGCCAGCAGGATGTTTGCAAGTGGTTGAAGAAACATTGCCCAAATCAGTATCAAATCTACAGTGAGTCATTCAAACAGCATGACATAACTGGTAAAGTATGCAGTATCAGAAATATTTTACTTACTTAAAATGGTGCAAATCATGTTTTTACGTTGTTGTTTAGATTGTGACTGTATGCTAAGGGCTTTTTGTTAGTTGTATGACTCAAAAATTGTTTGGAGCAGTGGGAAAATACCAGCTTGCATTGGCTGTAGTGAGTGGGTGATTTTTTACATGTCTCTAAAAATAAAGAAATAAATAAATAAATTTCAGATTATTCAAGGTTAATATAATGAGGAAAGAAGAAGACAGAGTATGTATGTGGAAAAGAGTTGGACCCTGAAACTATCCACTCATGTGTTTGCAGCTTGTACTGTTAAAAACCTGGAATTTGCTTTTGAAGTGTTCATTCCAAATCAAAACAAACGCCAAAATGTTAAGAAAAGTCTTGTGAAGAAAAAATGTAAATGAGGGGGCTTCTTTCTCCACTTTTTTTTGAGGTGTTTCACCTTGAGGAGGTCAGATTCTCTTTTGAGAATTTCTTTTTTTAATTCAGCTTAAAACCCCCGACATGTAGGATGCAAAGGAATCCCAACTGAGCTCCTCCCCAGGAGTGAAGCAGGATCAACATATCAGACTCATTTCTGACACATATTTGTCTAACTTGTTCTAGAAAATTTGCAGTGGAGATTTTTACATCTCTGCATTTCAGTGCCTTATGATCCTTGAAGTTAACATTTTCGTAATGTCAGTCTAAACTGTTATTTCCTTCCAATGAAGCTGATTTCTATCCCAAGTGTAGCTGGAGTACAGACCATCATCTTATTTCTTGCAGCCTTATCTGTATTGGATGGGGGTCATCCCACTCACACATGCTTTCCTTTTCTAGTCTAAAAAATATTTCTTCCTACTGTCACAGTTTGTCCCCAAAATACTGCCAAGACCTACAAACCCTCAACACTTGGTGTCTTGTCTTAAAATAATGCGGTACAAAATATCATTGTATTGTATTTTCCCATTTAGTTCAGAAGCTAGTATTGATTTTGTTGATATACTTGACTTGTTAATTCCTTTTCAGTTTGCTGTAGTAGTATTTTAGCTGGCCACTTTGAATTGACATCAATTTGGTTAAGTAACTTGATTAATATAAGCACAAATGTAATTTGGGAGTTAAATAGCATTTTTACCTATATCCCAGGCATTAATTAATCTGTAAAAAGTTTAGTGTGGAACATTAATTTGTTCTCTGAAGTGATGGTATACAACATTGGGAATTGATGTGCAGTCATTTAATATCAAGCAGAGATTTCAATTTTTCATACAAATCTCTCAATAATTGTTAACTAATACTTATTGTAATCAATATCTGTTTTTATACGTGTACTTGAGGTGTTTCCAATTTTCCATTGAGTCCTGTTGCTGTTCTTTCCTTTCTGATAATATATGAGTGATTATCAACATGGCAAACTAAACTACTGATCTTTATTCATTATGTAGCCTTATACTTAAGTATATGTGTGTACGTGTATACAAGAGAGGTGCTTTGTGTTGGGTTAGTAAGAGTTGAGATGTAATGCTTAACCATTGTGCCTGTTTCCTGTAATTTGTCATCTGTTTCTCAGTATCTTAAAAGCAATCCATAAGAAGGTAGTCTGTGCCTCCACCCATGTGTATAGAACTGACTGCCTCAAGCTACCAGAAAAAATTTGAAATTAAGATCTTTTTCACTTTTCGTACTATTATGTTACATGTCGTCTCTTTCTGGAATTAAAGCACTGTGAGGAGAGGTTGAAAGGAAGAAATTGTTTTCCTTTTAATTTAAACATACATGGAAATCCTATAGCTTCTTTGTAGATGTGCAAAACTTGAAACTTCATAGACCTTTGTGAGAAAGGAGAATCAAGATCAATCTTTGATGCTTTACACAGAAGAGATATAAGAAGAATGTTACTATAAGTGTTAGAAAGTAAGTCTGCAGTAAAGAAAATAGCTGCAATACAGTAACTGGCAAAGAAAAGAAGAAATGTGATCAGTATTTGTAAAGACCTTAAGAAAGTATATTATGAGTATATTATGAATGAAATCAATAACTTGGGAGGATGTTTACAGTGCTGTTGGTCCCTGTGATCTCAATTATTTGAAATCTAATAAAGTGGATTTGTGACTCAAAAACGTAAACCATGAAAAGAGCAAGAAAACTGTTCTATCTAACTAGTATGAAGATTAAGCCAAGGCAATGTAACTATTTCTAGTACACTTTAATATGGTTATGGAAAAGTGATGTTATTGTTGAAAATTTCTCTGGAATTTTAATGACTTTGCAAGCTTCTTTAATGTGGAAAAACATGATGGAAAGGAACTGAAAATGACAAGAAAATGCTATCTAGACCTTACTTGAAGATAAAAATCTAAGGCATGATCATAAGCCAGGAAAATAGTCTTGGACAGACATATCTAGCAACTGTTAACCGTACGTGTTGAGAAGTCTGGCATCTTAAGTATTTGAGATTATTAATGACTGATTATAGTTAGCTGAGTTCGGGGCAAAAATACAAAACAAAATGTCTTTTTCTTTGTATAGAGTTTTTTCTTTTATACCACTCCAGACAAAGAACCAGCTGCAGATGCGTAAGAAAAAGATGCTTACTCTGTTGGTATATACAACAACAAAGAAGAGCAGCTTCGTATTATCAATGGCCTCGAGGAGGTGACAGGACAGAATGCGCTCTCATCAAGTATGCAGGTGACACCAAATTGTGGGGAGCAGTCGATACACTTCCTGGACAGGGCTGCCAATTCTGAGGAACCTAGGCAGGCTGGAGGAATGGGCCAATGTGAACCTTATGATATTCAACAAGGACAAAGACTGAGTTCTACAGCTAGGAAGGCAGAACCTGTTGCACCGATATAAGCCAGGGGCTGACTGCCTGGGGAGCAGCTTTGCTGAGAAGTACCTGTGGGTCTTAAGAGACAACAAGATGAAGTGAGCCAGCAATGGGCCCTGGCAGCAAAGGAGGTTAACAGAATCCTGGGCTGCATAAATGGGGGCATAGCCAGTAGATCAAGGGGAGTCCTTATTCTCCTTTTCTCGTTACTTTTTAGACCACAGTTTTTGGATCCGCAACACTGCATTGAAAACCTGGAACAAGCTCAGCCGAGGGCCACCAAGATGGTTGGGGCTGGAGCACTTGCCCTGTGAGGAGGGGCTGAGGGAGCTAGGCTTGTTCAGCCTGGAGAAGAGGTGGCTTTGGGAGGGCCTAACAGCAGCCCCCAGTATGAGTAAGGATGTTACCAAGAAGATGGAGCCAGGCACAATGGTGCATGGTGGGAGGATGAGAGACAGCAGGCTTAAATTGAAACAGGTGAAGTTCAGGCTGGGTATAGGCAGAAACTTTTTCCCCATGAGGACAGTCAGGCAGAGAAGTAGGTTGTCTAGGGAGGTTGTGTAGTCTCCATCCTGGGAAGGTTTCAAGCACCAACTAGATAAAGCCCTGAGCAGCCTGCTGTAATCTGATAATTGACTCTGCTTTGCGCAGGAGGTTGGGCTAGAGACCTCTGGAGGTCCCTTCCAGCCTGAATTATCTTGTGATACTGAAATTTTTGGGGTACTTGTTGAGTACTTCAGAACCAGTAAGACACATTTTGCAGCCAATTAGGGAGAATTATACCTGAAAAGGTCTAGTAAGAAGCTGAGTGATTTTTTTTTCTTTTATACACAGACTCTTTGAGTTCAGTGACTGGAGCGTCTGGTTAGGCTGACTTAGCAACAGCTAGGAGACCAGCTGAGCAAGATCTGAGGGCACCCGATGTAAATTACCAGTGGAGGAAAAATATGACCGTAAAAAGGGGTGGGGACAAAGGTGGCAGTGCCCTGTAGAATCAAGAAAGCAATGTAGCAGTAGGACTTGTCACCAGGGTCTCTACAACTGCTGGTGGCATTTACATCAGTGTGAGAGGGTATAAAACGTTGCTCCAGCTGCCCAGCTTTTTACATCCACTTTACACCAGTACAGTGCAAGGGGTAGGACTGAGCAACTGGCGTTTGCTTTCAGTGTTTGGTTGTGGATTTGAATTTGCCAGACAGCACCACTCTTCAATGGCAGGGGAATTCTTTTTGAGAGATGGGTTGTCCTTTAATAGTCTTATTCTCCACCACTGAAACAAATTAAGATTTTTGCATTCAGCATCACTAGGAGCAAGACTGGACATAGAATGACCAAGGAATAACCATTTTGGGGAAAATAGTCCATTGGAAAAATAATAAAGAAGATGCCTACATAAGTACTTATTTGTGTGTGATTTGTTGAAAGGAAGGAAGAAAAAGGAATCTTGCTTCACCTCTTTTTTACACCATGTTCCCCAGTGTGCTAATGTATGTCTTCAGAGCATGAGGCTTTAATGCTATGATTATTAAACAAACCTCATTCTGTCAAAGTAATACCCAAGAGATACCTTGGTCCAAGCGAAGGAATTTGATAGGAGGTACTTGGAAGAACTCAAGCCTTTTTAAATTAAACTTTTAAGGAGAAAAGGAATGGGACTCAAGATAACCTCTTTTTAGTTTTAGAAGGGACCAGACCTTATGAATATTCATTAAATACCAAATGGCATTTCAGAAAATGAAATGTGTGAAAACCTGCTGCAGATAACCTTAAAATCTGGCTAATTCTATAACCTCCAAAGATGCTTGCATTGCATCAGCTGTATTGCCTTATACTTTTATGAAATACATGTTCAAGTCTTGCTTTTAAATCTGAATCGGTTTAATTTGTTCACTTGAATAATATACTTGCAGAATATTGGGGGTTTGTCATATCAGCTTAAATGCCCACGTTATATAACATCTTGGTGAAAAGATGGTCTTGCAATTTAAGATACTACGCTGGAATTTGGAGAATTCCTGGCTCCATTTCAGGTTACTTTTGTATCCCTATGCAGCATATTGAATCCTCGCTATTTAAGTTACTCTTTCTTTTCAAAGTGTTGCATGGATATATAGATACTATTAAAGTTCTGTTTGCCGCAGTCTTCTCTGTTCAGTCCCAAACCTTTGGCAGGTTTTGAACATTCCTCAGCGTGCTCATTTATCTTGGAAAGCATCTTGTTTATTCACAAAAAAGAAAGAAGCGTTTTTTAATAGAAACAGAAAGAATCTTTATTGTGTCCAAAGGTGTTTCAGATAAAACATTAGTTATCTTGCTTGTTTTGCATGTGACAGTGCTCTTCAGCACAATATATCTTTCCTCCCAAGCAGCATTCATCTGATAATGGTTTTGTAGAAGACGCTTCCATTTCCAGCCACCTCTGGGAAGCCCTTCCCTTTGCTGTGGTGCAAAGGTTAAGCCAGCCTTGCTCACATTCTTTATTTATGCCTCTTTTCCCTACTCCTGTGAGGTCTTAACAGCATTGTTGGTTGTGGGCTGTCAAATCAATCCAGACTACATCCATTTGTGGTTTAAAAAAAATAAAAATAAAAATCACTGCTTCACAAAGGAGAGAGCTTTTATTCTGCTGCCTGGATTAGATCAGTTTTATTTGTAACATTCTTTGTGGAGCTGTGATGCTTGTGTTGGAAAATGTGAGGGACTAAAGACTTTTCCCTGTTTCATATTTGTCTGCTTTCAAACCTTTAACATGGAACATGTCAGAGTGATGGGCTTTGGGATAAGGCTCCTGTTCGCATAATATATGGCAAAATTTTAACTGTTCTTTTTGGATAGAAAAATAATAACAGAAAAGTACTAACTTAACTGTAATATAATATAGTTAATTTGGTATAAAATTGAAAGAAGTTGGATGAGCCAAATACTTGGAAAGAGTGAATATTTTTGTCATTACTGAAGCTCTTACTGATAAAGAAAATTTTGCATGGAAGTGATCTTCTGTCATGTCTCGGCAATGGCTCTTGTGTCCGGCTTTTCAGTCAGATTATAGCTCTTGCAACATGCAGTGAACTCCCACAGCAGGTGGCAAAACTGTAATGACCTCATTAGAGGTCCAGTATGACCAGGAAAGCTATTCTATAGCTGAAAATGGGACAATGAGGCGCCTAAATTACAACTTCCGTGAAGTTAACATATTTAAATTATTCTCATAAATTGACTTTTCTGTGTGAAAAATAATCTGTGGACTATTCTGGTAGAAAGCCTTTTCTTTTTTTTCTTTTTTTTATCTGGGACAGTAGAATATTTTCTAACTAGCTGCTGTAACAAAATCTTTATTGTTTAACAGACCTGCAGCTTGAGCATAGAGGAACTAGGCCGTATATGCATTAGGTGAAATTTAGTAAATTAGTCATGGGCTGGGCCTATCTTCTCTTCTATGTACAAGCCAGTGGGGAGTGTCCAATCCTATTATTTGTTAAATAAAATCATGTGTGGAGGAAATGGTGTTATCTATTCAGTTGAATGTGAAAGGGAAACTGCTGAAGGGCTATTGAGACCTTTTTTTGGCCTTGCTTGCCAATGACATATTAGTGTTGCTGCTTCTGTATCTACTAAATTTGTAATGAACAGTTTCCACACTCGTCCTCCATTATCTGATGTGAGAAGTGCTGTGCAAGTAGTTGATGAATGTTTAACACAGTTTCCTGTCTTGATATTTCTGGGATCTGGTTGTCTTGCTTTGATAAGGTCAGTTCCAGATCTCCATCGTGCGCTCTCCACTTGGGAATACCTGGAAAAGTCTCTTTGGTTTCTCTGCAACGTATTCAGAAGTGCATTGCCCTCCAGCTGCCTACCTGCCTCTTTCTTTACTCTATCACTGTATATGAATTCAATAAAAATCATGGTAGCCAGATTTGCTGTAGCTTTTACTCCTACCTGATATATAACAGAATCCAATTTGTCTTTGTTCTGAAAAGTATGATTTCTGCCCTTTAGCTTCAGATTTGAAATTCCCTGTCACTTTAGCTTTAGATAAGTTCTCCTGTACCTTTAGAGCATATATGCTTGGGTGACAGGAGCAAGAGGTATACTGCTCTTTATTTGAAGCAGTGTTTACTTGCACTTTTGCCTCAGTACTTATTCCTCAAGTGCTGTCAGATGTTGGGGAATTAATGCTTCATAATTACCTGCAGTAATAATATGATTATTCCTTCCCTGTAACACAATCTTCTTTTTTTACATTTTTAATTTAATCTTACTTTATTTTAGTCAACTTATATCAACTAGAGATCATACCATCTTATACCCTTCTTGCAAAATCTGACTTTGGTACAGGTTCTCTGTAAACCTGCTTCACCATGTTCTCTAAGGAAATACAGATCCTCATTGATACCATGCAAAACTCGACCCCAGAACCTCTCCCCTTAGCAGTCAGTTTCAAAATCAATTTCTGTTCCTTACTCAGAGGGGAGCTAAAAATGGGAATTAGGGTAAGATATGGAAAGCCATATCAAATGTCTTAGCAAAGCCTATTTCAGGAATTTTCAAGCCGTATTGTAAAGCTTTGTGGTATTTCCTAGCTTGCTGATAAGGCTGCACAGTGTGTCTGCAAGAAGAACTGAATACTGACTGTGATTTAGTGACAGATCCAAAATGCTTAGAAGTTACTGCTTTAGCTGTGAGACGTTTACCCCATTCTATCTTAGTTGACTCAGGTGTCCAACTTGTGGTTCATAAGACCAACATGAAAATAAATTGCTGAAATAATCAGTGGAGGAGAGAGATGCCTCCAGAGAGATTAATTTAGTGGACTGAACATAACCTAAAGAAGTGAAAATCCCCGTTTTATGTTCACCTTGCTTCCTCTGTCCATTTACTTGTCTTGCAAAAAAAAAAAAAAAAAAAAAAACACCTTCGAGGCAAACTTTGAAGCAAATTTTTTATCAGCTGTTTTTCTTTAGGTGCTTTAGGTAAAATATTGACTATTATATTAATAGTTCTAATACTTTGCCAAATATTGAAGCTCCACTCTCTTGGTTTATTGTCAGAAACTTCCTTTTTTACTGGTTTTGGAAATAATTTCTAATTGTTAGTGATTACAGTATTGCTTAGCCATGGTCCTTGATTACTAGGCTGTGATCACGTTATCTAGAAGCTAAACAGGGTCCAGCACGGTTATCACTCGGAAATCTCAAAGGCGGAGGTTGATGCCATAGGAAGTGGCATTGTTAACTCTGTTGATGGCACTTTTTTATTTCCTTTCTTTCTTCTTGGTTAATACTGATGAACTACTTCAATATGGTGCTTAACAGATTGGAGTATTTTCATTAAAACAAAGAGTGGAGTCCTTAGTTTAGAAGTGGTCATTTATAGGCTCTCCTATGAATAGTGCCAATTCGAAGTATAGTGCCCTGAGCAAAGTTTCATTAACTGTACTTCTTTATCACTTTCTTAAAACTTCCACTATAGTGTCTGTTGAGTCTGGAACTTGTGTTTTGCTAGGCAAAACTGCTTGTTTGTATCACTGTGTTTTCATTTACTGCAAGATAGTGGCATTTTCGAGGTTCCCATTCTGGTTGTAATCAGGACAAAAAGGGGAGGTATCAGAAGATCTTCTTCCAGATTACTTGTGCTGTTGTCTATGAAGAAGTATTTATCTTCTTGCTCTGCAAACATGAAGTCCAGTTTTGTGGCTGAGTTGTAGGATAAGGAAAACTTAGATGGGGAAACTGCTTCAGTGATTAAGTGGAGGAGTTGTTAGAGGGCATTGAAATACTCCACTTTGAAGAAGCAGTGAATTAATTTGCTACTTAGTGGGTGGGTGTTTGTGATATCAGTGAGCAGCTAGAGCTGATTCTTTTTATTTTAGCTCATTATTTGCCAGCATGTGCTATTCATGATATGGGGATTTAGCCTTAATGTAATCTTATTATTTGGCAGTATTCCCCAATCTAATAACATGGCTAATTTAATGAGAAAACATGGAAGGAAACTCTCAGAGCAACCCTGAAATGCCAGACCTGGAGGAAGACACCTCCAAGGGTTGGACTTAGGTTTTGTGACACAAACAAGCAAGTACATATTTAATCTCACTCATCCCATCTGTCTGTAATTTCTTGTGTTGCTTCTTTCACCTCAGATTTTAACCACTGTCTAATCCGCTGACTGCTCCCTAAGCAGAAGTCCTCAACCATTTATGCTGCGATTCCAGCTCCTCTGCTGTGTCTGTGATGTTATTTGTATATACTTTGTCAAACAAATCATCTCTCGTTCCGTATTTCTGACAAATGGATTAATTCTCATCCTAAATTTTACCCTCCCTTATGGCCACATGTTCTCAGCTATTTCCTCTTTCTTTCCTATGGATAGTGTATTGGGGTTCTCATGGAATTTCCCCCTAAATTAGACTTGTGCTAAGCAAGTGTTCTGCTCCCTGAATTCCCCCCATGTTAGTGAGTGAGAGGAAACAGCTGTTTCTAGCTTTCGAAGTGTAAGTAGGTAAATGCTTAGGAAAAAGTGGAAGTACACCTGGGAAAGTAGTTTTATTTTTACCTCTTTCTTTTTCAAAACTTGAACAAAAGTTCTAAAATGGACTGGAGGGACCCGATTCTTTTCGTCTCACTGCTAAATGTGATAGAAACATTTTTTTTCTGTAGTTGAGTTCAAGGACCTCAGGAATACCTGCTGCATGGTGCAATAATTCTCAGTCCCTCAGGGGGGCGCTTACACACAAGCTAACTAACTGATTTCAAGGCTCTGATTTGGGCTTCCAGTAGACTGTATTTTCAGCAGTGCTGTCACTTTATAATACTGTATTGGGAACCTGCTTTCCAGTCTGAAGCAAATTATAGTAGCAGCTGTAAGTTACTACAGTAGGCTTTATCCCTACCGAATATCAGCATTCATGCAGTCTTTGGTCTGTGACAGCTACACTCAGGACTGTGTAAACCAAGCCAGTATCTACTCCTAGTTTTCAGTCTCTTCCAATTTGTAGACCATTGCATGTCAGGTTGCAATTTTTTAATGTCCCTCTTTGAAAATGATTCAGTTTCTGGAAATTTCAGTGCAACCAGCTGAGCCTTTTACAGAGAACAAAGAGACTAGAGGAAAACACACTCCTTTTTTCCCTACCTTCCACATATTATAATAAAAATAAAACCCAAAGCTGTCTCTCTCTCTCTTTTTTTTTTTTTTTCTTTCTGAACAGCTCACATGCTGAAACAGCTGGCCTCTGAAAGTCAAGATTTGGCAAGGAATAGCCTTCAGTGGAGAAAAGTGCCTCCCAGTGTTCCAGTGAAAATTATTTTTTGATTTGATATAGTTAATTGGACAGGTTGAAAGTCTGACAGGGTCCAGTGCAGTGCACTTGACACTGAGTTTTATCCTTGTTGTCGTAGAATGCACAGCTAAGGGAGGTCACAAATACCTGGCTCTTTTAGCAAACATATAAGTCCCTATCTCCGCTGTTTTCCTCTGATTTCAGTGGAAGGTGCTCTTGGAGCAAAAGAGGCCGGATTCTGTCCAATCCCTTACTGCATTCAGGAATTTTTTTTCAGCCTTTCACCCTGCAGAGATCTGCACACCGTCTGTGAAGTGTTTAGCTAATTCCTCAGATCCTAGAGGTGATCAGTGCTTATGCAACGCAGAAGGCTTACTGTCACTTCTTTGTGCAGCAGGTTGAATTGCTTCTTACTTAAGAAGAGCAATCCAGTGCTAGAAACTTGGGCCTTCCCAAGGACTTTGCTACTCTGAACAGAAACCCTACACACATAAATGCAAGCCTACGCAAAGAAGTAGGATCCTAATAAGTCATTTTTGTCTGAAACACGGACACCTAGATTAAACCATGAACCTTCTTAAGCAGTCACATGCCTTTAGTGCATCTCACTAAAAAACAGTGATTTCATAAAATGAAACCATTAACCTTACTGAGCCCAATCGTATTTGTCAGAGGTGAATTCTGTTATGCAGCAATCAGCATTAAGTGGTTAACCTCAAATAAAACGTGGGGGATTCCCACTGTAATGGGTAATTATTAATGATGATGACTATCTAACATAATCCAGTAGGTGAAGTTGTACATTTGAGGGCTCTGTGTTGGTGCTGCAGATCAGATGTTCTGTTCTCACTGAACATCAGTGGGTATTGCTACATTCTACTATGCATTCAGGAATAGCTTGCTACATCTTTACAGCAGAAGCAGGGTTAAAGGGTAGCAAACACATCAGAACATGAGCTATCCAACAAAAGTCTGGAGAAAAGCTTTCATCTTGTTAGGCTTTACAGACCTCCTGCTGCTCCCCAATACCTCAGCAGGAAGTAGGGAGAAAATCCTGCCTGCCAGGTGGGTGAGAGAAGCCTCCAAGTTCCTCAGACAGAAAGACACATTGCTGCTTAATCAAATTAAAATTAAAAAAATAATTAAAGTTTAAAAAAATGAAAAAAACACTCTCCCAAAGGGTATTTGAGGTTTTGTTCTGTTTTACAAAATGCGTAACAATTATACACAGGAGCAAATATGTATCTTTTTGTCAGCAAACCATAGATTTAAGACAAGCCATCAATGTAATCCCAGTCCTGTCAACTGTATAGATAGGGCGCCTGCATTCCATAGGGCCTGGTGACATTATGCTGTGATTAGAGGAAGAGCTTTTAAAAATTGTTTGATTCCTCCAAATAAGTTTATGTATGTAAACCCCAGTTAATATTTCTGCAGGTTCTGCTGTGTGCAATGAATTGCAGAATTAAGATGATGTACCTATTCTCAGGTCAAAGTGATATACTTGCCAAAGGTTTTCATCTGTGTTGACTTTATAATTTTGCATAGGATACATGCATTATTTTTTACTTTGCAGCATGTGTTCTTGATCTAAATAGAACACCTGACGAAAACTTGAAGATGGATTAATAGGTTTATTCTAAAAAACAGTACCAAATGCATGACACACCCAAATAGCTTATGAGGAAATGTTTGTTCCATGTTCTGATTTTTTTCTTGTTATTGTTAAGTATAAACACCCTCTGGCAAAATGCCAAGAATGTGCAACTCTGTTTTGAGTATTTCAAATATATGAAAGTACTGTAGTCCAGTCTATTGTCAAGTACTAGTTATACCACAGTGCTAAATGTCCATTGGTTCATGAATGTTATAAGCAAGTAAATAAAACTTGTCGTATATTGCTGTATATATTATCAAAAGCAAACAACAGACAGTTTGATTGTGATGAATGTCACCTGTAACCTTCATCTTAAGCTAATCTGCTTCTCAGTTTGCTGTTCACAGATGTGTACAATCCTTTTTGATGTCACATAGTCAGACTTGTATCATATTGACTCTTTCCAAGACAGTCTCATGGAGAAAGCTTCTTTCTGTTCAGAAACGATCTTTGGGGTCTTTTTCTTTTAATTACACTCAACACAAGGAGCTACAGACCTGTTAGCCTCCTGCCAGTTCTACCAAAATAATGGAACAGTTAATTTGTGTTTCTGTCAACAAAGAATTGCATTGTGTGGTTAATACCAGTCATCTTGATGTCCAACCTGTCAAATGAACCCGATACTTTTTTTTGTCTTTCTTTTTTCTTTCCCTTTGGCAAGCTTACAAGTATAGTAGTTAACAGCGATCATGTAGAATATAATATACTTTGATTTCTCATTGCCCCCGCAAACCATGCAGCTTAGGATCACATCACATCTTAATTAAACATTTGGCCTTTAAATCCATATACTGTGCATGGGAGTCAAACTGGTTCACTGACAGATGTCTATAGGCAGTAATGAAAAGGGCCATTATTTGTGTCTCCTGGATTGGCTGACTGTGCAGTGTCATTGAGATTTTTTCATTGGTTACCTATGTTTTGCAGTTAGGTGCGGTAACAAGCTAGGAGCGGGACAGGTTAATAGTACAATGTGATATAAATAATATGGCTAAATGGTCCTAAAAAATTTTGTTTTATTGTAGCCAAGTGTAATGTAATTAATGAGAAATCCTTGCATTCCGCAAAAAAATAGCCTATTTCCTCTTGGAAAGCAGCATCTCAAAGAAGGAAATGAATTAAGAGTTCTTGTGAATAGCCATGTTACATGTACTCTAAATGCAAAGCTAATAGGACTGATTTAATCTTTGGTTATCTAGCGAATAGCAGGGACTGTTACGACATACACAGGTCAGATCACTTAAGACCTCTACTAGGATACTGTGTGCAGTTGTGATGTTTTAATTCTAACAGTAGCATAGAAATAGATGGAAATGGGAACCCGGACGTTTACCAGGCCTGGAAGATGAGCCTCGTGTTGTGATGTTAGAGGAGATGGAGCTATTGAAAGGAAAGTTGATAGGTGACTTGCTAAGTGGGTATAGGGACTTAGCAGGACAACAGCATACGTTCAAAAGCTGAAATTGGAAGCTTGGACGACTCAGTAATTGGAAAATGAAGCCTGGCTTTTCTGGTCATTCAGCGGTTGGATCACTTACTAGGAGAAATGGTGGACACTGATGGCATTGACTTTATAAAAGGGGAGGAAGATGAATGGAAAAATACCAGGTAACATGCTGCACACAGCACTCGGACTGCACAATCACAGGGATCCTGTGGCAGAAATATCTGGAGTCTCTATGCTCCAATATACTTTACAACCTTGTCATGTGAATTTGCATAAGGGTGGGGTTTTTTTGTGTGGTTTGGTTTTTCTGCTTCCTAAGAATCTAGTACTTCAGAAGCAAAGGCTCCTGGGAAGCTCAAATGAGCCTTGAACTATGCATGCCACATAGTGTGAGAAACTAATTAGCAAAACTACAGATAAAGTAATCTGCCTAGTTACCAGCTGTTGTTCTTGTTATCAGCAAGTGTTTTTTCCTACTTGCGCAATCAGTAAGTCAGACTAGATGCAGGTAAAACTTTCAATATGGGACCTTTGTATTCACGTTTAGAGCTGGATGCATGCTACTAGATATACCCTTTTCTAAAAACTACAGCTGGGGTAAGTACCTATACTTAGGGAACTATGTGGTAAAAAAGTCAGTAATTTATGTGTGTAATATGCATTCTCCCAGCAGCTCTCCTAGGGCTTGAATCTATTATATTTTTCTGTGTGTGATCAGAGAACACGTGGGTTAGATTCATATATTATGTAAAGGCTAACTCTGAGATTTAAAACCCTCCTCTATCTTCAGTTCCCCTTGTGACTTGAATTTTGCAAATGTCCCAAACATGATATATGCTAAACTGGTGTCTGTAAACAATCTATTACACATATGTCTCGCGTCTAGTGGGAGACTGATACAGGCTCCTGTACCTGCCGTTCTCTTCATTCTGTTCTTATGTATCACTGCTGTACAAGATTCCCTGTACAGCCTATTAATACCATCTGCTTTGAGTGTCTATTTACACGTTCTTTCTAGACCAGATAAACATTTACTGCCGAAACCGTGTGATGCTTTCCTAACGGAAGAGATATCCGAACCTGTAGCCTGCTAGGCCTTCTGCAGGGCCATAGAGATCCCTGTTCTGACTCTGTGTTACTGGGATGGGACTTGGAACTGCAAAGTAGAACTTCAGATCAACCCAAAGGAAAGCAGGGTTCACACTAGTTGTATTTGTCCCACTTTTTGGCAAGAATATATTCTGCTTTTGCAAATTACAAATTTACATCAGTGTTTTTGTTGTGTTTTTTTCTTGTTTTTTTATGCTGGGGGCTTCTTTGGTTTTAAATTACACTATCTCAGGTTTAGACATTTTGCAAAAGCTCCTGAGGGATAAAGATGGTCCAGTTAGGGTGTTATCTCTGGTGTCCATCCAAAAAAGTAATTTAAGGTCAGTAGGCTTCCAAGAGATTTTATCTTGGTGTGTGAATTTTCTTCAATGGAAGCAGAAATAATCACCTATTCAGACAGGTCCTTAGTGTGATTATTGTTAATTTCTTTTGAATTGAGTCTAACTGTCTGTTTCTTCTTATTTCTATGAGAAATCTTAAGGGTAAAAACCTCAAATTGACAGCATATAAATATATTTCTGAAGTTCCCCCTTGACAGGTGACAAGTTTGATTTAAGGGCCATTCAAAGGATCCAGGAGAAAAGGGGTAGAAAACGAACTGTTGAACTAGAGTAAGAAGTTAATTTGCTCTATCTTGCACTGCATTTTTTTAGCTGTGGTGGTAGCCCGGCACATGTGAGTTCAAGAGATGCTAGTAATGGGGAGGCATTTTCATTGTATGCAAGTGGTGCTATAACACTGAACTCAGGAGCTGGAGTCTGCGTGTGGTGCATTTGTGGGCAGACAGGCAAGGATAAAACAAGGAGTTGTGTATTCCACCAGGCCTTTTAGTAGAAATTGTGCTTTTAAAATCTTTTTGCTGGCAGTCAATATGCGTTAGTAATGAATTAAAGAGCTCACAGCTGAAGCGTGAGTGTGTATGTGAACATTCAGACTGATTTGTTTCAATGTGGACTTCTAAATCTCAGATCCCTTAAGTGTTTCCCAGTTAAGGCTTTGATTAGGCAAGGCAAAACACTCCAAAAATGTGGGAGGGTTACTTCATAACTTCCTTGCAGCCTGGCTGTTCACAGCACTGAGTATGCTGTCAAAAGAACACAATGGCCTTAGGGCTGTAGAAGACTTTTTTTATTTATTTATTTTTTATGAACAAGCTAAATCTTAAACTAGTATCTGAATTGTTCAAGCAAAAATCCGATGCTGGATCATCTGAGTCAAATTTCCTGCAGCTTTAATATCACTTTCATAAGTTGTAAGATCTGCACTATTGCAGCATGACACCGCTTTGCCCGAGAACTGCTCTCAGACTAGATTAAGGGTTGCATAAAGTGTTCATGAGCAGTCTTCCCTGGGCTTTGAGGGAATACTATGTGATACTGTAATGGAGGAATACATATCGTAATGCGTATGCACCAGCAAACTGCAGCTTTAACTCGTAATGTTGAACTGCATTGACTCCCATATTGCTCATCAGCAGGGTTAAATTCAGTGGAGCTATCCATGACTGCTTATGGTGTTGTAGATGTGCATGGTGGTTTCTAATCTTCTGCAGGAACCCGTCGCTGGAGAACAATGAGGGATTCATTTTTGCCAGTGAATTTCACAGCAACTGGCTGCCAGTAGAGGAGGTCCCAAGTCTTCTGTTTCAGGCATTGATGAATGTCCATTTGAAAGATGGCAAACTCTTGTTTTGACTTGGTCCTATGAGACTGAAACCATCCACCCTTTCCCCAGTCTCAGTCTATTTTAATTTTTTTTTTTCTGTGTTCAAATTTTTGGCCTTTTTGTTGAACAGTCATCATCTTGCTACCTAAACTCCAGCAGTGGAAACCTTAAAAGTGCAGGGGAGAGAGTCTTCTTCTCTTGCTTTACTGTGTCAGGTTCCACAAAGGCACTACCTGGCTTGGATGAGCAATTGTGGATGAAAACTGTCTCTGCCCTTTAGCTTGGGGTTGGACGATGCACAGTCTCTTGAAATGATGCTTTGAGTGGTTACAGACAGAAATAATGTAAAAGTTCTAACATGGACAAATTTGGTAGATCTTTGTGAAGACAGCATGCTGGCACAAAGGCAACTCACTTCCATGTCTTGCTTTCAAACTAGAAACTTTGAACCATTTTTCTTCCTCCAATGGTTATTTTATTCTTTTTAACTCTAACTGCAAGCATTTTCCCTGACCTTGTGTTGAAAAACATTGAAATTTTGGCAAAACAATTAGGTCTACAAAAAATCAGTCTGATGCAAAATAATTGATGTGGAAATTTTCAAACTCAGTGGTTGTGGTTCAGCAACACTTTATGATTATGAAAGGCGTCAAGCAGCCATAATCATAGTTATCAACACATGTTCTGTATATGTGTACTGAAACATATATCTGGTCTCCTTTGTTATGTATGTAATGCCTAACTGAATCTGTGTACCAGCTGTGTTATATTCCCTATGGAAAGGGAATGTCTTTTTAGAGGGGCTGCTGCTATTTTGTGAATAAAGTGTATACTTTTATGGAAGCTTTCATTTTGTTCTCTTGTTTTATTGGTTTATATATGAATGAATTCTTCAGACTAAAAATACATCATCATGCCCTGTACAGAAAACATATTATCAATAGTTTCATCTCCTACTCCTAATTTGTTGTATATGCAGTTTCTGTGTGTTGTAATAATTTTCGTGGATTCTCTCTCAAACCTCAATACACTGTATTCAAATATACTCTATGTGCATCTTTAAACTAGCAAAACAGGTGTGGTTATGAGCTTGCTACCTCGGGGCAAAGGTCCATCTAACCTAGAATCCTCTTTTTGGCCAAAAGTGTGTGCTTAGGGAAGAGTATGAGTACAGGGCAAGCATGTATCATAGTGCCTCTTAATGTCCTCCTGCCCTCCAACAGTTTGTCACTTACAGACTTCCAGGTTAGATAACTCTTTTGTTTTTGAGATGCCAGTATACGAACACATAGTCAAAGTCTCTGTAGTAACATGTATGAGTGAAGGATGGGGATAAGACTGCTCATATAACCTGAAAGCTGACGTTCCCTGATTTCTAAGATCTGAGCAGTGCAGCTTTCGTATGTTCAGTGGTGGTGGTGAATTTTATACTGGAAGAAAAGAACATTTTAAGGTGAGGAAGTAATAAGGGTGTTTTAAAAAAATAAAAAAAATTAATTTCTATTTAAAAAATAGAAAAAAGGAAACACATCTGAAAAAATAGGCCGATGGAGTTGAAAACTGCACGCCTCTTCAGCTTGTAGTTTGTAACCATGCTTATTTAATATTTTAATAGAAAAATGGGTTCTCCAGGTTATTTTTTGGTACGACTATTTTTGCTGCCATAAAGTGCCAGCTAAGTGAGCACCACATATGCCCATGTGAGTTTATCTGAGGTTTTGTACATGATTCAGACTTGTTGTGTTGTTTGAGACATTTCTCTGAACATTGTTGGAAGTCCGTTTTGAAAAACTTGCAATGTTTACTTACCGTCCCGACTGTTGCATTCAGTTCTGACCTTCCGAGACACCACTTTTAAGAACTCACAGAGCCTTTTTACTTTGAATTTGATGGATAATGTCTGGCTTTCATTTCCCTGACAGATTGTTTTTATATTTTACCAGGTGTGTTTCAGGACTGACTCTTTGTTTGTTGGTTTTTTTCTTCCCTTTACTAGAGAGCTAGGTAGTTGTTAGTAAAATAACAATTACAGTACCTGAGCGTTTATTACTTGTTCTGGGACTCCAGATGTCAGAGTATAACTTACAGGAAGAGATGGAAACTTGATTTCTTCTTAGCCAGAACAGTCTTGAAAATTTAAGTTGGAGTAGAATATGGTTCTTTACATCCCATCTAAGTGAAGCTTTCAGTAGTCAACAAGTATTTGCGTGCTCTTTATGTAAGCAAACTCTAGCTAAACAACATCTACTAAATCTTGTACAGTCTATTGCTGCCTTGCAAAAATTGCTGGGAACTGTTATACCAATATGATCATCCATCTGGCAGAAAAAAATGCTGTAAACTGCAATGCCATTAACACTTTTGTTTGGAAAAAGCTCTGATGTGCTGGATCCATTTTATACCTCAATGAATTGCCCACATTAAAAGAATGGTATAAACAATCGTAATTTGAAACAGACTTACTCGTACAAACCTGCAATTATATTTGGTAGTGAGAGACTACACAGGAAGCAGTATCTTTTGATAGTATCTCTCAAATATACGTAGAAAGGATTAAAAAACATTTAAAAATTACTTGGTTTCCACAAAGTGTTTGAGGTATCTAGACTGATATGTGATTTTAAAAAAGATACACAGCTTTCTTTTTTACAACAATTAATGGCTTTCTCTAAGCACAGAAAAGAGAAGTTGCCAAATTTGATGAGCTTGGACAAGAATCGTAGCTAGAGTACTGAACTCCTTTTGTTTTACATAAACCACAGTGACCAGTCATGTAAATTCTCCTCTGCAGGAGGCTGTTGAAAAGCATTGGAACTGACTGCAACTGCAGGGGCCCAGCATGGACAACCCTGTGCATCAGATTAGTTTGACTCTACTTTGAATTGTTTCGCGCTAACATGCCTCATGTCCATAAACTTGGTATGACATCTATTTGACAAACCACATTGGAAGTGGGTTGGATTTGCCCTCAACAAAGCAGGTATGGATGCTCTTGTGTCCTCTTGTAATTCCTGCAAGCCTATCAAGTTTACCAAGGAGTTTCTTATAATCCATACAGTCGGTAAAGCAGCATCTGGTTGTGAACTGATGTGTTCTCTCCCACTCCAGGGGCATCCAGGCAGGATTTCATATCTAGCGTTAGATATTTGTGTGTGGCTGTTACCATCCTGTGCAATTTCAGCTTGCGAGGAGATCACGTATCTTTGTCAAAGTCCCCGTTACTCCCCAGTTATGCCTCAGGCAACTGTACTGTGGTCATGTACTGGAAGTGTTCAGTGTAATTGACCCCTGGAGAGGGGAGTTTTATCTTTGCCAGTTGTCAGACAGTGGCTTCACAGAGTAATAAAAGCAGGAGTCAGGACATGTGCTATGTAGGGGGACAACCAAGACTCTCTTCAGTGCCTTTGTAAGATGGAACAGTTGTGGTTAAAGTACAGTTACTGTGTTGACAATTGTCACCCAACAATACAACAAGAAGTGTGATGCTGTAACCTAAAAATCTGCGTATCTTTGTTAGATGTGCCCCCTTGCTTTCAAAGTTTGCGATGGTATGAGTAACATAACCCGTATCCAAACTCCAGATGCTGGTAACCTACCGAACCAGATGGAGCCATAGACATCTTCAATGATTTCCCATTAGAGCAGGAACAGAAATCTGGACCACAGATATCCATCACACTGATATGCTTCCAATTCTTGTAAATATTTAAGATTATGTAGAAATAGAACTTAATGGGACGAGAAATAATATGTGAGGGTTGCCTTCCTGCTATGCTGCCACTGGATTGAATGTAACAGCTATGCTAGAGATGTTACAAATTCTTTATCTCTCTTTTAGGGTGATAAGAAAGCTTAGAAAGAATTGTACTTACTTGTCTTTCCACTTCTGTGTGGTTTTTTTCACCACATTCCAAAAATAATAATATCACCTCACTAAGAGTTTTTAAAAAGGCATTGAAGATAACTTGGGTGCTTTATTTTTCATTGTACTATCAGTGTGAGAAGATAGAAACTTCTGTGCCAGAGAAACAATTTAGCCTCCTTAGACTAACATCATTCTAGCTTTGCACAGCCTTATGACTCTACAATAAAAATGTTTTAATGTGAACAACTTTCATCTTGGTATACTATTGAGTTTTTTATTAAAAATAATAATATTCTGAAATTTCATTGCATTTCTCATTTGAAGGCTTTATACTCCTCTCTCTCTCTCTCTGTTTTGAAGCATTACTGCCATAACATCTAGGCAAGCCTCATAACAAATTCAGAACAAGTACTATGTGAAAATAACTTTGTAATAAACAGCTTATTAAAAATGAGGGTGTAAAATATGATTGAAAGCTTGAACTTCTCAGTTATGATTGACACTTAGCATGCGTTCACATACAACTAGAGAAGTGTACATGAGGCTGTGAAGTGTGCAATATTTTACTCTATTACACAAGTAAAATTTTCTTATCTGAAAACATGCATTTCCCACAAGCTGCTCCTGGATGTGAAGTAAGAGTATCTGTCTCTGTCTTTTTTTAATCACTTCATTCTATAGAGGCTGTTTCATGTAACTGAGATTATCTGATACTCCTGATGAAGTGCCACTCTCTGTTGCTTTCAGAAAACTCTTGATTGCATTGCAGCAGTCAGTCATAGCAAGAAACATTGCTGTGTTAAGAGCCTGGCTAGCTAGGTGCTGATCTATCCTTCTAGCTTTCTAAAAGCCATTTCCACCAATTGTTCTGGGACTTCTTAAGGCAGATTTGAATTGTTTATCTTTTTTAAGCAAGTGTTTAGTGAAGGGTTTTGGAAGTCTAGAGGTACATTGAAGAGCCGGCGGTTCCAAAATGCTACAAGTCTTGAGATGCCATCTCTGTTTGCAGATGCAGATGTTCCCATCATCAATGTGTGTGAGGGGGTGAAAATCAGGACCTTTCTAAAATCTTGGCATTATAGTTCTATCTAACCTCTTCCATCACCCCTCTAGATAAACCTTCTACAGTGTACTTGTCAGTACGGTGCTCTAAAGCCTGATTAAAAATATCTTTAGGTGAATCTCAAAACTTTGAGTAGGAAGTGGCAATAAGCATGCTTCTCATTAATAGCCTTGTACCATTCAGGAACTCTAGCAGTAGAAACCCATTAGTAGTAACTGTTTTCATATCACCCAGTCTCATGACAGCAAGGTAGCTTTCTTGGTACCTGTGCATGCTTCTGTTACAGAAGTCCTGTGGTAGCTGTGCAACAGCAGGAGGCTTATGGGTTGCAACAAGCAGGTGCTTTTCCATAGTGGGGGAAGTTACTGTGCAGAGGGTGTCCAGACTGCAGAGTTGTAGGAAGGTGACATTTACTTTTATCAAGTGGTTTTTATCCCAGGTCTGGAGTGCTATCTTATCCCACTTACTATTGTGGTTAGGTGAAGACCAAAAGCAGGGTTACCCCCTGTAAAGGATCTTTAGAAGCATCTGACTGCAGTCAGTCTCCCTTTCCTTCTCAGATGCTCTTATTGCCTTTGATTTAAAGCTGTCCTTGTGGAGGCTGGGCCAGCAGTCTAGTTGCATTTGCAGGTGGGAGGAAACCAATATTTATCAGCATTTCTTCTGTGTGACTTGATGGTGCTTCAGTAGTACTGGTTTTCAGAGGTCAAGGTTGCAGAACTCATTAAAGCTGCTACAAAGAAGTGCTAGTGGTTTGGCACAGACATAGCCTACAACTAGTTTAATGATCCCAATAAAGCAGGCAGAATATACATGTACAAATCCTTGGTAGGTCTTCTGAGTTGTGCAAGGCAGTATGCAGCATGTTGTCCTTCAGAAACAGTCCAAAATTGGACTCGAGGTTACTGCTGTTTAGGCTCTTTTTCACACATTGTCTCTTTACAGGACATTACAAAAACAGTATTTTTAGAAGAACTGTGATGTAGCTTTCCTCAAACACAATATCCCAATCATTTACCCCTCTTCTCTTTCTCCTCTTGATTTCCAGTGTTTGGAAATGTTAGAATCTGTTTCTCATGTTGGATAAGAGCTGAGACAGGCCTGAAAATAGGAGGATGCATCAAACACTTAGATGTGAACTGTTAAAGCAAAATTAAATCTAAGTAACACTGCCATAATCACAAAAACTGACCCAGACATCTACTTTCCTATTGTCTTTCTTCATTTCCACTGTTAACAGAACTGAATTATTTAATGATTTAGAGAAATAGCTGAGGGAATCTTTTCCAACTGACTTGTATCAGTGGACAGACTAGCATTTACAAGGAGAAAGTAATTTTATCTGATCTCTGAATCTGATTTCTAAGAAACCTTAGTTTTCAGGAAGAAACAAGGAATCCTTTGAGTGCTCCTCTTTTTAAGTTTGGATGGACCCTTATGTAGCAGGTGTACTATGTTAGTAGACCTGGTTGGGTTTTGCCAACAGAAGTGATGACTCTGTAGTATTGCTGTGTTGATGTCAGTGACATTTCCATGAACATCCTCTGGCAGAGGCTAATGGGCTCATGTCCATACTGCTAAGGGCTTGTACCCTTCAGAAGATGGTGGCTGTGTCAGACCGTCTTTGGGGAATAGCCCCCAGCCTATGCTTGCTGCTGAACTGGAAATTTCCAGGGAATTTTTCGTTGGTCCAGGCCAGAATCATCCCAGGAACCCTTGTCATAATTTGACAGTAGAGGAAAGTGAGTTCTGGTGTCTGGACAACCCAGACACTGGTTAATTTTCTGGTATGCATATAGGCAAAGAATTCACATTCTTGGAACCAACCATAGCTATTTTCAAAGCATGCAACATTAGTGTGAAGTTGAGAGGAGTGAATAAAATTCCAGAGTCGGTGATTAATATCTCTCATCCTTCTGCCCCTCTGACTTCACTAACCATAACATTTCCTTTATAGAAATCTGATGTCTGTATACTCCTACTGGGGAATACAGTATGTGGCTTACACTGTTATATGAACAGTTTGAGTAAGGTTCCAATCAGATAGTTGGGTTTTTTTTTACTTGTCTCCATAGCTTGCACATTTCAGTCAAATATATTGATATAACAATTATGTAAGATTCTTGTATTCACTAGCTGCTAATTGTGACCTTGCTAATTATTGAAGTACAGGCAACCATGTTTTTACTGCTGCTCTGTATCTTCATAGAATAGAATCATGGAATCATTGAGGTTGGAAGGAACCTCTAGAGAATGTCTAGTTCTGCTCAAGAAGAACCCTTCTACTACAGCAGGTTGCCCAGGACCTTGTCCAGTCGAGTGTTAAATATCTTCAAGGATACAAACTCCACAACCTCTCTGGGCAACCTGTTCCAGTGTTTAACCACCCTCACAGTAAAAGTGTTTGTTCTTAAGTTTAAATAGAATTTCCTGTATTACAGTTTGTGGCCATTGCCTCTAATCCTGTCACTGGATATCTCTGAGAAGAGTCTGGCTCCATCCTTTTTACTCTCCTCATCAGCTATTTAAATGCATTGATAAGATCCCCCCGAGCTTTCTCATTTCCAGGCTGAACAGTCCCAGCTCTCTCAGCCTCTCCTCATATGAGAGATGCTCCAGTCCCTTAATCATCTTTATGGCCCTTCACTGAACGTGCTCTATACCTTTCTTGTACTGAGCAGCCCAGCACTAGACCCAGCACCCTGGATGTGTCTCAGCAGTGCTGAGTGCTGAGAATCACCTCCTCGGATCTGCTGGCAATGCTCAGCCTAATGCAGCCCAGGCGACTGTTTCGCTTTCTTTACTACAAGGGCGCACTGCTAGCTTATGTTCAACTTTTTGTCCACCAGGACCACCACCAGGTCATGGAAAATGTTTCCTACAACAGTGGACCTTGTGTGATCTCCAGCTTATCATCTAAGCAGCACCTAGCTGCTCCGCGCAGATACAAGGTCTTGGGGATATGAATGGGAGTGCCTGTGACTCTCTATGTGCTGCAGAAGAGTCTTGGCTTGCCCTTCTTCAAAGGTCATCAGAAAATTGCTTGGGAACAGACTAGCACCAGCTTGATTTAGATGAGCTTCTCATGCATCTACACTAAAGGAGTAGTAGCTCATATTTCAATCTGTAGACAGCTGTTATCCTACTTCCTATCCAGCTGATTTGACTTCTGTGGTATTGACAGAATTTTTACACTGTCAGTGCTCACATGGCCAATCCGTAGTGTAAAGCATATTCCTTAACCAGGGAAGCTTTGCAGTCTGCAAAAACTACAGAAAATAACTGGTTCCAGTGGGAAGAAAATAGTGAAAAATAATGAGGAAGAACTGGCATAAAATGTATACTGAAAGGGACTCAAAGGAGAACATTAAGAAGAAAATGCAAGTGAATTGAGCAAATAGTATTTACAGATATGGATATTTGTTTTAGTATTTTAATTGTACACTGGAAGATGAACTAAACAGTCCTGTAGTATTTGTTGCTGCTATTGGGGTTTGTATTGCTGCTGTTCAGATTTATTCTGTGAATATTGTTACCTGCTAGCATATTGCAAGGCATACGTTTACATCTGAGGAAAGGCTGTTAACCCAAATGTTCATTGAGTATGCAGAAGCAAGAAATTGTTTTTCATGCGTAAGCAAAAATACTTTTCAAACTAAACCTAAAATGATTTGGTTCTTGTACTGAAGACTGAGTGTGAGCTAATGAACAGTGATGGAGATAAATAAACAATTTAGTACTTGCCTAAGAATTAAATTTATGGCTCAGTGGTAGTACTCAGAAAACATTCTCTAGATATTTATGGCTTAGCAAAGTTTGGCCAGGCTGAAAATGTTGTGTTTCTTGTCTTTCGCTTTGTGTATACACCAGTAGAAAAATGATTTTGTATGTATGTGTCTGAGTTCTGATATGAGTGGAGGGATTTCTACTGAAGCTGTTAGAATAATCACTGTTTGCACCAGGAATGTGTCTGGCCCTAGACTTAATCAATGTCCCACTGATATCTAATGCATATTCCCTAAGTAGAAACAGTGTGCTTAAACAGTGTGTCATCTGTTCTTTTGGCCCACTTAGATAGCCAGTCTTTGATATTATTGTGAAGCATTGATTGTAGGAAATTTTTACGATTATAGTTTTCAGTTTTACTCCTCTGTATAAATTACTACTCAAATGGTACAAACCATTGATATGGACTATAATACATTCACTAGCCACAGTTGTTGCTTTTTCTCTAATCTGATTTTAGTGGCTAATTAATATTCACTGAACTCAATGCCTCCTTTGAAAAAATGTTAAAGGTAGATCATGTCATGTGTTCAAATGTGTCCTCTTCATATGCTCTCTGTTAAAAGCAAGGTGTAACTGAAGATTCGTAATGCAGCGCTTTAATGTTTGCTGTTCTGAAGCAATGTAGACTCTCACTAAAAGAGAAGAATTTAATTTACAGTAGAAAGAAAACTCGCTGAAATTATTAGAAAGACAATAGTTTATAAAGCAGAAAATATTTTTTGGAGGTTTGGGAGTTCACTAGTACTTGTTTTCTTTATATTCTTTCCTTTGTCTTCCTCCCTTACTTTTTCCTACACTTTTTTAAGGCCTTTTTGGAACATTAGGTTTCATGCAGAAGTAAACAACTTCCTAATGCTGCTAGCTCACTCTTCTTTGATCCCAGTAACCTAAGCTTTCCTCAATTGTCTCTTCCAGAGACTTGATTTCAAGACTGAAAGAACTGAGAGTCACACATTTCACTGCTGATTTGCTCTAATCATGAATTATTCTCATTATTGAACTCTTGTGCCTGTTTTCTTATTTTAGTTAGTTTATGGTTACCTTGCAGCACTCGATTCTTGTTTTGCCCCTTCCTACTAGATCAAAGCATGTTTGGGATGGGGGAATTATTCTACTATTTTAAGTGTTGTTGAGGCTCCTCTCACAAGCAGCTCAAAGTCTTTCTAAAGTCACTGGAAGCCATCCACTGACTTTAGGCTCAGCTGTAGCTCAAATTAGCCAACTCTACTTATGCTAAGTAGTCCCTAAACCACAAGCTTTTGGAAGCTGAGAGAGTATTTTGGGAAAGTATTGGTATATCCTTATTTTGCTCCCAAGCTCTTTGCTAAGCACCTGCTACTGAGTAGGCAGAATGAGCTGGAGGGACCCAGTATGGCCATTCGTGTGTCTGAGGACAGATCTAATTATGGACTTTGGCATCTAACATAGGACTTAGGTGGGATCTTTTAGACTGCAAACTGAAATCCTAAATTATAACCCAAAACAGTCCCTTAGGTGACTGCAGAAAAAGCCTGGAGGTTCTTGAACACCGTATTTCCCTTTTTATTTTAGCTGTAAAATTTCCGTTAGTGCCTGGAGTTGCTTCTTTAGGTGTGTCCAAAATTGTCTCATTCTCAGCAGAAGAGTAACTCTGTCATATTTAAATCTGGTGGTGATTCAGAAATCAGGGCTTTCTGTGCCTGAGTTCACTGAAAAACTCATGCTAGGTTACGTGCCTGGTCCACACCCAATACAGGCCATAAGGATCAGACTCCAGGCAAAATGCAGTTGTGCTACTGCTTTTGGTAAGGGAAGGGGGAGGGCAGACTTTGGCTGCACAATTTTTATGTAATTAATTACTGGTTAAAGCATTCACCGAGGAACTGGGAGAAATAAGTCTGGCTTCCTCCTCAGCCTGAGGGATTTCAGATCCTGCCTCCAAGCTAACGGCCGGCGTGGGCTGTGGGTGGTTGTGCTGGTGCGCAGCAACGGGAGTGTGTGATTGTGTAGCTCAGCCGCGAGGATGCTCTTCCCTGAGGCCTGCGGTCCTGCTCTCTGTTTCTGGTCTTGGAAATACATGGTGTATAGGACACACAATTTTCAGAAATAAGGTCTGGATTCTGTTACAAAGCCCAGATGTTTACAAATTAGTTACAGTAAGTCATCGTTTCTGGGTTTTTTTGATCCAAAATGACCGTAGTCCCATAGGCTTCTGTAGGTCTACTGTAGGTATTACGTAGGACGAATAAGCCAGCAGAATAAAACCCCTATGTCCTGATTCTCCTTACAATTATAGTAGTAAAAGCTGGAAGAAATGCAAAGGGGCTCTTGCAAAGTTTGTGATGGTACTGAACCAGCTATGCAGCGTTAGAGATTAGTATCTGTTGTTGAAAGACTGTGCACATAGTCAACTAGAGGTGACTCTTACAATAGGAAAATAGGTTTTAAATTGATCAGCATACTCTGTAAACTGAGGGCCCATCAAAGATCGTGCATGCAGCTTGACAGGTGCCCGGCTCCTAGTTAAAAGTCCCTGAAGAGAAATGGTAGCGCTAAAAGCGCAACAGGGGAGAAGTGGACGATTCTGCAGGTTAGGAGCGTTGAGGCAATGTGCAGTGCTTAAACTATGGGAATACTGCTTTTAATTTTACATTTTTATTAACATTAATTATTAACATCATGAATATTAACACAAAACCTTTCTCAATTTCATTTTTTATTAAAAAAACAATGAAAAGCCAGTGCAGGCATGGAAGAAAGCAGCACTGAAAGCTGTTTGGAGATAACAGCATGGAGCAGAAGGGAGCTGGGGATGCAGATCAGGAAATGTAGCAATAATGTATGTTCCTCAGCACTGGGATATGAAAGCTTATTTTAACAGGGTTTGATTTTTTTTTTTTTTACAAAGCAGTAATGGAGAAAATCTTGCTAGAAAATATAAGTTCTTAAATTATGGTTCACTGGAACCTATGAGGGCTCACAGGACTTTGGTAATGTAGTACAGTAAGTTGTCTGGGCACATCATGTAGGTCCTCCTTGCTTCCAGAAAGTTTCGTGTTAAAAGAAATTCAAAAAATGAATTAAAGATGTTCCACACACTGCTCTTTCATGTAGGTCTTTGCCTAAATGCTGCATGCTACTTAGAAAGGAAGGAGGGCAGACTGTCCCCAGCATCACAGAAAGAGTGAGATGGTTCCCAAGATAGCTTTCCTAAGCATTGCAAAAACATGAAAGATACTGCGTATAAATGGATTGTCTTCCCCCATCCTTCCATGCACACATACTGAAGGATCTGGATGTTGATGTGTATTTTGTGCCCTAACACCTTTAGGTTATTGATTGGATTAATTAGTAGCAAATCAGAGCAAGCCACAATATTTAATGACAATTTCTGTCCCTTGGTTCTGAGAAGCAAGGTCCCAGAGTGTGGTCTTCAGCCATGTGAGTCTTCCAGTCTTGTGCAGTTCAGTGAGCTTAAGGAGTACATGAATATATGGTAGAAGCAGGTGGTCTTCCTCATTTAATTAAATGGCAACTTTTTTGAATTTGCATCTGTATTTCGGGGAGCTTGCCCCCCTTTACTGCATGCACACAGCAGTTCTATTTCTAGAACCACCGAACCACTTTTACTTTAGAAATGTCAAAAGTTAAGACTTTCTTCTGTGGTTTCTAGAACTTCCCAGTTCCAGTTGGGTTGGGCATTTCAAGAATGAATCTTTTTTTGTGTTTTATGTGTGTGTCTGTGTTTGTTTTTTTCTTGTGGTATTAAATTATCCTTTGCTGCTGGTGGAAAATGATTTTTGTAAGGTCCACAGCTAGTAGTTACGGGAAAGGTTCCTGTTTGAATTTTCTGTAGAGAGTTCAGTCAATTCTAACGCTTCCCAAATTGGCTTGCCCTTTCCTAATCTATTCTGTGTAAAAGCTACTCATTATAATATATGAATGTGTGTTTACTCCTGAATAAATTAACAGGAGTTTTGCCAGCAGGCATGATCTAATGTGATTTTTTTGTAATTAATAAAGAAATGGGATATCTAATGCATAATGGGTTGCATACTGAGCAACATTAGATTAACAAGGAATCGAAGAACTGTGTATCCTGCTGACGATAGACAAAATCAAAGGTGTTGACAGATTCACTCTCTCCGTCACAAACAAAAAAGACCTTGAAGGTTGTTTATACGAGTAGGGGGACCATAAATTTACCACACTGATACTAGCAAACAATAGTCCTAGATTTTGGTTTTTTTTAAAAAATACAATGTGCAATACAATAGAAGTCCATTATTATGCATCTTTATATATAGCTGTAGATAATATAAAATTTTGTATGGCCAGGAAGTAGGTTGGCAAATGTATATGCAACAAGCAATGTGGATTTATAGGCTGCCTACTAAAGGTTTACATTTATCCTTAATTTACTTTGTGGGTCCTGTTGGGTCCTTCCTGAGAACACTAAAAATGGTCGTCTCGCATTTTGCAGTACATTTGAAAAGTGGTGCAATATGATTTGTGCCTGAATTTATATTTCAGAGGGGAATTCAAGTTATTACTTATTTCCTCCTATTAAAATCATCAGGTCCTGAAAATGTTCAACTGAAAAACAGGATTGTCTAACAGTCTTTTACCCAAGACTTGTAAGGAATCAATATAGTTCCCATCAGTAGAGTAAATTACTTACTGAACCACTTCCAGTAATCATGATGCACAATTTCTTGTTAACCCCTTCCCTTCTCCGTACAGAACCATTATTGTTTTAGAATAAAATTATTTCAGAATACATCTGTAGCTCTTTAGACTCTAGGGTAATTAATTCAAAGCATGATAACTCAGTTTGCTATATATGAGGATGCGTGGTGCTCCCATCTAGGTAGTACAAGATTAAATACTTTGTGAAAATGTGTGGCTGAGTCCAAGAGCAGGAATTGCTGGCTGCCTTTGTGTATGGGAGAAGGCAGGGAGCCAGGAGGTTCCCACCTCTGGAGCTGGAAGAAAGTGCAAGAAAAGCTATAGGTTTGCCAAGGCATTCATAACCAAATGATTCATGTGTCTCGTTTGACCAGTGATGAGGCCAGCATGCAAAAGAGAGATGTGCTCTTAAATTCTTCAGGAAAAATCTAAGACTGCAGAAGATCTCTGGGTTATCGAGAACAGCCCTGTGAAGTCATATCAAGTTTCTCCTGAAAATTCAATTGATTTCTGGTTTTTGCTACTTCTTTTGGAAGACGTTTCTAAATGCAACTTCTTCAATTGTATTCCTATCTATTTGTTCTCACTTTAACTTTGTTCTTTAGTTTAATAGCTCTTCTCTTTCCCTTGTGATCATCTCCCTCAACTGCCATCATGAGTTCATTTTCATTCTGCAGTTGACTTACTACATTTTTCCAAACTCCTCTAATAAAATAATGTCACTGTTCCTCACTGTGAAGTCATAGCCTCTCTCTGTGCCTGTTCTTACTTGAATTCATGAATAGCACCTGAACAATGATATCAATGTGTGTCTCTCTGTCATGGAAATCTCTTCTTTGATAAGTCCTAGGAAGCTTGTTTTTAAGCACTGAAGTGAGGAGAAGCAAATATCAACCTGTATAGGCAGAAGGAAAGCTGTGATCAGACTATTTCAAGTAGAAAAACCCAGTGAGCTAGGATTATGAATATGTCTACAGAACTAGAGAGACAAATACGAAAGCAATATGTTTGAAATTGTTCTACCCCAAAACTAGAGAAGGATGTTATTATCAATTATGTAAGAATATCCTATTGTGTCAACAAAAAACAATTTAAAATGGTGTTTGTAGCATGTGAATATTTTTTCAGGTTTTCAGCTTGAATAATTTAAGATCTTAGTGGATCCCATGTTCCTGCTTTTCTGGGTTTGTCAGCTGAGTCCATCCAGAAATATGATCAAGAGGTATATGACTGAGTTTTACAAAATCATGAAAGCAACTGATAAGCTGAATGTGGAATTGTTCACCAGATATTGAAATGCAAGAACTAGGAAGCGCTCCATGCACTTAGTAAGAGATCAGTCAATATAAAATAGATAACAATGGGCAGTGAACTTCTAGAACAGGAGATTGCAGAAGCAGACAGTATCAGCAAGATCAAAAAGACAAATTCATGGGCATCGGAACAATAAGGGGATGCTAAAAAGGATGTACTGGCTAATATCCCTAGTATAATGGTTCTAGATGCCGAGACAGTACAACCTCAATGGCTTCCAAAAGTAGTCCTCCCAGGAGCTCTCCCTAGATACATCTCCTACTGTCACTCTGAATAGACCTGGATGGGCTGTTGGTTTGGCCCAGTAGAACATTTCTAATGTCCATGTGTTTTAAGGTCTGTTCTTTCTTCTTCAGTTAGATTCTGTGCCCCATGGTTAAGTATACTGAATATCTTGTCGTGATGTTCATGTATGCTTATCATGTACTCAAGAGACAAGATCACCTTTTGCTGGCCATATTTCACAAATGCATCACTTTTTCCCACTGGTGATTTGTCATCTTCATCAACTGTAAATTAGTCATAGTTTCTTTCCTTCAAAGTTTTCTATGAGACTAACTTGTTACTATCTACTCTCATTTCTTTTTATTTCTTCAGTTCTTCCACACTTCTAATAAATCCTTTTGTATTTATTTATTCATCTCCATTGCAAGCATACTTTCAAGACTTCTAGCATGCTGTCCCTCTAGATGTCTATGAACTGGCAGTCAATGTGGCTTCAGAGTGCTTGGAGAAAAGATGAGCAGTAGGCTATAACAATGGGGGGAGGTATGAACATTTTTGAGTAGGTACAACAGACCCTGCCACATTCCTTGCTCTAGGGCCAATGCCAACCTCATTGGACCAATGCTTGTACTCATATTAATGTTCTGTGGCATGTGCTGTTTCTCCATCCATTCAAATTTTCTTCTAATCCCCGCTTGATCAAATGAGATCTGCAACAGCTAAGTGATATTAGAAAAAATCAGGCCATCAATCCATTATTAAGCTGGAATGTATTTTGTATTCTATCTGCCCTCAGGGTGTCTCAGCACATTCCATGGCTGATCTTTTCTAAGTATGAGAGGGCTGGGTTTTAGGTGCTAAAAGATGCATGTAGATACTGACTGAGATCTTTTGAAAAAATTTGGTTCCCTGCCTCACAGCAAACTAGAACTAGCACCTAGATGTTTATGAATATCCTGCTATCTACTGTTGATCTACTTGATTTTTATGGTTCTTTTGGTCAAGGTGCTTTTGAAAAAATTCTCCTAGGCTTTTTTATGTATATAGCTGCTACTTCTATGTATATAACAGCCTTTAAAGAGGCAGCACCAGTTCTTTAATGTTGGTGAGTTTTACTGAGAGATAAGTGAAGTTCTTTTATTTGCATCACAGGGAAGATCAGAGTGCAGTCTTTGAAAACATTATGTTTGTTATGTACTCTACACTAGATAATGTATTCTCCCCAGCATGCTCTGAAAATTAAAAATCTATTCCCAATTTTTACTGTATAGCTGTCTTTTTGTTTTATCCCTGATGCTTGCTGGAATGACTGTCTTTTGTGTATGCTTCCTAATTTCCTTCATTAATCTCTTTTTCAAAATAAATAGATTTTAATCTGGAGATCCTTCATGCAACCTTATTTTTGAGCAGGCTGAGTCATAGAATCAGAATTACAGAACAGTTGAGTTTGGAAGGCACCTCTGGAGATTGTTTAGCCCGACCTCCCCTGCTCCAAGCAGGGCCTACTAGAGCAGGTTGCTCAGGGCTGTGTCCAGTCGACTTTTGAATAACTCAGAAGATGGAGATCCACAGCCTCTCTGGGCAACCAGTTCCAGTGTTCAATAACCCTTACAGAGTCTTTAGCAACAAATGCTAACCCTTTCTGGTATGTACAGTAAAGAAAGCAAGTCAGTGAAGCATCTGAAATCACTTGCTGGTTGTGGAAACCTTGCCCTTAATAACTAACTCGCTTTGGTGATTGTGATCATTAGCTATATCTTTTCAAAGGTAAAAGCATGACTTAGTACCATAACAGAAAATTATTCCAGTTCTGACTTGGATGTTGTTATTTTAATGGTTGAGGGGGAAGAGAGTATGGGAAGGACTGAATTTTCTTAGTTCAGGTCACTTACTGCATTCTTGAAATGCCACCTTTTGCCTTTGGATGTTTGCCTTCTTGCCTCATTACTGCGTCAACATGTCATGTGGGATTTGGTGCAAGAAAGAGTTAATTTAAATTGGTTTGTAAAAGCTGCTGCAAATAATATGAGTCAAAGACAGGTTTTTTTTCCAGTGATATTGTGCTTTGAGCCAAAGCTGCGGAAGAACTGGCATGCCAGGAGTTGAAAAGAGACATGTCTGTGTTGTGTGCGCTCAACTTCCAAAGGAAGTGATTGGGGTAGCAAACCTATCTGAATATGAAATAAAGAAGTGCCCAGAAGAAATAAAGAGTAGTGGCTATTCCCTTGGCCAAAAGGAGGTGGAGGGATCTGGATGAGATGCATGGCCTCACTGTCCTGTCATATTACTGTTGCTGAGTCCTAGCCCTAAGATGACATGGATGCTGGCACTCTTTGAGCTGATGACTTGTTTACTTTTTGCTTGCTTTCAGTTGCTAAATTGACATTACAGACCATATTCTTAGACTGCTGTACATCCTTTGTAAATTGCTTTGAGATGTTTTAGTGTGATAAGGTGATGTAAAAATTGAAGTCATTACTACTGTCTCTACCACCAGGGGAACTGGACAGCTGGCATTGATCTGTAAGAGACTAATTTCCATATTTTGGTATTACATTAACCCATAGAATTCCTCTTGTTTGTGACTTCAAAGTTTTCTTAATCAGAAGGTCATCTTCCATAGCATGAGGGAGTGCTTGAGAAACATGGGAGGGCAGAAAATGTATGAACACTGCCATTTTTTATCTGACCAATAAATCTGGGCTTTCTTAATAGTGATACCCCAGTGTTTTATATTTGCATCATACCAGGATTCCATCAACCACTTTAAAGAATTGACTTGCTTATGAGGGAAACCTAGCAGTTAGTGAAGGGGGTACAGCTGACTGCTGGGTTAGGGGCAAATACCCCTTTAAATCATTGGCATTTGATTTATCTTAAATTCTTTAATTAAAGTAATCATAAAAGTTCTGTATCCATATAGCTGTTTTGTAAGGAAAGAAATTGAGTAAGGGCCTTATCTTGCTGTGTTGAGTAATACTTTATGATGAGCTAAATTGCACCATTCATCCAAAAGCCACAGTAGTGGGTAGCACAGAGGCTGCTGTGTTGCAGAGGAAGTAACTACTCTTCACTAACCTATTCTGGTGTCAGAATAAAGCTTGAGAAATCAAAGAAGGGATTTTTAATAATTAAAAGAACTGGAAGTCAAAACTAGAGGAGGTAAAAAGTTGAGTGTATTTAAAAAGAAAATCAAACAAAGTGTCATTTTCCCAGGTAGTATCTGTGTAGCTCCACTGTGCTTTGCCAATATTGGCCAGGGCACCTTTGGATAAGCAAGTATATATACTGCCAGGTTCAGTGGAGGGCCCCAGGACATGCCTCCCTCTACTAGCTTACAACACCTTTAAAGACCCCCCCCCCCCCCCAAAAAAAGTTTTGTTTTTCTTCCTAAGATAAAGCTCCGCTTCATGCTTTGGTTCTCTGCTTGGTCCAAATACTTTGTTAGTGTTGGCTCAGCCAATGTATTGCCTTCCTCCTGTTTGCTTATAGCATGGTGATGCCCAAAAGATGGAGTCAGAGTTCCACTAGCAGCATCTGGGGAGTTTGGATTGTTTGATTTTTTAACGTGTCTTCTACAATGTCTGTGGGACCAAAGTTCAACATTCTCCTAATGGAAAAGATAAATGATGAGCTGGGAGTGATTGCCTGCAAAGATTTTAGGCTCTTTAAGAACAAGTTGGGCAAACATCTTTTTCAGGAATGGTTTAGAGAAAACTGATCCTGCCTGGGGCCAGAGAAGGGAAATCTGGCCCTTTTTTCTGTTCTTCTGTGTTAGATTACTGTTCAGAAGGATTTGGAAGGCTGTTTCACAGAGCCCTCCTGAGAAATGTCAGCTTCAAAATATCTAAAATTGATTAAATTGGTCACATTCACTTCACTGATAGTTTCTGGAGAGTAATTTAAATGATGAAAATAGGTGTGAAGAGCCATTTTAGACACCTGGCCCAATAGCAGACTTATGGGGGTATTCTACCTGTGGTAGACTAACTGCCACTCAAGAAGGGCATGTGACTTACTTATCTACCAGCCTATGGGAATATCTTAGATATCACTGTCATCCAAAATGGCACAAGACACCTATTTTACATGCCTAAATGGCTGACAGAGCATCAAAACGAAATATAACTTCAACAGAAAAAGTAAAAGTAGAACATGGATCTCTGATGGTAAGAAGGTATCTAGCTGATGAAACAATATCCTCCCAGACTGAAGTATTTCAAGGCTAAAAATTTTTGCTGTGGCAAATGAGCCTGTCAGAGTGAGAATATTGCATTTATGGAAATCCTTGGGTGATTTTTCTTTTTGACTTTTGCTTCTAGGCCGTGCTTTGCTGAGGCTCACTGACAAAAAGCTTGAACGAATGGGCATTGCCCAGGAAAGCCTGAGACAGCATATTCTGCAGCAAGTCCTTCAGCTGAAGGTGAGAGAAGAAGTCCGAAACCTCCAGTTGCTTACACAAGGTAAGAAAAATAATTTTGATGTGGGCAGCTATTGAGATCAGGTAGGAGAAGTTTGCCTGAGGGCATAAAAGGAGACTTGGCATTCTCCCACAAGAAATGATGCATGAATATGTCTCACAGATTTCACATCCAAGTTGGGAACAAAAGGTAAAATAATGCATAAATAAATAGATATGTTCAGTTGCCTGTTTAGCATGATAAATAGGCTCCATCTTCAGCTTGATGGTAGTCTTATTTAAATGCCTGCTTACTAAGATGAAAATAATTATATACAAAGGGCACTAGCAGAGAATGTGCTGTCTTTATAGACATTATACATTTTGCATTAATTGTTTACTTTCAATGTTAAATGAAAGACTAACTTCTGTAACCTATTTTATGGTAAGAGCTGTCAGTGGAAAATTACCTGTTAGACACTGCTTTTTGCAGATGGCTGATTCCTTTTTCACGTTGGAGTAATTTTATTAAGTTGAATAGAGTTGTTTCTAATTTATGCTGGTAAGAAAGAGCAAAATTGGGCTCAATATGGCGATCCTGATTAGAAGACAGGCCAGAAGGAGTAGCAGAAAAGCTTGTATATGTTTTCCAAATAAGGTTAAGACATTTTATAATGACTTGAATTATTAGTTCTCTATTAAGGCTTTTTAACTACTGTGGTGACATAGAACAAAAACAGTCATTGTGATGGCACTGTAAAGTAACTTTTAAACATCTTCTAATATATATATGCAGTAATTTCTCCATGTTCAGCCTTGTTTTGTAGTCTAGCAAGATCACATAAACCACACACTTCCATGTTGTTTTGATTCGGTGCCCATTACGTGTCACATCATATGAAAAAAACAGAGTTCTTCAGTACATGCAGTATATTTTTAACAAAATGTCCTTCACACATGACACTGTGTTCCTGATTAAGCGTTGCTAACTGTGTTTGGGGAGAAACTCCCTGATTAGTTGAGTTAAGCTGCATTTTATCTGAAAAAGCCTCTGTCTCAACTGAATTGTTCCTTCAGGCTTGGTTTCATGTGGATTCTGATGAGGACAGGGTATAGCTTTAAGGCTTCTTCATATCATCGTGATCTGAGAATATGACCTCACCTTAACTTCTATCACATCCCAGTGCACGTGTTGCAGCACCGCTTCACTAGATGTATAGAGCTCCGTCTTTTCTCTTCATCCATTATTCCTACATCCTTGTCCCATATTAGCTCGTTTCTGTCCTCCCCTATATAATGAATATTACTTGAGAGTTTCTTGGACTAGTAAGATTTAGTCCACATCCACCACTGGTTCAGGCCTGCTTACAGAATTTGGGACTATATGGATATGGAACAGTGAAAATTCACTAGCTATAAGTTTGGGTTAGTTGCTCCCTGTAGTCCAGTTAGGTTTCTCCATATATTGTATTTGGTGTTGAGGACTAAGCATTTCCAGGCTTCTTGTTTATTGTTCTTCTCTGGCTCACCTCTGGGTTGGACACATCAGCTGGTGGTATGAGTCATGAACAGTCAGACAGTGGTGATGGCCATTTCCAGGAATTCAGTGCAGCATTCATTGAGATTTATTCCTTGTCCATGCAATTGAGGATACAGATTTAGGTTATGGTAAGAGCATGAATAAACACATGCTGGATCATGAAGGTCAGATTAGTGATGGATAGATGTGTTTTGCCTTGTACAGATGTGCCTTTAATGAGGTCTCTCTCTGACATGTAGAGAGGGTAATGTTATTTAGTCTGATCATATAAAGGCATGCCATCACTTGCTTTATGAAAGTAGGCACAAGCTTACCAAAAGCTGATGGACTGCAGCTGTTACTCTCTTCCTCCACAATGGCACTGGCTATTGCACAGCACTTCAGTTCCATTCCAACCTTCTTAAACAGAGATATAATAATGACCATAATAACATAATAATGTCCACATAATGTTCCCCTGTGCAGCAGATCTGTGTTCATCGTATGATCCCAGAAGCTAGGAAAGAATTGATAGGATGGCAGCAGTGTTCCTGTCCCATATTACCCCATTTATTCCACATTGGAGTGTGTATCTGTTAAAAGTGCAAGTACTGAGGTTAAGATATAATTTATCAATTGCAGTGCAGTCCAGAAAGCTTTGTGAATGTTGCATAGTCTCTGAAACTGGTTCTGTCCCCTTGCCCAGTTTCTTCAAAGTGTGTCCACACTTATTATGGCTTATGCATTCCTAATCAAGGCCGTAATTAGAATAACTTCCTTTTAGTGCTTTTCTATTTCAGATAACACTTTTTCTCTAACAGTAACACATTCGCATGCCAGCAGTTTCTGTTTTTTAGAAATTCCACTTGCAAAATACAGGTCACAGTGTAGCCATGCTTCTCCTTTGTTGTCCTCCAAAATGTCCTCCAAAAAGGAGACCCCCCCCCACCCCCCGCCAACCCTCTGCCTCTGAGTGCCCAGCTCAGGAGATCTTTAGGTCTAAGAGATATTTAACAAACCCTTTCTGAATTCATTTAGTGCACATGCTCGCTTGCAAGCAGTGAGGTCCTAATTCAGAGCCCATTGATGTCAGTGGAAAGACTTCCACTGACTTTAGTTCATAACTTGATTGAAGCTAGAGTAAACAGGGAAGGTTTTAGAATAGTATTATGTAATACTTATCAGATATTTTAAGTGTTTTTGTGGTCTGTTGTTCACAGAGAAAGTTAACCTCATTTTAAAAAACTCATCAGAAAAATAGCATTCTTTTTTTCCCTATTTTAGAAAGTTACTTAACTTGTTTCATGCTGCTTCATTGAGGACACAATCATCCAGTATGTGCTGGGGATCTTAAAGCTAAAATAGTATGTGATTATGTAATTGAAGACCTGTCTTGAATTTTAGGAAGACTTCTCTTAGGAGTAAGGACTGCTTGATTGAAGCTATTATCAGCAGAAATGTTGTTCCAGCCTCCACCAGGGTAGAAGGGCACAGGCCCAGCTACTGATCTGTGCTTTTTTTTCCTAGAGACTTAGTGAAGCTGAGGAACTAATTTGACAAAATATTTTCCAGTGTCTCATGGGGAGAGCTTCACACTTTTGGAAACATCGTTATTGTACTGTTTCCATTCTAATTCTGAGCTGAAAGATCATTTCAAAGAAAAAAAAAAAGCAAAAAAAAAGCTTTACATAACTACACAGGAAGGAAGTTATTTTGAGATTTTCAGTATGAGCCTTGCTTTTGGCTAGCATAGGAGAGTCTCTGTCCTCAAAGTGGCAGAGCGATGCTATGTGTGATTCTGAGCAGAGCATCCATAGACAGGAACCTGCTAACAGGGCTGAGGTTATGATGCACACTTGGATTTGGGATCATACCTGCATTTAAGATTACATTGGTCATCCTGATCTTCTGTGCAAGTCTCGTATAAGGCAAAGTGCTACCTGAATATACAGCCAGCTCACAGATAGTGGCATTTTCTTCAAGAAGATTTGTCCTGCTAGCAAAGTGTGTTAGAATAAGTCTTAATCTTCATTAGAAAGCATCATAGCTGTTGATACCTATTGACATTATTTCCTGAGTAAGTTTTCTGTTCATCCTGCACTGGTGCTTGGCTACTGGAAAACATATGTGCACAGTGATAAGACTAATATTTTCCCTTCCTTCAGTTTCTAAAATAGTCCTATTCAGAAGCTAATATAGTACTCTAGCATTGTATTCCTCCAAGATACTAACTGGAGAACATTCAAGATGCATCTCATCTTTTGAGGAAAGATGAACTGAGACCCATGCTTTCTACACTGAGTTGTAGAGGAACCTTGTAACCAGAAACTGTGCCTTCAGGGTGGATGTGGTCAGAAAACCAAGATCATCAAGAAAACCCTACTGAAACACGTTATCAGGATTTTTGCATTATTAGCAGCATCGTAATACTAGGGTAAAGGGAGGCATGATCAAGCAAAGAAAATTTCAGCTGTTTGATGCTGAAGCGTCACAGGGTGTCAGAAACATTACCCTAGTTCCCTTTCACCTTATCTGTTTCTTCTTCGTGTATATTGAGGGTGGAAAAAATTTGAACATTGCCATTCCAGCTTGCATCATCATGCTTGAGGAGGTTTACTATCTTTTTCCATAACAAAAGCTTCTAAGTACTAGACTCACTCAAACCTCCTGAATTCCCACATACAAAACCCTTCGCTGTTGTGATGCCTCAAGTACACAGCAATGATTGGGAATTACATACCTGCCTAAAAAGGCAGTTGAGTCATCAGAAAATTTGAGAACATGTGACCTTGAGAAACAGAGAACTGGAAAGTCATTTCAATTTAAGGAGGTTCCAGTTTGCTCTCTCTCTGTCATCTAGGCCCTTGGATACACTCATATCTGAGCTATCCTTGTCTGCTGTTTTTTATGTCTCTTGGGATGCATTGCCTGAGACCTGACCTGAGATCAGGACATTTCTTTGTCATCCCTGTAAAGAAGTCATAACTGAATTTTGTGGCAGAGGATATCCTGTTACACTTCCAAGATGTTGTATTTTCTTTCCTGGGAGCATTCTGGACTTTTGGCTTCAGGTTTTGGCACCTGAAGAATGTTGGGTTCCTTCTTCCAGAAATATTTTTTCTCATCTAGAAAACGCAGCAAATGTTGCCTTTCAGAGATCTCAATGTAGGCAGTATGTTTGCCTTCACAGAGAGGTGAAGAAGTAGGTAACAATATGTCATCATGGTTTCATCTCTGTGGTGGTTTTCTGAGATATGCAGTGTTTGAAATATTGACAATCCTTTTACTCTCTTACCAGGGACCTGTTTTTTGTTTTCATTCTCTTGACCTAACCTTTCTCTTTTCCATCACCCTGAAGCTTCCAGCTAGTCAGGAAGGGCCCATCTTCTTACAGCATAAATTATTGTGCAAATGTTTCTTGCGTATGGTGCATGCCTGACATCCATCCAAAGCACAGAAGAAATGCTTGATATTTCAGAAAAGCTCAGACAAACCCAATTCCCAGCTGATTTCCTTTGCCCTGTGCCCCTTTTATGCTCCAAAATTTCTGAGACCTTATGAGTTGAACACAAAGAATAGCATGGGTACACTGGCAGAAGTTGTCCAAAAATAGTACTTTATCCCTTGTCATAGCATCAAAACTGCATTCCAGGACTCAGGATGCAAAATTGCCTGAATATAGATAACAAAATTTTAACCTTCTCCATACTGGTTTATTTTCACTGTATGTACATATCCCTCTTAGTTCTTTTCATTGTATGTCCTCTTTTCCTGTTACCACTGTAGGAGTCTTAGTACTTGTCCTATGTTAACACTCCTCTTCCAAGACTGTAAACCCACTTTGCTACTATCCATTAGAGTACAAAAGAGCAGTCTTCATTGTATTTTCCCCCTCTCAGTTGAGGACATATGCAGCACTTACAGGGGACCTAGTCTAGAGATTAAGAAGCCATGGTTGTTCCTGTGTTATGGAAATTAGGCTTGTCGGCCACCATAACAGGGCTCGACCCTAGGTTCCCGCAAGTAAAGTTCAGAGCCAAATCAAAACAAATTACATTTTAATCACGCGCGTGCCGTCATTACAGCTCGAGCTGGGTGCCTCCAAAGAGGGACCCTAACACAAACAAATCCTGGGCAATTACAGTTTTTTCAACTTACATTTCCCACCCCTCACGCGGTAGTTAGACCAAAAGTAATTTTTTGGTCTGGGGTCTCCTGCTTCTCATTGGGTCTCATTGTCATTCTGAGGTAAGCTGTTTTTCTCCTTATTTTTGTTCTTTGCGGTCTCTGATGATGGTTGTGCCTCTGTTTTTGTTGGGTCTTACTGTTGTGTCTCAAGGTCCTGAGGAGGAGGAGGAGGAGGTGATTCTAAATCATAACAATTAACACTGCCCCAGCAGTGAGCTAAGGCTTTGCCCCTCAAGGTCCTAATGCCCTGCACTGGTCTTATTTCAAAGCCTTGACACCCTCCCTTTCCGAGTGTGAGATGCAGGAATGCAGACTGCTTGTAACTTCCTTATCTTCCTAGCTTGAACCAGCTCTGAGGCCCTTTTCTTACTGGACTAAGTAAAAGTTCATTATTTTATCTAAGTGCGGCCTAACGCTTCAGCAAATTTAGCTACTCATGCTAAGCAAGTTTTATATAAGTTGTGCTAAGCGGCTACCTCTAGACAGTTTCAGTTCGCTATTCTTTAACATCCTGAGCAGTTTTCCAGACTTGTTTGTTCTAGCTGAAGCAGAACATCATATGGGGAGTGTGTATCTGTGTGCAGATAAAATGTTTAAAATGCATGCATCAGTGAAGATAAATGTCAAGTTCCCTCTATGCCATCAGTTATTCGAATTTCATATGTCTGATTTCTAACCTGAAGAATATACTTTGCAGTGCAACCAACTCTTTCAGTCCCCGATAGACTACTGAATTACTGTTCTGATAGTTAACTTTTAGTTGTTGCTGTGATGCTAATACATATTCATATCAAATAATCTAATGATTCAGCTGACAGATTAAGTTCCAATACACTGGACAATACATGTTAATACACTTTGAATGTGTTTACCATAAGATTGTCCTTCAATATGCATATATTAGTCTGGAGTATGAATAAGGAAACATGTATGCAACTATGAAATTTATATTGATGAAATTATAAAGCAAGATTTTAGTTGTATAATATTATTATGTGCTTGCATTTTTATATGTTTTTATAAATAATATTGCAACTCAGTTGAATGTAGTTTTGCCCATTTTGTATGATTGCAAGGACATGATTGCAGTTGCCTGTTTTTTTAATCATTTTATTGATGTTGATCTTTTTTCATTCCTGCTTTTCAAGTTTCTCAGAAGTTGGTCCAGTGGAAAATTTGTTCTGGAAAGTTTGGTCCTTCTGAGCATAACCAAAACTGTGTTGCATGTTTAATTTGTGTGTGTGTGTATTTATATTTCCCCACTTATGTAAATTTTAAAGAAAAGAAACAATTTTGCTCTAAGTTTAGGAAAAAGAAAATGAAACATTGCTGTTTGTGCTGAGGCCAAGCATGACAGACTTTCAACCAAATAGAAAACTTTTGAACAGTCAGAGGCTGTGATTTGTAACAGCTGTTTGTGATCAGTGCCAGTAGAAATCACTTGTTTTTACCCAACTAAAAAGAACAAGCTGGTAAAAACGATTCCATTAACAGGTACAGTCTTTAACACAGAATTTAAATAAACCAAGTCTATCTATTGTAAAATGGTGCCATTTACAATGTAACATGTGTCATTTCTAATAAGATTTTCCGAAATCAGGCATAGAATAAAATTTGGGTTTATAGTTTTATAAAATAAATGAGGAAATTGAAATCCTTACTTCCTTCCTCCCCTGTGAAAGTGCATGGAAATCTTCACTGCTGGGCTTCTGGTTCAAAAACTGACTGTCTTGATCAGCTAACACCTTTATGGTCAAACTGGGTGGATAGAGTTGGAAATAAGAAATGTGCATCTAGATCATACCAGTATCCATCTGTCCTGGGGTATTCTGTCTCTGACAGTGGCAGCAGCAGATGCTGTTTAGGGAGAGCGCAGGATCCTGACCCCTCGCTGTGTTCTGCTCTCCCTGTGCTCCCCAGTATGCAGAATTGTTGTATTAGGAAGGGTACTTCCCTGTCTAATTCTTTTAGTATCCATTTAGTATCTTTCTCACTCTGTCATCAAACAAGGTTGTTGAAATCAGGTTTTTTACAAGCTAAAACATAGTCACTGGCAGCCTCCCTGGAGCCAAAAGTGCCAACGCTTAACTTGGTGTGCCTGCAGTTGGGTATGTATCATCTGCCTTCTGCAGAGACTTCAAGCAGCCCTGCTATCCAATGTGTTCAGTAGAGCCACACATTCCCTGTATTTCTGATATACCATATCACATATCAGACACATCAAATAAATTTTGCTTGTTGCTCTCTGGTGATTACTATAGGAACTTGGGATGACTGTCAGATATATTTGTCTGTATGGTAGATGTCTAAACTTAGGTGAGATCAGTTCTCACTCAGTGTGCCTAGATGTGAACGCCTACACTGAAAAATGTTGGTCTGAGGGCTGGATGAATTGCCCTGTTTACTTGCATCAGCTTTGGTAACACCATCTTTCTGATTTTATGAAACTGGTGTTACTGACGCCTGCATGAATATGTTCTGTTAGCAAAGTGTTTCATCATATTGGCACTTTTAACAAACACGAAAGTCACTTAAAACCTTTTTGAAAATATATAATAAAGTTTTGCTGCTTTGAATCCCTGGAGGTGAACGTTGCCAACTAGTTCAAAAGCATTTTTCTTCCTGTTGTTGCTAGCATTTATTGCCTGTGCAATAAAGATTTATAATTACTGGAAAGATGCAGGAGAAGGAGGAAAACCCTCTCCATTTTATGTCTTTGTAAAATTGCTGTAGTAAGTTGTATAAAAAGAACCTGTTTTATTTAAAAGTTTTTCCCTGTTTTCATTCACATTCTTTAAAAGTCTTTCTGTAATGCACTTTTAAAAATTAATGTGGTTTTATTCAAGTAGAAGTTTCCTCTTAATGGCTTTTATGGTTCATATGACAGAGTACCTTCATCTGCTCAGTTATATACATAGGCACTCAGTAGTGTTATGAATTGCTTCTTTATTGCTAGGCAGTATATAGATCTAGGACATCTTCCACAAAGGAAAGGGGATTTTTTTTAACATCTTTATTTGACATCACCATAACGCACGGGTATTAGCCCAGTGTTTTATGACATGTTCAAGTATGATAATTAATTTAACTATGTTGGTTCCCCCCTAAGATCAATATTATAGAATTTTTTCAGTCACTATTTGAATGTTTTTTAATTGAAATTGATTTCCTATAAAATAATGTGTTGGAGTGTATTATCAATGATCTTGTGGTCCTTGAGGTTAAGAGGTTGTGAATTGTACCAAAATGCTGAACAGTTTTCAAAAAATGCCTGATTTTCTTCTATGCAGCCTAAGGGTACTACTCAGAAGGTACCCCCATTTTTTTTTCTTTAAGTGCTAATTTCAGAGGATGACAACATAAATACAGCAGCTGTGATTTGCAACGTGTATATGAAAATGTGGCCAGGGAGTTGTTATTTTGGGGATAAATGTATTTTTTGTTTGCAGTTCAGCTACAGCTTTGTTGTGTGATCCTAACCTTTAAATACGTACTGTTGTGCATAGTGTTACCACCACAGAGTTTGCTACGTTTTTAGCAGTAAAAAATAGCTCCCAGTCACCCGAGTTATTAAAAGTTATCGGTTCAAAGAAAGGATGCAGGGTGAAAATCTGCAGTGAGTAGCTCCTAATGGACCTCAGTCCTTTTCCAAAGGTATCACTTTTAAGACTGTTGACTCAGTTTTTGTTCTTCTCAGTGTCAGTGGAAAGGGTTGAGTTTTAGGCTGTATCTGCATGGTGGTACCATACCGTTCTGGAGCTTCTCAACCACACTAAAGTTTCATTCACATCCTAGAGCTTATTTTCTGTTAGGTTTGTCCACACAGTTGGCAAAATACTTCGTTTACATACATTTGGCTTGTAGAGCCGACTTTCAACTGAAGGCATCTTGATTAGGAAATAGCCTGCTTGGGAGTGCTCACATCACTTTTATGTCCAGATAATCTGAAATGAAATGTCAGAACTCTGACCTGGCATGCTCATTCAATACCCCGAGAGGGCCAGAGCTCATCCTCGAGAAATGCAGGTATAACCACGTTAGAGACCTTTATATGTGAACACAAAGGCATGTCAAGGCTCCCCTTCAAGTTTGAGAGCAGACTGAAGGCATATTTGTTGACATGGTCTTAGACTTTTGAGTCCTCCACCACTAGGAATAGGATTCAGATCTTCCCAGTCAGTTCATCTTGGACACCCAGCTGCTATCAGCTGGCATTTGGCAGCGTAAGATGAATTTGAAACAACACATTGGCCTTGAAACAAATTATTTTGCCATATTCTTTCATTGTTTACTGAGACCATTTCTGAAGCTTCCTGTCAGTATTGTCAAACAGTCAGCAGACTCTGAAGTTCTCTTCTTGTTAGTTGTGATGAGAGAGCGCTGTTGCGTAGAACTCTCAGGAGCTGGATTTTGAGAGAAAGACCTGAAAGAGAAAGGTCTTGCATGGCAAAGAAAGGGTGTTCTTACCAACTAATTATGCCTTTTTTCAGGGAACAGTAAATCAGAAACTTCTGTTGTTAAAACTTATTCTCCCAAGTCCTTTAAGCTTTATGGTTTTTCTTTCCTTTTCTCTTCTGCATATGTCACAGGAAGAGATAGAGAGGGAGATACGTGGTAATCACATATCCTTCTTTCTTTGAAGCATTGTGTCATTCCAGCCTTCACAAGAAATAAAGAGGAAAGCCTTATTCTTCCCCTATTTCTTTTTGTCTTTCAGTCCCTCAAAAAATTCTGAGTAACTGAGGTTTGTTGTTAAAGTAGGGCCAAGAGATTAATAGCTCCTGCTGTTGTTTTGCTTTGTTGATTTTCCTTTAGCCTCTGTATTTAAAGGGCTGATTAGACTGCAGTTGTCTGGTAAGGAACTTCTTTAGCTCGTTCCAGAAAGTGTAGCTATGTGAAACACTCATCAGCCATTCCTTGTGAATTTCTGTCATAAGGCACCAAGATGGTCCAGACGTATTTAAAGACTCTTGGATGCCGGAAGAAGCAGTCAGCATGATCTAAGACTGTAGACCAGCCTATAAAAGTGTCAGGCAATTAAGGATGCAGATAGACCTTTGAAAATTCCCTAAGCTTATCACTCCCACGGTATCATGGCAACTTTAAGTCTTGATGCAAACTTTGAAGAGTTTTTGAAGAAAACAAACTATATTTCAGATGAAAGGGATAGGAGAAGAAAGGGAGTGATAGTCCTACCTCTAAAACTCTAGTGACAAATCAGTTGTCACCTGTGCACTTTCTGAACGCGTCCTTCTCTAGACTCAAGAATTACTTCAATGTGTCCAGCAGTGCAGCTGCCATCCGTTTGTTACAGCTGTTGACTGTGACACTAATCACTTATATCATTGACTTTTGTAGATCTCTACTTAAACCTGAAATGTAGGTTTTTTAGGGTTGTAGAAAAATAGCTAGTCCTTACAGGGGTGTATCTCCTTTAAATGAGACATCTGTAATCTTTTTGTCTTTTTCTAGAAATATTTCTTTTAGGTATAGAGTTTTTTTCAGCTATGATAGTGAAAATAGTGTTGTATTTTCCCATAATCCTAATAAGCTCTTTTCAGAGTGAATTATTATTGTTTACTGATATTTGTTTTCTAGAATTGTTAGTTGATAAATTCTCTTTCTCCTTTCTTAAATATCAGCTGCTGTGTTAAGCACTAGGATCTGTGACTGCTGCTTTGTCAGCAACAATTTTTTTCCTTTATTACACTCTAACTGCTTTTCTTGAAATCTCTTTGGCTCCCTCCAGTAATCAGACCTGTCACTGTGGGAATTTTACTGTAGTTCTACATGACTTAGCTGATCACATGATGTTTCTGGTATAAGAGTATGTATGTTTTACTGGTTTCTTCAGCATTTTCTCTTGATCCAGATGATCAGAGCCCAGGTTATTTACGTGAAGAACCTAAATAAGAGGTGCTGGGAACAGAAGAGAGGAGTCCTCCTATCAAGACTGTCTCTAAGAATTAAGAGCACCTAAAGCTAATATCTTTAAGTTTCTGCTACTTATAATATACCTGGATATCGTCTTTGGGAAAGTCTTCCGCTGAGTCAAAGGATCATGGATCCTTCTTCATGAACACCTAGCAATTCCAGCACCATGAGCAGATAGCAAGAGTAGTTACTGTACTCGGACAAATGTAAATTTATGTCTACCATAATGTTTATTTTATACCTCTATTTTATACAAATAATCTTCCTTTGAAGATTTGAGGCCTCAACTTTGCTCTTGTTTCTGTGAGGGCAAATGAAGGAGTAACGCTCTACTGATTTCAGTGAAATGTGCAAGCAGTTAAAATGAGAACAGAATCAACCCCATTTTTTTCCTCAACAGCATGAAACTATAAAGCCCGTTCAAATCATTGAAAGGTTCCAGTGACTTTGGTGACCTTTGGATCAAATACATAAAAGTTTTTAGTAACTTAATTAAAACCACAAATACAGAAACCTAAGTGTTCTGTTCTTTAATCCAACATAGGTCTTGCTGAAGTTGAAAAATATTGTGATCTCTTACCAATTTTATTGTATCAAAGATACGATTTTGGTATTTTGTTTTCTTTAGAACTTTGTTTTTAACTATGTAAGGCCTAACTTTTACTTAGTCTCAAATCTTCTTTTGATGGTGTGCACTGCCTATGTTATTTGAAATCCTAAATTCATAATCACTGGTGAAAATGAAGCCCACAAAATTCACTTTTTATCTTATTTTTATTTATTCATGCTCTTTACTAAAACTGCATAATCAAAGATAAAAATCAAGTATAATGGCTTTTAGCTTGAGCAGTCTGAAGTGTCTTTATCTCATCTTACATTAAACACCTAAAAGTTAGGCATCTATTTGAACTCCTTGCTCACGTTCCTCAAATAATCAATGAAGAATGATAACCACCTCCAGAGATAACTTGTGCCTTTCTAAAATAGATGTCTATGCATCTATTTTAATGCATAGCTCTCTGGAAGTTCTTGCCTCTATCTGTCAGCTAGAGGACTAGCCATCTAATTTGGGATAGCTAAAACTGAATAGATGAAATCTAAGCAGTAGATTTTCCCATTTTTTGCTTCTCAGTGTAAAACACAAACCAAGTGACTTTACCCACTTCTAAATCACCACCAATCTTATGCTGCCTTAGTATTTTAATTTTTCTGATTTCATCTGTACTTGTTAGCAAAATTCAGTTAGGCTAATACCCTTGCATTGCATTTTTTTGCTATAATTGATAATATCGCATTTCCTATTCTGTTACTTTTTATGAAGAATTTTTCACCTGTGCTAACTACTGCTCACTGGTAGTAGAACTAAAGCAGCAACCAAAAAGACAAAAATTAATAAGCTACAGGTTCTGGTTAAGGGGCTTTGATGTTGGTTTTTTACTCGTAATTTAGATGCTCCTTTAGTCTGAAGCAGAGAAAGACTCATTTTATTACTGATAGGCTTATAACTTACCTGTGCCTAAGCCATTTTTCTCAGACACTCTTTAATAACTAGTTAGATAGATCCTAACTGGAAACTGAACTTTTTGCTCTATAATTCAGAAAAATTAATGAAGAGTTTTTTCCCTTTCATATAATTAGTACAGGCCATGAAGGTGAAAGTCCCTTCAAAACCATGCACTGCATAGTTTCAATTCAGCAGAAAAAAGTGGTAAAACCTATCTAAAAATGACTTGAAATAATAGCACAGAAAAGCGAATGAAAACTAAGCTTCTTCCTATTTCTTTTGTTTGGGCCTTCTGCGTCTCCCTTTAAGCTCTCTTGTGTTCTCATGCAGCTCGTTCAGTTTATTGAATGCTAAAGCCTTTTACCATCTGCCAAAAGGTTTTATTTTGGGGTTTCCTCTTATGTGGGAGGGTGGTTTCCTCTTTCCCTTCGTGCTAGTTTCATTGCTATCTTTAGGACTCAGAGCCTACTGGAGACCTTCCTGTCTCCCTTTTATTGCATATTCTCATCCTTCCTTGCTGCAAGTTCCTGCCCCCTGGGGCAAAGAATAAAATGAGAACTGAAGCTGCCCTTTAAAGCTGCCTGGCTGATGCAGAGGGCTTTTGTTTTAAACAGGGGAGACCAGTTCCTGGAGTGCAGGTCTAAGCATACTCACTAGAAATCAAGTCCATGGTGTCGTTGTTTTTAGGAACGGTTCTTTCGCGAAGGTATATGTAACTGCCCAGTTCTTTGGCTACAATGACCTCCTGAAAAAGGGGCCTGTAACCTGGGGAAGCATTTAACCTAAAAGCAGTCTGCTCCTCTCCATTTGTTAGTGCACATTAATCCTCAGCACATTAATCCAAGCTCTTCTACCACCGTTACGACATCTTTTGCCATATCCCTTTAGTTTCTTCCTTTTATAGGAAGTTTCAGATGTTTATTTTTTCTCTAAACATATCGATTTCCTATCTTTACCTTTCTTGTGCTGTAGAGAAAATGAAGTGAAATTTGAGGTGGTGTATTTGCAGAGGGATAGAATTGCAACCTTTTTTTTTTTTTTTTTCCACTAAGAGCAACATAAAGAAGATGCTTCTCTGGGGAGTTTCAGCATAGCGAGCTCTCGAGGATGCAGGCAATACAGCTGCAGTGAGGTGTGAGCACCCGAAATGCCAAGCCACAAACATGGAAGGAGGAGGAGGCAGCAAGTGCTGGTCCCTATTTTACTGTGTGCCCCAGAGCTCTTGCCCTGGTCACTCCTTAAAGTAGATGCTATGGGGGAAACAAAGGGCCTTGCCTTCCCCATTCAGCCTCTGCCTGCTGGGAGCAAGAGCAGCCTCTGCCTGAGACTGCAGTCTTGTTACTGCCTGTCCTAATCTGCTGTACAACTTAGCCTGCGACCAGAGGCGGTCTGGACGTAGAGGGCTCAGGCACAGAGAATTGCTTTGGGAGTCAGATCACCTCCTGAGAGCTCTGCCAGGATCCATATCAACTGCATTATGCCTCTGCTGAGTGGATTTCTGACTCTCCTTTTTTGATTTTTTTTTGATCACTGGCATTACACCAACCAGCGTGTCAGGTAGTAATAGGAATGTAATGTTATTTTATTTGTGATTAGCTCATCTCTTGGACTCTGAGATTTTCTGTTGCCCAGCCTTCCATCATCACCCAGCTCTCTTTGAAGTTCTACCCTTCTTTGTTTTATTTACTCTCCCTCTGTAATTGAGAATTTTATTGTTGATTCCCATGAAAAATCATCAGTGCCTAAAAATAAATGAGCCATCTCTTCAGCGCATCTAGTTTTTATGACCATAGGAATCTACTGAAAGGCTGAAATGGAGGTGAGGAGGATGAGGGTGTCCCAGGGTGTTACCTAAATGTCTGATCTACAGATGAAAAGGGGTGCTGGGATTTCTGTTCAGGAAAGTGCCAATAAAACTGCCCATTTTTTAGCAGTGGATATTTGATGACATTCAATGCCAGACTCTTGGTTGAGCACTGTATAGAGAGATCAGCAGTGCTCGTTTATAACAGCAGAATGGTGCAACATAACATGGCAGATTGAGGTGGCAGTCTCCTGAAAAATAAGAAGCCTGAATGAGAAAATTTCAAGCAGAAGAAGGCATGTACATCCTCACTTAGCGGGCAGGTTTTTTTAACTCTCTTGATATTCGAATTTCTCCAGAACTGATAAGGGAAGGAAAAAATCTGTTCCCAAAGAACATATATCAACCAGTCATTGTACTTCCAGGTAAACACGGTTTTCCATGTTCTTTCTGTCACACACTCATACACATATGCACAAACTCTAATTGGATAAAAATGTAAACACTAAATTAAGGATTTGATTAAAAATTAAACAGCCACTGCAGAAACCATCAATAGTAAGTGCTTATTAACTTACATAGAACAGCATGCTGGTATGATAGCTTCAAATTGGCTGCTGAAACTGATTTGCAGCAAACAAGGCTGGCTTTCCAAAAGGGTATTTCTGGGTTTCGGTAATCAGACCCCAGCTTTAATTGCTTGTTTCTGTTCCTTCACAGTTTTTGTCAGCATTTTTAAGAAACTGATAATATGCATGACTTTCTTGAACTACAGTGGGTGATGTGCTTAATCCATCACCCCTGGTGCTTTAGCGGAATGAGACAGTGAAGATCTGATCCAGCTTTGTCCCATCTGCTGTATTATGAGGCTCCTACAATTTGCCACTCACTTTCATGCCCTTTTTCTGCGAGGCTTCAGGCTCACAGATAGGTAGGGGCTTCACCAGAACCTCTGTCAGTTCTGTGACCCACCGTGCTGGGTGTTTATTAACATATTTGTTGCATGATAATTTGAAGGTCAAAAGCTGATTTACGTGTATTCACTTGCCTATCTGAGTCCCACATACTGCTGTACACAGCTGTGATCCGCAGACTAGCTGCATCTGGTACTGCATGGCAAACGCTGTGGTTTCTAGAAGGGGCATTCCCTTAGCTCCGTGGTCCCATCTCATAATATTTATGCCCTGCTCTCTCATGCGACCTGCAAGTGGAGTCCTGCATATCAGAGGATGGGATGTTTGCCCGTCTTGCTTCATGGGAGTCAGCATGGTTGTGAGTTAGAGCAAGGCTTTCTCAAAATGACCGTTACTGCCTGGATTCAACACTGGTAATTCAATGCTAGCATTAAATATTTAGGGGGAAGTTGAAACAAATAATAAACAATAAAATTTGAACAAAACTGGCAGGTCCCAGCAGAGCAGGGTCTTTTCCTGTGTGCTTTGTCTTCTTGGACTTTCGCTTTTCAGGAGAGTTGGATAATACAAATAACATGACCAATTAATACTACAAAGGAGCTTTTGCTTACTTGTTTCCTGTCTTCCTTTGGCTAAAACTCAGTGCTGCTCACTTAAGAAAGCAGCTGAACTTTGTGCTTGTTATCTGGGTCTCCTGTGTTCATGCAGGCTGGGGACTTTCCTCACCCTTCTCCTGCCAGTCAAAGGTGAGGAGTGAATGGGTGTTACTTGAATTCAAGATCTACAGCCAGCCTAACATCAGTGGGTTATATATATCCTGTAAGAAATCTTCAGTTTAGTTCTACCTTCATGTGAAAAAGTAGCATGTTCCCTGAATGACTGCCAAACTCCTTGAACATGTATTTACCTGTTTTGCTTTTCTTAAAACATGACTGGGAGATGGTTCCTGTCATGAACACCTCAGCCCTGTCAACTGTGTATTTTCTTGTTCTGCTCCAGTTGGTGTGATCTGTATTTGGAGCCTCTGTGTATCCAGTGAGCAGCTCTTTGGTTTCTGGTAATGTTTTAGTCTAATGTTGGCTACATCTGCTCTTTGGGGAATTAGACAAATGAGTAGCTAATACAGTAGCAGCTACTGTCTGTTCCAGTTTGCCTTCAGTTGCTTAGACCAGTGACTTGTGTTGTCAGGGGTATGAAGGCTATCCTGAAGGGGGATTCACTGTGGGGATTTTCTGGATGTAGCTGGGAAGTCGTATGAGGGACAGGGACAGTGAGCTGGGATGAGGTAGCTCTAAGTAGGTAGTGGAGGACATAATGGGTGTGAACCAGGTCTGCGGTACAGGTCAGGGAGCCCATGGCTACTGAGCCACTGCTGGAGCTAGGATACTGGGCTAGGTCAACCCTGTGGTATGGGCTTCACTCTCGCTTTCTGTGCTTTTTGTTTCCTGCCTTTTCTGAAGCCTTTCCCATATAATTGCATGCCATCCCTGCCACCAGGTCTCAAACTGTATAGAGGAGGGAGAGGAAGCCACACAGTGTGCCCAGTTGGACCACAGGAAGCAAGGCTGGAAATCTAGAGTTAGACGGGGAGAGCTGAATTGCTGTCAGCAGCAGAGGCGCACATCTCCAAAATGGTCTCAAGTGTACAGAGTGCCACAAGGAGCAATTCCTTTTCTTCTCTATGTCCTAAAGAGCAGATGGATATCAGATGTTTATTGCCTTAAGCTGTATTGTTTTATCAGCACATGAGATCTAGATGCTTGACAGATTTGCCAAACAGAAAATAAAATTCATCCATACCCAGTTGTATGGGTTTTCACATCTCTAGTTCCTTTTTAGCACTATTCTCTTTATTGCCCAACTGATCCAGTGTACAAATGAGGAGGTATTTTCATTTAAAATTAAGAGAGGGTGTAGACAAACTGTTACAATTGAAAACCAGTCTGGTGAGCTTTAAAAACAGTGTTTGGCATCTTCAGCTTTTTGGTTCAGAGCTGTGTCTAGGTAGGAAAAATGTCAAACTCAATGCAAAGAATCCAGGTTGAACCATACTGTCAGCAGTGAAGCAAGATTTAGTATGTGTTACAGCTTGAATAGCTTGAATTTTTAAAAATTGTGTTACAATTGCAAAATCATGAAATAAAAGCTTTTTGAAGCCAGTAACATGTTTGTTTAAAAGTCATTGCATCATAGACCTGAATATCAAAAGCTGATTTTATTCACATCTATCCCATGCCTGTTTCCTCTCCCCAGCACACACTTGAATTCTATGGGGGGTAAGGGGGTGAGTGTTTCTATGCGTTTTTTTTCACAGCAAAGCCTCTGTCAGGTTTTCTTATCCTTCCTTTAAAAAAAAAATCAAGGAAAAACTGCTTTAAAATACTGCAGTATTTCCAACAGTTGCAAACTCTGCAGTGCAAAGTAGGTATAAAATATTTAGTGTGATTTTAAATTGAAACTCTGCTACATATTTACTTTTTAAGGAAGAGTACATTAAATTTATTTGAACTTCAGACAGCAGAGTAAGGTTAGATCTTACAGGTTCTCATAATTATTTAAATTCATATTTTTTGATGTGTAGCAGTGAGTACTTGCTGCTGAAATGCAAAGGAAGTCAGACAACTGAATTGGTGAAAGTCACTGGTTAAACACCTGTTGTTGAAGTGCTAAACTCTTTTTTGACTTCTGCAGGTGCAGAGATAATATCTTTTTCATGTTTATTTAGCTATTTCAATTCAGTGACTAGTTCATTCAAAGGTAAGAAGTCACTTGAGAGAAGAAAAAGTTGAAAGCTTCTTTCCATCTTTTAATCTGTGAACAAAATCTGGGCAGTAAAGGATATGAACTACCAGTTATGAGATATTGAGAAATGTGGTAACCAGAACTAAGACATTCAGTTTACCAAGTGAAGGTAATACTTTCTTGTTTAATAAGACAACTGACTTAAAAAAAGTATAATGACAATCTTATTTTTGTCTTATTTATATGGCATATTTGGAAAATACTGTTCTTCAATATTTTAAGTGAATTTTACTTTTACACACTAAGGCCTATTTTACAAGTAGAGCTTAGCATGAATCCCAAATAAAAAAACATCTAGTGTAGTCTTATCATTACTCATGCCTTGGTATGATAAGAATGTAAGGAATGAGAATCAAGAGAGTTGCACATAAAAGTTCTAATCATGTAAATAAATATGTGTAGGTTGTGTTAACTCAAAAAGAAATGCCATATTTATTGACACATGCTATATTTAATTTTAGATCAACATATTGACAAGTTCAGCATTACATCTGGGGTCTACTGCCCACAACCAGCTTAGGATAAGTAGTTTATGTATTTTTTAAAAAGTTAACAGAAGTATTGATAGGAAAGGGCAAAGGCGTAAAGAGCACTGTAACTACCAAGGACTACTAGCAGAAAGCAGTTGTATGGAGGACACAGAGGACGCAATTCATCTCTTCTGGTTTAGAGGTCCAGGCACATGAAGGTAGGAGCAGCCAGCAAGAATTTGCTTAGGGCAAAGCAACCCGATGGCCTTCTATGATGAGATGACTGGCTGTGTGGACAAGGGGAAAGCAGTGGATGTTTTATTCCTTGACTTTAGCAAGGCCTTTGGCATAGTCTCCCACAGTATCCTTATAGCCAAATTGCTGAGATATGGACCGGATAGGTAGACAGTAACATGGGCAGAGAATCATCAAGACTGTTGTGCTGAAAGGGTTGTGATTAATGGCATAAAATCCAATTGGTGGCTGTTACTAGTGGCATCCGTAAGGGATCAATAATGGGGCCAACACTGTCTAATACCTGTATTAGTGACCAAGATGATGAGACAGAATGCACCCTCAGCAAGTTTCTGGGATGATACCAAACTGGGAGGGAGCACTTGATATGCTGAAGGGCAGTGCTGTCATTCAAAGGAGCCTGGACGGATTGGAGAAATTGGCTGACAGGAACCTCGTGAAGTTCAACAAATGCAAACACAGTGTCCTGCATCTGGAAGGGAATAACCCCCTGCAACAGTACAAGCTGGGGCCTGACTGGCTAGGTATCAGCTTTGCTGAAAAATACCTGAGGGTTTTGGGTGAACAATTGTTTGAACACAAACCAGCAGTGTGCCCTTGCCTCAGAGAAGGACAAAAACATACTGGGCTGTACAAGCAAGAGCATAGCCAGCAATCAAGGCCACTAATTTTTCCCTTCTATTTGGCACTAGTGAGACCACATCTGAGCACTGTGGCTAGTTCTGGGCTGCCCAGTACAGGAAAGATATTGATGGACTGGAGCAAGTTGATGGACAGTCTACCAGGATGGTCAGGGGAGTGGAGCACACAATAGGAGGAGAGCCTGAGGGCTAGGTTTGTTCAGCCTGGAGAAGAGAAAGCTCAAGGGGATCTTACTGCTGTCTACCACTACTTAATGGGAAGGTGCAGAGAAGACAGAACCAGGTTCTTCTCAGACATACACAAGGAGAGAACATGAGACAATCTGCACAAGTTGCAATAAAGAAAATTCTAACTAGATATAAGGAAAAATAAGTGTATCCTGAGTGTGGTAAAACAGCAGAACAGGGGCCCAAAGAGCTTGTGGATCTCCATCCTTGGAGATATTCCAAACTCAAATGGACATGGTCCTGAGCAACCTGCTCTAACGCTGACTGTGCTTTGAGCAGGAGGTTGGACTAGAGACCTCTAGAGATCCCTTCCATCCAACATGGTTCTGTGATTTGATAGAGCTACTCATGAGTTCTGTCATGTGACCTACTTGACAGAGCTTCCCTTTATGTTCATTGTAGGAAAAATAGGAACCATTAGAGGTGTTTTATGTCATTTGCTTAGGCATCTACTATGGAATAAGTTGTACCTCACTCTGGGAGGTCCTGGTATTCTCTCTGGAGTGACAAGTTGAATATATGCCTACCCTTGGTCAAGTGAATCTTGTCTAGATAGTCTGATAAGAATTAAAATCTCAAGAGAGCTACTTCTGTTTCTGAGGGCAAAGGAAATTACTGCAGAAATTTACTTTATATTTGATTCTGACTCAGAAAGAAGAGGTTGAAAATCTGAAGGCAGAAGGCAACATGAATGAAAATTACCACAAAACAAAGGCGTTTCTGATCTGAAGGAAAAGAGTGACTGAAAGCAGCTGAATAATGTCAAAGGACTTTAAAAGAGCTGGTTTCTTTGAACTTTGGAATTGGTAGGTAAGGTGTGGGTAGGCAGGAAAAGAAAGTTCAAGGGAACTGACGGGTTTTTGAAAGACAGAATATTACAGGCATGGCAACAGACTGTCCCGATAGAGGAGAAAGACATAAAGTATCATATGGCTGCTTCAGGACCTCTTCAATGACTTGAAAATCAGGAATACTACAAATAATGGAAACAGGAGAATGTATTTCTAAGGGAAAAATCTAAAAAGCAGCACAATATAATGATTAATATAATAATATAATGAGTTGCCTAATATAATGAGTTGTCACTACAAGGAATATTAAAAGCTGGGTTTTTGAAGACCTTAGAAATAAGAGAAAGATTACAGAAAATAAAGTTCTGTTACTTTGTGGACAAGGAGGGGAAAGCAGATCACAAAGACAGGGCCGAACACTTCCTCCTTTCTTGCCTTCAGTTTTCACAAATAGCCTAATTGTGACCAGGTGCTTGGCAAAGTTAATTTTAATAGAGGGAGAAGAATGCAAGCTGGAATTGGGAAAAGAGCAGGTTAAATGTATGAAGGTAAGTTAAATGTAGTCAAGCCATCAGGATCTAGTGAAATTAACCCTAGAGTACCAAGAAGTCAGATGAGACAATCCCTGAACTGTTAGGTTTTATCTTTAGGAACTTGTGAAGGATAAGGAAGGGCAAACTTAAACTCTTAAAATGAGGAAAATGATGAAACCTGTCAGCCTAACTTTGATACACAGAAAAATGCTTCAAAAATTAATCAATTTGTAAACTCCTCGAGGATAATAAGCTGATAGAAAAACAGCCAGTATGGATTTGTTAAGAAAAAATTGTGTCAGACCTCTCTAATTTCCTCTTTGAATGGGATGACAGATACAGTAGACAATGAGATAGCAGGTAGATATATCTTTAGTAAGGCCATGACCATTTTGCAGAAGGCCAGATAGCCATCTCACAAGCAAACAAGGGAAACATCATCTAGACGAAATTACTGTGAGATAGGTGAAGAGCTGGTTGAAGTACTGTGTTGAAAGAATAGTTATTGTTTGCTTGTCAAATAGGCAGGGAGCCTGAAGTGCAGTTCTGCTAGATTCTGCCCTAGGTTGGGTGCTATTCATTTTTTTCATTAATGTCGTGGATGAGGGACTGGAGAGTACAGTGTGCAAAGTGACTGAAAGCTCCAAAGGGTTTTGAGTACTTTGGAGGGCAGGTTTAGAGTCCAAAGTGATCTTGATAAAATGCACAAATGCTTGAAATGAGGAAGATGGGAATTCAGCAAATGTAAGAAGGCCTGCAGTGAGGAAGGGAAAACAAATGTATGAATACAGATGAGGGATATCTGAGTAAGCAACAGTAGTGAGAGAGAGCATGTGGTGCTGGGGTATCACAAGCTGAATGTGAGTCAGCAGCCTGATGCTCTTGGGGGAGAGAAGGCCTGGAGGATCAGTCTTCAGTATAACATTTAAGCCATAGCTGATTATTAACTCTCTCCTTTTGGCTCTCTGTACCTCTTCTGGAGTAGTATCCAGAGTTGGGCTTCACTCTGTGAAACAAAATAGACAAACTGGAGAAAGCCAGGAAGAGAGCTATAGGAGTGAGCAGAGATTTAGAAAAGACCAGTAGGGACAGGTTGAAAGAGCTGGGTTCAGGATAAAAGGACAAGTGTGGAAAGAGACACAATCTTTCAGGTATATTAAGGGGTTTGTAGTATGAAATACTAGCTATATTTATCCATGCCCTCTCTCCCCACCCAGGGGTAGGATGGCAAGTAATTAACCAATTACTTCCCAAGTGATTGTCAAGTGCCAACTAAATATTTTGCACCAAAGGAGATTTAGTTTGGATATTAGAAACTTAGCGTAAACATATCCCAGAGTGGATTATTTCAGAGAGTCAGGGTAGAGGGGAGTTGTAGGTTTGAGGTATACGTAGCAATTACCTGTCAGGATATTTGTCTCTGCCTCTGAGCAGAGGGATAGACTTGATGATCTTTCTAATGTCCACTTCAGCTTTATGTTTCTATCTACCAGATGAAAACAAAAACTAAAAGAGCAAAACAAGAATAGAATTGATTTAAACCAAGGGTTCCTATTTGATAATTTGAATTATGTTTATATTCAGCATTTTAAATATCCCTGGTTTAAATTAATCCCTCCTGTTGCAATAGTAGCATCTTTAAGTTATGGAGGTCTTTTTACAGTGCCTTTGTATTTATTAAAAAGCAAAATCAGTATTTTCTCCTTGATGCGATAATCTCTTTGAGTATGAGTTACACAACTAATGATGAAGAGACTAAGATGTTCTTAAAACTGTTCTGAGGTATTTGCTTTAATGCCTTAGTTTCTCAGTAAATTGGCTGAAACCATACTGTAAAAACTAGACATCTCTTGAGACAATTATGTACAAATTTCCTAAATATGTAACACTTACATAAAGAAATATGAAATATCTTCCCTCTGAAAATGAACTACTCTCTAAACACACACATTTCATCCACACAGTAGCCATGTGCATCTTATTTTATACGGTGCTGTGCTGGTGACATTAATTCAACACGGAGACCAGAATGGGAGACTGCTAGTTATTTTTCATGTTTGATTTTCTTCTTTATGAATTTAATACAAAGATGGCTATGTTAAGCTAATTATACCTCAGCTTTTTATTTTCTGCTGCTGAGTGAAATCATGTAGAAGGATTTTTTTTCCCTTTTCCCTGAAGAATGGAACATTTGACCACAATTACCATTTTTTACATTAGATAAAGCACCTTCCTGTCTATTACCACAAGTGATTTATTAGTACATAGGGCACACTGTTTCAGAAACAGTGTCTGACTAGCCAATGAGACATGAGTAATCACACAGTGCAGTGCTTGCAGAATCAAATTATGTTTGACATTTAATATAAACCCAAACACCTAACTGCAAAATATGACTTTAAAAAAACCCAACAAAATCCTCGATAAAAACGAGAAACAAAAAGAAAACAGAATCCAGGTGATTGTTGAGATAAATTTTCTTCTTACTGGAAATCTGTGCCGAGCAGAATGACCAAGGCAAGGGAAAAGCCGCTTTTTCCCCTTTTGCATTCTGCTGTCCCCAGCTGTCCTGCTTCCTCTGTCTGTCTCCCTGCACATATGTGCCACCTACCTAAAGAAACAAATAGGAATGACTGGTCCCTGTGTGGCACTTTCATCCTTCAAGTTGGTTCTGACAAAAAGATTTCTTGTGTGTAAAAAGTAGGTTATACACACACTCAAGACTTGTGCTTATGTCAGTGTGGAGGGCTCATGCTCACCCATTGGCACAGAAGTGTTATCCTCCACCAAGCTTCTTTTAGACCAGTGCTGAGCACTGTTCATCTGAGAAAAAAGATTCTTAACAGCCACTGTTAAAGATGTTTCTGAGTGATACAACATATTAACAGTGGGGAAGAAAGAGTTAATTCATTTTCCATCCATAATTTTTTCTTTGTAGAAACGATTTGACACAGTCTAGCAGGGTGCTGTTATTGAAAAATTGAAGCACCAGGTGTGATTAAATAAGATCACACGTTTCATTCCCTCTTTAATTTCACATCACCCTTCAGCAGCTGTATCCCTTTGCTTTCCTATAGCTGGAGAATGCATTGCATTTATAGCAGGCGGCTTGCCGCATTGGTAGCATGCATCATTGGACTATTGTGAATCAAATCTGTTTGTGCACATAAATTAGTTATTGTTTGATGGACCAAGCTTATTAATCTGTTTATTTCTCAAGAGCATAAGATACAGGGTGTGTTTGGGTAATGGAGACAAACCTGGCCTAACTCCTCAATATGTCTGGAGGTTCATGCATGCAGCAGAACAGGTTTCATTCCACTGCAAAGACAGTAAAAAGGTAAAGGGTAAAGAAAGTGGTGAACTTGGGATCCTTTTGCTGTTCTTACCAGTTCTATAGGGTCTGACAAAGTCTCCTGCTGTGCTGAAGTTTCATGGCCCACTGCTGACACAAGGAGACCCAACCGCTGCCCTTCTGGCCACAACAGAGCAGATACTGCTGTCATACATAGAATTTATCCTTGCCCCTTTCCTGCTGGGTCAGAAAGATTGCACTGGGGCCACAACTGCTATTTATAGGTAGAACATGATGCCAGAAAAAGAAAATAATCACTGATGGGTTTTTAGCTTTCTACTGCTGGAGAATAGCATTCCTATTAAAAATGAACTGCATTCTTAGAAGATGGCTGGTAGTTATTGCGGGCAATGTTTCCATTTCCAAGCTCTGCCTCGCCTCACTCCTCTGAGGCCAAAACCACTCAAGAACAATGAGACTTCTTCTTCTTTCTTTTATCCTCAGAGGAGGAGGGGGTTGTTTGCTGTACACTGACACTGTACACCTGCTGTAAAAAGTTTGTGCCCAAGTGACCCTGGCAGGACAGGAGGTGTTCCTGTGAAGCTCTGCTGAAGTGAACCCAAACAATAGTCTGGTTATGCCTTGCATGAGGATATGGTGTTACGGATTATCCTGTGGGGTCAGCACCAAGGCATCCAGTTCCTCGGAACAAGGTTTGGGGAGTTGGGAAGAGGCCTACTGCTGCTGTTTTGGCTCATTTTTGTCCTCCTGCATCCCAGCTGCTGCACTCTCGTGGTTTGCTTACTGTAGCCAGTGGTGATGCCAGCCATGATGTTCATGATACAATATGGAAATGTTTCTCAGCAGTTTTGAGCACCACTTACCAGCATTCGTAAATAAGCAATAGGTATAGCGGTAGCATTGCCTTTTTTCTGTCTTGCAGCACTCCTAGCCCCCTGTGCAAACATGCAGTTTTGCTCACCAAGGACTTATCTGAAAGGGTACATCAAATTTAATCAAATGAACTAAGCATGTAAAATAGTTCCTGAATACCTCTCATATCCAGTGAATGGGTTTTGGTTTGCTTTAGCATAATTCCCACATAAGAGAAAAAGAGATGCCAGGGCCAGCTCACAGGAGAGGTTTGCAGGTTCTAGGGACACATCTGGCCCTGTGTCTGAGTATAAATAATGCCTATGAACACCTGTCTCTTCTTAAATCTGATCTCAGAAGCAGCACTGGGACCGGTTCATATGATGTCTCCCATTTTAAATTGAGCTCTGCAGATAAAACTTGGCTGCATGTAGTGCAAGGCTGTCCTAAAAACTGAGCTGACATTTATATATCCATGCCTTAGTTTATGCAGGAAAAGATACTCTGTGATCTGCAAGAGGACAAAAAATAAAACTCCACAAAACTCCAAAGAAAATGCTTTTTCTTTTCTGTGCGTTGGGAGAACAGTCTTCTTGGAGATGAAGGAAACTGTTCTGACCTTTCTTTCTCTGTGTGATACAAACTGAGCGTGACTGTTTCATCATCACTGAAGCCAATATCAAATCACTGGTTTGCACTAACTTTGCCAGCTTCTATGTAATTATTGCCATATGCAATGGGACGCCTTTCCTACAAATGCTTCTCTAGTGGCTCTAGGTCATCTAAGATTTACTGTTGCTAATACAAACAGCATTATTTCTTAAGTGCATACTCACCTACACACAAAGGAAATGTTACAAGAGGTGAAGTTATATTTAAATAATTGTTTATTAGGCTTTTTCTTTTTTGTTATTATTTCTTTTTTAGGTGGCAACAAAGGACTTAGGAAGTATTTTTCTCTGGGTTCTGGTTTCTTTGCACATTATCTAATAATGTCAACCTGAAGTATTAAAAAATTCAGGGTTGAGTCCCATCAGAAATGATAAGGTTTAAGAAGAACCCACTTTTTGTTCTGAGTCTTTAGGCTAGTCTTTGGTTCAAGCTGAAGCATGAAAACTTAAAAAAAAAAACAAAGTAGAAATTTTCATGCCATTCCCTGGTTTGTGGAACCATTGCTTTAGGGGAAACACTAGAGTAGTATTAGAAAAGCTGGCACTACTGATTACTCCTCCTGCCAATGCATACCATACCTCATTTCTTTAGGCAGAGGAACTTATCTTTCTTCCTCACCAAACAAGTGTTTTTGCCATTCCTGCTGGTTTTCAAGCAAGGTCCTTTAATGCTGCCCTTTTCCTCTCGACATGCAAAGCAGCCTTTGCTCACACCTGCCATGTGATAGGATCCTTCTCCCTGGGGAGATCACAACATCTGTTTTGCTTCCTAAATGGAGAGAGAGACATTCTCAAAAAATTCTCCTCCTTTCCTGCTTGCTAACAACAAAAGAGATATGAAAGCATTTAGTCTTTCTGGAGAGAGGAAAAAACAGTGGAGCCCTACACAGGAAAAAACAACTCTGGAAAAATAAATTGAATATGATTTGAGCTATAATTAAAGGTCTTAAAAAGAAGCCAAACTGCCAAGTTAGAAAGAAAAATGTACATTTTTATATAAAGTACCTTTATGGAAGGATGTGCTTGGGGTTACAGTGTAGGACATTTGAGCTCTTTCTGCTCTGGACTTCCTGGGTGATACCAGACAAGAAACTTAACCCTTACATGCCTTGGTAGTCTATATGTAAAACATGGATATCTCTATTGTGGTATTGTGATACTTGATATTACTTGATATTTCATACTGCCTGTGCACACAAAGAGGTAGAAGTTCTTTAAATAGAAGCTGCTGTGGCATTGCAATAATGGCAGCTTGCTGTTCATTATATTAACAAGATTTCATATCCTTTAAAATTTTAAAAGCATTGTGAAACCATTTGGTATATAACTGCATCTCTGGAGGATCTGTTTGTTGTCAGCACAGTGTAACCTGCAGCTTTAGTAAGGGTAGGACTTACTTCAGAATGAATTAAAAAGAAAAGTCAAAAAGAAGTGTTTCATAGAGAAGGACCTTGCAGTCTGCTTGCTGATGTCATCAGTGCACACTGCACATTACTTAAAAGTAGCAGATTTTGTTTCATGCAATCCCCTTGCTAGTAGAAGGCAAACTGAACACACAGGCTCAGAGCTGAGGTGCCTGTGATCTGGACAAGGGAAGATTTCACATCCATGAGGTTGCTTCTACTATCTGATAGCAATCTCACAGGCTTCATGAGATGATCAATGTGAGAATAGGGCACCCTATTGCTGCCTGGAAAATCCACATGTGCAGCTTTAAACTACAAAATAACAAGTGTTATTTGCCTACAAATACACCTATTTGTGATATGGTTAGAGCTGCCGTCTTGGAGATGATTATTTCCATCATTCAGAACTTCTTAAACCCATATGGATAGATCCAAAAAATTTTATTTTTAAAGGTGACCTACAACTCTTCAAACTCCTTTTTTACATTTATAATTGAATACCTCAGCCACTCTGACAACATTACCGATATGCACTCAACAAATCTGGATTTTATGAGACAAATGAAAAATCTAGTTGTGCTTGCTGTGACTTTCTTCTGCAGTGTAAATCAGAATAAATCAAAGTTATTCTCTCCTGTTCTCACTACTGGTATCAAAATTAGCATGGAAAAGTAAAGTAAGATTTGGATTTTGGTGGCATCATGGTTTAATTTTCTTATAGTTTATAATTGTAAAAATTCACATTCCTTGGTAGTTATTGTGTGTTTGAAGAGCCAGTAAAAATTGGGTTTTCAGTGGCGTCAAAACAGAAGATAGTCTTAATGGTATTTCAGGCCTCTTAATTCACCAAGCAACTTCTTTGCATTTGTTTCTGCAGATCAGCTTAGATAATCTCCTATATTTAAAAATTCAACTAACAACTTCACAACATGATATCAATCTCATAATGTGGTATTTATCCTAATCTGATGAATATGGGATACGTGGTGTGGTTTAAAACTGAATAGTCCTGGTGTTGCATCTGTTGGCTGTAACATGTGTTAGTAATGTGTTAGAGTAGCCTGAACTTTGGGCTACCAGTGACAAATCTGTCCCTTCTCCAAGGCCCAACACAATGCCTGCATACATCTCCCAAAGCTACTACTTGCTTCCACTGTTATCTCTGTGGATTACTAGAGAAAACCACCAGATTTCCAGCCTCACTGAGGACGGTAAAGCTTGTGGATAAGCAGCAGAGAACTGTGAAACAGAAATGCTTTTAAAAAAGTAACAACCAAAAAACCCCTGACTACTGGAAACAGAAAACTCAGAGCTTAACATTGGTTGAGTTGCAGCAGAAGTAATGAAGTGTGAAATGTGCTATTCCCAACCAGTACGCCATGCTGCTTTAATTTACAGAATATATAATTATATAACATTAACATTCTGGTACATCAGTCTTTGACAAAAATTGAAATGAAAATAGACAAATGCATGAATCTATTTATAAGACAATTATTGTAATAGGAAAGGATAAGAATACAAACTTTAACCATTTTCATTGTTGTAAGATTGTGGCCTTAAGATGCCCTGGCGAATACTCACTTACTGTTGCAAACCAATTTAGTTTAGTAAACCTTTACTAAAAGCTTCTAAAAGCCCTTCCAGCAGCCTTGCAACCTCCTCTGAATCACATGGGCATAAGCCCAGATCTGCTAAGAGATCTGCTTTTGAACTTCAGGGGAAGATTACATGTGAGATTGGTTTTCCCGGTCAGGCCGTGGTCCATCCAAACCAAAGTTCTGCCTTTGGCAGTGGCCCGAACGAGCTGGTTAACCAGATGTACAACACTGAGGCAATTACAATGAAAAGCACCACATCCCATCACTCCCGGCATCTGTGTTAACCACAGAATGCTTAGAATAGGAGATGCCCTTTTATTTCCTTTGCAAAGAGATGACAAATGTGTATTATTAATGACTCCCACTATAAGATTAGAGAGGAAGAGGAGAGAATCCTTTCCTAATCTCTGCAGGCAAATTTCTCCTCTGAGACTCTGTTAGGTCCTAAATTGACCTACTGTGTATGTGGTGCAGTCCAAGTATCTGTTATTTAAACTAATTTTAAGAAAATTCGCTCAGGGGCTGGATTGCTCAGGAGACTCTTAGTGGTCTATGTCGTCATTTGCTTCCATGCAGCTGAGGCCAGAAGTAACCAGATGATTAAAATCAGATTGGTTTGCGATGACTTAGGAAATGAATATGCTTTTCCAACATGATCATTAATAGACAAGTCTCCCCGCTGCAAAGCTGCCACAAAGGCATCTCGCTGCCTTCAGAAGGGCCAAGGAACTTGCTTTCCAAGGCTAGTCAGCCTTGCCTTCTTCTTGGATGTGTTGCTTCCTCATACATGTGCATTTCAAGGGTGGGAATTTAGGAGGCTGGCAATTGCATTTCTTTTTTCCTTTTTTTGCCTGTACCTTACCATTCTTTTCAGCTGAAGAATAAATTTAAAGTCCCTGGGTTTGGTTTTACTATTTTTATTTTCAGAAGAGCTGCATTAAAAAGCAGATTAACTTTCATCCTTCTACCACTTGATAATAATTTATACTGAGTCCATAGACAACCTGTGGGATAAAGAGTGCATGTGCATAGTTCTAGTTTGGTGAGAAATGACCTTTCTGAGTTCTTATCTCAAGAGGAATTAGACTTATTTAGTCTCTAGGATGCTAACAGGACAGTGCTGAGAGATAAATGAATTTTGGTAGCTTCATAAAGGGATAAAAACCACTGAAACTTAATGACCTTCTGTGTGGTGGGGAGGAAGGCTTTAGGCATGAATATACTAGTAGAAAACAAGATTGTCATCTGGAGAGTGGGGAGAATACAGAAAAAGAAAAAACTGAAATACGCTATGTGTTGAAGTTAACTAGAAAGTATTATTTTGACATAGAAGCACAGCTTACAGGGTAAGGTATGATTGTCAGCATACCACATCACTGTATTTAAAACACAGCTCTGGATCCTTCACAAGGAATGAAGCAGGATCTTTATCAAGGAATTGCTAAATTCTGAATTCTTAAATTTCTATCAAATGCATCAAATCAATGCAGCATTGCATCTTCTGCATCATCAAACATTGTGTTACAAGCAGGAGGAAATTGTGGAGCATATGATAGGAGGTTGTGCTGAATGTGGGGAAGTGGTTTACATTTCTGACAGGAACAACAAGAAATTCATGTTATTGAGATTATGTTAAGGAAGATAATCAGACCTGTATGTTTTCTTGAGTATTGTATTTGAAGAGATGGGTCTGGTTTGAAAAACAAAGTAAAGAAACTACCTAATTTTTTTTTTATGAGCAAGGGTTGTACTTATGTGTGCAAATTATGAGAATTTTCATACAACAGTGAATGGTGGCCTGGAATGGTGTTGTTTGTGAACAGAATTACTCTCATCTTGGACCACAAAGTTCTGTGGGAAAAAAAAGTCTAGGTTGAAAATTAATGAAAAACAGATTTAAGAGGTTTCACAGATGATGTAGTCCATCCCTTTGCACTGAAACAGGATCAATGCATAGAATTTATAGCTGTATCTAGAAGATGGATGGAATTATTTTTAATTGGCAATATTAATGGTTTAGTAGAATATCACAGATGACCTATTATAAAACTGGTTGAACAAATCATGTAGCAGCCATACGATTGCTGAAGGACATGATAATAGGATAGTAACTTATTCAGGTTCATTTGTCTTTACCCCCCACCCCCAATGCACTTTGGTGGTGACTAAGAGAAATAAGCTTATTCTTACAGAGTTGGTAAGGCTGTAGATACACAGGAATAGAAGCCTGAATACTGATCCCGAATGTTTGATGTGTCTCTGAGGAGAAGAGGTGATGTTCCTGTACCACTATAGGGGTTCTGATGTTGGGAGTTGTCTTAATGAAGAGAGTGGGACACTGTGCCAAAGAAGCTGTTTGGAGAAGGAGCTTCTGCGGTACTTCTCTAGTTGGTATTCCACATTAGACAGACAGTGCTGGGTCTCGCTGAAACACCCACTGTGCAAAAGGCTGGCAGATGCTTTGGGTTGACACAACAGTAATACCAACTTTTGATGATATATGTGCCAGAGGAATTCAACATAACCCTGAGCTAGCTCAAGTCTTTTGGTGTTCCATTTAAAAAATACCGACAAAATGGGCCGCCTTATCACTTAAGTCATTAATATGTAATATATAAAAGGCCCTGGGTAAAAAAAAAATAAATAAAAACGCTAAACCAAACCTATTTTCTGCTCCTATGCTCCTTCTGCTGGTTATGCAGAAGCAGTAAACAGACCCTATTCCCAGAGCTGTGCTGACAACACTGATGATGGTGGTGCACAAATTAGGAGGTAAACAAAAAGCCGTGTTAATTTCAAGCTCCATTAGAAACACAGGCGGTAAAAAAAAAAATCAATGTCTCCCAAACAGAAAAGTCAAAATTGGTAGGGGAAGAAAGTTGGGTTTTTGTTTGGTAGAAGACTTTATTATTATTTCTTTTAAACTGGGTGTAAGCAAGAAGGAGCTACTGGTCAGTGTAATCTTAATAACTAATACATTGAAAATAAACAATTCTCAAAGATTCTTTTTAACAAAAAAATATGCTCAGTTTTGGCTGAGGTTGAAATTGTTGTATTTAAAGGCTGGTTTCTATTTTAAGTTTTGCCTGTAGGATCTGTGGATATTCAGTTACATTTATAATCTTGGCATGACACATTTGAAGGATCAGTCTTTTGAAAAGTGTAATCGTCAGATTTCAGTGTTTTCTCTTGGCATAGTCTGTTCTTGGATCAGAATCCTTGGGGCCTGCTAGTTCAAATTTTAGGCTTTGTTGTGCATCCACATTAAGGCTGGAAATACATGTATGTCACTTTGTTTGAAGTCGTCTAGCAGAGAATGACAGGAAGAGCAAATACTGGTTTATATGTTTTCATTTTATGGTAGTGTGTCACCTTGAACTCTACTAACATTAAATGTTTATCACTTCATGTGATCTTTGCTTTGCATACTAAACTGAATTTCACATGGCCATGTTAAATTATATATGATGATGTTCTGAGGTATGGTGTTAGGAACCAGCTCTTGAAATGTGAATGCATATGCAAAAATGTAGGCCTGTAAGCAACACTAGAGTAAGTATGACCCCTTGCAAGAGCAAAGTTACTCACTTTCTAAGTGTCTGAGGAACCGATGGTCTTAGTGCAACAACAGATGTTCAGAAAATTTTTACTCTAATGCTTGTTCATTATAACTGCTATAGTTATACGTATTCAGTGTAACCTTTCAACAAGAGCAGTGTTTGGAACAAGGCTGTTAACAACAGTTCTCTGTTCTCCAGCACCAGCTAGTCATATCATTTTAAAAATACTCATTAGTCTTCATCCCTGTGTGTTAGGGAGTATCCCCCTCCACAGATCAGGAAACCAAGACCCAGGTAGGTCAAAACCTCTGTTTTACATATAAAAGTGTATTGCTGTGATATTTAGATTTGCTTGAAACCATCTTCCACAAAAGTAAGGGCAGTAACAGAGTCAAGATCTTTGTAGTAGAGAGCACAGATAAGAGACACAAAGCATTCCCCAGCTCTCTGTGTTTCCTTCTAAACAGCTGCATCTCCTCAATGCCACTTCATCTCATCCCTAAGACACAGCTTGCACGTCTAATTGTCATTCCCTTCGGTGGGCATTAGCATACTTGTTAAATTGGCCATTTGTGTCCCAGAACTCCCATGTCTGTCCAGTGACTCACACAAACGTGCATTTGTACACCTCGTGGGAGTATGGAGCAAGTTATCTCTATACCTTCAGCTTCTTGTCCTAAAAACATTCTACATCACATTCAGTCCTCCCTTGCTGCTTCATTAACCACTTAAAACCACAGTTATTGTTAGGAAAAAATTACTTTTAAAGAGGAAGGAGTCTAAAAGGATGTGTTCTCTCTTACTGATTTCTGTGTCATGTTGTTTTTTTTTTAAAGCAAGTTGCAAGATGCCTTTTTCCTCCCTGACTCTGCTGCCCTGCCCCTGTCACCCAACTGCTTTCTGTTTCTTAACACAGTCACCAAGAAAAGAGGCTAACCGTAGCCAACAGTGTTGGAATTAAGACATAAAGTCAGATTCAGAAATCAGTCCACCCATCCGTAGTTGCATTGGCAGTATATTGCTAACAGCAGTCAAAGCGTGTTGGTCAGGAAAGTAAGTTATGATGTGAGCATGTGTAGAAAGCTGACAGATATACTGAGGGCCGGTTTCAGACAGCTGCCATGATCGTGATCTCTCTATTTCCATGTTAAAGTTTTGTCTCTCTCTGTTTGTGATGGTCCATGCTGAGAATATGACATTTGTATGTATTTTGGAAAATGATACTTTTGTCTTAAATAGACACTTATGTGTTCTGTCAAAACTGTAGTTATAAACACTTCCCCTTTCACAAGTGTGAGGCCAAAACCTGCTTCTTGTGATCATATGAGAAGTTAACTTCAGTGAGTCTTTGACTTTGGCTAGCTCATTTCTGTGTTTACCTGGTAATAAATTATGAGTGTCATGCTGAAAAAGTCTTTTGGAAACTAGCCCTCATGAAATGTAAGTTATAATGACTTTTGTGAAGCTTGAGGGCATACAAAATGCTCACCATTTACTACTACAGTGAATTCTTTCACAAGGCTTTCCTCTTTTGCAGCACAATTAATTTTACATTTCATTTAGTGACACTGGCATGCACTTCACTTTATAATATTAGTTAAAATTGGTTGATGATGTCAATCTTATTTTTAGCACGCTGAAAGCAGGAGAATAATTGAAGTGTGCTGTTATACAATTTAAAGCTTGTGGTGGACTTGGAGAATTTGAGATGGAGCGATGAGGAAGTGTCATTCCTGGTTCAGTCAGTGTAGAGGGAGTAGCTCTTCTCTTTAACATTTCATTGTAATCTTTCTGATGATACCTCAAAATGTCAGCTTGTGCCTCATAGCTTAAGTTAAGCTCTTCCCAAAATAACTTCTGATGTACTTCAGAAGTTTAAAAATTAAATCTCAGTGATATACACCAACAACACATTCAAATCTGAAAGGCTGTTGAAATTCAGTATATCATTTATTCTGTTTTAGTTCTTTTTTCAGTTCTAAGTTATCATCTCCTGTACGTTGCTACCAACAAGCTGGCTTTATGGATTGCACAGAACAGTTAGTGCTAGTCATGCTGAAAAGCTTTAAGTTGCATAGCTATATTCTAGTGAAGCCTTAGTAACTTTCCAGGGTGAAAAGGAATTAAGAAGTGTTTTGCTTGGAATTTTTTGCTTGCTTTATGTGATCCTTCACAAGGAATGATAGTACTTTGGTTCTAAAATATTTGTTTTTCTAATTAAGATATTTCTTAGCTTTTCCAGAAAGAAATGAATGCATTAGAAGGTCAGTGACACATCAGTTAAAATCTTGTTTGGGGATCTTGCTGACTTCCACAAGCTTTACCAAAGCCTTGTGATGCCTTGGAGAAAGGGACATTCATAAATGCTTCCTATCAGGAGTGGTGTCTCATCACAAGTTGAAGGAGGAACAACACTGAGCCATCTGCACGTGAATGGAATCATGCTTGACTTGCCTTCAGGGAAAATAATGTATTTAGATCATAAGGCTGGCTCTGATTTTAGAGTTTATGGAACGTTTTTTCATTGGGGCTCGTTTAGTAACTTTCACGTGCCTCATTTTCTGATGCCTCTGTTTGCTTTTCCCTATGAGATAAAGCGCTTGGAAGCACTGGAATTCAGTGTGTTAGGATACACAGCGGGCAAAGCTCAAAGAGTGGTCAGCTGTATATGTCAGCCCATGTACTGACCTTCATTAGCTTTGGGCTGTTGGAAGAGTAGGTTACTTACCAAAAAGTAATTTTGAACCCTCTCTATAAAACATATATTTTCTGCTGTGCTTATATCTAAAAGTTACCTTTTTTATTGCTGTCTCCATCTGAGATATTTCAGGCTAATGAAGCAATATGATTGTTTTTACATCTAAAGTATTTCATTCCTATTAAGGAATATCATACAGTAGAATGCAAATCTAGCTCTGAGCAGATATCTCTGCTAAGCTGCTTTTAAAACTGAATTAGCTTAGGAAAGAACTGGCAGATATGTACTAAACATTTTGTGAGGATCACCAATTGCAGAGTTTTGTTAAACTTTTCTTTCTCTAAGCATGTGCAAAACCAGCAACACTGGAAATCATGAAGCTCTGTCTTTTTTACAACTGGAACCATGATGAGACTGCATGCTGCAGTCTTCCCTCTTTTCCTCTTTGAAGGCTGCACAGTGCCTTGGAACTTCAGGAACCATTAAGTGTAATACTTAATATAATTGACTGCTCAAGAAATAGGCATGATGTGCCATTATAACCATTACCCAGCAATTAGGGCTTGCAGCATTGAGTCTCCCTCCATATTTATTAATGAGGTCATTAACAAAGATATGATACTTTTGCTACTGTTACACAGGCAGCATAAGTGAAGACTTCAGTAATTATCAAGCCTGTATTATTGTCATTATGAATGTACCTCTGTGATGCCTGTATGCACAACCAAAGGGAGCTTCAGCAGTCTTTGGTAAACAGCCCAAGACATAGTGACTGGGAATCCATTTCAGGCCTGACATTTTTCTACATATGAAACCTAAACTGCTTTTCTTTTGTTGCAAACCTTCTTAGTTTCTCTCCCTCACTAGCATCTTTTATGGAATAGTGAGATCATTCCCCATTGCTGCAGTTCCATCACCCATTTCTAAATGTGTTCAAAATTCTAAATTTAGAACATTTCGTTTTCATCTCATCTTCGTTTCTAAATGCTGTTTGCTGTGAAGAATTCCCTGGGAGCTACCACAAAGTCACCCCGTGGCATCCTTCAGATCCCACCTGAAGACTTTATTTTGCTGGCTGAAAATTTGCCAGTGTTTGAGCTGCTGAAGTGTGCTGACTGCTTGCTATTTCATTGACCAGTGTTGTCTCATTGTTTTCTTGTGTCTCTGCATCTGCTCTGCCCGCCTTGTCTTCAGCTATGTCTGCACTGTCTTTGCAGAGAAGTCTGCCTGTAGGAGGAAAAGCTTTGTGCTCTGCTACCATAGCTGCTTTCTGTGAGCCAGCTCATTTGAACTTGGAGAACACTACCATACATTATGCTCAAAAGCACAGACTTTCTGTTTGTTTTGTGTTGGGGCACCACTTGGCCTGTGAAGTAGGGGAATGTTTTCATTACTAATAGCCAAATATGCTTTCACATGAATTAGACAGGCGATATATTAGTATACATTGCAGAGCTGCCCTGTAATAATGGAAAAAGTAGTTAGAACTCACCTTTTCTTCACCAGTGTGCTGCTTGTGCCCAATCTCGTGTGTCTTGCATGGCTTCAGGACACATCCAGTGCAACGGAAAGCTGTAGGCTCCTGCCATCCTTTGTAGGCCTTAGAGTAATACAGTTATTAAGAAAGAGTATAATGTAAGAATCTTAATTTTTCTACTAACATTGCTGCACAGAGAGCATTAGAGGCTGATCTCTTAATGAAACTGCCAGTTTGGCATTTCCATGTCTCCTGAGTATTTTGATAGATGTGTTGTTTTACTGATCACTTCCACTTTTCTCTTCTTGATGCTGTTCAGATTGGACCTAAGAAACGCCTAACTGCCCTGTGATTCTTTTTTTCTTATTAGCTTGCTAGAAAAATTGGGGGTAGAATACAAAACCTTGACATTTTGAAAATGTTTTCCAACTTTTAGTTATTGTTTTGCATCACTGTTGTACCTACCAGCCCCCTGGTGAGAAGAGCCGTATATGCACAGTAAAAGGCGGTGGCTGTCCTAAACAGCCCGTATACTAAACAAGACAAATGGTAGGAAGCATCGTCTCAGGATTGCTCCTTGGAGGATGAGGCACAGAAGCATTAAATGACATGCTTTGGGCTGCACGGGAAACCTGTGCTGGAGCCGGGAACTGAACTCCCACTTCTGGAGTTGCTGCCCCATGCCTCAGAGCTTCGTGCTGCCTCGGAGTCCTTCCAGCCTTTACTCCTGAGGAAAATTGGTGCTCCTCAATAGTTTTCAAAATCCATGCGGTAGAACAATCCTCTAAGAGTCTGTGTGGGCAAAACCCAAAGAAATGCTGAATATTGTAGCTCCCTTGAAAGTCAGTGCTCTCGGGATCCTACATCTGTGCCGCTTTCAAGAGTGCTAATGAGATCTACCGGTGTTTTTCTTCCAACCTATCAGCTGAGGACTGGAGGAAGATGTGTTTTATTAGATAGGAGCAGGATGGATAGCATCATAAATCTCCTCTGGACTGCAACAATTAAAGTCGCACTGTAGCTTGCCACATGGAAACCTCACAAGTCTGACCAGATATGACCGGCTTCTTCTGCTAAATGCGACTGTTGAAATGACCATCCGGAGTTTATTAATAAGTGTATAAATCTGAACTCTAAGGGGAAAAAAGATGAACTGGTGCTAGTATATCTGTGACATATACTTAATAATAAAACTTAAACTCTTATACAGCCTGATACAAATTACTTGCTCTACTGCGCCAGTTCTGCCACAGATACACATTTCATCTTTGTGATATGCTCTGTGGCTGCTCAGCTAATAAGTGCTGAGAAGGGATAGTAATAGATAGATAGATGCATCTGGTATTTATAGAGGACTGTTTTAATGGTGCTAAAAAACTGATGTGCTCAGCGTTCCTTGCAGCTGCAGTTGCGTTTTTGTCAGTAATCCTATCAGGAGGGTTGCTAGTTTCCAGAGTAATTAGAAGCCTGAAGCAAATAAACACCAAATGAATTTTCTTCTTTTGAAGTTATCTTTTTTCCTCTTTTTAAATAGCCCTTCTCTGGTATAATTATGCACCAGTCATTATAACATTAAAAATCATTTTAAGTGAATGAATGTGATTTTTGTTGTTGTTGTTGCTTGCTAATTATTACAAACTAATTGCAATTTAGGATAGTCTTCTAAAAATCTCATTTCATTACTGCATGGCCGCTGACTTAGACTGCTTCCAGCCTTGATCCCACAAAGAGCGAGTATCTCCAAGATCAGTTCATCTAAGCCTGTCTGGTGGCTTGTAACAAATATGGGTGAGGTACAAGGTGCTCAAAGACATTTTAATAAACTGCCCTTCTAACATTTAGGCCATAGGTTAAATATAAATTCATGTTACGGTATGTGCTTGCCACAAGGGAGGTGGTGACAGAGATACTGTATGATAATATAGAGAGGTAATAGCCTTCCTATCTGGCTTTTTGTGACTATGTCTAGGAGAATACATGGTACCCTGAGCAGCTCATTTCCCGAAAGGTGTTGGCAGGAGTTCAGAGGACAGTAACAAAACACGCAGTAGTCTGGAGAAGGTTTGACTCTAAACTATTATATCTACACCATTTATCTTGGTTATTAGTTTTGCAACATTTGTGGCTTTAGTCAGATGGTTTGGATTTGTGCTTAGGTATGCTGAGTTACAACGTATAGGCACTGGGTCACCTTTATGTAAACTCTATATTCTGGTTTGCGTTTTTTGGCTCTTGTAGTAAACTGTTTTCAAGATAACAAAATAAGGATCAGTTACAGCTACATAAGCAAATATGTATTAATTTACATTTACTAGTAATGAGGTATGAGAATGAAAAACCTACCCCACCTCTCAGATCCCAGCTTGAGATTTTAAGATTGGCTGTTAGAAGAAAAATGTCTTTGTACTTACAAATTGAGCACATTCAGTCCAGAGTAACTAGCACATAATAAACATGGAAACATCTAGTGACACTTTCTTTAATGGAATCATTCTTCAGAGTAGAACTACAGCTTTTATAATTCAGATGCCTTTTATAATGTAGTTTCTTAAACAGCCTCAGCTTCTCTTGTCCTCTAATGGCAATTCCCTCCTGCCAGGATTTGTTCCTGACCAAGATGTCACAGCCCTATGGTTGCAGCTTGACATATTCACATAAATACCTCTGCGAGATGTTGTGGAGATAGTAAAGCTTCATGTGGTTCAAGTATTTGTAAAATGTAATTCAAAGTGGAGTTTAGTAATACTTTTATAGTACTGCCTGTGCTGAGGATTTCCCTCTTTTTGTAACCCCTCCCACAATTATTTTTGCATGAGAGAGATTTATATCAATAGAGCAAACTGACTTGATAAATCTAAGCTCAGCTTTCCAATCAGTCATCACAGAGCAGGGCCATATATACACAGACACAGAGAGGAAAGATAAGCCAAATCAGCTAATGCTTTAAGTCAATGCAACTGAGGTAAAGCACATAAAATCCCTTTAGGAGAATTATAGTGTAGTGAGTTATGATTACTTTATGCTTGAATGAAAGCATCCACTTGTAGGCTTAGGACAGACAGCTTCAGACACATTGACTTCAGTCATTAGAGTGATTTACCTTAATTTTCCTGCAAGTTTCCGTGTTTTAAATTTGAGCTCATATACGCTGAATTACAGTTTATAGACCTTGGGTCATCTTTTTCTGAACCCTGTGTTTTGTCCTGCCTTTTTTGCTTTTTGGCCTGGAAAGGCATCCTCTGAGGAGAAATGTGGTTTTGTGCTTGTGATACATCTCAGAGGCTATTTAGGTAATAGTTTCTTGACAAGGATGTGTTTATGTTTTTTGCCAAGTCTTTTGTTCCGATTGTGATAAATCTGTGCTGTATAACAGTGAAAATAAAAATGCCATAGTTTCTTCTGAAATGAGCTTAGAAGTTTACCATCAAAATGCCTCATGCTGTCAGAGAAACCCTTAACATTTACTGTTGCACACACTTCTGCTGATCCAAGAATTTTTAAGCAGTGAAAGCAAGATATGCTTCAGAGATGTGCATCAGTTCGCTCCCCAGTCCCCAAAAGAAAAGGGAATCCATTTAGAGGGGAAGAACCCGTTTCCAGGAAAAAATGGAATTACTGCAGAAGGTCCTAAAGTCTTGCAGTGGTCTGCCAGACAGCAAATCCATGAAAGATATCTGATCACAAATAGCACAAGTGTGTCTGGTACAGGCTTCTGACTGATATCTCAGTCAGCTAAATGTGGAAGATAGAAGTGAAGCAGAGGCAGAGAGTCTAATCATCCAAAAAACACACACATCACATATGCACTCTCTCTCATCCAAGAGAAAATGAACATAGCAATTCACTTAGAGTCATGGCAGGCATGAAGAAATAGCTTCCTAGTCCAGAGAAAAGCTAGCAATATAAAAAAGGATGTTCTTATTAATTTTTGCCCTCAAAAACACATTAAAATTTGAACATTTTAGATGCAATTAATGGGACGGGAGAAAGAAAAAAGCCAGACTCCGATACTGTGCTCCTTACAATTATACTTAATGCAAAATATACACATTGGCAAGAAAATTGTCATTTGTAATTATTTTACAGTGTTGGAAAGAGCAGCATAATAGCCAGTCCCAGGCAGGTCTTTGATGAATAGAGCAAAGTTATTTATAACATTACGCAATGTTGCATTCTGCCAGTTTATTAAAAGAGTGAATTTCAGTGATCATGTAGATTTGGAAAAAGACCGTCATGCCAAACTGTTCTGGATTGATTTTTGAGAGAGGGAGAAAGAAGAGGGGAGGGTAGCAATGTCTATCTCAAAGATAAAAGGCAATGAAATGCTACCTTCTTTTAATTAAAGGCTCCCACAAAGTAATTTCCCCCTTTAGCTTGTGATAATATGCTTTTGGCAGGAAGAGTAATGCAAACAAAACACTCTTCCTTATAAGCAAAATCAAGGAGGGCAGGCAAATTGTATCTCGTAGCAATTTGTTGGAGAATTTGTCATTTGTTTCTGAACTGTGCTTTGAGCTGGACAGTAGGAGCAGGGCGTTTTGTTTGTGTGCTTTGAATGGCAGTATCAGTGGGTTTTGAACCTTTTAGAGGAGTCTGGGGATATTCTCCCATGGGAAATTATGGAAAATGCCTGTCATTCTTAATGGAAACTCATCATTCCAAAAGGAAACTAATGATGTGCTGTTTGGAAGTACATTTTCTCAACCTTAAGTCCTCTTTGTGGCAACATAGAGTAGGGTAAATATGATAGAGGTAGTGAAATCTCATGAAAAGCCTCCCCAGCTTAATGCAGAATTTTTAAATAGAGCTACATAAATTTCCCTCCAGACGTTTGAACATTGATCATTGTTGATACATTTGTTCCTTATTAGCTGCCCAATTGTGAATCTGCTGGACTTTGCAGACCTGGACTGAAATAATACGCATGATTTCCGTTTTCCAGTCTGATAACCATGAAATGACCTTTTGAGAACATACGGCCAGCGCAGACGAGGCCCTTTTGTTTAGTCTGTATCCTCAGTGGTGTTAGAGAAGTGTGCCATTCTTTTACAAACACACACACGCGCACACACACACACACAAGAAGAAGTGAGGAAACTACAACTGTATCAACACAGAAATTGTAATCTGAATTTAGCTTATTTCACTTTTGTGAAAAAAAAATACATAGGATGGGGGAAAGTATAGAGCTGAGGTAGCTTAATTGATATATTGTATCTCTCGTTGTAGGGTGTTCTGCATAATAAGGCACACAAAGCTTTTTCCGTAATGGTGAAATGCAGCATCCTGTTGACTAGATAGGCTGCTCAGCTGAATGACCCTGAAGTGCGTCTGCAATTAGTGGAAGAGCAATAGCCGGGAGAAGTGATGCTGCACATGACACACAATACCGGGCTCGCCAGCCAGAAGAGACACATGCACAGTGCTGGGAAACAGCTGATGGCAAGCCTTCCTGAAAGAACACGCTGTAACACAGCAAAGCTTAATCAGTGCTGTCCTCCCTCTTTCCTGCTCTGTGTGTCTGTATTTTTCCCTCATGCATCTGCTACCCGTATTGAAATTTCATTAATGTTTCACATTAATGTCTAAAACAGGGATCCTGCAGAAGAGACTAGTAGCATGATGGGTTTAGGTAAAGACACTAAGTTTTAGGAAACTACCAGAGGTTAGGGATACAATGGTTGTTTTTGCAGGAAAATCTGTTAAAACTAGATGGAAATTAAAATTAAAGACATGAAGAAAGTCTAAATTCTATTCTGGTACCAGGTTTTATTATCATACTGATCAGAATAGGGTTAAGTTCAGTATGAAAGACTATCTTGGAACAATTTGCAACCGAATCCTTCCCTTTGGTCTATTGATCAATTTTGGTCCCTTTACTTGAATAATCTGTATTAAAAAAAAAAAAAAAAAAAAGTGAAGTGAAGTGGAGCGAAGTGAAGTGAAGTGAACCTTCAATCTGGTATTTCAAAAGCAGGTGACTCATTGCCGCTCTGAGTGTCCTCAAATCAGCTCAGAGAAGAAGCCTGCACTCAAAAGCAGAGGATAGGAAGCCGCTTCTGACAGCAACTCGAATAAACCGCCTAACCTTTCTGAGCCTCGGTTCTAACAAATAATTATGCATTTGTCCCACAGTAACACCATCTGGAGTTTTCTTTAAGGCTCTTGATAGATTTTCACTGCAGAATTAGCTCAAGTAATTCTTCTCTAACTAGCATAGCTCAAATGAGAGTGGCCACAGTGCAAATTAAACCTCAGGCTGTTGTGTCCAGCTTATAACTTCTGGAGTCACATTAAAAGATTCATTGTGCTACTGTAAATGCTCATAAATCCTGGATGGAAGGGGTACAGCACTGAGTGGTTGTTTGCACATGTCACAAGGTGATAGTAGGGATCACGTTACATTTCTAAGGATTGTTGCCGTTCTCACGCTGGCTCAGACTCCCATTCTGTGGTGCTAAATTTCTCCGTATGTGGACTCGGTGATAAGCAATATTTCCATCTCACAGGCAATAAGCAGCAAGAGATTTAAACACACAGAGGTTTATTGAATGGGAAATGGAAACAAAATAAAATGACAACTCAAAACAAATAAATAAGGAAGTTAAGATCTCTGCTGGTAACAGAAGCCAGACCTCCACCCTGTCCCTGGGGTGGCAGAGGTTGCCCTTTCTTCTTCCAGGTGATACTCATGCAAGCTTGCTGTCTGAACTGGGAAGGTGGTCGGGGAGGTTGACTCTCTGCTCTCCAAGATGTGTGCAGTCTGGCGATTGCTAACCCCAGTGAAGTGACTGCGTGTTTGACAGTGTGTAAACAGACCCTGTAGAACCTCTTCTAAAAAGTGTTGCTGCTGTTTTCACTGCTGCTCTGAGCTTGGTGGGCCCTTTGTGGATCTTTAATTTTTGGTGGTCCAAAGCAGTTCAGGTTTTTGTTGGATCAACACATATTCTGAACCCTCTTTCCTCTCATGAGAAGAGAGGAAAGGCATAGTCTATCCCACCTGAATCTTTAATACAACCTTTTCCCCTTTTCTTGCCCATAGCTGTTTCACCCTACCACTGCAGCTGAAGTTCTGACCTGGTACATTTGACTTATTAGTCATCTGACCATTTGAAGCTGCTAGGTGATTCTAAGCCAATATTATCACATTCCTCAGCTAGCATCTCCCACAATTTCCCCCCTTTTAAGGACATGTGGCTTGCGTCTAATTTTGCAAAAGCTGTTTCTGTTCTGCCTCCTATTTGTAGTTTGAATTTTACTCATCTGCTCCTCTTCACAAGTCTATTAGTGATACTTTGCCCACCTACCAAAAATTCCAGAGGAGCAAGGTGTAGGATATCTCCTCCATTGTGCAGGTATCTGAAACTCATATTTCAAACTCCAGAAGTCCTTTTAATCACAGATCTTCTTTTTTTTTTAATGAGCCTCATTACACCTAATTTGTTCAGCTTTTTGTGAGATGCCATATGGCATCAATGGAAACCCAGTGAAAATGTATTTATTATCTCACAAAACATGTATAAAGATGTCAAACACACGTAATTAAAAGAGTTCTCTTTCAGATATATTCTTACCAATTAGCCACCTGGAGCTTCCAGACCAAGTCTTATCAGCTGGCTGGCAGAGGATGTCTTGAAGATACGTGTCATGAGGCAGGATGAGATATAAAGCAAGTGTATCAGTAGTGCTATTTCAGGTATCACAAGCTACTTCTGAGTTCTCAAAGTTCTTGAGTGACGTGTTTCATTCTTATCTCTTTGGAAAATCACTCCTGCCACAATGGAGAAAATCAGGCACAATGAAGAAGTGTTTCTTTCCTCTGTTGGGAGTGTATAGTCTTTGAATAGTACAGCCTGGATTCTTCCCACCTAACTTACATTAGTTACACACCTGAAGTTAGAAGACAAAAACCCCTTGTCTTTCTAGCCAACAATTCAGAAGGGCATCCAGAGGGCAGTTCAGATTTCAGGCAGTATTCTTTCTATTCAGAATATAAAGTAATTAGGTTTCAAGCTTATGAAGGCAAATGCTTTCAGTTAGGTGGGATGGAGCCAGGCTATAAGGTCTAGTTGCGTAGGGTGACGGACTCTGCTTGGACAAGAATTTTGCTTTCAGGGGGTGAGGAGTTACAGATAGAGCTTTACTTAGAAGAGTTCCTTACTCTGTAGGCCTCACTTTATAAAAATGTTTGATACAGCTTCTTTCTTTTCCAAGACTAAGGTAAGCTGGCTCTCTGGTTAAACATTCTTCCTAAAAATCGGGCACATCTTTCATTCTCCATTCATTAAATGAGGAAATTCATAGATTTTGTTGTTGTTGTTGTTGTTGTTCCATTTGCCATGAATGTAATGTAAAGTCAGCTGTGAGACCAGGCTTGTGCTGAAACAGGACTGATCAGCAGCTGCTTTGAAGTGCTCTGTCCCTAGCGCAGTAGACATGTTTATAGAAGCAATGAGATCCCCATCACAACTTTCCATGTAGCGTAATTCTGGGAAGGTTTAGTCTGAAGTTTTAAGATGCTTCCATGGCAATTTAAGGCAATCTGAGTAGAGGTTGCTGCAGACTTCCCTTCTCGAACTTGTTGCAAGTTCCTACCTCCTCTCTTGGGACTCAAATAAGCGTGGTGAACTGATTTACTGGGTTGGTCTACTCAGAAACTAATCACTTTAATGACCAATGACTACCAAAGCATTCAGATTTTTGTGCACTGAGACATTCATTGTTCAGGTTAGCACACCTTGCATCATGAAAATATGTTCTCACTTTCCCATGCACCCAAACACACATTTATGCATGTTCAGTTATGGAATCTAAACTGTAGCATATTACTAAGATCTGACTTTCTAATCCTTGATTCCACCTTTGGATGAGTAGCATCACATGCAAAATGCAGAAGGGCCTGTGCTTTCTGAAAGGTAGGACCTTCTGTATCTGGGCTTCCAGGAACTGGTGCAAAAGTTCCAGTGCTTTTTCTGCATGTTTTCAGATCTACCTATTGCACATGCAGCATATTGGTTCTGGAACAGTATATGCTGGACTTGGCTGCCTTGAAAATCTGTGCCAAAGTATTTGTTGGACTGACCTCATTTTGGATCTGTACCCCAGCTCAGTGGTGGAATTGCGTGCCCATACACAGAGACTGTCATCAATTTGGTTTGCTCCCTGAAGGTGCTCTGTATCCCTGACTGTTTGTGTATGCCCTACATACGGGGCAGATCACCCGCAGGCTCCTGTCGGTGGAGAAGCAGATCTAGGTTTCTTCTGAGGTGAAGGCTGGGGCAGTTCAGTGGTTGCCTCAATCCATGGAGGGCTCCATGGGGTAGTGCGGATGGGAGGCGCTCTGGGTGAATTAGTGGATGGAAGAGTGATCGCTCCCTGCAGCAGATCGCGCAGGCGATATAGACATAGACTGCATGTGGGTTTCATACTGCTGGCTTAGAAGGTAATAGGTAAAAGGTCTTTCCTTACATACTTACCAATTGTTGATTAGTGATAGGGGAACAATTTAGAGAAGGGCACTGCTTTCCTGTACCCACCTCCCCACCAATCTGTACCAATGATTTTAGTAATAACTATTCATCATTAGAGAATGCCTTTCCTCCTTGCAATGCTATTTAGCACAGTCTTCAATTAAACAAGCAAGTCAGGGAAAATAGGGGGTGGTTGCCTAGTAACCAGTTGCCTTGAGATCTGGAAAAATACAGCAGAGTTAAGGGTTAATTTTTGCAGGTGAAAGTAGAATTGTCCAGGGATGTGGGTGGTGGAGTTTTTAAGCTAGAAAGATCTAGGATATGTTTCAGAGAAGAGGCAGGGTTCCCACAGGATTTTCTCTCCAAATAATAACACAAAAAGAGTGGTGTTTGTTTAGTTAAAATCCAGGCTGATGGAGATTTAGAGAGAACACAAACAGGATCACTGTTTGATGGTACTTCCTTGACTGTGATATTTACATAATTTGTCACATTATTCTATCAAGACATCTACTTCAGAGTTCAAAGCTTGACTTAAATAATCAACTATAAATGGCTGCATACTTACAAAAAATAGCAATTACTTTTGTACACACATTCCCTGGGACAGTCTGACTTTTCCAAGGAACTTACAGGTGTCGAAAGAGCTGTATGAAATCCTTATGGGTTTATTTTGAGAGAGTCTGGGTCTTTATAGAGCTTTTGGGGTCTTCAAACATCTGAATATCAAGCAACAATCATGCTTCTTCAAAACTTCATATTCTGCCTCATCAAGTGCATATTTTTCCTCCTTAGATACATCTTAAATAGTCGTGGAATGGAATTAACAGAGAAGAGGGCCAGTTTATGTGACTCTCTGTACTCTTTGTGCTACTATGTGAAAATATCCTTGGCATACACTGTTTGGCATTCTTGACCTGAAGAACCTAAATGCAGGGAGATGTAGTCCAGATGTGTGGAGTTGAGTGGCCTTTCTAGGAGACCAGTGTGCCTTTTCCCTGTGCTGGGAACATTCGTGAATGAGCCAGTAGTGAGGCAAGTCACACACTCTGGTGCCTAAGTGAGCTCCAGGTTGGATAGTGTAATCATGAAGAACAAGCAAACTAATTTGCAGATAAGTGAATGTAATCATGAGGCATCCTGTGAAATCTCTTCCTTGACCATTAACTGGCATGTGTACTCCATCTACAGTATGTCCTATTTATTTTCTGTCTATATGCTAGACTCCCCTTCTCTTACTGATGAAAAGCATGCTTTTCTAGAGAGTAAAAGTTGTTTCAGGAGTTGTTGTTATTTCTATGTGCTGCTTTGTATTCTGATAGCACTTCAGAAGCCCTCCTTGTGGGCCAGCATCTCACTACACTAGATGCTGTATGAACACAGAGTGCAAAGGCAGTCTGCCCCCAAAAGATTACATGCTAAATATGTCAGAAAGCAGTAGGCAAATGAAACAAATAAATACGCGAGCATAATAAGACAGTAGCTCTCTTATAATGAGCAGCAACAAATCCCAACAAATTTGTCGGGTTTTTTAGACATCATGGTAAAGGAGCATCTTCAACAATTAGGGTTTTTCAAGAGGATGGTGAGGTGTGGCCTTGCAGATGTTTTGAAAAACATCTGGGAAAAAACTGGGACATCTGGGACACCAGCAGAGGCTGGTGTCACTGGCAGAGTTGGGATCAATAGATCAGTGACAAATAAGAAATGATAGGCAAAGATAGGCTGTGCTCAGAGGGACCTTGGAAGTCTTCAGGCATTTTTGAATTTACTGTTTTAAGTATGAATCCATTATCATCAAAGCAAGGAAACAGGAAAATAGTCTTCACAGCAGTGTTTTGAATGGGTAGGAAGTGGGTCCAGGAGAAGCTGTGAAGTGTTGCAGCCCAGAACGGATGGACCCTGACTCTAAAGATTTTCACGAGCTTGGGCAAATTCTTATTTGGTGTTGGAGATGGAAAATGCTGTATTATAAGGGTAACAGGGAAATGCTGCCAAGAATTAAACTTGTTTTAATCTGTGCAAAGTTGTCCAAGACCTTGGTGGAGCACTGTTTGTACTGTCGCATTTTTAAATGATGATTGGGTTATTGTGCATCAAATTTTACACGCATTGGGTCAGGTGTGAATACCCTAAAAATATCTTAAAGCTAGCAGCTTTGTGTTAGGTGCATCCTGGCAGGAGAAGGGGGATGTGAATGTGTGGGATTTTTTCACTGTGTTTTAGTGAAATCCTTTTAGGTGTAACTTAAAACAATTAAACCCCTCCTTCCTTCTGTTCCCAGACACAGAAGGACGTGTGCTGCTTTTGCTGTGCAATATCACACATATACAGGGACAGCCACTGTGCACAGAACTGCTTTCCTGTTTGACAACTATATTTTACATTTTACAATTTAGCAATCCCAAAGCACATCTCTGTGTATCAATTTTCTATAGTTGAGGTTTTTAAGTAATCAGCTTGTTCCTGAGCAAGGAAGCAACTTTTTTGGTAATCATATGATCTCAAAGCATGAGGTGTGTTTAATGCTGTTTATGTAGGACCTACAGGCAATAAGTTTTTTAATTAACTTACTTAGGCCAAAAATGAGGTTTAATTAAACATCATATTACACAAACTTAAACAAAAAGGCATTTAATAAACCACTATGCAGATTTCAAGGTAATTAAAATTTGAGGTCTGTATACTTCACACTATGTCGTTAATTGACGCTAAATGTGAACAGATCAAATAAGTACACTTTTTATTGTGTTTCAGGTTTTTTTCGTGTGCAAACTGAGATCAGTAGTGATTCCTTTGAATTATTTCTCTATCTGATCCATTGGATTAATCTTCAGCGTGGGTGTCTTTGGGGCTGGTAGTTACTGGTTGGTTTGGATGCACCAAAGACGTCTTGCATAATGCAGAGGTGACAGGGCACTCATTAAAGAAAATGAGATAAAGTATTAACTGAAGACAATAAAGAAGAACTGAGTCCTAACCAGAAATGTTGACTACATGCTTTCTTAGTTAGGTTGAAAAGAGAGGCTCAAAGGGAGAAGTACATGGAACCAAAAAAGTGTAAAAATGGCCTTCAGGAGTTTCTAGAATTGGAACGAGACCAAAACCAATACAGCAGAACTGTATCCAGACCACCAAGACAGCTGACTAACTTAATTTTCAAGAGTCAGGTCAAGCAGGCAGTGAGCAATATGCATCATTTTCTATCCAGGGCTGACAAACCCTTGCTCCCATGATAAATAATCACTACACATACATTAGGAACCTTAAGTAAATGCTCACAATTAGGCCAATGTGGCCTCAAATGTTGGCAAAACTGGAGATGCTGTTTGTGCTGGTAGATAAAATGGGTAGTGAGGATAGCCCCACTCCACCCAAGACTCTGCGGAGAGAGAGCAAAGATGAACGTGATGTGGGGGGCTAGCCCGCGTCTGCCTCTGCAAAACCCGAGGCTTAACAAAGCCAACATATTCATGTATTGGTAGCATCTGTTACTACGGCTTCATACTCTGCAGCAGTTGATGTGACCCAGCTGCAGATCAGCATTTATGAAGGAGCTGAGGATTATGTGCTCGATATCTTTTCAATACATCCTGCTGAGAACTGTGCTGATTTCCAGGGAAGGTCTCCAGAGAGCAATCTCAACACTCAGAAAGCTGCCAGCTTTTCCTGTTGTTGTCCTCTGCATTGTCCTGCCTCTCCTGTTCCCCCCTTACCTTGGGAATTCTTCCATCCCCAACCAGCTCAAGAAATGATCTTGGTTTTTTTATTTTCAAAGTGGCAGTTCTGTGTCACAGAAAATTATAAAATAACCACAGCCAGTTGAACAGATGGGATTTAGGATGACCTGCAGAAATCTGGAGACAGAACAGAATATAAGTTTAGATCAAAATTACAATTAAACTTCTGTTTTCAAAAAAAACCCCTGAAAACAGTAGGCTTTCTTATTTACCCTCCAGAATACAAAGGAGCAGAATTCAGTTCTTATTGTATTGAATCCTTAAAAAAAGATCTGCCTTTATCAGCATTTTTATAAATTAGGCTGACTTTGAAATTGTGGTTTGTGGATGGTTTCAGAGGTGAAAAGATGAGCATTATTTGCATAATAAAATCACAAAGGGAGTGAGTATGCAAAATTTAATTTATTTAAAATTCACCCTTCCAACATGCTGGGCACAGGTGCAGAAGATTAGTAATAAAAATAGTCACCTGCAGCATACAAATTAATGGTAATGTCCAGAATGAAGAGCTTCCTTCCCCACACTCAGAAAAAGCTTTGAAGAACAGATACGCAGCATGACCTGAATGTCATGAGTTGCGTTTGACTAAAGAAGGTGAGGATGGCCAGCTCTGTGCTCCGTTGGTTGAAAGCAGACCGGTTATAACGCTCCGTTTTGCTTTGCGCAGGACTCGCTGAACTGCTGTTGGGCAGATTATCTCAATATGCAGGTCTGAGTAGCAGCGGTAACGTCTGCTGAGTGAAGGACGTTTTAAGTGTCTTGAAGGATGCACTCTTGTCTTCCAGAGATATAAACGTATAGCTTTATTCTAAATCATGTAAACTGCAATCAGTTGACAAAAAAGGATGGCAGGAGGGTATTTGGTAATTTCAGGATCTTGTTAAAAATAAGTTCTTTTCCTATTACAAGAGCCAGTGACTGTAATATTTGTGGCAGTGCTACTACATTTCTGGCAAAAACTTGCTGAAGAGATTGTGTTTTATCAGTATTATTTATGTTCCATGCTTAGTGATGAGTTACACTCGTAAAGCCCAGACTGAGGCACCCTAATTTCTTCCTACATGCACTGCATTTCCTGCCGGATGGCTTCTGAGGCTCTGTGCCCATGGGGAGTATTTGGCACAGGGAGAGGGAAGGATGTTTTGAGTTTGGGTCTTACAAAAAGTAAGTTTGGGCTCTCCTCTCCTGCCTGTAGACACTAACAGTGTGACCTACATCCCGCCTGATGTAAATTCCTATTTCCAGATGAGATGAGATGAGCTGCACACCAAAAGTGTCTATTGCTCTTCACTGCCTAAGAAAGGAGGGTAGCCATCTTACCCATGTCGGTTACTCTGTAGACATCTGTCGTTGGCTAGATGAATCCTATCCTAAGGGGATTGAATTATGGCCTGAAAACATTTAGTAAATAACTGTACTCATGGTATTGAAATTAAATCTGTAAGGGGATGTCCTAGGAGGCTTCATAACAGAGATTAAAGCATCTGAATATCAAAGCGTATGTGAAGAACAAAGACTACTGTTAGATTTTAAATGGTTTTATGGTTTGAATATATGATTTGCAAGTATTACTGGGTTAATTTTGGCTGTTTTAATCAAGTCCATCCCAAGAAGTATGCCTAAAAACTCTTCAAGCAGCTCTGAATAGACAGGGATTGTCTGTTGATAACTATTTTGCTTACTTTACTGCTGTGTGATCCATTGGTATGAGCCCCTCTACCCACTAATAATGTCAGCTTTGTCTGTCCTGTGGGATTCAGTACTGCTTCCCAGTTCCTTGTTCTTGCTACTCCTCAACTGCATGTTGGTGCAAGACCCACATGCTACTTCTTCTCAATAGACCCTGTTGCCCTGGTTTCTGCTCAGAGAAAGCCCATGTAGAGGGACTGAGATGGAGTGCAACAGGATGCTCCAGCCAGCCGCTCTGGTGGGCGGGCAATCAGAGGGGCATAATTGTGGGACAGGTGCATTTTATAGCATGTTTCTGCCCAGTATCATAAACAGAGCCATAGTGATATAGTTCGCTCAGGCAAAGATCAACACACACGCCGTTATGAGTATAATGCTTGATTTTGCTCCAAAGTCCATCGTTCAAAGGTTTGTAGAACAGCTCAGTAAAAATTTGATTAACATACAGACCAATCAGGTATTTTCTTTCTGCTTTCCTTTCTTTACCTTTCCTTTTCTTGTCCTTCTTCTGAGCTGGTCTGTATTCTTTCTTCTCTAACACCAGTTCTCCTCACAAGGCACAAGTGCCTGCTAACTGCTCTCCCTGTCCTTTCTCTCCTTCAGCAGGCTTAGCTACTGCACAGATGTTTGCATCACAGCAGTATCTGAGCAGCCTACCAGACCAAGGGCTCCCAGCTTCAACAGCTGATAAATCTGTAGTAAATCGCAGCTGAATGGAGTTTACAGTGTGAAAGGAATGTGGTGAACGAGTGGCTGAGGGACAGGAGAGTGGTGAATTCAGTTTGGGGTTGTTACATGTAGTGAGCTAGTCAGACGCAGCAGTCAATGAAATTGTATCTATCGTGTCTGGCCGCTGTCTAACGGCAGCTGTCAATAGATGTCGTGGCTAAGGTTAAAAAGAGATCTGAAGTTGGGTAATGTAGGAGCTCTCCCCATTCTGACCATGAGTTTCTTAATGGGAAACAGGGAGGCCATAATAAAGGGAGTGCAGGTAAGCTGAATGGTCTCTTCTAGGCCAATTTCACAGGGAAGGAGGGCATCTCCCCAAGCCCCCTCCAAGAAAGTGTGCGTGGGATGGAGCACTAAGATAGCTGTAGGACAGGTGAAGCATCTGTCATCAGAAGAACAAAGACCAGAGCAAATCTTTCATTAGGACAAAGAGGCCAGGACAGACGAGATTTCAGAGAGCTGTAGTGGTGGGGCGGAATGTCCACCGGTGGAGCTGTAAGAGGCATGTGAAGATGATGGTCCCCATGGAAACATTTTGAGTGCAGTAGGGAAGTGCTCGCAGCAATACTTGAAGAGGATCAGGTGGCAGGTGGAAAACATGATGTGATCAGAGATTGGTGGAGAAATTTCAGTGTGAACAGCATGTGGATTAATAGATCAGCAAGATCTGTAGCGATAGAGTTGAGACCAAATTGTGGTCTGCTAGGACTAGGACTGCTGCACAGCTAGCTGAGCAGGTGTTTAAGAAGTGATGCAGCCATGGGAAGGACTCACAGAGCAACACACAGTGGGAATGAGCAGAGTGTGGGAAAGGCTGATGAGGAAATGAGGATCCTAGTGACTAGGCTTCCCGCTCTTTCAGACGAGTGGCCTTGTGTCTGGTAGTCCCTTGCTACCAGAAGGGGATATTTTGCATGTAGATCTCACATAAAGAGATGTGGTTAGAAAAGGGGTCTGTGCAACTGTGTTCCCTCATGAAAACTTCCGTAGAGAAAGAAACTGAGAGGTGCTTTCTAGGAGAGCAGAGAGAGAGCAGATGCCCTCTCCTGTATGGAGAAATTAGCCTGGAGGAGATCATTTAGCTTTCCTGCTTTGCCTTTGTGACATTCCCTCTACACCCAGGAAGAAATCCTGAGGGATGATGCCAGAGCACGAACAACAAAGAGATGACCCTAATTTGCCATAAATCCTCTCCTCCTGGCCCACTTTCCTCTTCTGTACTCCAGTGGCATCCAGATGACTCCAGAAGGTCATCTCATGACAGCGTTGCCTCTAGCAGCTTTTCAGAAGATGAAGCACAGGTCTTATCCACTGTGAAGTATTGTAAAATCTGGCTGATACCATTTGTGGAGGAAAATTGTTTAGGGTAGATTTGTGCTTCAGTAGAGATGAAAATATGTAGCATGTGATGCTGTCCAGATGCGGGAAATGCCTTTTTATTTATTCTTGATCTGGAGAAAGTATGAATGAAAGTAAATATTGTCTGCATCAGAAGAGATTTCTGGCACAAGCTTAATATGGGCTCCTCAAGAAGGTATGAGAGGAGAATATAAAATGAAACATGGATGTTTATAATTGAAGAACATTCTCCCCAGGGGATCATATCACTTTTTTTTTTAAATGAAAATTCAGTCAACTAGATATTTAGTTAGCCCAGGGAAATGTTTTCAGTTATCAATTAAAGAGAGTATGTGTGTTCTGTTGCTTGAAGATGCCATATCTTAAAATGAATCAGGATGCTGGCTAATTATCACTTTACTCTTTATTAAATTGCTGCTTTTCCTCCAGCAGTGGCTGATAGCAGCTGTTCAGCCACATTCATTAACTTGTAGAGTAAAACTTTTATTCTAACCACGAATACTAGGACTAAGGTTATTTTTTTTAAGTTAGGTTTTCAGCTGGTATTTGAATACTGGAAACACTAGGTGTTTAATTCATTTCATGCTTAGGTACTGTTTCCCAGAAAGATACATTTCTAAATATGAGTTAAGTTTGGGATGGACTTATTATAAATTTGCTTTCAATGCTGTTGTAAACGTCTGTATTGTTGAGAGCTTACAGTAAAAATACAAAATGGCTTGCTGGCTTATTAAAGCAAATGAATTAGGAATGAAGAATATTTTCCAAAAAGCATTTTTACATGAAAAAATGCTCTTTCCTGAACATTAACAGGGCAGGACTCATAAAATTATGTCACATATTGAACATTCAGTCAGGATTTAGGCCAGTGCACAGTTCTCCTGCTGTAGATGAAATGACATTTCAATAGACTGGTCAAGGTGTGATTTCATTGTCTTTTCCAGTTGTAGACTGTTTCAAAACTTTGTGGCCCTAGAATGCCCAGGGATAATGCTGCAGAACTATGAGCATGCACACACATACGCACACGCACGTACACACACACACACACACACACACACACACACACACACACACACAGAAAATCAGCTGTAATATTTGCCAGTATCTCTGTGTGATAGTGGCTATGAAAATTTTGTAAGCCTGCCATGTTCACGGCCTAGATCTGGGCTATGGTCCTGGTCGCTACATCCCACATTCACATGCTAACTCTTGGCCATCCTTCCTCTCAGCCCCCCCAGAACGGGTTCTAAGCCCCATTTAAGCATGGACCTCCTAGGATCCGTAAGTTTAGTTTCTGAAGTGTTTCTGAGAACACTGCTAAATAGTTTTAGATCTGTAGAATGAAGGTTTGATGCTAAATTGGATGCCTACACACTGTACGTGATGAAGCTGAAGGTCAATATGGAAAGAAAAAGGATTTGAGGAAACTCTCCAACCATAAGCACACAATAGGGTACTTTAAGAGTTGAGTTAGCATTAAATATATTTCTGCTTTATTGCTAAAGTGTAACACTTTTACTTTGAAAATTAGCAGCTGTAGAGAAAATTATAGGAATACAAATCTTAAACTGATTGGCATTGCTGAAAGGAACAATCACAGAATAAAATAGTTGAGGTTGGAAGGCACCTCGAGGGATTGCCTTAGTCCAACCCCCCTGCTCGATCAGGGTCAGCTACAGCAGGTTGTCCAAGACCATGCCCAGTCAAGTTTTGAGTATCTGTAAGGATGGAGACGCCACAACCTCTTCAGGCAACTTGTTCCAGTGTTTGACCACCCCGACAGCAAAAATGTCTCTTCTTATGTTTAAATGGAATTTCCCATATGTCAAATTTGTCCCCGTTGTCTCTTGTCCTGTCACTGGGCACTACTAAGAAGAATATGGCTTCATCTTCTTTGCTCCCCCTCCACCTCTGTCTAGTATCTATACACGCTGGTAAGATCCCCCTAAGCCTTCTCTTCTCCAGGCTGAACAGTCCCTGCTCTCTCAGCCTCTCCTCATATGAGAGATGCTCCAGTCCCTAAATCATCTGTGTGGCCGTTTGCTGAACTCATTCCAATATGTCCATCTCTCTGTTGTACTGGGGAGCCCAGCACTGGACCCAGCACTCCAGATATGTCTTATCAGGTCTGAGTAGAGGGCAAGGATCATCTCTCTCAACCTGCTGGCAACAGCCCTGGAGGCTGTTGGCCTTCTTTGCTGCAAGGGCACACTGCTGGCCCATGGTCAGTTTGGTGCCCATCAGGCTCCCCAGGGCCTTCTCTGCCAAGCTGCCTCCAGCTGGTCGGCCCCAGCCTGTACTGGGGCATGGGGTTGTTCCTCCCCAGGGGCAGGACTTTGCACTTCCCTTTGCTGAACTTCAAGAGAACAAAGACATTGAAACAACAGGTAGTGAGACTCACTGGAGCTGAGGTTTGTTGAATTGGACAGAGTAGGTTGAACATTAAGTAAAATTAAAGGATCCACTTGTAAAGTGTCAGCTGCAGAAGTTTTCTGGGGGAAATCCTGGGGTTAAATCTTGCCATTCTGTAGATGGCAGACTGGGAACTAGTTTGTTGAATTGTCAACATTAGATTTCCAAAATCAGATTTGGGCTTCTGATTACGTAGCTTAAGTTTGAAAGTGCTGGAAGTCTGCAGTTCCCATTCCATGAGGTGGAATTTTGACATGATGCATACTTGTTAATGTTGGACCATTTGTAGATGCTAAAATAGTGTGGTTAGGGTCCTAACTTTAGGCTCCTTTTTCTGAAAGCTGTAAGCTGAACTTTTTCAAAAAGAAGCTTAAGGAACGATTTTTGGCTTATGCATGCACATACCCAGATAGACCCAACTGTAGTGCAGCTTTTTCAAAAACTGAAATCTCAGCAATCCAACTTTCCTGGCATTCACAGACAGCGCTCTAAGGCAGTTTGGCATGTTCAGTCCAAGCTAAGGTATTGTACATGCATTAAAGACCTCTCCTTGTTCTCAAACTTAGTTGCAAAAGAGTGTCTAACAAGTGCAGACAAGTTTTTCATTGTGTGTTTTCAGCTTAACTGGGGTTTGAAAATGGATAAACTTAATTGCAATATAGAAGAGAGGATAAAAAGAAGAGAGGAAAAGAGTCTGAAGGGTTATGAATAAGCATCTACTTATGTTTTAAGATTGTGATTGTTAAAGATAGTAAGATACACAGATATTGTATGCTATTAAAAATTTAAACATTAAGGCCAAACTTTTTTTCTGAGAACATCAGTTCTCAAAGAAAACTGTTCAGTGGGCCTGAAAGAGGTCCCTTTTGCAGACTATCCAAATGCACTGTTGAATTTGTGAACCAAAAGTATAATATAGGAATGCCTGTTAGTAGAGAAGCTTTCTTGCTAAAATGGCTCAAAATTGCTAACAGTCCCAGTACACCTTCATCTTAGTTCAAAGTTAGCCTAGGACGATGCAGGAGCATGATGCATCAAAGCACTTACTTTTGCCTGTTCCAAGTGATCTCAGTTAAAAACAGATTTCTTTCTTATGTCACATTCTCTATTTACAAAAACAGCACAATTACCCACCAAGTCAGATAGGCAATGCTGATACACCAGTTGTGTTTTCTGCTCTATTGCCTTTAAGCAAAATTCATGATAAATCTTTGTGTATAAAGACTACATAAATGAAAAGAATATATGTACTGTTGGCTATCTTCGGACCATTGTTTCTGTATTTGGTTTTAAAGTGTAACACAGAGCCCAAAGAATGGCGATTTCTTGGCATGGTAGTGTATATTCAGGAAAAAAAAGACCGGCTGGAGGTGGAACTTGTTTTGAACTGTTTGGAGCTGGTAGGGGGAAGACGACGGGGAGCATACGGGGGATGGCTATCTTTCACAGACATTTGACTGACGCTGTGAAAAGCCAGGTTCGCGCGCAGGAGGCATGACTTCACAGCTCTGCATTTCACATGCTGCTGTCAACAAATGCTTCCCAGAGAAGCAGCCCAGAAGCAGACAGGGCTGCTGCTCACCAGTACTCACACCCTACCACCATCTGGTGAACACAAGAAACTCCCTGGGAGCGCTTCGTGCGAGTGGGTTCGGCAAACGCGGGCTGTAATCTCACCTGGAATTACTGTAAAACGCTTCCAGCTGCCATTCTGTCGAAAGATAATGAAGAAAGGGATAAAATCTGAGAGAGCTTTGATACTATAAAAAGTATATGCTTCTGCAGATATGCAACCTCATATTTGGATCGAGCTGTTCTTATCCAGTGAGATTTTGATTCAATGCATTACAAAATCCTGGGGCAAAAGCAACAGTATATTTTCTTAAAGGCTTGAAGTTGTGTGCTTTTAACAGACCTTTTGTTTAATTTTATTTCTGTTCTCTGAAAAGCAGGGGTTTTCTTCGATTTATCTTAAATTGAGATCAGTATGATTCAGACATCTGTGGACCTTTCAGGGCAGACCTGCAACAGGCTGCAGAGACTTGAATATGTCTGAACTTATGTCTCTCTGTATTGAATGCTCTACTGTCTTTCACTTTCCCCCAAATTCCGGTTAGTAGAACAGGTGATTGAGTTCATTTTTTGTGCCTAAAATAGTGAGAAAAAGTTGATGCATTGCAAGGAACAGAGAGCCTTTGTGTGATGATAAAATAGCTTTTAGCAAAAATTTTTAATAATCAGACTTCTGACGTTTTCTAAAATTTCATAATTCTCTTTTCGTTATTGAATTTGCCTACCAGCACAAGCACTAGGAAATATCTATTGAAATCCTTATGGTTTTTTTTCTGACATGGGAAGTTCATCTTTGGACAATAGTGTTGTTTTTATTTTTCCCTTTTCAGATTCACCACTGGCAATTTAATGCATGTTTAGCTGTAAACTAACATATGACTCATTCTCTAGATGAGAGTTTGAAAAGGGAATCTTTAGATGCCTCACTTGTTATTGTTTTGCTTGCATTTTAGTATTTCAAGATTTGCTTTTTATATTAAAAAGGCTATAGGAGCAACACGATTGCTTTCCAGAATTGTTGAGCTTTGCATCAGTATTACCCATAAAAGTCACTGTTAAGAAAAATGTCTGCTGATCTTTGAAAAGTGAATATGGATTGGAAAAACTGTGGGAATAGCTTTTTCTATTCTCACGTTACCAATCTTTTGGATAAATTACCAATTCATGAGAGGAAATTTGGAAAATTTCAAGAAAACCAGTAGCCTGGAGAACACTGGAAAAAAGCACTAGAGGGCAAATAGTTTTACAGGAGGGTTTGGGTGTTTTTTACATTTAAATACCCAGTATTGCTTTAATGTTTTTCTAAATCAGTCATTTTCTTGTAATTTCAGTGGCAGAAAAATTAGGCTAAATGCTTTTGAAAATGGCACTACTACTCTCCACATATTTTAAGTTCTCTGATCAGAACAGCTGTTTAAATGCTGTTAAGTTTACTGACTTAATCATAAATTGTTGCAGTACAGGATCAAACACCATCAAGAACAAAGAACTGAAACCAGAGATTTCAGATGCATTATTTCTTCTACGAGAAATCTTCTGCCTGAAATTTTTTCTACACATATTGGGTTGAAGCAGATGAATTTATAAATTTGTGTAATCCATATAGAAAAGTTTACAAAATAGCCATGCTGTACTGAAATTTCTAACAGAAGTAGCTATATTCTTTCTTTTCTTTCATAAAAAATGGTTTTCCAGGTTTTATTACAGCACAGGCCTTGCATAAGTCTATTTGCATGGCTTGCTACCCAAGGGCAGCACTTGAGGCATCAAAATCTTAAAACTGTGGCCAATCATATGGTTTATCATGACTGTGACATATTTGGTATTTCTCTATGAGCCACAGCTTCTGAAGTCGTGTGAAATTATGAGTTTTCAGCTTTCATTAAGCAATAAAAAATAACTTTCTGGCCCGTCATGGTTTGGAGAGAACAGCTTGGAAATGTGACTCTAACAACAGAAAAATCAGAAAGCAAATCGATCTCATATTGATTTTTCACCCAGTCTTATGATTTTGTGGAAGGGAGTCTGGCTCTTATCTTCTGCTGAGACGGGCAATATTGTCAATATTCTGTGATCCCTGACAGTATATTTATTGTCAAGGCCTCAAATTTTATACAAAAATAAAACTGTTGATAGGTATAATGAGGGTAGAAATAGGGAAAAGAGAGTGAGTAGGTATAAAGGTAATTGTGTTTGTGTTAAAAAGCATCAATTTCTAAATATGCCCTGAAATTTCCTTTTGGCAGGATTATGTATATGTGTATATGTATATTTGAATGTGTACATATAAGCACATATATATATGTATATGTGTGTGTATCTTTGTACAAACATGTAAGTGGTCTTGCAGACGAAGAGCAGACAAAGAAACAAATGTGCATGATCCTGCATAAGTATTAGATTTATCGCAACAACTTTGATGCAGCTCGGAGTGTTTAGTGCACATGTAGGATTTCAGTCCTTTTAATATTAAGTGCTCTCTTTCACATGATACATCCAAACTTGTCTCCTCCAGCCAGGAAAGAAAAGTGCAGGGCAAAGTTTTTCTGTAATTATAGATGTAATAAACCACTTTTATATTTCTTCAGGAGCAGTTAACTGAGAACACCCATAAGCTTAGATCCAGCAATCTGCTATTTTAAGATTGCCCCAAGCAAGTTAATTTTAGGTTTAGTGCTTTGCAATTTAACTAGAGAACTGTACCATTTTAAGATTCAGTTTTGCAGACCTTAAGATGATCTTCAAGTTTATTATTATTTATAGTTGAAGTGCATTTAATAATTTGCTATGTGCATTAAACTACTACTACAGTCCCAGTTTAGCAAATGGTAGTTGACAGCAATTTCGTTTTGTCTCCTGGGTGTTTTAGAAACACTGCACTGTGATCTTCCTCTGATCTTAGTAAGATCCACCCAGAAGTTAAAGAGTAACACTCTCTCCGCACACATCCCCACCAGAAATGTCAGTGTATAGTTTTATTGTTCAAAGCAGTGATTTTGAAACTGGTCTGCAGCCTTTGGGATTTGGAGATTACTGTGAGGGGCTGGTAAAAGGCAACTAGGAAAAGAAAGACCATAGTCAGTAGGCTTCAGTTCATTATATGGGACACACAGCTCCCGAGGACGTTTGTTAGAGGTCTGCAAATTGACACAGGCTGAAAACGTCCCGCTCCGTGTTTCTGGAGCGTGACCTCCTGCCCTGAGGATGAGCAGGAGCTGGGCAGTGGTGAGGAACTGGGAGCCTCGTGGGCAGACGTCCCCTCCCCAGCCCGGGGAGCGGTCGGTGTCAGCTGGAGGTTCTGGCATCCCTGAGCTGCCGCGAGCCCTCCCTCTCCACTGCTGGTAAAATTGGCCCTTTTGGGTCGTGCAGCTTAAATAGGCGGTGTGAGCCCACCTGGTTGGTTTCGAATGTAGCGGTGTAGGAAATGTCCTCTGTTGGCATTGCTAGTTGGGCTGGCCTCCGGCTAAGTGGGCAGTGATAAACACCTGGATGCTCAAATCTGGAGGAAAACATCCGTCCACAGCCTAGGAAAACCACTGCAGTAAGCTGATGCTATGATCCAAATGCTCCCACAAATACTAGCTCTGCTTTGAGCGTTGGTCCCATTCTGGAGAATGCGTGATTTCTATGCAGACGCTTCTGGCTCCTACAGGAGAAGGCAGATGTGGCAGCACACCACTCTCCTGCTCTGACAGTTCAGCAGCTCTTCACCCCTTCCAAAATATTTGTCACTTATCTAAAAATTAGATGCTGAGTTGCACTTATTTGAGCATATGAAGAGACCGGAGAAGGAGGCGGAGGAAGGATTAACCATTTGTGTTTCTTGCTTTAAACGAAATAGAAACGCGAGTTGTGCCTGAGCAGCACGTTAGTGAGACTGCCCTCAGTTTGACATGGAAATCCGACTGTTTTGTAGCACCGACATTTTTGCAGCCATAGTCCAGGTGTGGGGACCCCACGGTGTTCAATTTAGCTCTCCTTGGTCACTTGGAAGCCCGTTTATCTGAAGGTGTCTTTCCGAACAAAAAGCTTGTGCTGGACTAGCTCAAACACTTGTAGCGCAAGGTACAGGCTTGCTTTTTCTGCCTGCAGGCTGCCTGGCAGACAGGTTACATCCCAGAGGAAACTATCTGGCCAAGTTTCATTAGATCCAGTGAGACAAAAAAAATGGGAGGAAAAAGTGAGCAGGATGAAGGCCTGAGTGTCTTTGGCAGCATCTTACCATAATAAGTAAAGTTTATGCCATTAAAAAAAAAAAAAAAGAGCAAGGAAAATGTCTAAGGAAACATGTTGAAACAGCTACAGATGAGTCAGCGTACAGGAAACTAAGTCACATGGCTGGTAAGTACAGTGACAAGATTACCAGTAAATCTTTTTTCCCAGTTTTCCTCTCCCCCCTCTTCCCCTAAATTACAGTTTAATGACTCTGCCTTAAAAAAATACCCGGTGAATTAAGTATGAACCCTGTCACTTTCCTGGAGCCTTGAATTTCCAGCTGTCCTGCAGAGAGGACGTCTCGCTTGCCCAGGAGCCACTGAGGCACGGAGGGACTCGCCCTGTCGGCTGGGGGAAATTGTAACTCTCCAGGCATGCGTTAAAGCTCACTTGCTAATCATTAGGTTCAGAAAAGAGTAACTTTGATTTCACAGTGAGTATTTTCAAGGGCGTTTTTTTTTAGCAGTGCGCAGAAAGGATTTTCATTGCTTTCAGTCTGGAGTATTTAAGTGAAAATGTGAGACTGTAGGGTCTGGATTCAGACCATCTGTTGAGGCACCTAATACCAAGGACAACTGCACTGCTAATTTAGGAGCCATCATTAATTTAGGGATCTTAAAGTAATTAAGGACAATTAATAATCATCCTTAATTAAGGAATAAATTAGGTGGGATAAATCCAATTGTAAGGTCAGACTCTAGTTGACCTGATTTCTATATGCAGTGGAAGAAAGGGATCTGAAGGTGCCTCCCAGTTCCCTTCCAATGGTCTCATGTAATGTGCCTTGCTTAGCTGCTGATGCCAAAATCTTCGCATCCCTATTTCTAGCCGCGCTTGCATCCTACACAAGTTGCAGAGAACAGCTCAGTGTTTGTCTGAGCTGAAGCGATCCCTTGCTAGATCCAGCCACTGCTTGGAGGTACCAAACAGCCCGAGCGGAGAGCCTGACCGATGAGTCCTCGAGGCCGGGCTGCGGCGGCACCGGGAGAAGTGCTGCTTCCGCTCTTTCCCCCACCCCAGCACCGGTTCAGGTTTGAGCGCCGTCGTAGAGGGAGGGCTTGCACTGCTGCTTCCTTTGCGAAAGCCGTTGTAGAGATGGTAGGAAAATGCTGTGCTCCCAGACTGTCAGTCTGGCGTCTTTCACAAGAGCTAATTTTTTACTGGGGAGGTGGTGAGGTGGTTTTTTTTTCCTTTTTCCTTCTTCAGAGTTGCAATGTGCTTGGTAGAAGGGCTGGAAGCGCGTGCAGTGGCAAGCCTGCCACGCTGCTGCTCGCGGGATGCCCGGCTGCCTGCTTTCCCGGTACGTGGTGTTCAGCAGCGTAGGCTGACTGAGGCAACCTGAGCCAACACCCTGAGTGTTTCATGTTCTTGACATAACTTGATTCCGGGAATGACTAATGCCAAATCTACTTTAACTTTTCTCCTTCCTCATTAGCACTTTGAGCTTTATTCACCTAGATTTTGGGCTCGTGATCCAGGTTTGTAGGGGCAAGCCACGGCTCAGGGAGGAAGGTGTGGCTCGCTCCTTTGCTCCAACGCAGAGCCTTGAAATGGTGACGGAGGGAAGGCAAAAAAGCCTCTCAATGGAAAGGAGATGCATCCGTGCAAGGCAGTTGATACTTGATAATGTCCATCAGCCTGCTCAAGCAAAGCTCCTACTGACTGTAAGTTCAAGCCCTAGGCTGAACCTTGTCAACACACACTGACGGAGATTTCCAAGGGGGAATCCTAAGGCCGTATTTTCAAGCCCTTAATCAGGTACTTAAGTAAGTGGCCTTATTTTCAAAGGTAACAACGCTACCCCTTTCTCAAGCTTTGATACAGATGTTTGAAACTGTTGGGAGCTGCTAAAGGTCCATCATTCTTTAAAAAAAAACTAATCTTTTGAAAATCCTGTTTTGCATTGGTGAGGCACAATATTATGATTTCTACTCACCTCCAAGCAAAGGGTAATAGAGATGTTATGTTACTGTAATTTCACTGATGACTATTTTTACAAAACAGACTATAGTACATTTACTAGTGCATGATGAAGGAGCATAAATAATTTAAACAACAGTTGTCAAAATAAATGAGCAAAGTGCATTTTGTGATAAATTACAGTGCTTTTTTAATGTGTTTCTCAGTTGCAAAATTCAGTAATTTGCAATGGATCTCCCAAACATTAAAGTGAATTAGCAAACCTCTACTCTATTAGCCATAATTTTAATCTTAACTAGAAAGAAATTATTTAGTACTATTTTGGCAAGGGTTCCTCCATAATATTCTTTTACAGCTACAGTCTTACAGTGTAGTATAAGTTATGTATGTGTCCTGGTGATTTTAGAGCTGAAAGCTGATTATGAACTGTAAGGAATTTGAGCTAGCATAAAGATATAATTGTTTTAAATAGAGTTTAGCAACAATTCATATTGTTGGCTGCTTCAGTCTTTCATTTGGTATGCAAGTGTTAACCGAATTTATATTTGCTTAAGGAGAACATAATGGGAAGTTATTTCTTTAAAGGCCCAGTATCAACATTAATGTATATCCAGTGTATGCATCTGCTTAATTTGTCTGCTAGCTTGTGTTTAGTCTAGAATTTACATGCTGAAACTCCATTGCCATGGGTCTTTTTTTCTTTTCTTTTTTCTTTTCTTTTTTTTTTTTTTTTACACACACTTAGGCTTGTTCTCCTTTAGAGTTACTTAGGATTGTGCCTTTCTCCTGAAGATAAAGGCGGCTGTCAAGGTCTAGCATTTCTGAAAATCAGAACTGAAGTCATTTTCCCCTACCCTTTTGTGGGTACCTATGATGGGTTTTTTCTTTGTTTTGAGTTGAGATTATTTAAATAGAAAAAAAATGTGGCTGAAAACCAATGAAAATTGGGAGCAGGCTTCAGGTACACTGATGATAAATGAAGTATTTTTTTAAGCACTTGATTTGCATGGGCTAGCTATGGAGATGATGGTATGTTTTTAAATAAATCAGCCCTGGTTAAGTATCACTGTCCATTTAGTCTTAGTCATTTAGTCAAAGAGCAAGCTTCCTCTAAGTCTGGTGTGCATCATCACACACACAGGATGAACGGGAGCAGGGGAAAATATTTTTGGTTGGAACTGCTAGCAATGTGGGTGTATGCAGAAATAAGTGCCAACACAAAAAGTCAAGAAAAATTGGATACCCATGGAAGTAAGTAATAATTAAATGCACAGCTTTGTCTAAAAGGGGTGTTTTCCTGATTCACCCTCACTGGTCAGACATGCCTGTATCTATACTAGTGTTCATGTTCCTTCCATAGACCCACATGGCATCTTCAGAAGGGCTAAGATTTTTTTGTCCTCGTTCTTGTCTTGTCCACATCAAAAAGGCCTTTGTTTTTGGAAATAAACCTCAAAAAGAAGCTTTTCATTTGAAGGCACAAATGGGATCCTCCTGCAGTCTAGATATCCTACCTACTTTGATATTGAGCTTAATATTTCTATTGGAGCAAGAGATTGATATGTCATATAATTTGACTCCACATTCACTATTAAAAGGCTCAAAGTTTGCAGAACTTCCAAAGATGGGACACGGGGAAAAAATGTCTGATGATACTGGAAACCAGCTAATGGCTAACGCTGATTCAGCAGGGTTACAGGTCTAAGGATGAGGCTCTCAGGTGCCCAAGAAGCGTTGGAGGAGAAGCTGCTAATTCCTCATTCATAGTGCATGTATATGCACATACATAATTCTATGCATAAATTTTGTCCCTTTCTTACACTAAACAACTACTGTGGGGTCAGAAGGCAACACCATAAAGTCCCAAAAGCAATAATATTTGGGAGCTACTGTCTGTGTAGGATGGCTGTTGCTTCTGGGTGCTGGGAGCTCCATTAGCCCCAGTAAGAGTAGACCAAGATGACTTGCAAGTCCAAGAATCAAAACAGGTATAGAGAATTAAAAGGGAAAACTCATCAACAGAGGACAGCTCACGTTCCAGTCCTCAACATCTTTTGTCTGGTCCTTAAAATCTCAATAAAAGTTTTAACGCAACTGATTGCTAGCACTAGAATTAGCAGTGGTTTGCCAGAACTTAGTATTAAGTAAAAGGGCCTTGACTGTTCGCAGCCAAGTCAGTAATTTTGCTACTGTGCAGAGAAGTCAGCACCAGCCAAAAGGCAGTCAGGATCCTCAGTAGAAATGACCCAGGGAGACTGTTTTTCACCTTTCTAGTGGTTGCCATGGTGCATCATCTTCAAAAGGCATGGTTTCCAAACTAATTCTGTCTCTCACAATCAAATCCTGTGAAACATTTGTAGAGTGTGTTATTACTCATAAGCATGTAAAAATGGCACCGCGTTACTCAAAAATCTGTTCCCTGTGTGTATTCAGATTCATGCTTGCAGCCTTGATTGACTAAAATAGTTTTGTTGCTTTTCTTCCTCTTAGCTCTGTAGAACCAGCACAGCTGACATTTCATCTATTCACTTGTTAACTAAGATCCATTCAATCTACCTTCACGTGCCTACCAGGTCTCTCCGTGCTCCCTGTGTAGTCAGCTGAAGCAGTGCGAATGTCCCACAAGTGATAAGGTTTGGGTTTGGGGACAGGAGGCTGGTGACTGTCTCTCTTCTGTGACTGCATAGAGAGTCTACAGATGTAATTTAGGTAACAGCAGAAGGTATCTAAAAACGGTTGGATGAATCTGGGCCACACTTTCATATGCAATGCCTTTGTTGGTACCACAGACAAAAAATATCCAGCATAATAGTTACACTTTGGGTTGGATATGTTGTATAATGTAAGTAGCTAATTTTGCGTGGAACTGATATTTTAAAACAATTAGCTACTTTCACATTCAGTGATACTTTCAGCCTAGTCTGTGGTAGATGACTCAATATGGTTTCAAAGCAGACCCACATCCTCACCACAGATTTTAAGGAACATTTGGAAAAGCCCAATGATGTTCTGAGTGCCAGGAGTACAGAAAGCTGTGCTGTAGCCTTGGCTTTAATGGGGAAGTCTGTCAAGCCTTCCAGAAACCTCGTGGAGGCTGCTACAGAGGTTTCAGTAGCGGTATCTCAAACACAGGGAGAAAACGTGGTCTCAAAACTCTTTTTCATGTTAAATCTGGTGAATTGGAGTTTTGTAAAAATATTAGCCACTCAATCATGAACTGTCTTAGACAGTTGTCCTGCAGGCAGTCCTGCTCCCTGGGAATAGGGGTCATTTTCTTTAAAGGTTATTACAAATGATGCCTCAGCACGGCGGCATGGATGAGCTGCCGTTGGAAGTGTCGCTGATCTGCAGAATGTGGGTATTTAGTCATGATCACTTGTGGCTATTATATATATAGTCACAATAGATTTTGCGGTACATACATACATAAAATATATATGTTTTGATATTTTTCATGACATTTTAGCAAGAATTGCACTGACAAACACCACATGTTGGCACCCCAGAGATGATGGCTCTCTAGTAATGGACACAACAAGCTCCTTTGTTTATGGACAACTGAATATGCAATTCTGCAGTTGGTTTGTAAACTGCTCTAACAGCCACTTATATGAACGGCATTCTATAAAAGCAAGATAATCACCCTTTATCAAAAATTATTATTTTAAAAGATGATGTACGTATATAGGCCTTCATTTCCTTATCCTCTACTTCAACTCAAAAACAATGTATTTAATTAAATTGAAAAATTTGTTGTTAGCTAAATTTAAATATCAGCACTATAACCACAGTGTGTATTTTTTCCACATAGTTTCATTACAAATGGCATATGTCCCATTTGTCTAATCCCTTTTTCTGTGATTACAAAATAGCCATGTTATATAGAAACAACTAAATTATATATTTGCATACAATACTGCTGTGCCTCTGTGGAAGCCATTTTGGGCTGTTCAGTGCTTACAGTTTCTTTCATTTAAATGATTTGTTATTTCATGAGCACTACTGCAGAGTTGTTCCAGTCTTTTGCTTGAAAACATTTTTTTCATTTTTCTACTCTAATTACTGAAAATGAAGTAAATAGTGTTTAGTAAAATAAATAATAAAAGATAAGAAAAGCAAGTACTACTAATGCATATTAGTAGTTCTTCATGCCATTTAAACCTATGGGATTTTTGTAACTTGGATTTCAAAGTCTTTCGGCAGACACCAGCCTTTAGTTAAATGCTTGAATAGCGCAGCGGGACCCTGATTCCTGGCTGGGCAGTGACACAGTAAAACACTGCTAAAAATAGTTTGCAGGATTGGGCCCTCTGGTAGCAAAAGAAAAGTCAGAAAATACATAATTTGAACAAAAGCTCTGGCAGTTGCCAGTGTGTCTGCTGTTCCTATTGTTATTTAAAAACAAAATCAGTTGTGCCTGTTACCTGCAGCGTGGTCAGTCCATTCGCAAGCTACTGGCTTCGTTCTTTATTACCTTTCTAAATGAAGTTAAACATCCATGTTCTTTGGAAGCCTATAGTTAGCATTCGGGAAGACGCCCAACATGGATCCACGCTATGAGTACTTCAGTAGCGGAGCCGGCTTCCAAGGCTCCTACCACTGCCCACAGCCGTTCTTATGCACTCCCTGCCAAGGCCGCTGGAGCTGTAGTGGGGCTGTAAGGAGAGCTGTGAGATGAGGTGGTTTAACACAAGTATTGCTCTTTGGGTTTGTTTTTCACATCAGATTATTTCCCAGCTCTGCTGTACCGTGTTACAGCAGGGCTGGCCCAGCTGAAGGGCAGTGATACCTGCTGGAGGAAGGGAAAGAAAAATCGGAGGACCAGGGCCAACCCCACTGTGGCATGATTTATGACATAGAATTGTGCTCCCAGTGTTATACAAAGGTGCTGGAAGCAGACCCTTGCTTTCCATTGCACAGGTAGAAGGGAGTCTCCTTCCATTGCATGAAGGCACAAAGACAAAGCTGGCTTGGTCTATGAATAGAGAAGCTGCTGTTGGGCATCCTGAAAGGACACCGAATGTGCGTACTGCAAAAGCAGATGTCAGGGAAATATTCTCAAAATGCCATGTGGAGTTTGCACAGATAAGGATATTCCAAATTTCAGCACTGCATAAATAATATACTTTCACATAGGAAGCTAGAACGGGAAGAACCAGTGTCCAAAATTTGCTTTCCAGCAGAGAAGTGCAAAACTTTGGGATCACCTCTTTTGTATAGCAAATTCAGAAGTTTTGCCTTTTAACCAGAGATATCACAGATTATTTGTGGTTTTGTGGTTGAATTCTTGAGAATTTGAATTAAAACCAAAAAGCTTTTTTTTTTTTTTTAGAACATTTGTTTTCTACATAGAGACAATAGTATCTGCAAGATGACAGTCAGAGATGGATGGATTTCCTTAGCTTTGATCACAGAATCACAGAATGGCTGAGGTTGGAAGGGACCTCTGGAGATCATCTAGTCCAACCCTCCTGTTCAAGCAGAGTCACCTAGAGCACGTTGCACAGGAGAGACACAGACCTACTAGAGTGACTCCAGTGGAGGCCTACTAATAAGGAATTGGAGCATCTCTCCTGTGAGGAAAAGGCTGAGAGAGCTGGGCCTGTCCAGCCTGGAGAAGAGAAGGCTGAGGGGGAATCTTATCAGTGTATATAAAAATCTGAAGGGAGGGTGTAAAGAGGATGGGGCCAGACTCTTCTCAGTGGTGTCCAGCGATAGGATGAGAGGCAACAGGCGCAAACTGAAACACAAGCACTTCCATCTGAACATGAGGAAAAAATTCTCTACTGTGAGGGTGACTGAGCACTGGAACAGGTTGCCCAGAGAGGTTGTAGAGTCTCCATCCTTGGAGATATTCAGAAGCTGTCTGGGCACAATCCTGTGCAACATGCTGTAGGTGACCCTGCTTGAGCAGGAGGGTTGGATCAGATGATCTCCAGAGGTCCCTTCCAACCTCAACCACTCTGTGATTCTGTGTTTCTGTGATAACCTTTCAAAGATGATTGAGAGTGGCCTAGCAGTAATGTCTGCCAGCTCCTTCAGCCCTCGTGGGCGCATCCCTTCAGGGCCCATGGGCTTGTGGATGTCAAGTCTGCTTAAATGATCTCTAACCCGATCCTCCTCCACCAAGGAAAGTTCTCCCTTTCTCCCAACTTTCTCCCTGGTGTCCAGGGTCTGGGATTCCTGAAAGCTGGTCTTAGCAGTAAAGACTGAAATAAATAAGGCATTGACAATCAGGGATGGATGGATTTTTCTTATTTTCTGACTGATCAGGGTGAATTTAAGGCAGACACTTTAGAATTGCTGACTGGAGTAGCGACATCTGTGTGATAGCTATGAACAATATCAATGCACAATGAAGAGAAACCTTTCAGCTATATCAGAAGGGGTAACTTCTTGAGCTGCAGGTCCCACCTAGGTTTGGAATTAATTTCTGGTCTGGAATATAGGCCAAGAGGTCAAAGACAAAAGTTCTTGTTGGTGGGCTGCACTCCAGTCAGAAAAACTAACCAGCATGCTCTGTTAGGCCACGGATACAGTGGTTGCATGGGAGCTTCTAACCAGGAAAGCTGGAAAAAACTGAGAGGCCTGAGCTGTAGCAGCATGTTGTAGTTACACCCTAATGAGGTGAGATCATTTTCCTTTGTAATCTCAGAAATGAAAGTAGAAACTGAATGGGAGTGTCATTAAGAAGTTGATATTTAGCATGTTTATAGCTCTTCCGGATATCTCCAGTCCTTACACCCTTTGGGACTGAACTCCAGAATCCTGAAATATGGGACTCAGAGAAAACCCCTTCTGCGGGGGGATGAGCAAAGTGGCAATTCCTTAAACTCTCATACTGTAATGAAACACTAGTTTTCAGACAAGACTGCAGTTTAATTTTGCAGCCTCTGCAATATCATAGTTTTGTTTTCTCTATTTAGGCATTTTATCAGGAAAATGTTTAAATGCGCCCTCTCCAGGAACATAGGTTCATCTTGCTAAAATATCAAGGCATGGAGTCTACTAGCTAGATGGTGTCCAACATCCGTATCTTTATGTTGCACCCAGTCTGGTGTTGAGCCTCTAGCCTAAGTAGGGATGAACACTGAATACAAAATCCTTAAAGTGTGGATTGGAGGTGGCAGTGAACTGGCTAAAAATACTAACTGCTGAAGGACAATCTGTCTGTGTTTATTTTGGGGCAGCCTATAATAGTGGCTGGGCTCATGGAACAAATATGGAGGTATGGCTACCTGAACAAGTTACTATGAGGTAATTTGAAGCAAGAGTGCAAATGTTGAATGTGTGTTGCATGCTCTTAGTCAGTGACAGCAAGCTAAGCTGCCTTGCATTTAGCACAGAGTAAGGACATGCACATGGATAGTTATAGTAGAGCATCTGTTCCGCTGTAAATCCAGACGCTGGTTACCTTACAGTAATGTGTTCGTGGAGGCATACCCTTAATTATCCTAAATAGACAAATGCATGATGCAAACTGAAGATTTCAGACATATGGACATGCCAGAAGTTTCAGATCTCTTGTGGGTGAGACTTTAGAAATGTCTTGAGGGGTTACCAGAACTTGTTGCAGCCCTGGATCTGCTTTTGAATGATATGTCAGCACTTGCTTGGGATAAATATTAAAAGACTTGTAGGAATCATCAGAGAAAATTTTCACAAGTAACTTAGAAATCAAAGTCTTGTTGACTTTTAATGAGACTTTGGTGTGCAAATCACTTGGTTTTTTTCTTTCTTTTTTTTTTTTTTTTTGAAAATCTTGTCCATCTTCTTTCTAGCCAAGATCTGTTTCATGCTCCAGTGGCAGAAATCTTTCCTTCCTTCCTTCCTTGAAGCAAAAATTTAATTGGGATTTGTATTTTTCTGGCACTGGAAGAAAAATACCACATCCCATTAGATACTTTCCCCTGATTTTTTGAAGCAACTGAAGTTTGTATGCGCATGAATTGCAGTAAACTGTTTGGCCTGAGATAAAATGGTAAAAATTCTCCTACAGTTGCATATTCCTACCAACCTAATTGCCTGCCATGGGTAAAATATGAAAGGTGTTTGTAAACAAAGCATTATTTTTGCTTACACTTATTTTACTTGCCCATGGGAATTCCTTAACTATGATGTTGATCTGTTCATATATTGCAAATAGAAATAAAAAGCTAATCAGTGGCAAAACAATGTGGCAGCATGGACACAATAAATTATTCAGCTGCAAAATGGTATCAATAGTGCTGAGTAAATCGTTTCTCTAACAAACTTCAGTACTTTGTGGATTGTTTGCAGTCAGCATCTCATTTTATCAGCTGTGTCCATAAATATCTAAGAATATCTGAGAAGATTATTCAATATGTAATTTCCATGTCAAATTCCAATATCTGAGACCTCAAAGGAGTTTAGGGATCTTATCCTTCACTGGGATCTATATCATTTTTGATTTCAGTAGAAATGTAAGCATTGAACATGCTAATCCTGAGCATGGTGTGAGCATTTTACATGCTAATTGGAATTTGTAACAATCAAATTAAGCATTACTTTGCAATTCCTGTCACCTCTTGCTTGCTATTTAATTGCTGGATACCTACTCTGAGCTAGTTGTCTTGATAATCAATGGCAAGAGGAACTTCCAAAGAATAGTTCATCCAGTATGAGAGGTACCGTAGGATAAATATAGTGAATCACTCTTCCAAGGGGCCTGTGTTTCGCCACTGATTGTAGAAGAAGCCTAGGTAACTAGCTTACCCTGATTGCCCGTCTAGAATAGGAGGAGTGAGTTTGTTTGTGCAAATACCTGGTGGACTTCAGAGTCAGGGTCAAGTGAGCTGGCACTCTCTGGAGGGAGTTATTTCTCATAGCTAAACAAATCCAGGGATGCATTTTCATATCCTGCTCTTGTGATACACATTTAGTCTATGTTGCAGTTTGCAGTTATGTGTATAAATGGCCAGGCAGCTTGAAATGAGCCAGTTTAATTGACTCATCTCAGAAATCCATGCAAGTTTATTTTCTTACATCTCTGATCTTAAAGACAAGCTCCCAGGTGGGAAGGAGATAGGGTCTGAGTACCTTCTACTGATGCTGTTCCACTTTGTGAAGAATACTGATGTATTTATTTAGCTAGACAACAAAGGGAAGTCTAGTTCTCCATGATATGCAGATAAGGCTTTCACCTTCAACACTGAGTTTGAGTCCCTGCTTTGCTGCATATTTCACTGTCTTGTATCCCTCAGCCCATATGGTATGTTCTGCAGGTGAAGAATCCAAATGATGAATGAAAATCCTTTTCCAGAAATGACATGTAGCCACCAAAACCTCTGTTTGAGGTGTGGCGATGCCCTTCTCTCTGGATTTTAAAGGCCAGTTTTCTACCTGGTGTTGAATTATTTTCTGCCAATAAGTACATTGGTCCTATCCCTGACTTAGGCTGGCTATGTCTATACTGCAGCACCTGAGAGCACTTCCCAGTCCCCAGAGTTGGATGCTCAGCCTGGCCAGGTGATGAGTGTGCGTGAGGGTGAGAACAGGGTGTGCTCTCTCCCAGACATGTGCACTTCCCTTGGAAGGAAAGCTGGCTTTGCAGGCACAGAGGAAAATGTGGCGAGGAATACCCCAGCAGGTCCTGTAATCTGCCCCACAGGGCCCATCTGCCAGCCATTACAGACGTGGTTCATATTGCTCTCGCTTTTGGAGAGGGGACATTAAACAAGTCTGGTTGCTTGGTTGGCAGCAACCAAATGAGCA